>NC_134403.1:354476903-355217626 GCF_038048845.1 Mixophyes fleayi
AAAAATCATTCACTTACACTTCAGAAATATAATACTCAAGAATATGTATCATCTTCTCATTGGGAATATTTATTACATTGTACAATGTGTTTAGATAAGCTCTAACACAAAGCAACCAAGGGCTGAATATAAGGGCTCATAAGCTCATTCACACAGAATATTATTGCTGCAGTGAACACTATGTGAAATTTAGGTAGCCATAACTTTTGTGATCAATTCTGTACTGGCCATCATAATTGATTCTGTTATCCACCAGTTATATTGTAGCTGTTATAGTACTAGCATTGTTTAGAAAATAAAAGCTAACATTTGATTGGCTAAAAACACATTTGTGCTCACTGCTGTATAATATTTAATAATCCTCTTTTATCATAATTTATTAAACTGATGATACTCATTAGTTAAGGGTTGCAAATAAATATAACATTGTAATATGATCATTTCATAATGTCTGTAATATTTCTTATTCAGTAAGTCGGCAGGACTTTTTAAATACAGTATTAATTGTATTTAAATTCTGGTAAATGGGTTTAATCATTCATTCTTAGAACGCATTAAAGCTGCATTGCTACAAAGTAAACAGTTAATCTCTGTTTGAAAGATAAAAACATATTCAGATAATTACTACAAGACTTTTCACGTATAAAATAGAGAAAGAAAAATTCTTGCTTGCACAAAGATGTAGCCAACATCTGAAGTGTATTATTTCCAAATTAATAATAAACTAGCTGCTACAACAAGTGCAGATGTGGACCCATTATGCCACTAGTGATTGATGTTGGTTGTGCAAAGGCTATTGGGACCCCCGTCTTACTAGATAACGGCTGACAGACGGGAGAGCAGAGGATACAAGCCGAGGTCAGGCCAGGCTGTCAAAAGAGAATCCAGTCCAAGGTCAGGGGTAGGCAGCACAGGTAGAAAATGGAATAACAATGCCTAGAATCAGGGTCACAAGCAGCCAAACACAGTCAAACAAGCCGGGTCAGTACACAATAAATCAGCAGGAGGTAGAACAGTTCAGACAACTTAATGTACAGAACCTGTTGCTCAGGCACTGGTGAAAGGGCAGAGTCACTTAAATAGCAACACCATAATATCATGCACAATTAAGTTTTACTTTCCACACACAGCAGCTTTCACAATATGCATTGTCCTTATACACAATGGTCAGCCACCTCTTCTATTTTAGCTTACACTTACTGTTACCTGAACTGCATTAATCCTTTATCATCAACGAATGAATTCAGCACAGCTTACTGCAAATGTAAAACAATAAAAAGTAAAAGTAAGCCTCCACCACATACAGCAATCGGCACTTCCCACTGCTTCTAACTTTTAACTAATGCTTATATATTAAAGCTTTACGTGTCAATTATTTCTCATTAAAGACATAGTACACTTAAAGCTGTATGACAACATAGGAAATTATTTTACCAATGTACCCCCTCCCCATAGCTGGGGGTCGTACCATTTCTTTACCATTCCCGGACGAAAACAAGAAAACCAAGAGCTTGAATGCAGCTTGTGATTGGTCCTCCCACTTACGCCCCCCTACCCCTCCATCCCCATTTAAAGATGGTTAGCTTAAGTAATTTGCCAGTTTTTTATTACAGAGTCAGCAGCATCCTTGGGAAAGATTACTGCACATAGCAACACATGGGGATCTGGGGAGGGAAGGGGGCGCACCAGTAAAATAGGAAGTAATGCAGCTTTAAATGCCACCTACGAGGTCTGACAGCTTTCAACCAGGAGTGTACTGAAGAGAAGGAACGTTCAGTCCTGTGGAAGATGACATCTACTCACAAGCAGTTAGCTGCTGCCATAACAGCACCGAACACTCCTCTCTCTTCACAGCACTCCCTGCTGCAAGCTGTCATATCCTGCAGCCACTTAATGCTGCTCACATGTACATTCTATTTACATTTGCAGCAGCTTTTCCAATTTCATTTTATTAAACAAGAAAATTTCTCAAAAAAGACGAATCTCCCATTAAAAATGACTGTTATTGCACAGTCCGCATTCTGTGTTACATGCATTAAAAACAAAACAAGATGATGTACTTGGGTAATCTGAAAAGAGATAAAGAGCTTGTCCAAGTAGTATAACCACTGACCTGCAGCTTGTCCATGTAATATAACCGCTGACCTGCAGCTTGTCCATGATAAGATATTTTGCTAAAGTGATTTTTTTTTAAACTGTGGACTGTACAATTTGCCAGTTGATTTTGAATGATGGATTAATTCTAGTGCTTGGTGTCATATATGGAACAGTAGCAGGGGCAAACTCAGGATTTGTAGAGGGGGGTTTCCACACCATCCAACAGAGGGCATGACCAGCATGCATGGGGGCATGGCTGGTCATGCCCCCATGCATATTAGACAGTGCTTGGCTGCTCTCCAACTCTTCCTATCCCTATAATATACATGGGCAATGCTGCACTCACTACTGTTAGGTGCACGCAGCTCTCCCTTTTCAAGCAGAGCCGTGTGAAGCGGGGGCAGGGTCCAGCCACCTCAATTATACAGTGCCCCAGGCTTGGAAGGGGGTTTACAGGCACTAGGAACCCCACCCCCCACCCCTCGGTTTGCTTATGATTAGTGAGGCAGTGTAGATGGGGAACCCGGCCTGGCCTGGCAATTTGTCCACTCTGGTATTTACCAGGAGGACTGGTGAATACTGTTGCTCTGATATGAGTTTGTAGACCACATGGTTATGAAATGTCGGTTTGATTTAAGAAATTATTGTTTAAAACAGAAGGGCTAAAATAAATTAAAAGATGGATAAGCGATTTAATGCAGACACAGCACCTGCAGCACAATGATTTATAAGTGATGTTACTCCAATAATAAACCTGGTTTTATGGGTACGTATAAGGATCTGTAGGCCAAAAGGATGGTGCTCGGGGTAGTGCAAATGATTACACCATCTGATGGGAGAATTTGGGTTGACTGAGGACGTTCCTTTCTGAGATCAGAGCAGGTGTATATGAGTGCATCAACCCTGGCAGCCATACGCAAAAACGAGATCTCGTTTTACAGCAGGAAATTAATGAAATAAGGGTGGGAGAGGTTGCATTAAGGGGGAATTCCCTGTGAGGTTGCAGAGACTGGATCTGATCTTCAACTTACAGTATTTGTTCATACCTACCCGTTAATAATGCACTTTTAGCTGCTAATGCCAGAAATAAATATATAATAGGATGAATGATTTCATCTGGGCTTGTTCCCACGATTACACTCTAAAAAACTAATGTCACATTTAGAATGCGGTACGACCTCTTTCCCGCGTATTACCAATAGATTGTACTGGTCATAGAACATAGCATGAAATAAATAATGGTGAATAATGCATGACTAAAGCGTTTCTTTACTTTTCATGCATTTTACCTATTATCTAAATCTGAGTCACAGTATTGCACTGTATAATTTGAGCAGCGGTAATCGTTTTTACAATCACCACTATTCCGACATGGAGAATCCCTACAGAGAAAATCCGAAATTATGAAAAACAGATTGGAAAATAAACAGACTTACCTTCAACCCGACGCTTGAGATCTCCGATGGGAGCACCAAGCTGACAGCAAGGGATTCTGATTGGAGAAGTGTTCGGCACTGCAGGCTGACGCCATTGCGACGTCTGTCAAAAGAAATTTAAAGCGGCAATGTGGGGACCCCTAAGGTTAAGTGTTTAAACACTTAACCTGACATTGTCGCTTTAAATTTCTATTGACAGACGTCGCGATGATGTCACAATGCCGTGCCAAGCACTTCTCCAATCAAAATCGCTTGCTGTCAGCATGGTGCTCCCATCGGAGATCTCCAGCGTCCGGTTGAAGGTAAGTCTGTTTTATTTTCCAATCGGTATTTCATAATTTCGGATTTTCTTTGTAGGCCTTCTCCATGTCGGAGTAGTGGACATTAGTAAAGCGTACCCAACCCAATTTGAGAAGGCTTAATATCTTACTACAACACTGTACCAGGATTAGGGAATTAGTCTTGAGTATCTCTCCCATGTTATCATTGGTTGCCCATAGCCTGATCCATGTTTTTCCTTTAACACTTGCCATTCTATTTAAAAATATGCCAATATTAGCTCTGGTATCATTCCTACTATGGTCGGGAAGCCCAATAGGGTATGGGTGCCACTTTCGCTATATATGTGAAATTGCCTTAAATGCACCTATTAGCTTTCTAAATTTCATTAAATTTGACTTATTTTTTTTTTTTAAGTTTCCAACGGGTCAGCTGACATTATAATAATAAGTCCACAAATAACAGTGCATTGCTAAATGCATCATGCAGTATATTCCTTTCTAACTAGGGACTAGTTGGAGTTAGTTGACTTTTATCCCAAATCTCAGTATTTAAATTCCATGTGAAGATGTGTCATATGTTACTGATTTTAAAGCACACTACACCACCAATTACACATGCAAATATCTCACAGATTAGTAACAGAACTGGGACTTATTTCATACAGAGATTAAATTCAATCAACCTAAGAGGAATGAAGATTTGCTTTAATATGTAATGAATTACTCCACACACTTGACTATGTTGATTGAATATTTCATGGCATGAGTAGAATCCTAAGAGACTTGCTTTAAAAATCTATAAAGTGACAGGAGGGATTTATCTTGACTGGATAAAAAAAACTGAACTGTGGTTTTCAGGACTAAAGACAAATGGATCAGAACAGCACCCATAGTAATAATGTGATACCCGTTCGTTAATCCGATCTCTGAGCGTTGTATAAATCGGGATACTAACACAGAGATTAATTCCCCAAATATCTGTGAGGTCACTAGGTATAGACAAGTAAATCATAGAATTTTATTAAGGTTTATTGCCACAAACTGTAAGGGAATGAACAATAATTAATTTATATTAACTCCACCCAAAACAAGCATACAAACAAACAAACAAAAAGTATATGCTCTGGCAGCCATTAGTGTGCTGGTACTTGTAGTTCTACAAGCGCCAGCATACCCAAGCAACTTATGGCTGCCAGGGCTAGATGGGACCAGTAGTGCCACATAAAAAAAACGCTGATCGCTACCATTTATGTTTATTTTATCCCACAATACAAGCTGGATGCTGCGTCCTTTGTTTTTTTTTCATTTATCAAATTTTTCAGAATAATTATCACAGTGCTGGCCCCACGCATTCTCAGAAGAGTAACATTGTTATGATAAATAGAGGGAAGTAGAAGGATTATTTACAGGGGCGTTATCTGGTTTACGAAAGGTACATAATATTTTTCTTCCCGAAAAAAGCTTTAAATCATTCGCCACTGCAAATACAGGAGCCAACTCCTCCCCTCCCCTTGTTCTTAAGGCTGTGTTAGAGCTGGGCTATAAATCAGTACATGAATTCATACCTACCAATATTCTATTTTGGAACATTGGGCTAAATCAGGGCTTGCCTCAAATGCACCAATCATGTAGCAAATTGACCAGACCTTGCTCATTTCTGACAAAGCCACACCTACTTTTAATTAGGCCCATCCCTTTGAACCAATAAAAAATTGGTTTAATTATAATTAGAGATGCTCAGGCTCGGTTCCCCGAGAACCGAACACACCCGAGCTTAGCAGATCCGAGTACCGAGCCAAGCCGGCCCGGTACTTGCGCAATTGAAAACAAGGCAAAACGTCATTGTTACGTCGTTGTATATATGTGATTTTATCAAAAAAAAAATCGGGATTTTAGAAAAAAAAAATCGGGATCCAAAACCAAAACACACAAGGGCGGTTTTGCCAAAACCAAAACACGAAGTTAATCCAGATTCAAAACCAGAACACGGGGATGAGTGAACATCTCTAATTATAATGCACATCACACATTCACGTCCATGGCTTGAACAAAGCAAACAGTAATTAAACAGATATACAGTCTATCTCCCCATTGTCCTTTGTGCCTCCTGTGGTGTCTATGTATCACAGTGAGAAAAGCCTTATCTTTGGTGAAAACAGGTGTTCTCCTTCTGTATCAAGGGGTTAACATCAGCTATAGCACTTTATTTATTTATTTTTAAAAAAATTCCCACAAGGAAATTATTTTTAAAAATATATGTTTGTTTTATTATTTTATTTTTTAACACTTTTTTTTTGCAAGTCTGGGCATTTAGTCCTACTGCGTATGCATGAGTTAGCTAGCCGGGTCATACATGCGCATATCCCAGGAGACTGGCACGCAAAGAGGTAATGTAGGCCTTATGGGTCCCGGGACAGTGGCTCCCGGGCAGATGTGATATTTTATATCGCTGAGATAATCTCTGATAGGAAATCAGCCACCCCTGACGCAAACTAGTTCTAATACTTACTGCTAATTCAGTATTAGTGTTAACAATAGGGGTAACTCATTGGCGTTACTAGTGACTCTTAAGACCATCCCGTATATTTGTCTCAGCACCACATGCTCTGTGCTATTGGGAAGGATAACTTTAGAATGTTGGGTTATTTTCTGGGAACAGTAAATATATCTATTGGAATGAAGTTATGGAAACATTGTTCTTGGGATTCTTGTCTGTATGGAATTGAAATGTAAAAAAAATCCAGGGCGACATTGACTGGGAGAGAAAAATTAAAAGTGCCTGGGGATTGGAGTGCTAACGTCCATGGACGTCAAGGAGATAGTTCTTGTTCAGGAATTGAAGCATTAGGGGGTAAATGTATCAAGGTAAATCCTTTGCTGTTTTAAATCTGCTCTGCAAAGTCAATGAATATCGGCGACTTGAAGAGTGTGCAGAATGATACATTTACCCCTAGAAATAAGACTTGCGATCACTAAGATCGAAAGCAAGACACAAATAATGTATCTTGACTTAAAAACAAACATGGTTCCCCAGTAATAACTGGCATTAGGTAATTACAGTGATACAGGCATTTCAGTTTTCCACAATTTTTCTTACAGGTTTGTCAACACTAAATGTCAGCTCCAAGATGAGCTCTCAAACCTGTGCACGGCTAACAGCAAAAGTATTCCTATCATACAGGACCAAGGTATAGACAGGAAAGTAACTAGCTTGGTCGTAGCGGCCTCCCCTATCAGTGTCGTGGTTACCACAATTGCAGGTGGTGTAGTGTAATTTCGCCAATCCCTGCACCCACTATCATCATCATCACCATTTATTTTATATAGAGCCACTAATTCCGCAGCGCTGTACAGATGTTACAATTCTGTCTGTTGTTTGTATCTAGCAGCAGTGCCTCATACCGCCAGAGGTGCTGCTGTTCTGTTCCTGAACTCTTCTACGTGCCTGAAGGAGTTAATCTCCTTGCATTATGCCTGATTAGAACTGCACCTGTTGCACTGCTTTAAGTACCTGCCTCTAGCTGTGCTCTGTGCAGTTCATCCATTTGTTCCTGGCTGCTGCTAACCTGCTCCTGTGCTATTTGGTATATACCTGCTGGGCTGAACTTCTGTGGATGACCCCTGCCTGTACCTTGGACCTTGCCTGCTTGCCTGAGACCCCGAATCATTTGCCTGTACCTTGGACCACGCTGTTTTGCCTGTTGCCCTGACCTTTTGGACAGACTTCTGGACCTCGCCTATTTGCTTGATCTCTGCCTGGCTATTTGGATTTGTTTGTCTGGTCTCTATTTGATCCCTGGACTCTGTCTGCTTTCCTGGACAGCCTTGTGCCTTCTGGACTGGGGTAAACTTATTATACTTGTTCCTGCCATTTTACTATACAGTCTCTTTTGGAACCTGTTATCCGTGGATTTGAGTTATCTTTGTTAACATATTTACCTGAATAAAGACACTTTGCCTTACACTTCCATTGCACTTTGTGAATGCACTGGGATTCATAACAACAGAGAACTCATTCCCATCAGTCCCTGCCCCATTGGGGCTTATAATCTAAATTCCTTCACACACACACACAGACAGACAGAGACACAGACTAGGGTCAATTTGTTTCGCAGCCAATTAACCTACCAGTATGCTTTTGGAGTGTTTGAGAAAACTGGAGCACCCGGAGGAAACCCCTGCAAACACAGGGAGAAAATACAAACTCATCACAAATAAGGCCATAGTTGGGAATTGAACTCAAGACCCCAGTGCTGTGAGGCAGAAGTGCTAACCACTAAGCCACTGTGCTATCATCTGTTATCAGCACAGAGCGTGCACAGTAAAAATTTAACGTGCTTCCCTAGGCAAGCGTTGGCCTCTGCGCTTACTCAGACATCCCTTCCATCCTTCTTCTCCATCCCCACTGAGAGTGCTGACTTACAGAGCAGTGCCCATATCCAAACCGCTTTTCACTGGTGAAATGATCACTCCACAAGTCATTTGAATAGGGTTTGCCATGGGCAAATAATCTTATGAACAGACTCATGATTTCACGCTGCCAAAGAAAGTGTGTCTACCTTGGAAGCGACATCTGCAGGGCTACAGCACGAGCAGCCGTTCCCTCCCTGCCTCCTTCGCTCTTGTTGTTGGTAAATTGAAATAAATTGTTTATAAAGAAAGTGTCAACTGCATTCGGATGGCCTGTTTTATATATAAATTCATTCAACCGGTCTCCTTGGTAAGCACCCAGCCTAGGAACCCAGCCAGAAACGGACAGAGCTTGAAAAAGCTGACATTCATCTTTAGCAATGTTACATCTTAAAGTACAATAAGCAATGTCTTACTGCACAGCATTCAGAGAATTCATTCTCAGAAAAAGAAAGCAACTCAATGTTCTACTATAAACTAATGAGGATTTCTTCATTTGTAAAGGCATGTAAATGGTACACATAGATTTACACTGCATTAGATGCCAAGTTTAAAAATAAAAGTCTAGATAATGTAACACGGAAGGATGACAGTACATAAAGACCAATTGGCTCATCTAGTCTGTTCATTGGACATTGGACCAATGATTGATGTATTCTAAGGACCGGCCTGTTTTTAAATACCCTTTAAGTTTATTTTTTTCCCCATTTTCCCTGATGAACATTTGTTCCAAGTGTCTAGTACTCTGTAAAGAGATGCAGAAAAATCTGAAGAGTTTCTCTGTGCAAAAAGTGTAAACTTCACATGAATGTCCAACATCATACCACTTTAGACCTACTCATTCATCACATCTTGAAACCTTCCTCAAAATATTCATTTTGGGCAGCACGGGGGCGTAGTGGTTAGCACTTCTGCCTCACAGCACTGGGGTCATGAGTTCAATTCCCGACCATGGCCTTATCTGTGTGGAGTTTGTATGTTCTCCCCATGTTTGCGTGGGTTTCCTCCCACACTCCAAAAACATACTAGTAGGTTAATTGGCTGCTATCAAAATTGTCCCTTTCTCTCTCTGTGTGTATGTTAGGGAATTTAGACTGTAAGCTCCAATGGGGCAGGGACTGATGTGAGTGAGTTCTCTGTACAGAGCTGCGGAATTAGTGGCGCTATATAAATTGATGATGATGATGATTAATCACATTCTGTTAATTTGTCTGCATTTTGTTTACAGTAGGCAAAATGCACCACAGGCTTCTCCTCCGAAGTTAAACTATGAGAAGCAAAATGCATTACGATAAAACTATAGAATGAGATCTTGGAGTAAATCTATCAAGATGCGGGTTTGAAAAAGTGGAGATGTTGCCTATATCAACCAATCAGATTCTAGCTGTGATTTTGTAGAATGTACTAAATAAATGAAAACTAGAATCTGATTGGTTGCCATTGGCAACACCTCTACTTTTTCAAACCCTCAGCTTGATATATTTACCTGCTGGTGTTCACCAGCTCAGTGTTTTTTGTGGAGTGACAACGGCTATGTGTCAGCATAGACAACACCTAAAAATGTGCAAATGGAACACCCTCGCTCTGCCCAAATCTTTTTATGGGCTGTGCACTTCTGCTCACCACCATCTTGCTTCACAATCCCACACACTGGCAGAAAGCTAGGTGGCACCAGAGCAAGGCACACAGCACAAACAATGGAGCTTTGGGCTGCACCTTGGTCATTTGCAGTTTCTGGTCTTTGCTGTGGCTGCCAGAACACATATTCTGATCGGCTGAGTTACCATCAGAGATGGGTCAATCGATTTGGTGAAATTCAGACAGATTTTTTGGATTCGAAAATAAGTCCAGATTCACCCAAAATTCGACAAATAATTTACACCCCCGGAAAATCAGACCAATCAAAGTGCATCAAATAATACAAAGCCAATCACTAAGGATTAATAAATAACATGTATATATAGTTACTCTGCCACTCATTCCTCCTGGATTGTCCTAGGGAACAATGTCTGGAAATGCTACTATTTGTGACTGTGACAAATCACTTCTGTTCCGGGCACTCTTGGTACATAACTACATGGCCTGATTTTCTATTTCTGGAGTCCAATAGATATATGTAGAGTCTTTTTCCATTTTACAAATTTCCCATATCTTTAAACTCCACCCCCTTTATTTCACTCAGTACTTCAATAAATCTAACACACAGTGTTTTTATATTTAATTATTTATCATTATCCATATATGTACTTATTAATAAATACATTGCTTGGTGCCTTTTTTTTTTTTTTTTTACAATGCACATTGTAATTATGGACCAGCTGTAGCTAACCAATCCTGGCAGTTCAGAGGATAAGGAAACGTGTGACTCTCTAACATCCCCTTTATCAGGTCCTGACAAATAGCTGTCTTTATCTAGTCACACCTTTGCCGACTGTAGAGGACGACATGACAGCTCCTAGCAGTGGTGATAACAAAGTTCTGTATATCTGAATTTACAATTGCCAGTTTACCTCAGTGAGCACATTAAGACACTAGGGGGTAAACGTATCAAGCTGAGAGTTTTCCAGCAGGTTTGAAAAGTGGAGACGTTGCCTATAGCAACCAATAAGATTCTAGCTATCATTTTGAAGAATGTACTAAATAAAAGATAGCTAGAATCTGATTGGTTTTTCAAACCCGCCGAAAAACTCTCAGCTTGATACATTTACCCCTAGTACTCTGACGTCATAATCATCCTTGGGGAAGACATTTATTTTTGGCCCGTGCTCAATGCTGGTCAAAATTGCCATAAGAAAAATAAGATTGATAGGTAGATTTATCAAATTGTCTAAAAAATGAAAAGTGGAGGTCAACCCATAGCAACCAATCAGCTTCTAGCTATCATTTATTTAGTACATTCTACAAATGATAGCTGGAATCTGATTGGTTGCTATGGGCAACACCTTCATTTTGCCTTTTTGGAAGGTAAAGGGACCCTTTCTCTGGCAATTAATTTATTGCTGCTTAAAATATCTCTTGTCCGTGCAAAAATACATCAACAGCTTGTACAGAACTGTGAAAGCAAGTACCTAATCACCAATATTCTTCAAAGCAGTGGGATTTGAAACACCAGACACAACCCCTTCCCCCATCCATTTCACCTTCTGTCTAGCTGTGCACGCTGCTGCCATAAAGATTGCGGGATTGGATGGGACATATAGGAGCTGGGATCTCGTAAATCTCAGCAAATCTTAGTATATCTGTGATTCACAAAATTCCTGTGCTTTAAATAACTATGAGCCTAGTTACAATAATCTATTCCAGTTAAAGTATAACCACCCACACAGTAGATGCTGCTATTCTATGGGCAAAGCCAATATTCAGTTTAATGGCCGCTAGTGACTCCGCCGAAGCATTAACTATATAATTAATACATCTCAAATCTCATATCAAAATACTTTCCCTCCCGCCCTCTTAGATCTACCTCTGACCTGCACCTTATCTCCTCTCTGGTAACCACCTCTCACTCCCGCCTACAAGACTTCTCCCGTGCTGCTCCCCACTTATGGAATTCCCTACCACGCTCAAACAGACTTTCCCACAGCCTTCAAATCTTTAAAAGCTCTTTGAAAACCCATCTCTTTTTTTAGATGTAACCTTATCCTCGATAACACTATTCACACTAATGCACCCTCACAACTATCCCAATCTCCACTCTGAGCCACACTCGCTCCTCTTGTTTCAGCTGTGCCCACTTTCACTTAGAATGTAAGCTCTCTAATGAGCAGGGTTCTCTATACCCTTTGTTTTAATGTCTACATTTATTATGTCTACCTTGTATGTCCCTGTTTTATGTATGTCCTGTCTTCCCTACTGTACGGCGCTGCGGAGCACTGTGGTGCCTTACAAATCTACGATAATAATAATAATAAATAATTACACTCTATAAAGATGACACTACAAGTATCTAACATGACACGACCACTGGAACATTTTACTAAATTGTAGATACTTTTTTCTTACCAATAAGATAGAATAGATATTCAGCAAATAGAATTAGCCATCATAGAAATTGAGATAAAGTACTGCACTGTCCATGGTCTGAGAAAGATCTAAACAATATGGCTCATCTTTAGTTATGGAAGTAACTAAATTCTCATGAATTATGGTTCAGACCAGAGAATGACTAACTTTACTGTATCTAAGTGATGGGTCCACGTTAGCACTGATAAGAATAACTTCAGTTAAAAAGTATTATTGTAGCAACAAAATAGGAGCTCCATGGGCCTGATTCATTAAGGATCTTAACTTGAGAAACTTCCTATTTCAGTCTCCTGGACAAAACCATGTGTACAATGCAAGGGGTGCAAATTAGTATTATGTTTTGCACATAAGTTAAATACTGACTGTTTTTTCATGTAGCACACAAATATCAACTTTAAATTTCAGTGTACAAATAAGCTATCAAGTATTTGTGTGCTACATGAAAAAACAGTCAGTATTTAACTTATGTGCAAAACAGAACACTAATTTGCACCTCTTGCATTGTAACATGGTTTTGTCCAGGAGACTGAAATAAGAAGTTTCTCAAGTTAAGATCCTTAATGAATCAGGCCCCATGTTTGAGATCTTCCCAGTTTTAGAGGACTCCTGCCGACACGGATTACGGCCCAGTCTCCAGGGCTTCACGCACAGGAAAAGCTAAAAGCTTAATTTTTCGTTTTCAACGAGCTAATTGGACAGCTGCCATCTATGCAGCGTTATATCGTCATGCTGCTATAAGCGTTATATTCACTTAGACATCTCCAGGGCATGTTTTAAAATTTGCCCATGATCGCAAAACCTTAAAATAGCTGAACTTTTGTCTCAATGCAAGTGTTTTCTTGTATTCAGAAAGAAATATCTATTTCTTTCTTTTAAAAGTGCTGACTATATATTTAGCAAAGGTCTAGTGGGAAATGTATGTTTTCTTTTAAACTATTATTAAAAGTTTGGTGTTTTAATTATACTAAACGCATTCAAATTGTGCTGACTGTCTCTGTATAGTGTAAGTTTATGCTGATTGCAAAATAAACGCTTTACATGATCAGATCTTTGATGACCGTATAATTATTTATTTCATGCTGATATAATTTTAATGGGAATATTGCAGATGAATAACTACGAGTAATGTAATGATAAAAACATAATTTGTAGCTTTGGACAAAGTTGGTTTTGTGAATGTTATCTACAGGAGTTGTACTTTTTAATGCAAAAAAAGCCAAACTTCTACAGATGTGCTTGTATATCACTATGCAATTCTTTAATGTTCATGGGGCAGTAGTTCCAACAGCCAACATGCATCCTGTCCTGTTATTATCCCACTATGCATGAATGAAACTGACATGTATGTATTATTATTTTTTGTTCACTACTTGTCAACAGTCCTTCATTTTCATAGGCAGATTGTTTTTTAGCGATTTTTGTCTGACAATTGTAGACACTTTTTATATAGAAGAGAGGAAGTGCATGGAATCAACCCAAGATTCAAAAATACTGCCTGGATGTTGGAGAATTAGGGGTGTTCTACCCCCATCGTCTATTGCGATATCCCCTTGTTTCACTGCCTCCTATGAGCGCAGTGACTAATATGGTGGGTGTACGAGGAGCAGGACAACCCTTTCTCTACTATCCCCTGAACAATGACTATGCTTTTGGACATTCTGGGCGATAGTTCTTTGGTTTACATAGCACCATCTCTTACATTCCTATTTAATAAAGCACCGTAAAAATGACTTTACTTTAGCAGCTAGTCCAGTTCGGCAACAACATCTTTAGGCGTTTGTCTAATTCAACTAAATATCCTCCGAATTTATATCCTTTGTGGTAATAACATCTACTTTAATTTGCTGTTTTCTCTATTTTTAGTGTTTCTTTTTGAATTATATTAAACGATACCTTAGATCCAGTCTTGGGTGAGCAAACATCAGGACTTTGGGGGACCAATTAGAGAGCTAAACACTCCAACAAGGTAGCCTGAACACTGGATCCAAACTAGGTTGCCTGAACACTGGATTTCACTGAGAAAAGTTTTGGGTGGGTTTATCCTTTAACTGCAATGTTTTGTTATATTTGCAAATAAAACTTTTTAGCCATTTTAGCTGTATTTGCAATTCACGAATATAGATAAAAGTACTTTGCACATGGATTTCTATTTACACAACCTATCATAGTATTTTTTTACAATGATCTCTTTTTCCTAAAAATTGTCTATTTGATTTTCACTTGAATTTTGTTGGTTTGCTAGGTCACATTAAAGTTGAAAAAAGGTCTGACGAGATTCATCTTTATCTGAGGCTTTACATCACAACCACCCGCATTGTCAATGAGGGAGTGTAAACCTTTTATATGTACTGTATATAAAATATATTACAATTGTGTTAGGATCATGTCACATTCAGTCCTTTAGTCCTTTAGTGTCCTTTATTAATTAGCCGACTCTCATCATGAAATTTCTATATAGATATTTTTTTTATTATACTATTTTCATCATCATCTATTTATATAGCGCCATATAATTCCGCAACGCTGTACAGAGAGCTCACTCACATCAGTCCCTGCCCCATTGGAGCTTACAGTCTAAATTTCATTTACACACACACACACACAGACCGAGAGAGACTATAGTCAATTTAATAGCAGCCATTTAACCTACCAGTATGTTTTTGGAGTGTGGGAGGAAACCGGAGCACCCGGAGGAAACCCATGCAAACACGGGGAGAACATACAAACTCCTCACAGATAAGGTTGTGAATTAAACTCATGACCCCAGTGCTGTGAGGCAGAAGTGCTAACCGCTGAGCCACCAAGCTGCTCACCCAGAAGGACATCTAATATGACTGGAAACCTGAAATGATTTTGAGTATTGTGCGATCCTTACATAAATCAGAATTAATCTGCATTCTTAGATACACAATGGCACAGTTTCTAATGACCCGGCTACTTAATGATAAGGACGTGTATACAGGTGAATAAACAGTGGCCAGTCTGACATGATTCTAAAGGGACATTGCAAATAAAAGACAAACACGGAAAAAAAAAAGATTCTTGGAGACAATTTAACTTCATTAAATGTATCCTTTGCTGAAGTCATTGGGTTATCTGCCGTTTCCATTGCACAGCTGTGAACTCTTAACCCTGTTTTATCAATATGGAGCACAGAGATAAAGCTTTTGGAATTACAGAGGAATATCATTAGGAAACATAGATACAAGAACAGGTCTCTGCAAAACACCCTCAACAAGGAGACAGTCATCTCAATTGAAATAAGGATTTCATTAATCTCTTATGGATCACACATGACTTGTTCACTGTCTGTACTTACACATCATGTCGTTGCTCATTATTACTATTGCATTTAATTTGGCAGTTTTTTTTTTTACAATGTTATTTACTTTATTTATACAATGCCACAAATTCGCAAGCGCTGTACAGAGAACTCACTCACATGAGTCCCATTGGAGCTTACAGTCTAAATTCCCTAACACACACACACAGACAGAAAGTGACTAAGGTCAATTTTAATAGCAGCCAATTAACCTACTAGTATGGTTTTTGAGTGTGGGAGAAAACTGGAGCACTCGGAGGAACATACAAACTCCACACAGATAAGGCCATTGTCGGGAATTGAAGTCATGACCCCAGTGCTGTGGGGCAGAAGTGCTAACCACTGAGCCACCGTGCTGCCCTAAAATGACATATTACCCATGGATTACAGTTAAAGAGTTCAGCTTGTGGCCGCATTACATTGTTACATAGCTATAAACGTTTTCCCTTAATAATTTTTCACATTTTATTTTCTTACATCAGGTTGGATTCATTTATAAATTGATATATTTATTCAGGAACTCTCACCACGGATCCACACAGAATACTCTGCAATCTGAAATAATAATTAAAAATACAGCTGTAAAGATATTTCTTAATTAATTACAAATAAGGAAAAAGACAATGATTGACCCTATGTATAACCTTTAGTTGTAATTACAGCTGGGAATCCATCAGGTTCGAATATATTATATTCACATTGCAATGAAAAACAATCTATAGGTATTTTTGCTTTTTGATTAGACATTACAGAGCATGTTGTGTTGAATAGTGATAAGAATCCTGGAATTAATCCCTTTTCATTCCATGATGTAAGAAAAATGTTTAAAAAATGTCGAAGGGGTTAAATCCTTTTTAAAGTCACTGTACGTCCATCGAGTTCAGCCTTTCATCCTGAAAAAAACCCTGTTGATCCATAGAGAGCACACTGTAGTCCTGTTTGCCCCAGGAGTGGGAAACATTCCTTCACGGAACACTTTGCTGCTGAGCTGAATGATCTAAGGATGCTGATGACGAACGCTAGTACTAGCTAGACGCTTCTGATTGGCTGTTTGTGAATTCCCCCCTGAAACTGATAGGCACTTTATTCATGATAAATGAAGCTCTGCACAGGAATGAATACCCGTAACGCCAGGCTTGTAGGCCTAGATTGCACTTATCCTCAGTTTTCCCTGGCTTGTTTTGAATTAGCCAATAGGATCGAAGTGGTGTGGTGAAACAAGCCTATATAGCATCCAAGAACAGGAAGTTCTCCCTCTTTTACTTCAGGAAATCCCTCCATCCCGCCCTGTCATGACTTGTCTGTTAATTATGTCTGGTTTGCAAGGTGTTTCTAACCTTCTTTTTCCTTATTCAGACAAGGTACAGTCGGCGGGGAAGCAGTGCACTCAGCGGTTAATACATGGCCAAAGAGTTAAGTTTGGCCGCAACATTCTTATCCTTGGATCTAAATCTCTGTTACGGTCATCTCTGCGAATCCCCTGATGCCGTTAAGTTAGCGCCTGGAATTCTGGGCCGGTTGGCCATCCCAATGTTTGTTTGTATAGTATTAGCTGGTTAGCTGAACTTGCAATTGCTTTTGTTGCAACCATCATTTACACAATTAAAACCGTGACCGTAGTGCGCCAAAATTCAAACCTGTGTCCGTGTTTATTTCAGGTATTAAGTAGTTATCTATTTTTAATTTAAGCGGTAGAAGGTGAATATTCAGAGGGAGAATATCAGCCGTGTGGCGTTCCTTGATTGTGCATATACTCTAAAAGTTTGTGGGAGTATTTTAAAAATATATTGTTTTTTTTGCTTTCATTGAAATGCTGTATTACATGACACCTAATAGTGAGTGTGTTTTTCACTAAAATAAAAAAAAAATATTAACAAATTTTGCTTGTGCTTTTGACCTAGTTGAGTGTATGTGGGTGTATGTATGTTTTGAGGCAAATCTGGCGTATATGGGCCTGATTCATTAAGGAAAGTTAAGCAAAAGTAAGCAAGTAAGGCAAAACCATGTTGCATTGGAGGGGGATGTTAATTTAAAATGTGGGGGCAGATTTATAGTTGGGGTAGGGCATGTCCTAGATCAACTTTACATTTCAATGTGCAAATAAGTTATCAAGTATTTGTGTGCTGCATGAAAAACCAGACAGTATTTTCCTTATGTGCAAAATAATAAACTAAATTGCACCCCTTGCATTGCAACATGGTTTTGTCCAGAAAATGTGAGTAAGAAAACTTACTCAACATGTGGGTGTAAATACACTATTTTTATGGGCGGCATTTTTAAGTGTATATTACGCCCAATGTGCGTCAAGCTCAGCATCAAGCTCAATGTTACTGTTAAGAAGAGGACTTAATTAGGATGATAGCTTGTCTTCAAAAATGCATCACATGTGAACCAGGCATCTTTCAGAGATTGGATTTCAGTTATCAGCAAAAAAAATAAAAAAAATAAAAACTTCACAAACATATGCTGGAGCCATTTATGAAAATGATGTACAATTACAATGTGTAGAAAATACGTGGTTGCCTTTAGCAACCAATTAGATTCCTATTCATTTTTCTGGTACAGTTCAGAAAAGAGGAGCAAAGGTGTGATTAACATTTTTACATTGTTCCTAGTGATACTTTGCTGCTGAGACATTCAGACATTGGCGCATTTAATCCCAATCATTTACTGATTGTGATAATAGTTGTTAATAGCATGTTTTGGCATTTTATACAGTAAATTTCAATCTTTTTCTTTCTTTTAAAGCTCTGGGAATGAAAATAGATGGTAAAAATAGCATCTAACGTTAGAAAAAGAAGGGAATGTATTGTGCTCTTCCTCAATTCTGAAAAATAGGGACATTTACAGGGACACGAGGTTACAGGGAGAAATTGGCAACTACGATGTTGTACATTGTGTAGCACAGGGCCTAAGGTTGACGATTTGTGCCACAGAGGTTTGACAGTGGAGGTTCAGTGGGGTTTGGGATTTGGGCACAGCATTAAAACAGAGCATAGCCCATTATCTTGGATCACTGGCATAACGAAAACTTCCAGAGTCCCTGTGCAATATCTTCCACTACCCCCTACAAATTGTATCCGGTAACACAGAGCAGGATAACAGGCTACAGTATACCCTGGCATGGGGAATCTTGTGTGGGGGAGTTGAACATGTATAGGTTTCCTTCATCATCATCATCATTTATTTATATAGCACCTACATATTCCGTAGCGCTTTCCCTTAGTGGTGTGGGCCCAGTAGCAGTCCTTCTTAGTAAATGTAATTTAAAATAGGCCAACACTCACCTCTTTCAGGTAGTCCACAATGAAGGTGATAGGGCTTTAATCCCAAGCACTGAACAAGCTTCTATGTAACCTTAAATCACTGAGCTAGACTAGACGCTGCAATGGTCTACACGTTATTCACTGTTAATACAAGTGATGCCAATACTGCAAGAATTTATTGCTTTTCCCTTCTGGATTTGGAACGTTTGGGGATAGCAGGTTTCTGTATAAGAGATAACATGACCTGTAAAGGTAAGGTCAGGGGAATCCTGGGTATCTGGAATCAACCATCTACACCAGATGTGCTCAGTGTGTGTGAGTGGCCTGGGTTGCTTAGGTGGGTACTGCACCTTCTCACTTGCTCTTTGCTTTGCCATGGGGTGTGGGAATATGTGGCCAGAGGGTCCCCACATGTGGGTTTTTTGGCAATGTCCATTAAGTGGGATCGCAATAATAAATCAGATATATACAGCTCCCTGGATAACATCACACACTTGGCTCTGGCACTATCCTTGCAAGTGTTCTCTCAGCCCTGCTCACCCCTCCTCTGCGGGGGTGACACTTCACATGTTTGCTGCTTCTGTGCTCACAGCAGGATGTCCCTGGGGTCACTCACTCAGGTGCTGTGTCTCTCAGTCATACCATTATATACTGAGGTAATGCAAAATATTCCCTCGGACTGAGCTCTACTCTGTATCATACAGCCACATTCTGTGGTAATTTCTCCCTCAAATCTGTCCCATTTCACTCATATTCTCTCTGCCATGATGTACTTCGACTGTGGTGGAATCAGGCCACGGACCCTCTCCACAGATTGCTAGGGGAGCTCCTCCCCTCTGTCCCGGGTCCCTGGCTGTCACTTTTCACCACACAGGTTCTGATCTGCTCATATCAGCCTTATATTGCTCATTACCCACTCCAGGGGGTAAATTTATCAAGCTGCGGGTTTGAAAAAGTGGAGATGTTGCCTATAGCAACCAATCAGATTCTAGCTGTCATTTTGTAGAATGTACTAAATAAATGATAAATATAATCTGATTGGTTGTTATAGGCAACATCTACACTTTTTCAAACCCGCAGTTTAGTAAATATATCCCATAGTCTGTTCACCAAGAGTAGTTTGTGCAGAATCCTTTACAAAATACTTTGACTTTGCACTTATATTCTCAACCAAAAAAGCAGTAATCGGCATAACTGCTGACTGGTTAGAGAGAGGCCCAGAAGTGAGTATAGTGCCCTGAATGGGGGCTAGGTGTTATTTTCAGATATTTTGTTGCAGAACATTAAAGAATTTTTATGTCCAATTTCTGAGTTTGGTGGAGACCTTTATTTTTGCACCTAAGCACTAAGCACCGACCAAAAGACTTCTACTTTCAAGCTAATGCTGTCACCAAATACTGTATGTATGTAAATAGAACATGAATATTTTAGTGAAAGTATGAAAAGAGAGTCCCTAAAGACGAACGCACTTAAGCAGCATACATGTGTGTTTTCAATAGCTTGCACTTACCCTTGAGGGTTAAATTATCCTGGGATCAGGTCGACCAATAGTGGAAAAAGTGGGAGGGCTGGTCACCTTATATATATATCCCCTTGGAAAGAATCCAGATCTTTCTGCTTCACAAGATCCCGCCCACCCGCCCTTGGATTCAAGTTCTGTTGGCTTCATGTTTTAATTACTGTTTTTTCCCGCGTCTCAGAGCAGGCACAATAGGTAGGAAGGGCACTGCAGGCAGCGGCTGATGAAAACGGTGCTATCGCTGATTGGCCTCAGGTCACTGCCCCCTTCGAGGTAAAGCGACTCTTGGTCCTTTTTGTGTGAGGGATCCGTTAATGTGAGTCGTGAGGGGGTGGGCTCACCTGCCGCCAGATTTAGCGCCGGCCAAGCAGTTATTTAGTAGCCCGGTTTTTGCTATGTGGATACAAGGCTAGTTGCCATGTTCACACTTGGTTCAGCTATCAGTCGTTAGCTGTCTCGCAGTGCACTTTCTCCGCCACCAGTTCAGATAAATAAACTGTGTCCTAATTTTGCCACGTATTACAGTCTCTGTGTCGTTAGTTTAGTTAGGTTAAGTAAGTAATGTAAGATTATACAAAGTATGGGGAAGGTTTGAAATGAGGCATCCAAGTTATGATGGTTAAAAATTGGAATGTGTCACAACCCACAACACAGATTACTTTGGCAGGCATCCGGTAAAGCAGGGGTCGGCAACCCCCGGCACGCGTGCCAGACGTGGCACGCTGACCACTTTTGTCTGGCACGCCGGCGCTGAAGCTGCTTCAGCAAAACAGCCGATTATGGCCGAAACGGCTGCTTTGCTGAAGCAGCTTCATTACCCATACTTCATTATGCCACAGTGAAGCTGCTTCAGTAATGAAGCAGCTTCAGCAAAGCAGCCGTTTCGGCCATCACCGGCTGTTTTATTGAAGCAGCTCCCACCCAGGATTCTGGAGAAAGACGAGTCTACAAAGGTAAGTAAGGGCAGCAAATTGATGGGCACATATACTTGCCATACTTTGTATTTGTGGGGGCAACTGTGGCATACTATGTATTTATGGGGGCAACTGTGGCATACTATGTATTTATGGGGCAACTGTGGCATACAATCTATTTATGGGGCAACTGTGGCATACTATGTATTTGTGGGGGCAACTGTGGCATACTAGATATTTATGGGGCAACTGTGGCATACTATGTATTTATGGGGGCAACTGTGGCATACAATGTATTTATGGGGGCAACTGTGGCATACTATGTATTTATGGGGGCAACTGTGGCATACTATGTATTTATGGGGGCAACTGTGGCATACAATCTATTTATGGGGCAACTGTGGCATACTATGTATTTGTGGGGGCAACTGTGGCATACTAGATATTTATGGGGCAACTGTGGCATACTATGTATTTATGGGGGCAACTGTGGCATACAATGTATTTATGGGGGCAACTGTGGCATGCTATATATTTATGGGGCAACTGTGGCAAAGTTTGAATTGTGGGCACAACTATGAGGCATAAGATGAATTGGGGACACAATTATGAGGTATGATGTGAACTGGGGCACTACTGTGCGGCATAACGTTTTTTTGCTGGTCCCTTACTGTTAATATGCTATTAGCCTCATAAAATTATATATATATATATATATATATATATATATATATATGTATGTATATATATATATATATATATATATATATAGCTGAGAGGGGAAGGGGCGGCTACAAATTGCCCGAGACCTATCTTTGTTAATACATTTTTTTATTTTAAAAGTACTTTTTTTTATTTTTTATTGAGTGCAGGGGGGATCGGTAGTAGCTAAATCCCCCCTCAGCTCAGGTATCTTCAGATGCCAGGTCATGTGACTGCAGTGGTCACATGGTACTCGGCGGGCTGCTGGATATCTTCCCATGCTGTGCAGTGGAGAATAACGTAAAAAGGTGTGTTGGAGAGGGGGCATGTGTGACTAAAGGTGCTGGGAGGAGGGGGGGCAAGTGTGATTAAAGTATGTGGGCAGAGGGGACATATGTGAGCAAAGCTGCTGAGCAAGGGGGCATGTGTGAGTAATGCATTTTTCTGTAAGAGGGTGGCCTGGTGCTTTTCACCTGCTAGACACACCCCCAATGATGCACTGCCACGCCCCTAATTGTATGACCACTTGCATGATAAAAAAAATGTCGCTCCGCGGCACAACATTTTTTTCCCCATGCTTGACTATAAAGGGGAACACATGAAGTTGCTATACTGGGGCCATGAATTTCTCTAGGCAGCCCTGTATGTATGTATGTATGTTTGTATGTATGTGTATGTGTGTGTATATATATATATATATATAAAAGTTAACCCGTGCATGATACTCATGCATTCTAGTCAAATCAAGCTACTTAAGGTGTTAAAAAGGTTCTTGTCATGCATTAGGGCCTAGCCCAGGCCTCCTCAGGGGAAGAGCGTTACTTCCCGACGTAAGCGTCCTTTTTTAACGTGGTTTTGTCCACATGTCACCACCTCATCTGTCTTCTCCATCACCTCATCCTTCATTTTCATCGCCACATCTATCCAGATGTCTATCCAGACACAGAGATCTCTCTCAGCGGTCCTGAGTATCACACTCCTCTCGCTCTGTCACCCCCGGCAACCACCAACCACTCCCCACTGTCACCCCCGGCAACCACCAACCACTCCCAACTGTCACTTCTCCTTCAAGAAATATATATATATATTTTTTTAAAATCTTTATAAACACTTTTAACAATTAACAAATTAAATTAACAAATTAAAAACATCTTAGTATACCAAATTTCAGCCCTTTCTGAATTTATTTTCCACACACACTAAGAATTTAGTAGGTCAGTGTATAACTCCGCCCAGCAGGTGGCGCTGCAGCTTGGTTTAATTTTTTCCACACACACACAGACAGACTAACACACGCCACTAGGCATTTATATATTAGATATATATCACACCCAACTGGCACACCTGGGCTTCACTAGATTTTAGCCAGCACTCTGATAGAAAAAGGTTGCCAACCCCTGCGGTAAAGTGTCCTATGAGCAAAGGGTTGTTATAGAAGGCAGTCAGTGAAATATCAGTCTCCTACTTTTGCTAACAACTAGATTGAGGGAATCACAGCTGCAGGTAAGTGGTGACAACAGTAGAAAAGCCAGGCACTGCTATAAGAGACCAACACTGGCAAACTGTGGTTGCCAGATTATTAATGACTGATCAGTATCTCACTCCTGCATCAGTTTTTTTGTGATCCTTTAACCCATGCATTCTGCCTTTGATGGCCTGAAATCAGATCGTTTCAGCCAATGCCTCAGAACTGGCTGACTCTTTGGGGTATATTTACTAAACTGCGGGTTTGAAAAAGTGGTGATGTTGCCTATAGCAACCAATCAGATTCTAGCTGCCATTTATTTAGGACATTCTATAGAATGATAGCTAGAATCTGATTGGTTGTTATAGGCAACATCTCTACTTTTTCAAACCCGCAGTTTAGTAAATATACCCCTTATTGCCTCAGAGTATGTGCTGGAACTGGCTCTCTTACCATTACGGGATAACATCCGTGACAGAATCTCACAATAAAAATCCTGTGCTTAGCCCTGATCTTTATAGTAGCACTGACTTGTGGCTTTATGCCTTATATATATAATGTAGGAATCTTATTAGTGACATATAATGCACAGTAGGGGCGCATTATCGCACATATGTTTACTTCTTTCACATTTTACCTTTGTAAATATTTACATATCTTTCAACAATCTCTCTGTCTCTTATGCACTGTTTGTCAATTCTGTAAAATAAGGACATTTGCAGGGACACAAAGTTACAGGGACAAATTGGCAACTACGCTGTTGTACATTGCGTAGCACTGGGTCTAAGATTTGTCAGTAAATGCTGTGCAGTAATTATTTTAGTTGATGCAACATGACAATCTCCCTAATCACTAACAGCTTATGACAGGCCACATTTAAACAGCCCGAATAGCCATGATTTGCCAATAAGATATTGCCATTAGCAGCTGAGTTACACTCGGCTCCTTGGTAATACCAGCTGGCAACGGTAAGAGTAATCTTCCACTCCGCCAGCCAGTACTGGATGGGTCTGCACATACATAGACCGGCTTGGGCTTCTGGTGTCACTTTCAAATATTTTAAAAATAAATGTTTAAAATAATTTAAAAAATAGGAAATATATATATATATATATATATATATATATATATATATATATATATATAATTATGCTGGCATTGCAGCATGAATAAATTCTTTATTTACATAAATAAATGAAGCATGTATTCTATGAAGATACCCTGCTATCTCCATCCTGAGGTGGCTGTAGCAATAGGAGGAATCTCTTCGCCGTGTGAACTACCGCTTTAAATAGACATATATTCTTCTAGCGATATAGCAAATCAAAACGCAAACAACTAAGATAAAATTGTTAGGGCCTGATTCATTAAGGATCTTAACTTAAGAAACTTCTTATATCAGTCTCCTGGACAAAACCATTTTACAATGCAACAGGTGCAAATTAGTATTCTGTTTTGCACATACCGTATATACTCGTGTATAAGCCGAGTTTTTCAGCATATTTTTTATGCTGAAAAAGCCCCACTCGGCTTATACACGAGTGAACTTACCTCTCCGGTCCCTCAGGTCTTAACTACCACAGTGGAAAGCATGTGCGTTCCACAGACAGGAAGTTCGGCATTTGGAACGCAAACTTGCGTTCCAAATGCCGAACTTCCTGTCTGTGGAACGCACATGCGTTCCACTGCGGAAGTGATAGTCTGAAGACCTCTCTCTCTTTCCTCGACTGTTGTATTGGCGGCTCTTATGTCTTGGGGGTGAGTTAGGAGCCAAACTCTGCTTCTTCTTTTTGGGGACACCCTGCTGATGATCGCTCCTTGTGTAGTGTCGTTTTAACGGACTTCAATACACCAGGGTAACCGGAATTTCCAGCTTGGTATGCCAACTGTTTAATCCCAGTAAGTACGGTAAGTAAAATCAATCTCTCTCTCAAAGAGATTTTGTGTACCTGTTCTCCAGTTGAGCCATGTTTCTACTTAATTTAAAGACATTTATACTAACACTCATCACATGTAAGAAACATCCATGAAAAACATATATCTGGCCATGCCAAGATTCAAAGGTCACAAGACAATTCATCAAGAATGACCCCTCTTTCTCCTCCACACCAGATTAACATTTACTGATAGTCTCTTATTAGTTTACAAACAGAGATTTAATAAAAAATTTGTGTATTAATCTAATGCATTGATGCCACCCCCCAATATTTTTATTTTCGAAATTTACCAGTAGCTGCTGCATTTCCCACCCTAGGCTTATACTCGAGTCAATACTTTTTCCCAGTTTTTTGTGGTAAAATTAGGTGCCTCGGCTTATATTCGGGTCGACTTATACTCGAGTATATACGGTAAGTTAAATACTGACTGTTTTGTCATGTATCTTCACACAAGACTTAAACATTTTAAAATGTTGTGTTTGGAAAAGGCTTTCATAGGACCTCAGGATCAGAGGATGAGGGCACCATATGTTCAGTTTTGCATTTGATGATACATTTTAAGTGTGAAGTTCTTTTTTAATTCCATTCTCTGCTCCAGGTCTCAATCTGTTACCTGAAGCTGGGAGCCAACCTGTGCTGTGTGCTCACAGCGTGGGAAGACTTAAACTGTCCAGTCCTCTTTAACAGTGCTAGATAGGCAAGTTGGCTGCTCCTTGCTTAAGGTAACGATGAGGATCTCAGTAGATGGATTCCCCCATTTTCTACATTGGAGGGACAGGTCACTTATATGAATATAAAGAGTTTATATGATGATAGGTACCTGTACTGTCTTCATACACCACGGTTACTGTCTTCCAGCTATAATGTAACACCAGGTCCAGCACAGCCCGGCTAATTGCAGCATAGTCTGGGTGGAGGTTGATAAAAAACATGTCTTTATTATCCACTGAGGGGTGTTTCCATCGCGTTTGGATATGGGGAACCTCCAGAGCATTGCAGATAGATTGGACGGCGCTGACTGAGGAGCTGTGGGATGGTCCAAATAATGCCGCCACACCAAGAGCAAGCTGGTCACAAGCTGAGGGGAAATAAAGTAAATAGAGTTAGGAAGTTAATACAGTATATATTAGGTTCTTTGTCTGGGTTTATTGCTGTGTTATCAGCTGAGAGAGATTTGAGACTATGTAATAATACATGGTGTCAGCTGACTAAGGGTAGGTCAGTATAATAATGTAAACAGTGTCATCAGCAGACAGAGGCTGAGCATGAGCAATAATTGTCCATCCACTCTCTTCCATTCACTCCAGGGACCCTGCAATCCAGTTTTTACATAAGCTGAAATAAGTGTATAAGTGGAATGACAGCTTTCCATCTAATATATTTTTATGCTAGGTGCTCACTCTTCCTGCAAGGAAAGCTACTGTAATCTTCTTTTTTGTTTGTTTCAAAATATGGGGTGTACTTATTCTAATCATCCTTATGTCTCATATCTCAGTTGTAACGGTCAGTCCCTTTACCCACACCAAGGGCCATTATTTAGATTTAGGAGCAAATCCAATGAAATTGTTCAATATTGCACCTGGACAAACCATATTATGATGCAAACGTAAATTTTTTTTGCATGCAGGGAAAATTCTGCCTGCTATTATCATGTCGCACACAAATACTGGGCAGCTTTATTTTAAATTGCAATTTAGAGGTGTGTTAGGACACCCACCCTTCCAACTCTAAATCTGTCTGCACATTTTATATTTGATCCAAAATTGCTAGGTTAGTCTAATCCTCCCAATACACTACTCCAGCATTGCAGAGGTGGTTTGTGTATATAATACGTAAATCAGAAGCCAGGCAATGGTTAAGTCAGTAGGCCATTGGGATGAAGAGAAAGAGACATTACCGGAAGTGAATTGAGGTAATTTCACCTTTTATACTTCTCTTAGGCTACACATGTAATATTGCCTAATGTTTCAGAACCACATTTATTAAAAAATTAGCAATGACAGATATATGATACCCATTGTTGAGGGGTAGACTTAATAAAACTAGATAAATGTTTGTTAGGACCTGATGGCTAATATGGGCAACACCTTCACATTTAATTTTATGGATGTTTTAGTAAATCTACTCCCTGAGAGTCCTTTACATGTTCTCACAAAAGTCAACCTTTTTCCTCTCCTTAACATCAGAAAAAAATTGATAGATGGTAAAAGTCAGGCCTGACCTTTGTGGTATGCATAATGTTCCTTGCCCTAAAGGGTAACTCCGCTCAAAAGTTACTAATTGAAGTAATTATGCTGGATACTACACAATAATGGAATGAATCCTGTTTCTTGAAAAAATAATTTCTGCCTGAAATTGCCTGTTGAAAAATCTACAAAACAAGCTGCGGCCTGTATTGATGTTACCATGGTTACTAATCCTCTTTGGGGAGGTCAGTCCTGTTTCAAGTATCGGTCCTGAATGATTCCAGTATATTGTAGTACCCACCATAATGATTTTAATTAGGCAATATCATTTTGAGTGGAGATACCATTTAATAACTTGCGGCATTTGTATCTTTAAGCTGATGGTGATTTTAATGTGTGAAATTTCTTACGAATGGTTATTCTCTTGCAGACTATTTCAATTTATAATGCTTATTTCCCTATCGTCCAAATTCCTGTTACCTCCAGATTAACATGGTAGAGGGAATATAATCTTATAATAAGATTCTTATAGCTGTTCTCTAAGATCATATTGCCTACATAAGAAAGCTGTCTGAAAATTATAACACCAACTTTTTTTATGCCTCTATCTTTTTTACTAATTTCTGAATTATGGTACCACAGCCAGATGATAAGCGACTGTAAAAGAGACTAATCTATGTACATGGTCTGTAGGCCTTGCACTAAATGGCATTTTTTTCTGTTAAACATGATTGAAAATGTATGTCAAGTTCGTTTTTGTTACTTGTATTATTACTAGCAATTTGTGGTCTTTGGAAGTCACTGTAGGCTCCACGATGTGCCAAACTTGAGCTAAAAGCATTGAATGAAACAAGACGTGTTCTGAAAAAACGCAACACAAATGCGACGCACCCAAATGCTAGTATAAAACTGCAAAAAAAAAGAATAATGAAATTATATGATTTCAATAATAAATCCCTATTCTTCCAACTAGAGGAACAGCTAAGTTCCCATACCCAGGAATTCCGCAGTTTGGGATAAACTCGACTATCAACACCTCTGGTCTTAATGAAAATTCCATCAGTTACTGGGTGACGACTCAGAAGATACCCAGGCAAGTGCAATACATTTCCTGATCAAGCGGCTTTGAGTGCAGACAAAACAAAATTACTTAAAAAATTAAGGCAGGTGTACCTCTCCTGGAAGCTTCGAAGCTGTCGAAGAGGTTGATTCTCTGGATGTCGTAGGTTAGTGTGGTGTTAGGCATCAGCGTTCTGTTCCGGTTAATATTGGTGATGGCAAACTTGAAGGCTAGTTCTTCAACATTAACTGGCTCATTCTCCTGGGTCTCAAAAATCCCTCCTGTAGCCAAGAGATAAAAAAGCGAAATCGTTATTCTTACGTTATTGTTACATCAACAGCCATGCTACAAAATAGCGTTCATAAAAGTTCAGTTACAGATGAATTTATGATAAGACACAGAAGCATAGGCAAACCGAGGGGGGGTTTCTAGGGCCTGGAAACCCCCCTCTAAGCCTGGGGCACTGTATGATTGAGGTGGCTGGACCCTGCTCTAGCTTCACACAGCTCTGCTTGAAAAGGGAAAGCTGCGTGCACGCAGCATTGCCCATGTATATTATGGGGATAGGAAGAGTTGGAGAGCAGCCAAGCACTGTCTAAAATTATAGCCACACCCCCATGCATGCTGGTCACGCCCACTGGTGGCGTGGTGTGGAAACCCCTCTCTACAAATACTGCGTTTGCCCCTGAGAAGTCCCCTACAATATAGGGTCATTTCATCATTTCCATGCCAAATAAGGGCCATTTACCAAATTAGCCTTTCCTATCTGTTCCTGATTTGCATACAGGCAACTATTATCAGAGCCTGATTAAGCCCACATGAGGTCCTAGGCAGGATACTAGTTTGGACACCGTTCTATACCCTCTGTTTTTCAAAAATAATCACATAAAATGGGTTAGAGTAATCCAGGTCCCTCAATGCCCTCTGAGCCCAATGTGGGAGTTTAGATTGAATAATGGACGATCCAACTCTGACTAGGATATAAATGCGTTCTTGATCAAGAGCACTTATATACTATTTCTGTTTTTACGTATGACTTGTACTTTGCATAATTTGTTACCCTGACTCTTCGGCGCTTCAGAGTTTTATGAAAATTTACAAATTAACAAAGATAATGACAATTGAGGAAGTTCGGTGTAATGTGTATAAGGATGTGTAAAAACTCTATACAACCAACAAATCCTTACCAAAACTCTGCTCCCCCAGCAAAGATTCTCTTAACCTTAGTAGGACTAGTTTCTCCCCTCTAATAAGTTTGGTTCACATTTGTCTTTTACATATGTATTTATAAATGTTGTTAGCAGCTCTTTCATACAAGGCAACTTATATCTTAAAAAGTACCTTTAAAGTGGAACTGTTACCAACACATAGTGGAGGCAGCCATTTGTGGGTTGAACCAACATCCATGAGAATGCAGCCAATCGATTCACTAGGAGCTAGTGACATCACTGAGACTGTAGCCTATCCACTAGCAAGGAATCAGTACCTCATGATTAAATGTCAGGCCTCAAAAGTCAGACAGCCTCAGTGATGTCACTGCTTCTTAGCAGCTGTTAAGCCCACAAAATGTCTGCCTTGTAGCCGACAGATTCACTTTAAGAAAATATTCTCCTTCAATTGCCACTTCCACTCTAAACTTTTAATTTCTACTAACTTCAAATCCTAGGGGCTTTATAAAAGCAGTATATGGCAATTTGAATGCAAATAACACAGAGTTAGTGCTTGCAGAAGCTAAAATGAAATACATATATTTTTAGAATACACGAGTGATGTTAATATATGGGATAATTCACTGCCTACTGTTAATTTATGTAGATATTTGCAGTCACAAAGGAGTTCTGTGACCATATGAAAGCACAAAGCAGAAGGCTGAGTGCTTTTATACAATCACGGAAAGCCGAGGTGACTTCTAATATCCATAATAATAATTCATTATAATAAAATAATAATTGCACTGTACAGCCGAAGCATGTTTAGGTGTTTTAGTAGGTGCATTATTCCTTATAATATACAAGTTTTCCTAATGAACACTGAAGTTATGACATCAATACTCATCGATTATAAGCCATGACTTTAGAATTCACTGGTTATACAGATATTAGTTACAGGAGTTTATACATAAAGGTCCTGAGTCATTAAGGAAAGTAAGGCAAAAAAAGGGGTATATGTTCTTTGGGACAAACCATGTTACAATGCAAAGGGGTGCAAATTAGTTCATTATGTTGCACATAAGTTAAGTACTGGCTGTTTTTTCATCTAGCACACAAATACTTGATAGCTTTATTTTTACACTGAAATTTAAAGTTGATCTAGGACATGTCCTATCCCATCTGCAAATCTGTCTCCACATTTTAAATTTACCTCCCCCTCCAATGCAACATGGTTTTGCCAAGGTGCAAAGTTACTCCTTTTTTATCCTTTGCTCTCCTTAATGACTCAGGACATAGTATATAGGAACTAGAAAGGGTTCAGAGAAGGGCGACAAAATTGATAAAGGGTATGGAGTCATTAAGTTATGAGGAAAGGTTAGCCAGTTTAGGCATGTTTACTTTAGAAAAGAGGCGTCTAAGGGGAGATATGATTACTATGTACAAATACATTAGGGGTCAATACGGGGAGCTTTCATGGGAACTTTTTACCCCAAGGACCATACACAGGACACGTGGTCATCCCCTAAGGTTAGAGGAGAGGAAATTTCACAACCAGCAAAGGAAGGGGTTCTTTACAGTAAGGGCAGTCAAGATATGGAATTCATTGCCAGGGAAGGTTGTGATGGCAGATTCAATAGATATGTTTAAGAAAGGGTTAGACAAATTTTTAGCGGAAAGGTGTATCCAGGGATACGACCGTTAATTTAAAATAAAGGATAGTAGTGGATATAGGGTAAAAATTGGATTGCAATATTGAGTCTGGGGGGATTTTCAAAATTGAAACAGATTGGCGGTTGCTTACTCTGGATTAATTTCAAATATAAGTGCAGGATCGCAGGAGACCCAAAATAGGTTGAACTTGATGGACTGGTGTCTTTTTTCAACCTCATCAACTATGTTACTATGTTACTATGTTATATACCGTATCTCTAAAATCCAGGAAATAATATCTGTATAATGAGTGAATTCTGAGTCACTGCACAGAATGTGCCTTCTGATCTCATTAATTCAGTGTTTATTAGAAAAATGGTTAATAGAATTTAATTCAGATTTTTGTAACCTGTATTTTTCATTGTAAAGTTTAATATGGTCAGAGAACCCCTGGTTGATGTCTAATGTCCATATGATTAACAGGAGAGAGTGTGTTATCCCATATACAATTTACTCGCTTCCTGTTTGATTGTCATTTGCAAATTAGTTTTTGCACTTGGTTAGATGTTCAGTCAGGTCCTTAGATATACATTTAGTGAATTCCTAGTTTAATATGCAGGCTGCACTTCTTATAACAATCACGTTTCCATACAGCCACATCCGCTTCCCAGGGCATACATGTCAGAAACCTCTATTCCTACAACTAGACAGCATTTCATATTGACCATCCCCATGTGACTCTTTTCCTCTAAATGGTTTAAGAATTTTCATTCCCTCGCTCCTACTCCCTTGTGTATCAGCCGGTGCTAAGCTAGAATATAAATTTGAATATAGTATTAGAGCAGGGAAAGCAAGCTTTGTATTTTTTTCCACAGAAATACAAACTTTAAATCTAGCTTTAATAGATCATTGTTTTGCTGATACTGTGAATTTGTATATGGAACAATGAAATATATAACCGCTATTCCATTGGGTAAACAAATATCTATTTCTCCGCATGGTCTCGGAATTCAACATAATATTAAGATATATATTTCCAAATTGCTGAAATTGGTTATAACCTAGGGGGAAACATGACAGTAAATATTTATAACAAACACACAGAATTTAATTGGCAATGGAATGGAGTGTACAGGTCTATAAAAAAAAATTCTCAAGAGTAGGATTGCCAGCAATATCTCTAATAATTTCAAAAAAAGAAGTTACATTCTACAATTGCGGCAGTCTTAGGGGTATATCTACCAACATTTTACAGTCTTTTAGCGTAGAAGAAAATAAATAACATGATTTGCTTTATTTGCTATTGAAATTGATGGTTGGATTTAAAAATCTTTTTGTTTTTTTAGGGAAGTTGTGCTACTTAAAAGCCACAATTTAAAAATGAATAAGAATATTTTAGTACTAATAAAAGACAATTAAAAAAAATAAAAAATTTTTGTAATACAATTCTATTACACTCTATACAGATATAGGACACTACATCTCCCAACATGACCTAGCCTGACAACTGGACATGATCATAATACAATTCTGTTCACTCTATATAGAAATAGGAATCTACACCCCAAAATGACCTGACCACTGGACATGATCATAATACAATTCTATTACACTGTATACAGACATAGGACACTACACCCCTAACATGACCTGACCCCTGGACATGATCATAATACAATTCTATTACACTCGATACAGACATAGGACACTACACCCCTAACATGACCTGACCCCTGGACATGATCATAATACAATTCTATTACACTCTATATAGAAATAGGCTGATATGTTTCCCAACATGACCTGACCACTGGACATGATCATAATACAATTCTGTTCAATGTATATAGAAATAGGAGGATACGTCTCCCAACATGACCTGACCACTGGACCTCATCATAATACAATTCTAAACACTCTATATAGAAATAGGAGGATACGTCTCCCAACATGACCTGACCACTAGACATGATCATAATACAATTCTTTTATACTCTATACAGACATAGGACACTACACCTCCAACATGACCTGACCTGACCACTGGACATGATCATAATACATTTCTATTAGACTCTACAACGACACAGAACACTATGTGCCTGATTTAGGGTAGGCCACAATTGGGCAAATTTGGAGGCACAAAATTGTGGCCTCACAGGTGTATTTTGAGTTGCACGTCTCAAGATCGGCTGTGTTCCAAAGAAATAGAACGCCATTAATATACTATTCAGGGGGAGACTGTTCCTGTTAGATTTTGCTATTTTTGAAATCAAAAATGTATATTTTTCACATTTTTTTTGTATTCAATAACAAAAATATTGCTAAAGGGGGATTATATTTTTTAACACACTAAAGCTATAGTAAGTTTTATCTCAAGCACTCTCCTAAGTGTTTATAGTTATGGATTTATTGCGCTATAGGGTAAAACATGCATCATTTTGCTTACAAACGTGCTGCTGTGTAAAGCATTGATTTTCTGCTTCCTCCGGAGGGAGTTTGCTTCTATACCAGTGTGCATGCAGATAAGACCATCTACTCTTTCAAATACCATATATTTTTTGTCAATGAAAAGAAAAAGTCACAGCCATAGCTAAAACAATGTGTGACTATAATACACAAACATTGCAACTTGGAGGCAGTTACTACTAACATAGTTATTGAGGCTTTCATAGCTTCCAACAGCATAAATCTGGGAATTGTTTGAGCACCGCAGTCAAAAAGGGGGCATGGTTGCGGTATGCTGATGGCTCGTCGCGGCATGCTGGAGTCATGGTTGCGGCATGCTGGAGTCATGGTTGCTGTATGTTAGGGGCTGGTCGTGGTCGTGGTATGCTGGAGTCATGGTTGCGGCATGCTGGAGTCATGGTTGCTGTATGTTAGGGGCTGGTCGTGGTATGCTGGAGTCATGGATGCGGCATGTTGGGGGCTGGTCGTGGCATGCTGGAGTCATGGTTGCAGCATGTTGGGGCCTGGTCATGGCATGCTGTAGTCATGGATGCGGCACGTTGGGGGCTGGTCGTGGCATGCTGGAGTCATGGTTGCAGCATGTTGGGGCCTGGTCATGGCATGCTGGAGTCATGGATGCAGCATGTTGGGGGCTGATCATGGCATGCTGGAGTCATGGTCGTGGCATATTGGGGTCTGGTCGTGGCATGCTGGAGTCATGGTTGCAGCATGTTGGGGCCTGTTCATGGCATGCTGGAGTCATGGATGCGGCATGTTGGGGGCTGATCGTGGCATGCTGGAGTCATGGTCGTGGCATATTGGGGTCTGGTCGTGGCATGCTGGAGTCATGGTTGCAGCATGTTGGGGCCTGGTCATGGCATGCTGGAGTCATGGATGCGGCATGTTGGGGGCTGATCGTGGCATGCTGGAGTCATGGTCGTGGCATATTGGGGTCTGGTCGTGGCATGCTGGAGTCATGGTTGCAGCATGTTGGGGCCTGGTCATGGCATGCTGGAGTCATGGATGCGGCACGTTGGAGGCTGGTCGTGGCATGCTGGAGTCATGGTCGTGGCATATTGGGGTCTGGTCGTGGCATGCTGGAGTCATGGTTGCAGCATGTTGGGGCCTGGTCATGGCATGCTGGAGTCATGGATGCGGCATGTTGGGGGCTGATCGTGGCATGCTGGAGTCATGGTCGTGGCATATTGGGCCTGGTCATGGCATGCTGTAGTCATGGATGCGGCATGTTGGGGCCTGGTCATGGCATGCTGTAGTCATGGATGCGGCACATTGGAGGCTGGTCGTGGCATGCTGGAGTCATGGTCGTGGCATATTGGGCCTGGTCATGGCATGCTGTAGTCATGGATGCGGCATGTTGGGGCCTGGTCATGGCATGCTGGAGTCATGGATGCGGCGCGTTGGGGGCTGGTCGTGGCATGCTGGAGTCATGGTCGTGGCATATTGGGGTCTGGTCATGGCATGCTGGGGGATTGTATTCACCATGGGGCTTGCCTTACGATCCTGAATTGCCATTTTGTCTCCAAAACCTCTCCAGAGTCCTAAAATTGTGAATGTCCCAAATAAAGGTATGGGCTTCATATAAAACCAATAATTTAATTGCTATGAGAACAGATGTGTAAATTAGGAGCCTTTAAGTACATAGATTCCCTCGTAGTGAGGTTAAATTAAAACATGTGATATCTGTTGTTATAATATGAATCTCATGCATGTTATTCAGTAAATTTTAAAGAGTAATCATCATATAAATACAGTTGAGGAAATGCCAGATAGGGCACAGACTATAGTGGCATCGGTGTGTGAGTGGGCATACATATTTGTTGTTATTAGTAATAATTCATTATTTACATATTATATTTAAACATTGTCTGAAATAGGACTTTATTATTAATACATATTTTTACATGTATTTTTAATATTTGCTTTCTATAGATAGGATGAATTTGTGGTTGTGGCCATGGAAAGCGTTAATGGTGGATACAATATGGGGCAGGGCATAAACGTGGCACAGGTGGGCAAATAAAACAGCCAATTTGTTAGCGGGACCAATGTACATATGTATTAGTCCACATGGAAAAAGTTGTGACAAGATAACAAGATAAACGTAAATGAGATAGAATAGAATAAGTTTTCAGAAACCACATCTCATCATAACGTTAATAGATAGGTCATAGTACAATAGGAGCTGTAATAATTTTGAAGAAAAACAGATAATAAGCTCATTACATAAGTGCCAATTGCTCCCAGTTCCATTTTCCAGGTCAGAAATATATAGCATCTAAATTGTTCTATAATTGTTTTATAATTGTTTCTTATGTTTTGTACAGCACAAAGCTGATATTTATTATATTTTCTCTTGTCTAATTGTACTTGTAGCAATAATAACTCACATTTGTACAAACTGTTGAAATTAATCTAGTGCTAGAAAAGAGCTAATTAGACCTATTTCAAGGGACATTGAAATATACATTTTTTATTACATTGTGATGTAAAAAAACACATTATTGGATATAGCAAACACATTTTGTCAGGAAATTGCTGTATTAATGTTGGGCACATCTGTTTTGACACACACTTATAATTGCGCTACGACATTTACAATCAAGTGACGGAACGTGACCTTTTCACTGTATTAAAGCAGGTCGTGCCCAGACAGAACGAACAATAGAGTCTTTCAGGAGCAGGAAAAAGAAATCTCTGCTTCAAATCAGATTTACAGTTGTTTCCAGATTAGGTTCAAAACAGCAACTATTAAGATGCAAACTTAATACCGACTAACAAATATCAAACGGATAAAGGTTAAGATGCAAATTAGATTCAAACTGTATCTTAAAGAATTACATGTATTATGATGCAAATAAAGAATACAATAGTGAACAGGAGAAGACAGTAGATCTCCCTATCAGTTAGGATAGTGGCACATCGGTGTTTGTGGTACAGAGCAAGTTTTGCACTTAAATGCAGTTTTAGTAAAATAGCCCTAATGTGCTTACAATTATATTATAGATACATTACGACCAACGCCAAAGAACAATTAGCAAGGATGAAAAGAAAGAAAACAAAGACAGGGAGAGTTGGTATAAGGTGAAATAAACGAGCAAGAAAAAAGGCGAAAATTACGGAGACTGGAAAAAGTCGAAAGCATATAGTAGGCAGGGGAGGGCTGGCAAATTTTAGCCCGGGGCGCAAGACTAAACTTAGCAGCCTATTAGGTACATTTTAGGAAAAAAATGCAGGTGACCCAGTGACCCAGCCCAAGTAGCCCATTATGGGACCGGCCTGGGAAGCAGATGCCCTCTTGCTCCCTAGCCCAGCCTGCCCCTGATAGAAAGTTGATTTAGCTTCCTGTAGTCCCAACGCAGGAAGTACCGACGACTCTGGGTTAATATAATTAACTTACCTAACAAGGTGCGTTTTGTACCCACCTTGGAGCATGCCAGACCCACTTCAGGGCTCTACATTTATATTTTAAAATGAGTGGCTGAGGCCAGAACACCATGATCCAACACAAGATCCAACACAAGATCCCTTAGCTGTAGTGTCTTGGTTATTGCCAAAGATCCAACAAGGAGTAGGGGAGTCCGTGAGAAAGTTGTTCAGTGTTTCACTCGCCATGATATCATTGCATTTAGATATTTATATAGTTGCAAAGTTGAAAAATAAGACACAGGTCCATTAGGCCCAACTTTTCATAAATTCTAATTTTTTTGTGCTTATTTATCAAAAAGTCATGCCGGGACAGTGCTTCTGATAAGAGGATGTCCTGGCGATGACTATGTGTTAGTGACAACTCTGGGTTCTGACCACGAGACTTCACTGTGCATTTGCGACCTTAGATCAGCGCACGTGCAGAGTCAGCTTAGTTAGAGGAGGGTGTGGAGGAGCACCCAGCACCCCCCACGAAGTGATCAGAAGATCACTCTCCTGCAATGCTCTCCCTATAGGAGATATCTCTGGTTAGACTAATGTTAAATAGCCCCTTAACTTAATTTAGACCATGTGTACAGACGTTTCTGCATGGCTTTAGACTTGATAAATAGGCCTCTTATTGCTTTTATGTACTTCATACAATTATTAAGTCAATCTATGGTTATATATAGATCTTTCCAGGCCCTTGTATTCTAATTTCACAAGCAATCTAGCTTGTCATGCACGAGACATAGGAGGATTGTCCCAGGGTTTGTTCCTGCAAATTGTTCTCCCTTGAAATCTCCTTATTTTTCAACGCTCATCATATAATAAAATTCATAGAACATAGTACGATGGGGGATGTAGTGCTCCAAGGTCCATTGAGTCAGTATCGGAAGCTACCTAGGAACTCCGGCTCTGGAGGAAAGTGTACCTGGAAACAATGCTAAAATGTAGGTGAATGTGATGTGTGCAATATTAATACTTACTCTATGGCCACAGGAAGCAGAGATGAAGTCAGTAACTCCAATATACTAGCGGATGTTTGATATTGACAGCCATGTGCTAAGGCAAAATAACACAAACAACACTTCACAGATGGTGACTGCGTAATTGGCTGAGGTTTGTCATTATTTATTGCAGCAGGATCTGAGCGGAGAGGTGAAAGCAAATTACAGCAGGTGTTCGGTAAGAAACTTGCATCCGGATAATATTTTGCTGTAACTTTCATTTTAATGTGTTTCATTGGTAAGTACCGGAAATAAATATACCCTATGGCAACTCCAAGTGCCAATTTGTCTGCAAATAACACAGAATAAGCCAAACAGCGTATTTTATTAGCAAATAAAATACTAAAGTACTGCATTCTAAAACACAACTACATTAAAATAAACTAATGTTGGCACATTAATTCCAAGTCTTTAAGTATGGTACTGGCATACACACTGTAAATGCAGCTGTTTTCTGGGCCAACACAATAGTCATAAGAAGAGAATATATTAAATTAAATTCACTAGCACCTCTTGACGTCATTCATTGAGGCATGAGGCACAGTGCCTCGAAATGCCTTATGCCTCAGTGATGTCAGTAGATTCTGATCAAATTGATTGACTGCGTTATCATGGGCAGTGACTGACTCTACTGTGTGTAGCCTTGAAGATTTTTACACATCAGTGATGTTACATATTCCTCTTTCGCGACAGTCAGCCCTACACACACAAAAGAAGAAACTGAAGAGCCAGGACATAGGGGCACTTAAAGTGCCTGTTTGCCCCCGTTCTGGCTCCTAGACACTCAGGGGGCACCCTAAAATGAAAGAGGGGAGTCAATCTTCTCTGATATGTTGAAGCTCTCTCTCCTAGACTCCTTTCTTTTTGCCATTTCAAATTATCTGCCCCTTTGGTACTTATTGCTTGATGATCACCAAACAATAGCCTACACTACAGAAATCCAAAGAGGGGGGCTTCTAATACCAAGATCTACCCCATATTGGCTCAATAATCAATACCCTCATTTGAATCGCTAGTCTGCCTAGTTTTACAAATGGGCTACTAATATTATTTCTACACATTTTATGCATTTCATTCCAGACCGTGTAAACTAGAAAAAAAAATTGCATTATCACTTTGAAATGCAGATTTTTTAATGAAAACCTATATGTAGAATCCTACATTTTGCTGTTTTGGGATGGTGGATTGATGCCAACACGAGAACCACAAAGAATGTTATGGTTGGGGAAAAAAACACACACATTTGCTTTTAGTTCTCTTTCTTTCTTTAACCCAAATCATTATTTGTATTGTATAAACAAATTATTGATATTGATGTTGGAATGTGGAAAGCCTAAAAAGTTCCAGAAAAGGCTCAGCTCAGGGGTGAAGAAAGACTTAGGGGTATATTTACTAAACTGCGGGTTTGTAAAAGTGGAGATGTTGCCTATAGCAACCAATCAGATTCTCGCTATCATTTATTTAGTACATTCTACAACATGACAGCTAGAATCTGATTGGTTGCTATAGGCAACATCTCCACTTTTTCAAACCCCCAGTTTAGTAAATATACCCCTTAGTGGTGAAGGGGTTATAGGAACATTGTACAAAAACAGAAATAGAAACAAAACAATATGCTTTATATTTATAGATTTCTTCTTAGTAAGATAAGGTTCTAAGGAACAGGTATTCCAAATAGCATTGCTTTGTAATGCCTAACAATCATTCTGACACTTTTTATGATAATAGAGCAACTGAGTGGCACAAATTATTTTGCTGTCTATACAGGATGCTTCATTCTATCTTAACACAATGCACAAAAAGTCAACCTCTTGCTGCTCATATTAATAGATGCAGAGAAATAGGGCTCTCATTTATAATAGGTTATTTCTTTACAGATGGCAGTATTAAACATTTAGAAAAATACAAGTCAAAACCAAATAGGACTTATAAAAATGGTATTGTATAGTTTCCCTATAAATAAGTTGTGATGCACATGTCATAGTTGTGCATTAACCTTTAAATCAACCTTTAAAAAGAGGTCATAAAACTATTTTAAATGCTTTCTTCTCCTTTTGCAACCTCCTCTCCCCTGAAGCCCAGATTTCCCTGAAGAAAATATGAGCGGAATGCTTTTTTATTTTACCGTAATGGACTGCACCAGTAAAGATTTGTATTGTCTACACTGTCACAAGTTTTTTCTTTATTGTGGTTGACATCTTGTTAATTTTTTTTCTCTCACATTAGTCTCTCCACTTGGCCCACTGTGGAGAGGAAAATTCCTCAGGCAGGTGAAATAGACCTCACTTAGCAGCCTGCTTCCCCTGTTTCCCATAACGTTCCTTTCTTTTTACTCCCCCCATTTTCAAAACTCCCAAGGTTGCCACCTAATCTTTCTGTCTGTACAAATCAATGCCAAATATCTCTTGGAGCGCTTTTTCAATAGCCTAGCTTCCTTGACCCTACTATTTGACATCTCCAATACTTCCCATATATGGTCCTAAGCACAACCTCATACAAAGTTAAGGAGCTAAACTCCCTGCAAAGATGCACTAAACTTTTCTCATGCCGATGCATTATGAAAGGCATTGTCAGGCGCCGTCACCGCACAGTCAGGAAATGCAGGGGACGGGCGCCTTCCTGTGCCGTCCTATTGCGTCCCGTTGCTAGGCAACGGGACGTGTCTATGCCCGACGCATGCGCAGATTCTTGGCGTCCTTGTTGCTAGGCAACGGGATGCTCAGCTTCCTGTCCCACTGTCACCAATGAGAGGTCATCATTCATTATTTAAAGGAGGCTCTGGCACCCTTCTAGTGCCAGAGTGTCAAGGGCTTCCTTTGCTCCCTTCACTTATTCCTGCATTCCTGCATTCTGACCGTCCTTTTGGCTTTTGACTCGGATCTCCTGGTTTGTCCTCGGCATTCCCTGACTCTGCCTCAGTCTGCTCCATTGGTAATTATCTTCCTGCACGGTTCTGACCTGGATAGTACGACCTTGCTTATCTCTCCGCCTCTCTGGTGGCTACCTGGGAGGGATCTGCGTGTCTCTGCTGCAAATTCCAAACCAGAAGACCAGAGGTGCATTTAGACTGCCCGCCTCCCGGAGTAGCAGGGCTAATACCAGAAGGTGGTCATATCCTCACGGCTAGCGGGTCAGGCATCTTGGTGTTTTTTCAAGAAACACATTTTACTAAACAACTCCAACCCGACAATCGCTCCCAAAAAATTCCCACCTCCTTCCATGTGTGTGAAAGTAGATAGAGAAATTGTTGGGTGATAATGCTGGGGAGTCTTCCTCTGGAACCATCAGAAATCCATAAGGACAAGGAGTGCAGGTACTTGATTATCAATTAAATAATCTCCCATGTTAACTTGTTAATATTTATGCATCTGACAAAGACCAACATCATTTTTTTTTAAAAAAAAATAGGGGCTCTACTTTCACATCTTAGGGAGACCTAATAGTCGTGTGCAACTTTTTATGCTGTTCTCATGCTTAACTTAGACAAATCCTTTCCCCCGAAGACCCAGTCTGATGGTAAAGATGTCCAGAACACTAAAACTTTGCAGGAGATTTTAAAACTGTGCCAACTTGATGACTCATGGAGAATCAAAGATATCCTTTCTAGAAACTGTACCTTCTATTTCACATCTGACCTTACCTCCCTCAGCCATGACCATACTATGAAGTTATAAGACACACGTACTGTATATTCCCTTCAATATGGTCGGACCGATCTCTCTAACTTGGCACTCAAACCCCCAGGACCACCCGGAGGATCAACAAATCTTAAACATGATTCAAGCCATACTATACAAAACAATTATTTCTGAATATTTCAACAGCCTCTTTTGCTCCACCCAACACTTCTTAGAATCCCTATTGAGTTTGAAAGACTCTGTATTTCTCTCCTTTACAAAGAGGCTTGGGGGTTATCATTTATCTAGTACCTTCTAGAAAATGACAGGTAGAATCTGATTGGTTGCTTTAGGCAACATCTCCATTTTTTTTCAAACCCGCAGTTTAGTAAATATACCCCTTGATCTCTTCACTACATGGATTACTTTTGGCCGTGGTCCAGGGGTCTCAATCCAGGCATGAGAAGGAATAGGAAATAGTGCTCCTGATGATGACTGCTGGGAGACAGTTAGGTAAAAGGTAGCAGCTAACTTGATTTCAATCCAGATTAAAGATAATGCCCTTCACTCATGTTTCCCTCCACCACGTTGGACTGTTGCTGGGCATGCAGTCATATTTTAACATATTTGGAGGCCATGCCTTCAAGCCCTGCTCTTTCCATCTCATGTTACTAAGTAACACTGGATCTTTTTACGATGTTATCCACTTCAAGACACATACAAACACACTGCCAAATTGGCCTCCCACATCCACATGCATGAGAAAAAAATCACATACTATATACACGACAAAGAAGCTACTTTTACTCAAGTATGAGCTCCGTTAAAGTCAATCCGCCATACCTGACGCTTCAATGTAATTCTGTTCGCTGTCTCCGAAACTCTCTGGTGTCGATCCTTGATAAGCCTTCCCCTACTGGACAAGTTACTAGGTCTTAGATTTGAGTATCAAATTCATTTATGCTCTCCATCTCCCACAATAACTTAATCATTGTGAAGACTTCTCCCCCCCCTCCCCTTCCCACCTTTCCTTCCCTACCCCTGATCACACTCCCCTGATCCACTTCCGGACTTTCTTTCTTTTTTTCTACTTGATGCATTACTATTATTGTAAAATATCAGAACCTGTAAATTGTACAGTAGTATTCTCCTTGTTACTATGTCTTGTATCCGGTTCTGGGAAATTAAAAATTGTAAAAGAGATCATAATCTGTATGCACACAGGCACATCTCCATTCTTCAGGGTTACACCGAACAGCAGATGCTGAAGGCAGACATTCAGTGGGAAGTTCTCATTACATTTTTAACTCTTTAATTTCCAGATCACACTAAAAGGAACATAATTTAGAATGCCTAATCCTTTATAGCAGCTTTTGAGGAATCTATAGGGTATCTGAGAGGGTTAAACACTTTTGTGGATTTGGAACACAATTTCCCTATGAAATACAAATCTACACTATAATATGTGTATTTAATTATAAATAAATTGAATCTCTTAATTATAAATAAATTGGATCTCTAGATATGTGCGCTGTTGAGCTCGGGTGTACGTCTGCTGTGCTCTACAACACAAAATATGGATTGATAACATTGCAAAACAATGCACATTTTTTTTTTAATTAATGTCACCTGTTAATGATAAAAGCAATAATCTTTTTTTTTTACCATGAAATACATTTATGAGGATGTTCTCAATGTCTACTGGGCATAAAATACATTTTTACAGTTGCTTGTGACTACAAACACATGTTATAGCATGCATATGAGACTGTCATCACTGCTGAACAGGACTTAGCCCTGTACTTAGCCCTGGACTTAGCCCTGTAGCTGGAGTAAGAGATCCGGCAGAAAAACAAATGACTTGGTGATGCCCAGAGCTTGATTTGGAAGTGGCTGCATGCGCTTCAGTTTGGTACGCCCTTACTGTACAGTGACTATGTAACTAGAGATGCTCAGGCTCGGTTTCCCGGGAACCGAACTTATCAGATCCGAGTCGGCTCTGTACTTTTGCGTGCCCTCGGAATTGAAAAGGAGGCGAAACGTCATTGTTACGTCGTCGGATCTCGCGAGTTTTGGATTGTATAAGTATCGCCCTCCACGGCAATCCAGAGCCATTTCAGAGAGGGACATAGAAGGGGTAGCACAGTTCTTGGCAGTCTATAGAGCAGTTGGGCAGCGTCATAGGTAGAAAAGAAAGAGGAGGGGTAGTTCTTCAAAGTCTCCAGTGACATTCAGGAGAGCTCCATTGCTCCATTGCTAATCGTCATTGTTGAAACAGAAATAATAGGGCTGGCAGGCTCGGTCTTCTAAATCTGCAGTCACATTGTACTGTGTTATACAGGTAACACACAAAGAGGAGAGCTCCATTGCTAATTGTCATTGCTGAAATAGAAATAATAGGGCTGGCAGTCTTGGTCTAAATCAGTTACATTTTACTGTACCATAGCTCACTCAGAAACAGGAGAGGTGGCAGGGTTCAGTGCTGAAACAGAAATTATAATAATAGGACTGTCAGCGTTCTTAAAAGCCTCCAGTGACATTCTCCTGTGCCATAGCTCATACAGAAACAGGAGGGGTGGCATTGTTCTTGTCACTCTCCAGTCTCAGTCATGATGATACTAATCCCTCTACCTCATGTGCTAAAGTCTATGTTCAAGTGCATAGTGGTTTTAAGTCAGGGAAACAAAAATGTAAATAAAAAGCTTGTACCTTTCTAAAGAAAAAAACACCTCTCTAAAAAAGGTGAAAGTTTGCTGTAGAAAAACATAAAATTGCCAACTTGCCATTCTACCAAAAATATTACCAAGAATACCAGCATCATCTAGTTCCCTTCTCTCAGCTATATCTCAGCACCTGCAATCTACAATGTCATCATATCCACCCTCACACTCACACTCACACTCAGCGTGCACATCATCCTCAAACACTACTAATTCATCCCCACTGGATATCACCATCACAGAAGTCTGTGTACTTTGATGTAATTGCCGGCAACGGCCTTCCTCATGGAATTTGTAGTTCATTTTACGGAAGAGTTGTCACGATTTTTGGGCATTTCTTTTATACCAGACCAAACGTCAAAATGTTGTGCAGACTCATCTGCATCCCCACTGGGTGTCTTGGGAAAGCTAAGTTTTTTTCCTAGCAGCAATTTCCAGAGAAACTGAAGGAGGAGACGTCATTGTGTCATGTACCACTTGAGCTGTTAGCTTGCATCTCTTGAGATCTGGGTCAGTTGGAAAGAAAGAGAAGACATAGCTCTTAAACCTAGGATCAAGCACAGTTGCCAAAATGTAATGATCCGATTTCAGTATGTTGATAACTCTGGAATCCTGGTGAAGCGAATAAAGTACTTAATCTACAAGTCCAACATAATTAGCGGAATTGCTTTGTTTCATTTCCTTCTTCAATTTCTCTTGCTGCTTTTCAAAAAGTCTAATTAAGGGAATCACATGACTCAAGCTAGCATTGTCTGCACTCTCTACACTGGTGACTACTTCGAGGGGTTTCAGCACCTTGCATAACACAGAAAGAATTCCCCACTGCGCTGGACTAAAGTACATTCCCCCTAAATTCTATTTTTCTTGCAGCTGCTGCATTCTCCTACATGCTGTTGCAGAATCCCGAAAATGACCCTAAATATTACGGGACACAGACAGCATTGCCTGGATGACATTGTCATTTTTTAAAAAGTTCTGTACAACCAAGTTGATTGTGTGAGCAACACAGAGAATGTGATGGAATTCCCCCCGCTGTAATGCTCTAACAATATTGGTGGCATTATCAGAAATCACATATCCTCAGGATAGTCCAAGCAGGATAAGCCATTTTGCAATGACACCCCTTAGTTTTTCAAACAGGTTGTCAGTGGTATTACCTCTGACCTAGTTTTTCTAGTAAAATGCTGTCGTGATGGAATTTGGTAACGGGGACAGAAGACCTTAAGTAACTGTCTAAAACCAGCTGCATTAATAGTGGTTATTGGATGCAGATCTAATACTATCATAGTCACCATGACGTCTGTGATTCGCTTTGCGACTGGGTGACATATTTCATACTTGCTTCCTCTTACATAGGATTGTTTAACAGCCAATTGTTGTAAACTCCTAGTAGTATTTTTCTTGCTCTGCTTCTGGGTTGAAGATCTACCCCTAAAAGCAGGAGCAGCAGCAGTGGGACTAACGCTCAAGGATTCTTCTGAGGAGTCCTGGATAGGGGAGGGATCATCTCGCCTTAGAAACTTGGATGCAGGACTAACTCTGATCCCTTGTGAGGATAATGATGATGAAGGTGTTGGGGGTGTATATTGCAGGTGCTGGGATCTAGATGAGAGAAGGGAGCTAGCTGATGCTGGACTGCTTGTTGTTATTTTTTAGCATAAGTTTCTGATTTTCTCAAGAGCTTTCCATGAACTCGCTTCAAATGCCGTAACCTGGATGAGGATCCTAGATGGTTAAGTTCCCTACCTCTACTGAGTGTGGCTTTAAAAACGCTACAAATGGCTAGAATACTGTTGTCAGGATTTGTGTAAAAATTATTCCACACATAAGAGGTGGATTTTATGGTCTTATGCCCAGGCATGACAGCGGCCTTCTTCTTATCACTGGCAAGAACTGCTGCAGTCTTTGTGTGAAAGTGTATTACAATAATATTGTGACCTGTGAGGGGGTCAAAATTGACTGCAAATGACTTGAAATGAGTGTTATTGAGGTTAATAATAATGTAGAGGGGAAAAAAAACTAAATTATGTGATTTTAGCAAAAAAATATGGATTCGAAACCAAAACACGCAAGGGCGGTTTTGCCAAAACCAAAACACAAAGTTAATCCAGATCCAAAACCAAAACAAGAACACAATGGTAAGTGAACATCTCTAGGAAAAAAAATCTTCCCCGCCCCATTCGCTCCCTGAAATCGTAGGTGTAGTAACGTTCTTTGTATTGGAAGATGGAGGGTGCAGGGCTGCTTTCACGGACGTATCTTCTGGTTTTGGGAATGTGTAGAGTGATTTTGCGTACGATACACTCAAAATCTGTAGCTACGTGTCTTGATGAATCAGGCCCCAAGAGAATCACCTGACACCAGTTATATAATGACAGTGATAGTGTGGGAGCTACAGGAAGGGTTTAGTCCATAGTTGCCTACTCTCCCGGAATGTCCGGGAGGATCCCGAATTTTTGGAATTCTTCCGGACTCCCGAGAAAGTAGGCAAACATCCCGGATGCAGCCATCACTGTTGTTGAAGAGAGTAGGGGTAAACAAGGCATCGTGGCCCCGCCTCCTGCTGCAAATGGATGAAATTGACAGCGGTGGGGCCTAACGGTGCACCACATATGGCCACGCCCCCTCGACGGACTACCTCCCGGACAGCTGCCTTCAAAAGTAGGCAAGTATGGTTTAGTCACACAAATGATTTTCATAAAATAAAAAAGACTATAAAATATTGTGCTCTACTACAAATATTCCATTATGTAAACAAAAGTAACTGAAAACTGTGATGCAGGAGGGGTGTGACCACATTAGGTAAACAAAGTCCCCCCCCCGTATATATTTAAATTGACTGGTTAAAGTTTATATCCGATTTGAAGCTATTCGTTACAGTACATTTGAATTGTGTCTTAATAACAATGATATAATAATGTGCCATAATCTTTGCCTTTGTTATAATTACAATACACTACAATCACAGGTTAAGATATATGTATATCATGACTGTCAAGGTACAACAGGCAGTAAAACAGAGCAAGGTATCATAAAGATTCCATTTAATATAAAATAAAGTATTAGGAATCCTTTAGAAGTAACCTGATCCTGCTGACAACCCCTTGTGCGGCCCAGTACAGTGATTGACTGTTCTCTCCTGAAGTCTCTATCACTATAAAAGTGAATTAGAGGGCACTAGAGACATATGGCATAGAAAAATTGTTCTCAGTTATCAGGCTCTTGACACACACTTTAGCCCTGTGGCCACAGCCATCATAGATAATAATGATGTATGGACACAATTTCTGCTCCACTTATTGGTTTACTTGGAGTCTCTTGAAATATTTTCTCATGCTCCTCCACCAATATATATATAATATATATATATAAACCTATACACTTGTCCGCAATCCACCCATTTATTTATTTGCAACTGTTTTGAGCTGGGCACATATTGACAAGCAACCATCTGAACATTTGCTTGCACATAAACTTATTTTATTGCAACGTTTCCCAACACATGTTCTGAGCGCATATATGTATAGGGGCAGCACGGTGGCTTAGTGGCTACCACTTCTGCTTTACAGCAATGGTGTCATGAGTTCAATTCCCGACCATGCCCTTATCTGTGTGGAGTTTGTATGTTCTCCCTGTGTTTGCGTGGGGTTGCGTGGCTTCCTCCCACACTCCAAAAAACATACTGGTAGGTTAACTGGCTGCTAACAAATTGACCCTAGTCTCAATCTGTCGGTGTGTGTGTTGGGAAATTAGACTGTGAGCCCCAATGGGACAGGGACTGATGTGAGTGAGTTCTCTGTACAGCGCTGCAGAATTAGTGCGCTATATATGATAAATGGTGGTGCTCCCCCATAATGGCCAGAGAGTAGTGAATGGAATTCTTTGGAATGTTTTGGATGACATTCATTCTGTGTAACATTCCTGTGTGTCATTGTCACATAGAATGGATGACATCATTGTGGAAGGATGGGAAGGGATTTATGGGGACAATGGGGACCATGTTGTAAGCCTATATTTTTAAAAGTTTCTAAATTTGATAGGGAAGAGGGGAGACAATTTGACAATTTTGCAGCAATAGATTTTCGTAGCACCAGCTGGCAATAGATCCCATTTACCAGTAGACTAATTGTGCACAAGTACAAGGGAGAGCTGGATCCTTTCTGACATGTTCTGATTTGGCCACTTTCAGCCTGGAGCAAGTTTCCAATCCGGCGTCAACTTTATACCATCCCATACACCCTGCCCCACAGAGCTTACTAGTCCCCCACTCCAGCATCCTTGTCCCCTCCACCATAGTTTTTTTAATCCTTTTTCACAGGTTATATATGGGCAGCACGGTGGCTCAGTGGTTAGCATTTCTGTCTCACAGCACTGGGGTCATGAGTTCAATTCCCGACCATGGCCTTATCTGTGAGGAGTTTGTATGTTCTCCCGTGTTTGCGTGGGTTTCCTTTTCCTCTGAGTGCTCCGGTTTCCTCCCACACTCCAAAAACATACTAGTAGGTTAATTGGCTGCTATCAAATTTACCCTAGTCTCTATCTCTCTTTCTGTGTGTATGTTAGGAAATTTAGACTGTTAGCTCCAATGGGGCAGGGACTGATGTGAGTGAGTTCTCTGTACAGCGCTGCAGAATCATTGGCGCTATATAAATAAATGGTGATGATGATTATGATATATATTATATATAAAATCATAATATAATCAACAAAAAATCCAGAAGGTGCTGTCTTATTTGCCTATGTATTGCCTGTTTATTAATTGTGGGATGCTACTCAAGCTGTGCCATTACGTTATACCCACTTTGTTCTGATCAGCACTGTCTTACTCTCAGTTTATGGCACTTTTCCGTTTGAACTGCACATTGTTCATTCCTACAGTAATTTGTTTGCAAAGAAAACTAAAGATCATTTAAAGAAAAAAATTAGTTTAATTCTAAAACATAATCATTTTGTGACCTGCCGTACACATTATCGGACATTCCTTAAAAGCAAAACAAATAGAGCTGACATTGTGATTGACTGAACTGAACACAGATCAGGCCGTTCAGGAAAGCTTGTCTAAAATCTAATTTGCTGTTTATAAATGTGAAGTTTCTAGTAATACGACTGCACCGTTCCAAGAAAATATATTTGTGCAATTCATTTTTTAAATTGCTTTCTCGCTCCTTCCCATGAAAAAGTTCATGACATATTTTTCTTTTCTACTTTCCAAGGTCGACTTTATTTTAGCCAATGATGTCAAGTTTAGACTCCAAATGGGTTTTTGTTAACTGAGGCACAGTAGAGTAGATGGAGTTTCGTCCACTCAAGACCTTTTAACGCCTACAGGTCTCGTTGGCTATTTTGCTTCTTTGCTGCAGATCACTGCAAAAATATGGAGGAAAGCAGAAAACAGACCAGTATTACAACAAAGCACATATCTCCTGTCTCAAGTAACATTCAAACACCTCTATGCAGATGTATCAGTAGCAGATAATGCCTTTTGTTTGTAGGTTCATATTGCTATAGCAGCTGCAAAAAGAATGCCGGTGAGGTTGATTTGTGCTGGTTTATTATGATAGGCTCAGGCAAAGTGGGACTGACACATCTACCATGTGTGCAGCGTAGATGGGTCAATCATTCAAGGGAGCCCCATGCTGTTCTCTTTAACTTGAGGGGCCCCTAGAGTGACTCAGACAAGCAGGCATAATACTGGTGAGATACGGGATCCAGGAGACAAAAATCACTTTAACCCTATGTATATAATTTTTATTTTTTGCAGTCGTTCTCTGGTAACATTTTGTGTGTGTACGTTCAAATGCTCTGACTGGCTATAAGTTGGTATAGCTTTGTGAACATTTAAGTCAACCAACAATAAGTTGGTTCTAGACTCACTTCAAGAATGAATGTCATGGATCAAAACATAAAAAGATTCTATGTTTCCGTCACGAGCCGCGGCGGCCGCGGGCACCGCCGCAACTCACTTGCGGGTCCCTCTGGCGTCCCGGCCATCGCTATGACAACCAGGATGTCGCATCCTGTTTCACGGCCCCGACCGTTGCCAGGTACCTCCTGTACCTGTGCGCAGCCATGTGAGTATAAACTTATACTACTTTGAGTTTAAGACCTGGGGGCATCTGAGTACCTGTGAGCATAACCAGTCTCTACAGGAAAGGCGGCTGCTAAAGGTGAAGACCTCGTCTACCTGTTCTAAAAGTTTATGCCGCACTGGTTGTCATAACAGTTTCTATAAGGAAAAGGGGGAAACATGATAGAAGCTTTCAAATATATCATGGGCTTTAACAAGGTGCAGGAGGGAAACATTCTTCAAAGGAAGAGAAGTATTAGAACACGAGGACATGTACTGACACTGGGGGGAAGAGAAGTATTAGAACACGAGGACATGCACTGACACTAGGGGGAAGAGAAGTATTAGAACACGAGGACATGCACTGACACTAGGGGGAAGAGAAGTATTAGAACACGAGGACATGTACTGACACTGGGGGGAAGAGAAGTATTAGAACACGAGGACATGTACTGACACTGGGGGAAGAGAAGTGTTAGAACACGAGGACATGTACTGACACTAGGGGGAAGAGAAGTATTAGAACACGAGGACATGTACTGACACTGGGGGGAAGAGAAGTATTAGAACACGAGGACATGTACTGACACTGGGGGGAAGAGCAGTATTAGAACACGAGGACATGCACTGACACTAGGGGGAAGAGAAGTATTAGAACACGAGGACATGTACTGACACTGGGGGGAAGAGAAGTATTAGAACACGAGGACATGTACTGACACTGGGGGGAAGAGAAGTATTAGAACACGAGGACATGCACTGACACTAGGGGGAAGAGAAGTATTAGAACACGAGGACATGTACTGACACTGGGGGGAAGAGAAGTATTAGAACACGAGGACATGTACTGACACTGGGGGGAAGAGCAGTATTAGAACACGAGGACATGCACTGACACTAGGGGGAAGAGAAGTATTAGAACACGAGGACATGCACTGACACTAGGGGGAAGAGAAGTATTAGAACACGAGGACATGTACTGACACTGGGGGGAAGAGAAGTATTAGAACACGAGGACATGTACTGACACTGGGGGGAAGTAGGTTTAGAGGAAATCTGAGGAAAAACTACTTCACAGAAATGGTAGTAGATAAGTGGAACAGCCTCCCATCAGAGGTGGTAGAGGCTAATACAGTAGAGCAATTTAAACATGCTTGGGATAGACTTAAGGATATCCTTACAAAGGATAAAGGATCAAATAGGGGTTAAGGTTACCATAGGTTAAAAAAATTGGCAGACTTGAATGGCCAAGCGGTTATTATCTGCCGTCAAATTCTATGTTTCTATGTTTCTATTAAATTAAAAGCATGATGCCATACAGACACAACCAGAAGCCTTCATTGATGGAAACAAGCACTAGAGGCTGTACAGTCCTTTAAGGTGGAGCCACACATGCAATTTTCTGTTTGGCGAGAACATGGTGCGATTCATCAGACCATATCATTTTCCTCCACTGCTAGCTGGCCTATTGCCTGTGATCTCTTCACAACTGAACTTGCAAACATGTTTCTCTAGGTGTGATGAGTTTATACATTACAACCAGACTATGATATCCTGCTGTGTGGAGTTCGCCTTGGACCTTTTTGACACAAATGCTCAATTTGCAGTCAATTGGTCTGGAGTTGCTCCTGTTTTGACTTGTACTTTAAATTAATGCACCAATGCCAGGATCTTGAAGTATACACTTCCGCCCCATGGTTACCCATTTCCTATGATGTTTTCTTCTCAGCGTAACCTTAGACACTGTGCTTATTGTACATTAGCACATTGAGAAGCCTTGTCTTTGCCTTTCAAAGTCACTACGGGCAGTCCGTCATTTTTACACCATGACTGTGATGCTGGCCATGCTGGGATCTGATTTGCTTAATTAACACAGAAACCACACCCATGTGGAAGCCTTGCTCTCAATATGCTTAATGTCCTCATTCATCTCAAGTGCCCAATACCCTTAATTCCCATTTATGCTGAAGCTCACTTGCTTGAATGATGTTTTAAAAATAGAATATAGCACTGATACCAAGCACAGGTATACAGACTAGGATCTGTTAGATTTTCAAATCCTGTTGTTTTATATTGTTTGTGCATAAGGGGAATATTTTGATGGCTTTAAGTATTTCATTATATTCATCATGAAAATTATCCAGGAAGCACAAGGCTTTTACTATAATTTTAGCAGATTAGTGCAGAAGTACATTACCTAAAAATTGCAATTCCTCCGTAAATCATAGAACCATAATGGTTATATATATATATATATATATATATATATATATATATATATATATAAAGTTGGCCTCTTTTTCTCTCCAGTTATGCATTTGGACACTCCTGCACCGATTGGTATGAAACCAACTCAAGTTGGTGCAGTTGGATACTGGCCAGGTTTTCACAGGGTTAAGGTCCTAGTTGGACCTTCTGTTGGTGTACGCTGGCCATAACTTTGACCCGGGGAGCCTGTTCTGGGCCTTCCACTGGATGGAGACAATCACACTATAGACATTGTCAACCTGTCTGCACAATGAAAGTGTTGGCATTTATCCTGCCAACATGTTCATGTCAGTTATTTGCCAACATTTCCACTGTCGGAATTATGACCACCACCGATTGAAATACCTCTCCAAAATCATGTGGTTTCTAGTGTTGCATATCTGGCAATAGTCTTAATTTTCAAGGGACAATCTTGTTTTTAGGCATCATGAAGCAAAAAAGAAGTAAAAGAAACTGGATTGGAATGTGGTGCACAACAGTTTTTTTTTAATGAAATTAAACATTTGATATGAAACCCAAATATCCAAATAAAACTTATATTTTAATGACACTATTAATAAAAATGTCTATTTATTAAAAACAGTAAAATATGTAACAAAGTGAATGGTGCATTAAAATTGCTGTGTGCATTCCCTTATCTTCTGTTGTCACAAACTCATCTTCATTTTGGATGCAAAACTCATTCATCTATAATTCATATATAGAGTAATTATTTGAAACCTTTAATAATTACTGTAAGGTAATTTATAGTATTGCAATTATCATAAGCCAGTTCACTTAAAATATGTAGGTTACCCTAGTCCAGGTTCTTGGTAGTAGATACTAATTAGTAGCATATCCCTAAATAATTTACAGGGATTATAACCGATTTTTCATAAACAGTTTCCTCTATTAGCTAAATGAAGGGGTGATTTGCTACCTGCAGTTCATCTAATCCTCATGATTTGGCAGCATACTAAACCATCACACAGGAATTAAAATCCATGATAACTTCTGAATAGTCATCCAAAATGACTCAGTATAATATATACCAATATGAGAAGGCAAACACACAGCGAGACGTCAACGCGCGTTTCTCTGTAATTGCTTTTTCCAGGCAAAAGGGATGTGGACATTGACAGATCAGGCATAGTTTAAGCAGACTGGCGTGTAGTGTGGACAGTTTATGGTTTTGAACGAATCTGTTTCGATTTTCCAATAGGGAATGTTGATTATGGTATCTGATATATTTTACTTGATTTCACGCACTTCGCCATAATTCTCAGTTCCATACAATGTAAATAGACCATAGACAAGGGCAGCTCGGTGGCTAAGCGGTTAGCACTTCTGCCTCACAGCACTTGGGTTATGAGTTCAATTCCCGACCATGGCCTTATCTGTGTGGAGTTTGTATGTTCTCCCCGTGATGCGTGGGTTTCCTCCGGGTGCTCCGGTTTCTTCCCACCCTCCAAAAACATACTAGTAGGTTAATTGACCCTAGTCTGTGTATGTGTGTGTCTTTGTTAGGGAATTTAGACTGTAAGTCCCAATGGGACAGGGGCTAATGTGAATGAGTTCTCTGTACAGAGCTGCGGAATTAGTGGCGCTATATAAATAAATGATGATGATGATAGACAAGCTTTTTTTAAAATTAGCTAATTCTGAAATTATGTTGCCACTACCTTTTCTACTTCTCTGTGCATTAAAATTATAAACATTTAATAAAATAATATTTTTTTTTAATTGTGTCAACATCAAAAAATACTCCCCCTGTTCCTCTTCTTTAAGTCAGTCGGTCTACAGTTTATATCTCACAATTTCTCTCTTAGGATTAAGAAATAAATCAAAGTTTTTTTCCAGGTGTGCAGTTTATCTGTAAATCAAATTTTACTAATCTTATATTACATCTGGCTTAATATCCAGACGATCAATTTTTAGTTTCAGTGAAATTTAGAAATCACTGGAGCAATTTCATTTTGTTTCCTTTAAATTACACAATAACAATATAAAAGTATATTAAAGTGTGATGCATTTTCAGAGTAACTTTTCTACTGAAGTTATATAGAACCAAAATAACGGAACTGCATGCAAGTTTTTGTTAAAGAAAAGTATACTATTAAACCCATGTACTAGGAGAGATTAGATCAAGGCTAAAACCAAGTGTTATAAACCATTATAATCAAATCATTTAAATGTTATAATCAAATATGTAAAATACTTCACATTAATTTCAGGGTATGCTGCTAAAGTTCAGTATGCCAAAGTTGTTAAAATGGCAAATTTTGTGGTTTACATGTTGACATCCTAATGACAGAGCCTATCATAGTTTTCCAAATGTCCAAAAAAAAGTTTTTTTCTGCCAGAAATCGACAAACCACGGAAATCACCAATTTTTCAGTGATAAGTATAGAAAAGCTCAGTGAAATATTGATTTAGTAAATCGCTGTGGAAATCACCAAAATGTTTTTCATGGTTTCAGGCTCAACATAATTTCAAAACAAGTGAGATGAGTAAGATGAAAAAGAAAATGGGAACAGTGAAATAAATGGACACATTAAAATGAATGGACGCATTAAAATGAATGGACGCATTAAATAAATGAGAAAACTCAGACTAAACTAGCCAATCAATTTGGACACCTACTGGGAGTTGTGAGAATAGTAGTAATGTTAAGCATATTCACATTAATAAAAAAATGAATTATCCACTTCATTTTAAAACTTCCAAACCACTATTGATGTGGGGAAAAGTTCAAATTACTTCTGGGGAGCTCCAGTTACGTGGAAACCCAAAAAATGTAAAATTGTTTGGACTGCATCTTACAGCTCCAGCAATTCCATTTAAATCAGCAAAAATCTTTAGAAATCGCTGTAACAGGAATATCACGGATTAGAGTGTTGGGACAAAGAAATCCCCATTTGTATTAATTTTGAGTGATTTTATAAAATGTTTCCCCCTTTTACTTAGTAATTAAAATAGTGACATCTTGAGACTAAAGGGTAGATTTTTCAAACCTTCTAAAAAGGAAGAGTGAAGGTGTTGCCCATAGCAACCAGTCAGATTCTAGCTATCATTTAACCAATACAGTCTAGGAAATGAAAGCTGGAATGTGATTGGTTGCTATAGGCAACTTCTCCACTTTTGCTATTAAGAAGGTTTGAAAAATGTACGCCTAAAAAATAGTTACTGCACTCCATTAAAAAAAAATCTGAGGAGCTGAAAAATATCAGTACTGCTGCTACTGCATGGTGTGTGGCTCGTACGGAACCTGGTGTGGGGGACTGGCAAAGTGTAGGGCCCGATTCATGCCTAGAAAAGCACAGCTGAGGCCAGTGCCTTAACTAGACATTTTAGTGCCCTGGGCGAGACAGGGTACCGGCGCCCCCCATCTAAGTGGGAGTGACATTTGCCAAGTGGGTGTTGCCAACCTAATATGGGGGTGTGGCTAGCACTTTACTGAAATAATTCTGTTACATGTCTGCGGACCCCAAACATGAGCAGAAAAGCACGGAGGAGAAGAAGAAGCTCCTCTGTAAGGTGAGGTACAAGGGGTCTCATAGGCGATCACCGCCTCATTTACCTCCATCTATTATCTGCTGTCAGTATCACCGATTTACATCTCTTCACTGGGGAAATCTCAGATAATATGTAAACCTGTCTTATTTATCCCTGATATTAGTTATTGCTGCCACTACCTGAAGTTTAAGTTTATTTTTCCTCTTAATTTATTTAATTTGTTTGTGTGTTTTTTCTTGCACTTAGTTGGATTATGGCTGCAAGATTGAGATCTGGGCAGGTTGAGACAAACACTATTTTGTTTCTTTAGACTAGCGGTAGGCATTTTGTGGCTCTTCAAGGGGAGAGAGAGAGAGAGAGAGAGATCGCATATGCGTTCCACTAACAGGAAGTTCGGCATTTGGAACGCAATGCCGAACTTCCTTCCACTGCGAAAGTAAAGGGCTGAAGGTACAGAGGCAGGTAGCGGGCGGCTGCTGCTCCCCCTTGGGCTTGCGCCCTGGGCGACAGCACCGCCCGCACCTGCCTAGTTACGGCTCTGGCTGAGGCATCAGGAGGGTGGACTGGCATTGCTGGGCGCTCTCCCACACTTTACTCTGGGACCTGGCAATACTGTGCCCATGCAAAACATGTACATTTATACATAATGAAGCATATACCAATGTAATTTACTACAATGTATATTAAAAACATACTTTAAAGATACAGTACCTACCTTTAAATATTTTTATTGATGTATGTTTTCTGATCAAATTGTATTACATTTGCTCGTGCTTCAAATGACTACACATCATTCAACAATACTGTATGGCCTTTTTTTAAAAAAAAACAGCCAGTTTTAATTAGGATTTTTTGGGGCGTTGTTTTTCTATAATTACTCAGTGAAACACATGGGCAATAAGTCATTCTGCTAAAAGATCCTTTTTTTATCTGCACATTTGTTTTCATTAATACAAGTGGGTACTGGCGTATTGCCTTCCCTAAGTAGACAAAGTGATTTACAATCTTACTTAAAGTGCGTGTGTTGCCTACATGCAGTGGAGACGGTCATTTTACAGAGTCCCAAATGAATGAATACGCTGCATTCCTGTTGGTTCAACTCACAGGATGTTTTTCACAAAACAAAAAAATGAAGAGAGAAAATTTTAACTGGAAAAAAAAATGCTCTCTTTATTTAAGATAACAGTAGTGAGAGATTTTAGAAATGTCACCTAACGCAAACCTCACACTTGTTCTATGTTAGGATTCTACATGATTTTTTTTTATAGTCTGTGATTCCTTTTCTTCTGCAACTCCCTGATCCTACCAAACATAGGAGCCAACTTTTTAAAATTATTGAGGGTGCTCACACCATGCATAGATATCCTCCTTGCAAAGATCCCTACCCCTGCCCGCCATCGCCACTGCAACATACCCACTTGCAAAGTGATTTAATTTGTCATTTCATATACAACACTTACTATCCCAAATTCATTCATTAGTCCATAGCAAATATATTTTCCTAGAACCATGTGTCAGTTTGTATTCAAATTTGCTAATTAGTTGTCAATTTGAATAAGATGATTTTAGTTCAACTGAACACATTTGGGATAACTAATGCTTTATATGTAAACTTTTAAGTATTCCCCTGTGAAGTAACTGCAATGTGAAACAAGCACTTTTAACTCCCAAGCTTTAATCATGGCATTCAATCTGTCCATGTATACAGTATATACGTGGTGATGTATAAACAGTATTTCTAGAGCGCAAGAACACAAGTGTGATATGTGTTCTGAAAGTCCATTCATTACTTTGTACACCTATATGGAGCCATTAAATGCTGCCTTTAAAGTGCAGGTGTCTGTTTTACATTACCCTAATGTGTTGAAAATCAAATTTCCAAATAACTCTCAAGTATAGCAGACAAAAAACGATTTGTAAAACAAAGACTAAATTCTCATCATCACATGGCACGAAGCCAGAATGTAATATTTGCTAATATCTGATATAAGGCTGATGAACTCCTTATCATCGTATTTCTCTGCCAATTTATACCAAGGCTACCGTTTATCATATGCCAAAGCCAAGATTACAATAATAATTTATTAAATGGAAAAGATGCCAGAGAATAAAGCTACACAGAAAAAAGAGACAGTTGAGATATACACTTACTGTAAAAGTAATAATTCATATTTCCTATAGAATATATGACAACAGTACAAAGGAATGACATAATCAGCTAACAAAAATGTAGACTAAATGGGGCACATTTAATTAGCCGTGAGATGTTTCTGCGCAAAATACCGACAGACACAGAACAGAAAGCATTGCTCAAAAATGAGTGGAGATTTTAACCATAATATTTTAACCCTTCCCCTACAGAATCCTCTTCAAGCTCCTCACTCTTACATACAAGGCCCTCACCAACTCCACTGCACCCTACATCTCCACCCTCCTCTCTATTCATGCTCCATCCCGTCCCCTCCGAGCTGCCAATGACCGTTGCCTCTCTTCCCCCCTGATCACCTTCTCCCATGCGCGTATCCAAGACTTCGCCCGCACTGCCCCCCTCCACTGGAACAAGCCCCTCCATCAGAACTTGCTCTAATCTGTCCAGTTTCAAACGGGCTTTAAAAACCCACCTTTTTCTTAAAGCCTTCCAGTCTCCCACTTAACTTCCTACCTGTTCTTCTGCCTCTTCCCCTTCATTCCCCTTCCCTCATCATTATCCTCTGTTCCTCCTTCTCTCCCTCTCTCCCCCGTGTCTCTCTGTCTGTCTACCACACCCCTTAGATTGTACGCTCCTTTGAGCAGGGTCATCTCTCCTCCTGTCTTCACCACTTTTAACTCTGCTCTCCAGCTACCTAGCCCTCCTCCTCGAGGGCCCTCTTTCCCCCGTCCCCTCTCGCTCCCTCCTCTCCCCTCTGGGAGTTTCCCTGTCATCCGTGCCCTCCCTCTTGGGCCCGTCGTATGCGGACCCTCCCCTCTCCCCTCCCCCTACCCTAGCTGTGCTTTGAGCTCACTGAGTTACTGTGATTATTGTTTACTGTACTGTGCTGTCTCACCCTGTATTGTAGTTTTGTTTGTCCCTGTACGGTGCTACGGACACCTAGTGGCGCCCTATAAATAAAAATTAATAATAATAATAATAATAATAATAAACCTGTTTTGAGGTTCTGACAGAACTTCGTGGAATCTTCCTTTTAGACTAATGAAGCAAAAATTCACCAAATGGATCAGCATAACCCTGCATCCTCTATTCTCTACGGATGACAGCGGGATGGGGTTAAGTGTAAAAAACAAGATCAATGCTATGACTTTTGATCTCACCACTTATCCAAATCAATCATGAGCCATCGGTAAGTGTAAGAGTTACCGAAAAATAATACTACTGACAGGTCAATGTCAATTAGAGGATTATTTTCCACCTTTGCGCCTGCTTTTGTGCAAGGAGCCCACGTAGGATTAAGACTCAAACAAACAATAAGACAGTTTCTCCATTCAGATGCATTTTCCTCAATCATTGTGTCATCTGCTCCACTTGCAAAAGGCATAAGATGTAAAAGTTGATCTGAAAGCGCAGAGCGAACAAACATGGTATAAATTGTTTCAAACAACTTAATAATACAATTAAGATTGTACTAACGTGCAAAAGAGAAATTACGGCACATCAATAAATCCAAGTGGGTCTCCCAAATCCTCCTTGCTGGAATCATAAACCCAAAATAAGAAACTCTTAGAATGGACGTAATGTAAGTGCCCTCAACCGCCTTCCCAATCCACTTAAGACCTGTGTAGTCAGTCTGCCTTTTTTATTGTGGGAGATGCAAGGGTTCATTTTCAGCAATATTTTAAGCAATCTTTGCTGATACTTGAATGTTAAGGGGTCTATCTATCAAAGTGAGACATCATTATTTTGTGCTTAAATGCACCCATGATTGCTATTTTGTCCATTTGAACATATATTGCTGCGCCAGAGCTTTACACTGTCAGTACCTGGTCAGTATCTTCTCTGGTATGTGCCTGGCCAACTGGCCACTTCTTACAGTGATCTTTGAGTTGTGTGGTCACGTGAGCGAGAGCGTATCCTTGTGTGCTTAATTGCTGTTCTGCGCATATCTAAGGCCTGACGTAACTAAAGCTAGGTACACACTACACGGTTTTCGTCCAATAATCAGCTCAATCAGCCAACATACGACCGCTCGTTCAAAAGTCGGGTCAGTGTGTGTAGTGACATGATGGTCGAAAGTCGGCCTAAATGAACGATTGTCGCTCCATTTGGTTGGTCGTACCGTTTAATATTTTTGTTCCAATCTCGTTTCCACTGTGTAGTGTGTATAAGTTTCCGACCAATCCACAACAGTGAGTACGAAATTAGAGTCATTGCTCACGACAACATGGCTGTAAAAAGTCGCTAAAGGGACGTCCGCTCTTCCCTTTATCGTCCTAAACAAGACTAGTGTGTATGCAGTCCATGGACCGAGCGATCGGAACATCGATCGCATGTAAAATCGCTCGGCATAAAAAGTTGGTGGAAATTTCTGTAGTGTGTACCTAGCTTAAGATACCTGTTATAAGTTGCATATTATATCCCGGGTGTTATCTTCTATCTGAATTTAGTTTATCAATCCCTGCTTTGTTCGTGACCATCGAACCTTGTCACTGCCTTGGTTTTCTTTTGTCTCTTTATCAACCTTCTCTTCCACCTGCTGATTTTGCGCTGTTTGGCCTGAGAGGATCTTACCCGGCTCATCTGACTTTTCATGCCCTTGTGATGCTCAGGAGCTGAAGCCATACTAGACTATAGATGCAGGTATGTGACTTGAAGGCCTGTGAATACATTAGGTTCTAAGACAGGCCTGGCCAACCAGTGGCTCTCCTGTTGTTGTGAAACTACACATCCCAGCATACTTTGCCAGTAGATAACCAGCAGATAGCTGGTAGGGTTACAAGCTGGGGCTTGTAGTTTCAAAACACCTGGAGAGCCACACGTTGGCCAGGCCTGTTCTAAGGGAAAGAGGACAGTTAACGGTGAAAATGACCAGCCTGGCTATATTAACAGACCTACCAATGTCACTAGTGGATATTAAACCAACACAATCAAACACGCAGTAGCACATACACTGTACCTATCATTCAACCTTAGAGAAATAATTAATGGCAGCTTAACGTCACTTATTTTCAGCAAAAACAGCAACATTTGATTTGGGTGCAAACTATTATTTCTTTATGGTCGATTACTTTAAATTTTGTTACAACAGGTTTATAGTTTTTTTTTAACCTTTTTACATTTTTAGTAACGTTACCATTGATGACTTATTTATTTTACCTTATTTGGTGGGGAGCTTTTTGGACCTCCTTAAAAGTAACATCCTATGACACAAAGCTGTGGATTTGAAAACAAAGTACTTAAAAGGAAGAGTGGAAGTGTTGCCCATAGCAACCAATGTCATTCAACTTATCTTGTTCTAGAACGTACTAGATAAATGAAAGTTAGAATCTGATTGGTTGCTATGGGCAACACCTCCACTTTTTCTTTTTATAAGGTTTGATAAATCTACCCCAAATATTTCTATTCGCATAACATGCAATTGTTTTCGGATTGGGATTTAACAATCTGATTAAGCTGCAATTAAGTCCTTTACATAATTGTATTTTACTTTAAATTGTATTCAACATAACAAGTTTGTGTTTTGAGCTTTATTAAGTAGGTTTAATAAAAATTGGTGTTCGCTCGGCTATATATGATATATTCATATACAACCAATTGTCTGATAGCAAAATGAGGCAACAAATAATTAATGGGCCTGATTCATTAAGAAAAGTAAAGCAAAAAAAATGAGTAACTTTGCACCTGGGCAAAACCATGTTGCATCGGAGGGGGAAGTAAATTTAAAATGTGGGGACAGATTTATAGTTGGGGCAGGACATGTCCTAGATCAACTTAACATTTCAGTGTGAATATAAAACTATCAAGTATTTGTGTGCTATATGAAAAAACAGCAAATATTAATCTTATGTGCAAAATAATAAACTAATTTGCACCCCTTGCATTGTAACATGGTTTGTCCCAGAGAAAACTTACTGGTTTTTCTTGCCTTACTTTTCTTAATGAATCAGGCCCCATAAGTTTAACTTTTATCAAAGCTTCTTACAGTTCTCTCTTATAATACTGTACACCATATGTGGTCTTTGCATGACTTGTGCAAGGTTGATAAAACCTACAATCATAATCGCTCTACAGACTGTTGGTTTGTTTGATTCTAATCCTTGATAGCAATAAATCCCATCTGTTCTGTTTTCAAGAAACACCACGTAACCTTGCTTAAAAATGAACTGTATGCAACTAAGTATGTAGATATTAATTACAGATACTTTCTAATTGCTATGTATGTAACAACCATTCCAGTCTTTGTGTTGTCCTAGAATATATTTGTAGGCATTCTGGTGTGGTTTAATTTTAATTTCTCTGATCAGTGCCGTAGTCTGTGGAAATATTTGCATTGATCTAGTGGTTAATTTTTTTTTGGAGAAAACACAATTTGGATCCAGTTATAGTTTGTACGGCATTGTAGTCTGTTTTTGTAGGGGACCTGGTCACAAAAATAAATAGTGTAAAAATAAAGTAAAATAAAGTAAAATGAGATACAATTAAATAAAATAAATATGTTGGTAGATAATTATGACTAAAATATGATGTAAAGCCAGACAGTGACTGTACAGGAGCTGAATAGTGTTTCAAGTAAATATTATTAATTGTACATGAGAAATATTAGAGATTAAGATCTCTAAAAAGTTCCCTGTATTGTATAAAGGTCATTACAATGATATGTGCATTGTACAGAGATCACTAGAATGTTCGCTGTATTGTACATAATTGATTAGAATGCTCTCTGTATTGTATAAAGGTTATTACAATGATATGTGTATTGTACAGAGATCGCTAGAATGTCCGCTGTATTGTACATAAGTGATTAGAATGCTCTATGTATTGTGTAAAGGTCATTACAATGATATGTGCATTGTACAGAGATCACTAGAATGTCCGCTGTAATGTACATAAGTGATTAGAATGCTCTCTGTATTGTATAAAGGTCATTACAATGATATGTGTATTGTACAGAGACTGCTAGAATGTCCGCTGTATTGTACATAATTGATTAGAATGCTCTCTGTATTGTATAAAGGGTTTTACAATGATATGTGTATTGTACAGATATCGCTAGAATGTCTGCTGTAATGTACATAATTGATTAGAATGCTCTCTGTATTGTATAAAGGTTATTACAATGATATGTGTATTGTACAGATATCGCTAAAATGTTTGCTGTATTGTACATTATTTATTAGAATTAAAATGTTCACTCTATTGTATAAAGGTAATTCCAATGATATGTGTATTGTACAGGGATCACTAGAATGTTCGCTGTATTGTACATAATTGATAAGCATGCTCTCTGTATTAATTTTCCAAATCTGAAGTTATATAACCACGATGGGATTCTTAGGTATATTCGAGAATGGCTTCATGCCCAAAATGTTTATGTTAACTTGTAAGCTGATAGTTCTTTTGTGTCCACTTGTAGTCTGGCTTCTATCTTGCATCTACCTATACAAGACCTTTTGGGTGAATGCGGGGGGGGGGGGGGGGGGGCAGGGGGGCATCGGTCCCCTGGGCCGCTCAGATGGACCGCTGTTCGGGCCGCCACCCCCCCCCTCCGCGCGTGGATGCAATACTACCTCAATATTGCATCCACGGTCCCCGGTGCGGCCGTCAGCATATCAATGCTGACTACCCCGAAAAGACTCACCCCGACGTGACTATTCCGAAGGAGCTGGTTCAGGGTCCTGCCCGATGACGACTCCTCTTCACTTCGACAGGAGCCAATGACGATGAAGCAAGAGGACGGCTGCAGCTGATGTACAATGTATTTTAGAAAGGATTATACATTGTACATGGCTGCATACTTACCTCACCCCCTCAACAACAACGATAATGCCGTCGGCATGCTCAATGACATCATCAGCTGCAGCCGCCTTCCTGCTTCATCGTCATTGGCTGCTGTCGGGGTGAAGAGGAGTCGTCTTCTGGCAGGGTTGGGAACCAGCTCCTTCGGAATAGTCACGTTGGGGCGAATCTTGTCGCTCTTCTCGGCATCGATATACCGTACCACACCCATTTAAATAACCTATAACCAGCAATAGAATTAAATATATCCAGGATCTGATTCCTACACAATTTTTTTGAAGATATGAAAATGAAGTAGTTTTTGTAAGAAATAACAAGCTCTGGAACCTCCTACTAATCTTGGAATGCCCCCTAAAATGTGAAATCTCCACTGGAAGATCATTTAAATATCTCATCATATGATAAAGATTTATTTTTCCAGAGATCGCTAAATGTTCGCTGTATTGTACATAATTGATTAGAATTAGAATGATCTCTGTATTGTATAAAGGCAGGCAGACTTTTGGGGTGCCAGTGGAACCAGAGCGACCCCATGCTTACAGCTCCGATGGCCCCGTTGGCCCTAGAGTACCCCTGGTTTTATAGTGATACCACCAACCCACAGTAGCAAAAAAATTGCAGAACTGAGGCTTCTATTTAGGCGTTGTGACCTCATTAGATTCACGGCGATTACAGGGGAAATTTATGATTTCCAGAGAAGATAAACCACTGTCTGGCCTAAGTTAAGGTAAGCAGACTGCAAGGGAGACAAGGAGGTGAAGGAGGTGGGAGAAAGTATTGGGGACATAGTAAGAGAGAACTGGGGGTGGGAAGGGAGATGAGAGAGAACTGAAGAAGTTGGTGGTGGAGAGAGAACCAGAGGGAGATAGAAGCGTAGAGAGGAGATCCGGAGAAGGTTGTGTGGGGGAGGAAACACTAGAATGACTCTGCACTTTAAAAATGTCACTAGAATGCTCTCCGCATTGTATATCTGTCTTTAAGATGCTCTTAGTATCATATAGAGATCACTAGAAAAGCTTTTGCATTGAATATTAGTCAGTTGAGGCTGGTAAGTGTTGTTTTCATTATTACTCTCAGAAATAACAATTTTTCATATATTTTATTGGCAACACAAACCACGCCCACATTAAACAAACCACACCCACATATTTTGCCCACACCCATCTTATCATTGCTGAGCTGCTACTAGAGCCTGGGTCACTTGTGTTTGATCCCCATGTTGCTAGCTCTCCCTCTACCCAGCACAGTACGAGAAGCACCAACTGTGTTTAATTAAGATAAAACTGTACAGTCATTCTTTTATTTAATTTAAATTAAACAGCATTTGGTTTTTATCAGTGATGCACATTCTTGAATCAATCCATTTTGATTCTACGATGTAAAAAAAAATAAAATGGGAAAAATTAATATTCTTTATAGCCTCTATATTAATGGGAAAATAATAAAGCGTTGAATATGATTTGCTCATTACTTATGTCCCTCCATGCATCTGTTAATTAACACTTGTTGGAGTTCAGTGTAAATACATTTTTATTATAGATATGAATGATTGTGCAGTCATGGATCTTTTAAAGTGAAAACAAACATGGATTACATTAATATATAATATAAGCATATAATTATATAAGTAGAGCGAGTAGTGTTGAAAAACAAGAGCACAAACTGCTAGAAGCTTGGTGCAACATTATTAAGAATTAAAATTGTAATGAAAATGATATAACCATAATAAGGGCCAGACATATCACTTATGTTATATTTTGAAGCACATTTATTAAAAAAAGGTGGAAGTTTGCAAAAATGCAATGGTCAAATGCAAATACCATTAAGCGACTCCAGGTATAAGCATAGGCAAACCGAGGGTGGGTTTCCTAGTGTCTGGAAACTCCCTCCCAGCATGGGGCACTGTATGCTTGAGGTGGCTTGCCCCATGTATATGCTTGGGATAGGAATTGCCATTGTATATGATGGGGATAGGAAGAGTTGGAGCGCAGCCAAGCACTGTCTAACATTATAGCCACGCCCCCATACATGTTGGTCACGCCCACTGACGGCGTAGTGTGGAAACCCCTCTCTACAAATCCTGCGTTTGACCCTGGTAAGATAGGTGAATTATGGTTGTATAGATTAGATTGCAACGCATTTCTCATGCAACTTATTTTTAATCATTTTTGAGCTGGAGCATAAGTCTGTTTCTGCATAAATTCTGTTTACACTGGTGCTACTAATGTGGGTGGAGTTTAAGATTAAATTAACGTTTTAACTATTTAGCTTCCAGCACACTAAACTTATTGGGAGCTCTGCCCCATTATACTCATAAACATGACTTACAGTTTTCTATAAAACGTATAGACAAAGGTTGTGAAACTATTATTGTTTTCTTAAAATTGGTCATGTTTAGTATGATCTGAAGCTACATACTGCCTTTACATCTGCCTTTTTTTAAAATGAAATATCAAGATGTCAGTGGAAAAGTAGAATGGTAATTTTGGTAGAAATATTTATTTTAGATTTACCAAGCAGTAGCTTTAGGGAGGATTACAAAGTAACGCGGCCTGCGTACTATTACCGTTAATACGGTAATAGAGCGCTTAAATATCGTTATTACGTTAATGTCAACGATGGCTTTTTGCTCGCAGCTCCCTGAGCCGTGAGCAGAAAGCCGGGTTGATTTTACCGTAATAACTGTAATAGAGTCATTGCGGCGCTAAAGATTCATACATCAGATGTAATATTTCCAAAATAAGTGACTTTTCTGTATAATGTCCTTTTAAAGTGCTCTTGTCACCTAGACACAGTGATATATATATATATATATATATATATATATATATATATATATATACACACAAGTTAAATCAAGCTACTTAAGGTGTTAAAAAGGTTCTTGTCATGCATTTGGGCCATAGCCCAGGCCTCAACCACCAACCACTCCCCACTGTCACCCCCGACAACCACAAACCACTCCTAACTGTCACTTCTCCTTCAAGAAATATATATATATTTTTTTAAAATCTTTATAAACACTTTTAACAATTAACAAATTAAATTAACAAATTAAAAACATCTTAGTATACCAAATTTCAGCCCTTTCTGAATTTTTTTTCCCACACACACTAAGAATTTAGTAGGTCAGTGTATAACTCCGCCCAGCAGGTGGCGCTGCAGCTTGGTTTTATTTTTTCCACACACACACAGACAGACTAACACACGCCACTAGACATTTATATTATACATTTATGTCATTATTTGTTTATATACAGTTAGTAATGATTAAAGAAATCGTGAAAACATGGACTGTTGGTAGCTCTTTAAGGATTGAGTTTGGACACCGCTGCTTTAGATGTTTTTACTATTTTAAACTTTGGGGAAAGTTTTGGTTTAACATAATAAGGTGTCAGTAGAAAGCGCTATCCGTCAGTAACTTGTTATAAGATCGGGAGTAAAAAACAAAGGGTTGGCAATCATGAGACTGTCTACTTCTATTGCGTTAACAGTGGCTGCTTACTATCATGTTCAAGTTACTAAAGATGCCCATCTATATTGTACCCTGTAAGTATGAGATCGTAAAACACTCAGAGATTGGGGGGGGGCACATCCAAACCTGTCCTATCCTTTTAAATCACGTTCCTTACATATTGCATTGCAAACCACAAAAATAGAATTTTTCTTTAGAAATGCCTTCAAGAATCATATGCAGCGAAAGATTATTTTCAAGTAAACTAATTTTATTTTTTTTAAAACAATATTAGACAGTAGGTTCAGTGAAAGAACTTATACTGCCGGGAAGAATGTTAATGCATTTTTAACTGCGACTGTTTTATATTTCACTATATATTCATAATTGTAGCAGGCAGAGGTTGTGGACGTGTTGCTGCTTCAATATATCTTTTATGATACAAGTGTATTAGATCTCTAATCTCTGGCTTTCCTGGATAATATATCTTTCTGACAGTCTCCGGTATCTATGGTACCAACGAAAAGACCTAATATGGTTCTAGAAGAGAAGACGAATGTGCCCAATAGCTCGGTACTTACCAGGTTGTAATAACCCAAGCAGGATATACAATATAATGTGCTAAGCATTAGACTTGAGATCCAGTCAATATTTATAATAAACAGAGATCTCCACAGTTCTATGAAATTATGTATTTTCTGCAGCAGCATTTTTAAGGCCCTTGGTTCTATGTTATGCCCACATACCAAACAAGATTTTGGGGTATATTTACTAAACTGCGGGTTTGAAAAAGTGAAGCTGTTGCCTATAGCAACCAATCAGATTCTAGCTGTCATTTTGTAGAATGCACTAAATAAAAGAAAGCTATATTCTGATTGGTTGCTATAGGCAACATCTCCACTTTTCCAAACCCGCAGTATATTAAATCTAGCCCTTTGTGTTGTTGGACGAGACATTTAAATCAGTTTCAAGATATAAAGACTGTGGAGGATATCTGAGTTTGCAGGTGTTTACACATTCTCGGAGGTGCTAAGAAGCGAACATATGACACATGAAATAAAGAGATTTCCAATGCCCCCTTACTCTCATAAATATTTAATACATGGATGAAGATTGAGCAAGAGTTATTTATGGAAAGTTAAGTAAATTTTGAAATGAATTAACGGGATAATCCCAAAGTACTAGCAGCATGCTGGTTTCAATCTTGGTGCAGTCCTATAAAGGGACCATTTACATAGCGGTTCGTTCCACAGTGGAAATGGTTAATTTTTATATCCCTTGTTCTGCTCAATGTTAAACCGTGTTTCACGCTGCTCATTGCTGGGCTGTACAATATAATGGCCATTTATGGGCTATAATATAGCTGGCCATTGTTGAGATAAAAAATCAGCTATGATATAATGTAATTTATTGCATGTATGTGTCCACTAAAATATATATTCATGTAAGGAAAAGACAGATGTACATAACCAATAAAACCCCACCCAGTAATTTGTATAACCGTACCCCTAAACATGCATGATGTGCCTTGCTGCCTGCCATATCCATTGTGTAATTGTAGTAATGTTAACATATGCAGCTAATATGAGGAGGATTAACTGAAGCTCAGGGTACCAGCAAATTTTGGATTTTGTCAGTGCAGGTTATTGGGGGCAGGTAATGGCTTCCAGCTTACCTCCAGGATCTCTAATTGTCAGTAAGGAATGATATCAGTGAAAACTTTCTGAAGACAGTGGGACATGACCAAATAGTGCTAAGTCTCATCACACCAAAGATAGGGTTGTTTTGAGGACTTACTAATTCTAGCTGCTGGACCCAGTAAGTTCAACTGTCTTTGCTGTTGCCATCTGTGTTCCTACTATGGTGGTCTCTATGGTCTCCTTGGTGGTAGCAGCGCTTCTGCCAACGTGTCGAACAAGTGTCCTGACTCTGGGCCCCATTCATTAAGGGACGTATCTGACGATTTTGAGTGCATTGTATGCAAAATCACTCTGCGCCTGCCCAGAATCATCAAAAACTTCAGTGAACGCAGCTCTGTTGTGTGCTCCTGCGAGTGCAAAGGACACTTACTACAGCCTACGATTTCAGGAGTTAACAGTGCGGGGAAGAAGCGTTTTGCCGTAGTCATTGTACAGTAGTCGCGTGCCAAACTCAAGGGCACACAGCCACGTCCAGATCAAGCTCTGAGCATTTGAAAGCTACTTGTTTTTCTGCCGTATCTCCTGCTCCAGCTACAGGGCTTGTCTGAGTCCTGATCAGTAGTGATGATGGGTTGGGTAAGTAATTCCGATGAACTAAACAACGACACTACTTACACCGGCAGTGGAATAGCGAAACTGACGTTCCCGACTTACTCTTAATTCCAAAGATGTCATTTCCCGATAAACTCTTGATTGTGACTGTTTACAAAAGTGACATGGAACTATTGCGGAGGTTTAACATCCCGGCTGCCGCATGGACGTCACTTTTAACAACCGCAATACTAATTATGATGTTAAAGGGGCAATGCAAGCAGGCGCAGGCTGTACAATGTAGAAGGCTTAGTAATAGCCTTGTACAGCCTGGGCCTGCTTGCATTGTCCCTTTAACATCATAATTAGTATTGCGGTTGTTAAATGTGACGTCCATGCAGCTGTCGGGATGTTAAACCTCCGCAATAGTTCCACGTCACTTTTGTAAACAGTCACAATCAAGAGTTTATCAGGAAATGACATCTTCGGAATTAAGAGTAGGTCGGGAAAGTCAGTTTTGCTATTCCACTGCCGGTGTAAGTAGTGTCCGAATTTAGTTCATCGGGATTAGGATTACCACAGGTGATAACAGTCTTGTATGCATGCTATAACATGTGTTTGCAATCAAAAGCAACTGTAAAAATGTATTTTATGCTCAGTAGACATTAACAACATTCTTACAAACATATTTCCTGGGAAAAAAAATAGCTAAGAAATGTTCCCCACCAGCATCTACAATTGTTGTCCCACTACCTTGTGTATCAAGCGATCCCCACACCTCTTAGATTGTAAGCTCACTTGGGTAGGACCATCTTTACCTTCTGTTTCATGTCATTGTACGTAGTTTATTTGTTATTTATTTGCTATTTGTTATTACTCAACACTGGGTAATATGTTGGTGTTTTATAAATAAAGCATACCAAAACTAATAATAATAGTAATAATAATATTATGCTGGCTATTAAGAGAAGTTTTGCGATTACCACTCTCCATAACTTTTATCAAACCCAGATAATTGACTAATCATTCAGCAGAATATTACCAGCAGATTAAAGAACAAATAATAGTTTGTCACATCCAACTAAAATAGATGTCACATTTTCTATTGCAGTACATGAAGAGCTGTATCTAGACCACAATATTTCCTTTATTCTCTGAAATGCATCTTCTGTACATACTTGGAATTGTGCAAACAAGGAACATCCCTGCATGCAGACTTCATATCTCAGTAATAATTGTCATTTCCAGACTCCTTTCTCCCTCTATGAGGTTTAATTCATCCGAAGCCAAGTAAAAAAAATTCTCTCAACGTTTCCGCATCTGTTGGACCGAGGTTGTGTTTTATTCCCCTTGAGACTGTTATCACAGGGAAAAATAATAATGGCTATTATTAAACTAGGCTTTGTTTAATAAAGTCCACGTTTCCATGCAGGTCTGACAGGCAATTTCATATGTTTTTTTTATGCTCACTTAGATTTGCTCAAAGGGTTGTACTGATTCAGTGCACGAGATAATTCTACTGTACAATATAACTGCTGAAACAAGATGTTCCCTAGATATTGCTCCAGAAGTGTTAACACAAAGCAATATGGGAACTGGGATGAAAAAACTTATATCTCTAGGGGGCAGGGGGGGGGGGGGGGGGTGTTTTTTTTAACAGAGTCCCAAAGCACAGATCTTCCTGAAAATAAACCATTTAGACTGAAAAAAAACAAATAGTGAAAATTATGCAAAGCTTTCCATTCATATATAGAGCATACTTGCCTACTTTTAAATTCTCTCATGTGATCACTACAGGAGCCGGTGTGGTCTTGGCCCTGCTATGAAATGCTAAAATTCTTGGCAGGGGGTGGGCTTAGAGTCATTAAGCACCACCTCCTCAACAATCCAGGAGGATGCCTACTCTTCCGGGAGTCCGGAAGTACTCCCCGACATTCCGGAGCCTCCCGGATATCCTGGGAGATTAGGCAAGTATGATATAGAGTACCTGACCTGATTAATGTATTGTGTATTGTGTATCTATTTATTAATGTGTCTTCATACAAAGCACAATAGAGCAAATAATAACAGTTGGAAAGATGTTTGCCCTGGATAACACAAATAGCAAATTTGTATCTGAGCCCGTTTAGGCCACCAAGCTTCTGCCCTAAAGGCCAGCCCTATACAAATAATATAAAGCGGTATGTAATATGCTGGCATTACATAAATAAATGATGATTATGTTGATGAAGACACCAGCAGCAGCACCAGGTAATCAAAGCTACAAGAACAGGTAGGAGAGAGCAGCACAGGTTTGGAGAACAGTCTAGCGCTTGCAAAAAGGCATCAGGATGGCTGCTTCTACTCCGGCAGTGCGGGAGGGTCAGTGGTCTCTATTGTCCAGGACGCTCAAAGTTCTAATTACTGCTCATGTGACGTTGGTTCATTCCCTACAGAGGTCCCCTAGTGCTGTTAAATGAACAGAACAGCAGAGTGGGAGTTTCTGGAGCAGACCGACCAGCACAGCTCCCCAACCAAAACCACCACTGCACCCAAACTTGCTATGGGATCAATTCAGTTCTATGCCCCTGTGTTAATGCATATTAAGAGAAATCCTTACATTGTCCACACTGCTGGCAACATTGAACTTAATGTCATGCTTGTCAGAAGGCGTGTAGAGGTCCATTAAGGTTACTTAATAGGTTTATCTGCGCCATAACGCGTTTTATAGGTTTTGAGACTTCAAAACACGGTCGTCTATATGAGCTCTATGTGCCTTGCACAGCAACTAGTTCTCTCTTTGTCAATGTACTCAATTAGGTTGGCTATGGCTCCATGGGTTGTAGACTACAGAATCAGCTAATTAGCAATACTGACATAAACCTTTTCTTAACATCACAATGGGGGGTGATCTAAAAATGTTCTTAAAAATGTCTTCGTTGGAATATCTATGCAGTTTGACACCACACTTTATTATGAAGTCTGCAAATTAAGGATGCAAAATGTTTTTTTTTCCATTCCTTAAAAAAGTTGTATTTTGATGTGATTTCTTGATAAAATTTACATGTTTATACCTGTTTTACTTTTTCGTCAGATAGGATAATTTACTATATTTTTAATATGAAGCATTGATTCACTTAGCAAAATATAGGTAAAAATATGAATACATTACATGTATTTACTAAACCATGGCCACCGTTTACTCATTAACACAATCTGAGTTGGTTGTGTGGAGGGGAAAATTATTATTATTTATTATTATCATTTATTTGTTAGGCGCCCAAGATTTCCGCAGCGGCGTACACAGTACAAACAGTAGACTATACAGGGTGAAACAGTACAGAACAATAAACAAAAATACCAATCCTTCAGAAACTCTAGGCAGGCTAATGCAATAAACACGGAGCAGAAGAACAGGTGAGGAGACAGGAGGGAAGAGGGCCCTGCTCATGTGAGCTTACATCCTAAGGGAGGGGTGATATAAACTCATCATAACCAAAGCTCAGCTTGTCATCTTCCCCCCACCCAATCTCACATTCCCTTCCCCTGTTTCTCTCACGGTTGATAACAAATACACGTCCCCTGTTCCCCATGTACACTGCTTAGGTTCCATCATTGACTCTGCCCTCAACTTCTCTCTCCACAGCCCTGTGGAGGACTTACCTGTCCGGGGCCATCGTCGTCCCGCGGGCGGCGGTTCCCTGGGTTCAGCCGGGACGGTGAGCCAATCAGGGCTCACCTCCCGGCCATTTCAAAAGGAAGAATGGCGGCGGGCCAATCCGGACCCGCCATGTCGTCACGTGGCGTCGCGCCGACGCTACGTGATGACGTTAGCGCGGCGCCGACTATTTAAGTCGGCGCGCGCGCCGCCATGTTCAGTTCGTCGGCGGAGAGAGCAGGAAGAGGACGTGTCGCGGAGAGCTGCGGGATCAAGACAAGAAGAGAAGACAGCGGAGACCAGCAGTGGCGGCAGAGAGCCCTTGTTAGGGCTAAAAGCGCCTCTGCTGCCTGAAGACCGGTGTGATCAAGACAAGAAGCGGCGGCAGAGCGTGGAAGCAGCGGCAGACGGGGAAGGAGTCCAGGAGAAGCTCCCCGAAGACAGCACCAGGTAAGGCCCTTGCCAGGCAACTCCTCTCCCGGGCCCACGCCCGCAGCACACTAAATAAAGTCGGGCACTAGGCCCGTGGGCACAGTCGGGCACAAGGCCCGTTGGCACGGTAAATTAGGGGCACAAGGCCCCGATAAAGTTAGTGGGCCAGTAGGCCATAGTATTGATGATAAAGGGGACAAGCCCCTATTAGTGAGACAGGGGGCGTGAGAGCCCCAGGTGTACAAGGGCACAAGGCCCTTAGGTAGTTAGTGGCCTAGAGGCCATAGGAAGGCCAGAGGGCCTGGTTAGGGGCTGGTAGCCCGTAGGCTATTAAGGGCACAAGGCCCTCAGTCAGTCAGGGAGGCCTCAGGCAGGGGCTAGGACCCCTGGGTAGCAGGGCACAAGGCCCTAGTTAGTGGGCTCAGAGCCCGGAGGTAGAGAGGGGGCTGAGGCCCATTAATCAGAGTACCAGGCTCTGTGTATCTGGGCAGAGGCCCATGGTGTAAAGGGCAGAAGGCCCTGGTGGTGATGAGGTAGGGGCGTGGGAGCCTCGTGAGTGTAGGCGCGGTCTTGTGTGAGGTGAGCACACGTAGTTAGGAGGTACAGTAGAGCGGAGGCTCCTGTGGTGCTGTAGCAACCTGCTGGTTGGCTAACAGCGGTGTGCTCTGGTAAGTAGCTTACAAAGTACTGTATATTGTATTCTGTCTGTGAGGCGGGTATTGTTGAATTACAGTACTTTGGGTGTGCTATGTAATTGTGTCCAGGGGCAAGACGTCAGGCCCCCATTAAAGGTAGGCTCTTGTTCCTGTGGTTTCCTGTGCTAACCCGTGCTGTGGGGACAAGTGTAGTTACCAGCATACACATAGTCAGGGGAGAACACACGTAGTTTTCCTGTCCCTTAGGTCCCCGGGGTCACACTGGTACCCAGAGGGGGTGGCTGAGTGAGTTGGTGGCAGTGCAGCACACCTTGAGGCAGTTCCAAGGGTGGCCGTGGTTCTGATCAAGGGTCCTCAAGGCCGGTTCCGTGCAGGTGGACCTGTGGTTCCGGACGTAGGGACACGTGTGAGATACCCGAGTACAGGCAGTCGGGCGGTTCAGTTCGATCGGCTGTTCCGTGCGGCAGTCGGCCCGCGGGTTAGTGTGCTGTTCCACTGAGCCTCAGCCGGGGTTAAAGAACCGGTCCTTAGGGTCTGTGGGTGACCCCATAGCAAGAAGGCAGCTTCTTGGTACGACCTGGGTGAGGGGGTTAGGAACCGCCCTCCGGTTTAGTCCGTGAACACCGGCTGGTGTCCCCCGTAGTGTGTAAGTGAGTAGTTCCGTTAGTGCACCACACCTAGTTAGTCATAGTGGTTTGACTTAGTTGCGTTGCCGACCATTAGAACGTTGTTAGGGTCGGGTCGCTGTTGTAGTCAGTCCAGTTTTGTGGGTGCCATTTTAGTCTCACTGCGAGCGTAGAGGGAGGCTGTGTGTTCTTGTCGTCCGCAGGAGTCGGGAAGGCGCAGAGGGACCGGATCGGAAGTGGGAGTGTCCCGGTGAGTATCACGCTCGATTCCTCCTTTCGGTTAGGCCCTCACCGGCAGGTGTGTGAGGTACTTGAGGCGGGATTAGTCCTCGGACTAGTCTTGGCCTTCAGTGCCTGTAGTCCCCCGCGTCTTGGCAAGAACAAAGTGAGGAGGCGGCAAGTGAGCTTGGACTGACCGTGTCCTTGTTCTTTGCCGTAGTCTCGGACAGCCCTTACTTGGTAGGCTCGGTTTAACTGTGTTTTCCCTCTTAGGTGTTACCTGCGGGCGTCCGGAGAAACCCCAATCAGGGATCGAGGTAGGATCCAGTCATCCACACGGATCGTGGTAAATTCGGAGGTATTAGGAGTTAGTCGCCCTGTGAGGCACATCTCCGATAGGGACCTTACAGCCCTTCGAGCAATCCTTTCGCTTGCATCAACACCACAATGCCAAGATTGGCCCCTCTCCCTCAATGTCACCAAGACCCTCTTCCATGCTCTTATCATCTCCCGCCTTGATTATAGCAATCTCCTTCTCTCTCGTCTGCCTGTCACCCATCTGTGGGGGGAGATGTGTTCTCACCAAAGGAGGGTGTGATTTGGTCATACTGGTCTAAGGGCCCGTTGTGGGTTTTTGACAAGCTGCATTGGCAGGTATGCATGTATGCTTTTTAATTTATAAACCTTTTAATGATGATCAAGTAATAAAAACGAACCAATTCATAGGCTGCCTGTGTTCCATCATGTAAATAAAATTTAGATCAGTTCTTGAAGCTATTCTGGCATTTTTCTCATTACTAGGTTCCTCTCCCTTATTTTCAGATATTGAGCTATTTTACACTGTACAACATTTACAGATAAGCTGTGAAAAGCTGCTTCTGGCTCCCCGTGGCTCAGATTTCATGGCAGAAGATTTTTGCAGCTGCAGTCAGTCGGAAAGATTAAACTTTAGCTCTGCATTTATATTAGACATGGACGGTGCAGCGTATACGGTATAAGCGCACAGCGCTAATTCTGCTTATCATATAGGTCCCTCACTGTATATACAGATGGAAAACAACTCCTTTAGCAGAATTATGAGATTAACCCCTTCCAATGTCATTAAAATATAATAAGACTCCTCTTACAGCTGTCAGCCAGTATCGCCATTGAGCTTAGCATCTCAGCTCCACTGATATTTTCTTAATAAATTGCACGGCAAAAGGTTTAGTTATTGGGGGTAGTCTTAAGAAATAAGAACTAAGGTTATAGTGATAAGATGAAGAAGGTAAAAGAGGTTAAGGTATCAGACATAAGACTTTTATAGACCTCTAAAGACTGAGTGCAGCATGCGCATATAGACGGATGTATGGACAGGAAACATAAATGTCAAAACTCACAGTAGTGTTAGACGGAAAGGAAACTTTTAGATGCCAGTTTAGGTACTCAAGGGGGACGTAGATCTATGTAATAGACTATAAGAAGTACAATAAGACTGTCCATAGCAACAGACTGTTTTGAATTTATTAAGTTTGGCACATTTATTTATGAGCAACTGTTTATGGGTCAGTGTGCATCAGGCCATCGGCGAAACTCAGGTGAGCAATCATTCTGCAAATTTTATGATGTTGCAATTGCACCTGCAGGATTCTTCTACGGAGCCTCCGGTTTGTAAATGGCCCATAATAACCAATTTATAAGTACACAGTAAATTATATTTAGGTGTTTTATATTTCTGTATGTTCCATTTCTTTAAAGTTATTTCCATAAAATAATAAGATGACAAGGAGGCTTAAGAGGCTTTCGGAGAATACAGAGGACATTCTGACATCGCACGTTTCAAAGACACCTAAGATAAAAGGAGTGCCATATTATTCTCCTGTTATAGAGACTAATTAATGGTCTTGGTTTTCTTTTCCTTTGAGCACTGTGGTTTCTACTTTCGTTCTCTTTGAACCTTCCAGGGAAGTGTTTCTGCATATCTGCATACCATGGTATATTGTTCTATCTGGTCTACAATGCCAGGAAGGAAAACATGATTTCAGAGTAATAAGATCTAATATGCTGATACAGTTTCGGCCTTCCAGGTGTTGTCGGACTGTGCCAATTGCAATTCAATGAGAGTCTATATCAAGCCTGGCCAACCTTTGGCTCTCGAGGTGTTGTGAAACTACAAGTTCCAGCATGCCCTGACAGCTATCATTTTCTAGCTACTGGCAAAGCATACTGGGGCTTGTAGTTTCACAACGCTTGGGCTAGGTACATACAACAAAATTTTCCGACCAATGTGTTATCTACAAAGATTTTACTGACGACTGAAAAGAAATGTCCCGGTCAGCAGCTGATTCACGCGAACACACTATAGATGTTTTAAAAGATTTACCCTCAGATCCGTGCTCTTCAACTGTCATAATCGTTGACTTGAAAAGGTCATGACTCTGTAAACTCTATGAAGACCCTGATTATGAGTTCATACACACTGCAGGATCAGAGGGTAGTTTGAATAAGATTTTTAAACAGTACGATCAATCAAATGAAACGACGATTGTTACTTTGGAACGACTATCGCTCACTGTGTAAGTATACACACTAATGCGATATGTGGCCAAACGGTCATTTATTGGGTGATTGGACCGATAATTAGCTGAAAAACCTGTAGTGTGTACCCAGCCTTGGAAAGCTACAGGTTGGCCAGGCCTGCTCTATATTATTACTAGGGCAGAAGTATAAGAGTGATAGAAAGGGTGGTTTATTTTCTCAGACAAGGTCGCATCCCTAACTTGCTCCGATTTGAGAATGAGAAGTTACTAACTAAGGTGAACTTCAAAGACTCCTTGATGACATCAATATAACTGGTTTATCCCTCTTTATTTGTAAATGACACCAATTCCTGACAATAGATGCTAAGGGCCTGAGTCAGTAAGCAGAGCAAAGCATAAAAAATTAGAAACTTTGCACCTGGGCAAAACCATGTTACATTGGAGGGGGAGGTAAATTTAAAATCTGGGGACAGATTTATAGTTGGGGTAGGGCATGTCCTAGATCAACTTTAAATTTCAGTGTAAAAATAAAGCTATCAAGTATGTGTGCTAGATGAAAATACAGCCAGTATTTAACTTATGTGCAAAATAATAAATTAATTTGCACCCCTTGCATCGATACATGGTTTGTCCCGGAGAACATTTACTAGTTTTTTTTGCCTTACTTTCCTTAATACTCAGGCCCTTAGTGTTTTGTACAGTTATGGGATTTTTTGCCAACACCTGCTTGTGCACAACAATGAAGTTAGGCTGAAACGATAAGTATTATTATTATTATTATTATTATTATCATTTATTTGTTAGGCGCCACAAGGTGTCCGCAGCGCCATACATAGTAGAAACAGTAAACCATACAGGGTTAAACAGTACAGAACAGTAAACACAAAGTACCAGTGCTTCAGAAACTCCGGGACAGACAACTGGAGTAAGGACGGAGCAGAAGAACAGGTGTGGAGACATGAGGGAAGAAGTGCCCTGCTCAAACGAGCTTACATCCTAAGGGAGGGTGGACGAAACAGACACAAGAGGGAGCGGTGATACCAGGGGAGAGAGGGAAGAGCGAGCAGAGTAGGTGAGGGGTTAGGTGGATGATTGGTAGGCTTTAAGGAACAGGTGAGTTTTAAGTGCTCGTTTGAAGGAGCACAGCTTGGGAGTGAGACGGATGGAGCGAGGGAGGTCATTCCAGTGTAGGGGGGCAGCTCGGGAGAAGTCTTGGATTCTGGAGTGGGAAGTGGTAATGAGAGTGGAGGAGAGGCGACGGTCATTGGCTGAGTGCAGGGATCGGGCAGGAGTGTGAATGGTGAGGAGGTCAGAGATGTAGGGGGCAGTAGACTGGGAGAGAGCTTTGTAAGTGGTGGTAAGGAGTTTGAAGAGGATTCTGTAGGGGATGGGGAGCCAGTGTAGGGCAAGGCAGAGAGGGGAAGCAGAGGAGGAGCAGCGTGAGAGAAAGATGAGTCGCGCAGCCGCATTGAGTACAGAGCGGAGGGGGGCGAGATGAGAGAGGGGGAGGCCAGTGAGGAGAAGGTTGCAGTAGTCGAGGCGGGAGATGATGAGTGCATGGATGATGGTTTTGGTGGCGTCTTGTGAGAGGAAGGGTCGGATGCGGGCTATGTTGCGAAGTTGGAGTCTACAGGCTTGGGCAAGGGATTGGACAAGTAGCTTGTATCGCCCCATTATCTTTAATGATGAGACAGCTAAGTAACAATATGTTTTTATGATAAACTTAATTGTAAGGTCATTTTTTATCCCAGTGACAACTGGTTGCAGAATAAATTACCTTTTTCCCCCTTGGTTAGGTTACTAATGATAAATAGTAAGGGGTCATTTTTAAATGTTATTTAGTATATCTTAGGCATGGTGCTTTAAATTACAGACAAACTGCTTATTCAGAGTCCCAAGCACTCCTGGGGGGTAGATTTATCACATCTTCTAAAAAGAAAAAGTGGAGCTGTTGCCCATAGCAATCAATCAGATTATAACTGTCATATATCTACTACATTCTAGAACTTGATTGCTAGAATTTGATTGGTTGCTACGGGCAACACCTTCACTTCTCCTTTTTAGAATGTTTGATAAATCTGCCCCTTGGTAATAGATCTCATACCTGTACTTCAGATGTACTGAAATCTCTTAAAAGATCACTAGCATGTACAATGTAAGGGCTTGAACACATTTATGCAGTAATCTTAGGCTGCATTGCTAAACATTCCACATTTGCTTTAGAAAAAATTAATATACAAATAGGTTTGCAGTAGTCAGAGACAACAGTGTTGCTGAAACATGAAAAGCAGACTACATACAATTACGTTTTATGTCTGTCTATGTATACAGACCTCCTGATCCCACCAGCGGTGCCTTTATATTCACAAGTAACTTTATATTAATTGCTACTAATTTGGTTCTTAACATTTATTTACAGAGCACCAGCATACTCTGCAGTACTTTACATCGGGAGCAAATACAGTAATAAAACAAGACTGTGTATTAACTAACATACATAGATGCTTAAAAGATTTCTTTTTACTGCAATTTATAAAAAAAAAAAAAAAAAATCTTGCCAAGGCAACTGAGTAATACTAAGCAGCCCCAGTGATACTGACCTATAATTGCAAAGAGAGAGCAGAGATGTCTGTGCGCATGCCCGAGGGTTTCACTCAGCGCATGCGCACTGGAGTCAGAAGAGGAGCCCCGTTCATCGCTTGCTGCTTCGGGAACGAAGAGGCCGTGGTAAGTATGTTTTCCACTTCACAGGAACAGCAGTTTTTCGGAACTGCTGTTCCTGTGTTGCTTTTTTAATAAATATGAGAAATAGTTCAATCCTTATCAATGCGATAAGAATTGAAAACTATTTTTCATATTTTGCGAGTGTTGATAAATGTGCCCCTTAATATCTTGTGCCATGCAAAACTAAGTCATGTTTTTGCCTTTAGGTGCAATTTAAGTTGCTTTCATGCACACCCGATTCCTCCAATCCAAAGATGCAATATACTGCGCTCCTCACAGGCAGACGTGCTTCAGTGGAGCGTTTTCGTAGGTTTGCAAATCACTTTTTCTGGGTCTTTGCTGCCGGAAGGTAGAATACAGGGAACCACTCTCCAGAGTGTGATCTGCCACAAACTTATCCACAGAAAACAGCTGCTTCTGTAGCTTTTAACCCACATCCCTGGCATCGAAAACTGGAAACGGCATTCATAAATGTTCCTCTCCCTTGGAAAACACGAGCAGACTTCAATGCAATTCATTAAAATAATAATTGAAAAATAATTTTTGACACGGCAGATAAACGATAAAGGAGTGGTATTAAACAAAAAAAAAACCCTGTTTGGAGTTGAATATACGATGGTGCATTTTGTGCAATCAGAATAGAGGAGAGTCGCCCTGCGGATATCTGCTGCGCACTATTTACATTCCTCTCGAGGACTGGAGAAGTAAGAGTTTAATTAATACTGCTACAGAGCTAACAATAAATTATTGAAACAGTTAGAAGGAGGTAAACCTTAAGCTCCGTGAATGTAATGAATGATCTCAAAGACTGGAAACGCATCCTCTGTTTAATGTTAACTGCCAACGGGAAAGAAGCCTTGTGAAATCCGATTGATTTTCTAAATTTATTTATAATTACTAGGAGCTGTGTTGTCGAAGTTAATGGCATTGTCTGAAGAAGTTTCCTTACTATGCAATCCCTCAAGTGCCAGGCTTCAATGGATTGCTGGCTCTCTGCTTGTGTTACGCTAGGTCGTGTAACTCTTTCTTTTCGAAAACATTACTGAATGACATTTTATTCATTGCAAATGATCGATTCTGCCACCCAAGCAGGAATGCAATAAGCTGATGCAGATGAATTTAAGAAGCCTCTTTTTTTGGGGGGCTGACAAGTTTGAGCGGTAGAGTCCTGGCTGATGAGCTCCTATAGCTAGCGATGAATAATTCATCTTCACATCACTCCCACATCATTTACCTTTTATTCTGCCTAGCCTGCACAGATAGGATTGATTTTCACATCACACACTGTAGCATTAATAACGCGAGAGGGAGGATACATTGGAGAAAAGAAAACAGAAACTGTAGCCGACATTTACTGCTCCGCCTTGTGTTACAAAAGTTAGATCAAATCTTTTTAATACGAACATCCCATTACTAGCTAATCTCTAAAAGCAAAGAGAGAAATCTCTAAAGTGTACTTGTTACCCTGGCACAGTGGTGGCATCTAATTGATGGGCGGAACTAGAATTCATGAGAATTCAGCTTATCAGTTCACTGGGAACTATCAACATCACAGACTAATGTAGTACTTATATATATGATCTAGTTGATAAAGCCATATTTCTAATAATTTAAGCAGCTGACAAGAGAATTACACCAGTTAGTTTCTCTCTCTCTCTATCATATAATTATATATATATAATATATAATGATACCATATTATGCAGTTCTTTACAGAGAATGATTAATCAGTCCCTGCTCCATTGGAGCGTACAATCTAATTCTCTATCACATAAACACTATGATCCATTTTCTAAAAAGGCAAATAACATTATATATATTTATATTTTGGATTATGGAGGCAGCAACGCAATCAACGGTGAGACCACGTCACCCTTCATTGGTCCACATTCGGTGATCAGGCCCTCAAATTCCAAACTTTAGCTCATTACCTACTGACTCTCCCAGAGTGTCCAAGAGACTCCCGAAATAGTGGGTGATCTTCCGGGCTCCTGAGCAAAAGTCTGGCAATCACACGGAATAAACTCTAGTGAACATAACACAGCATGACAACGTGATTTGTATCCACACACTTCAGCCACCGTGGTGTGTTGGTGCGTTCTCGCGAATAAGCAAATGGTGTCATTGCGTCGCAGTGCCCGGAGCTTAATGGCTCAAAACGCGTCATCTGATCTGATTTCATGGGGTTGCCCTCGTCATCTCAGAAAAGTAGAAAAGTATGCTTTCGCTGTTGATTAATTGTATGCATTTAATACTGGTTGTTCTGTATTGATACTTCATTGTACTACTTTACTTGATCATCATCATCATCGCCGTTTATTTATATAGCGCCACCGATTCCGCAGCGCTGTACAGAGAACTCACTCACATTAGTCCCTGCCCCATTGGAGCTTACAGTCTAAATTCCCTAACATACACACAGACAGAGAGAGAGTAGGGTCAATTTTGATAGCAGCTAATTAACCTACCAGTATGTTTTTTTTGGGCGTGTGGGAGGAAAGCGGAGCACCCGGAGGAAACCCACGCAAACACGGGGAGAACATACAAACTCCTCACAGATAAGGCCATGGTCGGGAATTGAACTCATGACCTCAGTGCTGTAAGGCAGAAGTGATAACCACTGAGCCACCGTGCTGCCCAAAAAAAAAGATTTTAAATTAAAAGAGATGATGTAGTGCCACAATCACCCAGTCTAGTTTATTTTAATTTAAGCCCATACATATAGCCTTATTTTTTTAGCTATAGCCAAATTACATAAATCAATCTGGAAAAATATTTGGGCCTCATCACCCAATGATGTCACAAATTAAAAGTGTCTTGGGGTGGGAGCTGCATATTGGCTCAGCTTTCTAAATGGCCACCTCCGTATTGTGTAAGCGGCACGTACAATTTAATTGGTATCGATCAAAACTGTCTATCTTGTCAGTCGTTCATTACAATAAAGGATTCTGGGAAATACAAGCAGTTTTGAAGTCATAAGATGATTTGATCTGGTCATTTTTGGTCAAATGCCATCCTCAGCTTCAACAGCAATGGAAAAATACTATAACACAACACGACATCACTTTAACAAGAATGAAGTAGAAGCATTGGCTCCATTGAATATATACTAAGGTATTTTTTTTAATATTATTTTATTCTCTAAAAATTAAAGCCACAATATCATTGGATTGCAAGTCCAGATATTAGAAAATGCATCTACTTCTAGGTAAGAGATCTTAATCAGAACTAGCAGTGTAAACTGTGGCAAAACAAATCTAAATTGTCAATGTTCAATAATTGCCTTTGGTAAGCTCTCAGATATAGTAATTTAACAAGCAAGCTTAGTATAATTCCTTCATGTGGTAGACAGATTTGTCATTGGCTCAAGGCCTTAATGTGTAATTGACCCATAGCCCTCTCAGTTCTTTCTTAGAGACTCACAATTACATCTTTTTCCTTTCAAGAACCGTATGAGGAAATTACTTTGTCACCCTATATTAGAATAACTAAACCTGTAGAGCACATCCAACTTGTCTGCTTTTCAATAACCTCGGAAATGTGTTTTCCCACCAATACTTACAGGACTTACACACATGGGGACTGTAGAACTGACTGAGTTCAAATCAAAAGCAGGGGCTGGAGAACTGTGAGAACATGTCTTTACTGTGTGGTATATACTGAGAACTGAAGATGGCTGCCAGGCAGAGTTGCCAACTCTGAAATAAAAAACAAGCAACCACTTAGTGAAAAACAAGCCGAAACCAATCCTAAAAAGCCCCCAAAAAAGCCCGTCCTTTTCTATAACACTAATTTCTACACTGAATCTCCATTTAGAAAACCTTTATAAACACAAGAGGACACATTTATACACTGATATGGCAAATTAAAAAGCACATGCTGTAATTTAGGACACTGTTATGTCTATACCACACAGCCCCATGATATAACAGTATAATCAGTCTTCTGACATGAGCAGCTTACTGAATGGGAGGGGAGGGTGTTATATAGCAGTGTTACCTGCTATAAGTGCAGCGATTGTGTGTCTGACACAGTACTTATTTCAGTAGGTTGCTGTAGATCCGTCTTCCTGTGATTTATTCCATGTCCTCCACCCATCCACAAAGCGCCACTTCATTGGAGGAATTCTATGCACAACCCCCCCAAAAAAAAACCTGAATGCACCAATCACAAAATAGTAACAGAGGAAAAAAAAAACCAAAAAATGATTATGCAGCCTGTGGACTTTGAGAACGACTGCAAGCCCAAAAACAAGCTACCCGCAACTTCACAAAAAAAAAGAAGCCCAAGTCCGCTTGTTATTAGCGGAATTGGCAACAATGCTGCCAAGTATTTCCTGTCTGCCAGCACTTCCTGAATAGCAAGTGGATGGTAGTGAAGCCACTTCCTCCAAACACACATAGCATACATCTACAGGGACAGGTGTTATTATTATATATTACTTACATGAACGTATCCTGCAAGAGCAGAGTCCTTGGTATCCTGACCACAACTGTTAGACAACATAATTGCCAACCACTGAAAACTCTCCGAGGGGAGGTCAGGTGGTTGGAATTCACTATGATGGTGTAATCAGGTTATCAACCTCTACCTCTGAAAGGGACGGGGGGGGGGGGGTCTTCTCTTATAGGAGTCCAGTAGACTCCACGGAATTCGGGGAGTCTCCTGTACATTCTGAGAGAGTAGGCACACTTCATTCACACAGAACGCTTTGCAAGTTCTTCATTCCTGTCACAGAACGGAACCCATACCTCCCAACATTTAGAATCATGAAATAGAGTCAAAATAAGCCCGAACCATGCCCACAAATGGGTGAACTATGGTAAACTTTACCCTCATTTGTTAATTCCCACCCCTTTTGTGTCCCCGCAAATCGAGACGTCCCGCCCAAATCAAGGCAGTTGGGAGGTATGAGAATCTAGCGACACTTTCGTCTCCTTAGTTAAGTTAACATCTGTTCACCTATCTCAATTCCTCCGTTCATTTTTCTTTGCACACACATAAGCGCATGCATGCACACACATATATATAGGCACAGACGAGAAAAAAAATCACAAACACACACAGAAATACAAATACACACAAACATGTTCAGGCACAGACAAAATAACACACACAGACACACACACTGTCACACAGGCTGTCAATCATCCCAATACAACTTCCCACATGCGATAAAGCTATTCATATAACACCGCTAGACCCATAGGGCCCAGTCTATTTCATGTCCAAACACATTCACATGAATATAGATTTTTTCTTTAGCCATGGGAAAACACGGTACATAAATCAGTCAGTAATGATGTGCGGGATATATAATGTCTGAGATATATGATGTTTATCTCATGTGTTGTGCTTTGCTGACTGTATCGATAATAATACTGAGAACTTCCTTCCCTGCTGGGATTCCATTGTTTCAATCTCATTTCCCTCAGTAGTCGTGTCTGGTGACATATAAATAAATGATCTGAAACACAGCTCCCAGGAACAGCGACTAGTTGTAATATTCCTACAGTCCTTATGGAGAAGTTGTATACAATCAATCGTACATCCAAATAAAGGGAACTTGTGTATGAGTTAGATCATAGGGTAAGACAGCATAGGCAAGGTTTAAATCTTCCATATATAAATTGTGGCAAAGAGGGATATTTGCCACAGTTCCCTGTAAGGGAACAGGTAGGAACACAGTTAGTCTGCAGCAGCAGGCTGCAGACAGGGTTAAGTTTTCCATAGGTTCCTCTTTGAGCACACACACACACACACACACACACACACACACACACACACACAAGTGTTCCACATGAGTGTGATTGGTTTGCTGTGATTTGTTATAGTGCTTGGGGTGGAGGATAAAGACACTGTCTGTATGTGTGGGTAGGACCACACCGCTGCCAGTAAGTGGCCGGCTTGCAGACAGGGAAATTATGTCTAGCCAGATGTAGGTGATGGGGATTTTTGTGTACTGTTACTGGGTATGATTGCTGTACCAGTGTTGGAACTGTTTTACCATCCTGACAACTGCTAATAAACAGCTACATGGTTCAGTATACCTGTGTCCGATTCCTGTGAATGGTGTACTTTCTCATTATATATATATATATATATATATATATATACACACATATGTATATATTATATATCTAAAACAACAAATAGTTGTTATTGTCTGTGTAACATCTTCCATTCATGTGTGTGATACAAACCCCCCCACTAAATCCTTCATCTTGCCGCATCACACACGTACAGTGGAACTGGAAGCCCGGACCTGGGACCGCAAATCCAATTGCTTCCCATATAAAAGAGTGCAGTTGCACAAAATAAGTCATGATAACACAAAAAAAAACATTTGCACAGCACTTTTGTAAATGAGGCTTCATGTCTCCCATAAAAAGATCTTTATCCAAGTATAGAACATAAAGATGGGATCCATTTCTTAAAATAGTGCGGTGCCACGCAATCTGCATCTCTGCAAGCCACAGCGATGCATATTAAAACATTGCTGCTATTTACTATGCCGGCTATAGTTCCAGTATGCGCATAGGATTTGACCCAGCAGGGATCATACAACGCCGTTCCGTCTTTAGTGGACCCCATAGAGACAGGTAAGATAACACCATCGGAAGGCTGGGTTCACACTACAGGGTTTTCAGATGAATTTTGGGCCAATCACCCAATAAATGACTATTTGGCCTGATATTAGAGTGCGTACACTGAAATGATGAATGATTATCATCCCAAAGCACATCGTATCGTTTGATTTGATTTATCGTTTGATTTGATTTGTAAACCGGACTAAAAATCTCGTTCAGCGATGAAACAATGTCGTTCCAATCCTGCAGTGTGTACGCACTCAGGACCGGCAGTGTCCATAGATCTCTATGGAGTGTGCAGAGTCACCATCTTTTCAACCGATGGTAATGACAGATGAAGAGCACAGATCTGACGGTAAATCTTGTAAAACGTGTATAGTGTGTACACATGGATCGACATGCTGTTCGGGACTTTGTTTTAGTCATTGGTAAAATCGTTACTGATATTGCATTGGTAGAAATTTTCTGGAATTAAGGCCTTAGGTGGCAGCGAAAAAGCAATGTTTTTCAATGCTTAGTAAATGACTAACATAGAAGTCCCCATAGAATTCTATGGGCAATGCTGTAAGCCATGAAAAGTAGTTTAATGCAGGAGAAATGTCTGAAAAGCCCTAAATCCAGTGAAAACTGTTGTTTTTGCCAGATTTACAGCTTCTTCCTATAATAAATAAGCTCCAGAGTGCTGAATGTATAATACTGGATTAGTTTCCCTTCCCCACACTATAGTTAAAGGACAAATAAACCCTATGTATAAGTGTGTGTGTTTGTGGGGGGTTCTCTTACATTGAATAAACTGGCTAGTAGTATTTCCTATAGCCATACATTTGACACTACAGTCTCACGTGCATGTCTAGGGGGAGAGTTTCAGTGCCTACAATTAAACCAAGCCAAGATGGTCAGAAGCTTAAAACAAAAACAAAAAAATAAATAAAAAATAGCTGCAGTACCACATATGACCACCAAGTGTGCAGAGCTCATAAAATAAACCTATTGATTTATTGTACAATATGTTTGTAGAGTATTTTAGGGCTTTAATGTATATTGTGTTTACAGTATGCATATATAAATAATGAAAGGTGAAATGTCATCTACGTATATTGTGTGTTTGACCTGGTTCCGATCCTACTACTACCTTCACATACTCAAAATCCTGCACCCGCTCCACCACACTAGTTTGACAGCTTCACGTCATTATTCTGCATCTGTTGTGAACATTTAGATGCACAGATAGATTGCCTTCATCTTGGTTTTGCTTCTCCTACTGCAAACCTGTCTAGACATAGTAACGCAGAAGCTGACTGAGCAGCAAAACTCTGTGCTGCTGTTAACAATATAAGGCTTTGATTGGCTACAGGTTATTGATGCCCCGCCCACTTCATCTCCTGCTCATCCATATTTAGCCATTTTCGAAGACTAAATACATTCGGTGCTCTGACCTTAATAAAATTCATCTAAATATGTTAATTGACACATATGTCTGTGCATTTAATTTCACAGGGATCTTTATTTTCTGCATATCTGTATGTTTCTCTAAAAGTGGGAGATAATGCACTACCTAGGTAAAAAGAAATGTCATCCAGAGAATCCAGTTTGTAGATGAGAAAAAGCTCACTATCAAACAATCTGCGGGGGATCAAGTCTTTCAGTAATCGTTATGTTGCTAGATACATGTGCCAGTCACAAACAAGTCCCACGGATCAAGAGATAAAAAACATACAATTATTATGCCATTATAAAAATGTTTTTCACATTGCCATCGTTCTGCCTTGTATGCTAGGCACCTGTACTGTAATTACTCACAATAGATGTCACCGGCTGACGCACGCCACACATATGGTTGTCACTGCTTAATAAAGCTGTCCACATTCAAACTGGATGTTCAACTGGATGTACAAGCGCAGCTTTTAAAGCTACACTACCACCTAATGTGGTGACCTTTTTCAAAATGGCTGCACAATGGGTTTGGGAGGACCAATGAGAAGCTGCCATCTACGTTTTTGCAGATCCTCATTGGTCCTCCAGATAACACCCCCTTCCGAAATATCACACAGTCCCAGTTTTCAGCTGGGGCTGTAAGATTATTAATGGAGTCCTTGGAAAACCAGCTTCACAAAGCAGTCTCCAATTTTCTGGAAACGGATTGAAGCTTTGGAGATTGTACAGCTCCACAAAATTGTATACAGATACCTGCATATTATTTTCCAGAGAATCAAAGTGAACAGCACCCCCAGTGGTCAAACTACTGTAATACAAAAACTGAACAATGTTTTATTGAAATTTTTGTACAATGCAATAACTTGCGTCTGTGAGATGGGAATAACTTTGCTTTACTTCAAAAATATATGATTTACATCACATATATTTGTTTACAAATAATACATTTCTCATTATATTAAAAACAAGTTTAATAATGTGTCCTGTTTTCTTACTAGTGGGTGTTCCTTGGCACAAAAGAATACAAATGCTGTGTATGACCTTGCAAATGCCCAAAAAGAACGACCGGCTCTGTGTATTGCTCTAATTGCTATTGGCACAGGCCAATAATTTGCTGTCTACTGACAAATAAAATATTTTGCAACAGTAATCCCCAGCAATTCCTAACTAGCAGTAAATAATGCTACCAGCTTGAGCTTTCCCAGCCTCAGGTTTATACGCTAATCACAGAATGGTCAGGCACAGGTCACATGGAGCCGAAACCAAGAGGATGCTTCTGTATAAACACAGAAAACCAGGAAGGTTCTGCATTTAATTGATGATACAATGACAGTGGAAACGTCTCTTAAACACTATGTAATGACAGTATGCTGGGAGATAAGCCAATATATTACCCATAGCCTTCTCTAAACATCCCTGTCGCAGTCTAATCAAGGATTATGCCTCACTCTCAAAACAGTGTGAGAAAAGTTTAATCCTGCAATATAAATATGAAGCTTATAGGTTACTCTGAGCGCACCTGGGCCCTTTAGATTGTTTGACATTATGGCAGATTTTGAAAGGTTAGGAATCCTATGTGTGGATATTTGCAGATCATCATCAACTGATAATAGCTGGGGGGAAAAATAACAAACATACCATCCTGTGCACTCTGGGTCATCTTTCAGAGATAATGCTTGGAAAAAAAAGAAATAATAATAAAAAAAACACATACAGAGGACTGATGTGTCTCTAGGTTATAGGAGATAAGGTAGCTAGGAACCGCGTTCAATCACCCAGGGAAGAAATGAGAATGTTTGCTATCCACATAGTTCTCATAATGATGTTTTCAGTGGCTGGAATGCGGAAGAGGTTAAAGTTAACTTTGGCAATGAAGGTCATTCAAAAACCACAGCCAAATACTCTATTGTGAGATCATGCTCCTAAGGGGGGGGCAGAAGCATACTGGCATAATCTGCCGTAACGTACGGGAGACTCACGAATTGTGGGGAGCTGTCCCGGACTACTGGGAGACTACCGGACTATTGGGAGAGCAGGGTATCCTCATAGATCCTGCCCACTTCCTTATGAAATAGCCAGGACTGAGGCCATGAGGACATCATTCACTGTCGTGTATGTGCAGAAGTAATGGGAGCGGTTGGGCAGATCGAGGATGTTACTAGGGCAGATTAGCACGAGCATGCCTACCTATGTACTGACATGCACACATTAGATTTCATTTTGCGGGTCAGGATAATTTAAAAGGGATTAAGAGTTGGGCACATTTCCCTGGATGCACAGCTTTTTTTCTCCCAGTAAAGGCCTTGAATTCTCCAACACAAGCCCGGTCTTGTACTTATAATTATAATGAGATGTACTGTGCACCTTACATTGGAATTTCTGCAGGGCAGCACATTTGTAAATGACCTATGAAATACAAATCTTCAAACACACAAAGTGACACATGAAAAATAAGATAGTTCAAATATTCTTTCATTCTCAAAATTTAAGACATTAATGAGGATAAACCCAGCAGTACTTAGATAAAAAAAAAGGGAACAGTTAAAATTAATAAAGAAGGCAGTATTATTGTGGTAGTGGGTTGGATTTTCAGGTGACATTTTTACTGCAGGTTCCTACACTTTCAGCGACCTGGAAAAGTAGGCTCAAAATGGGGGCGTATACATGAACCATGAAGCGGGCATGCGTCATGACTTGCAGCTGGTGGAAAAGTAGGAAAACTTGCACATACTGCATTACAGGTTCATATATTAGTCCTTTCCAGGGCCGTCTTTCCCATTGGGAGCAGTGCATGTCGGGCGTGACGTCATCACGCCCGCCCGACATCCATTGCAGAGCGTGACGGAGGAGGAAACCATGGAGGGAGCCGGATCGCCAGCTGACCGCAAGGTAAGTATTGTCTTTTTTTTTTTTCCCAGGGTTTTTTTTTTTTTTGCTGCCTCCGACGGGCCCCCCTGGGCTGCAGGGCCCATATATATAATCATTTTTATTTTTTTTGTATATATAGGGGCCCCGGTGCACTGCTGTGCCCGGGGGCCCAAGATGTTCTTAAGAGGGCCCTGGTCCTTTCAAGTTTATGGTTGCCCCAAAACTACATTTAATTGAGTCTTGTACTGTCCACCGTTGCAGTCCCTGCAATCAAACACTCTCAGCAGCAAATATCCTTAACAGCCTCCAGACTTTTGCTCATAGGGAGAATCCCACACACTGTGGTGCCTCTGAAATGCTTTCTGCTTCTCTCCTTGATGTTTCTCTCTCTGCTTCTCTCCTCCTTCTGTCGGCAGGAGATCATTTAGGACATTCTCCAGCTGTGTTAAAGGAGAGGTTTATTTCATGAAATATAGTAAATCTTACAAGCTGCTTCTTACAGTGTAGCAACACTCATCTCCTCAACTGTCACTTTCTAGTTTCCTGTCTGTTCACAAAAATACAACACACAGACAGTACAGTAGTTGCTACTATAAGTATATGAATAAACAATATTCTAACACCTTCTCTTTGCTGAGGCTGATTCTTCCTGATCTGTCCTCTCGGTTTCTCCTGTCTCAGCGCTGTCTCTGTAATCCTGCTAATCTAAGCTCGGCTCAACCCTCCTGCTACACTCTCAACTCTCATATGGCTCTATTTAACATTATGCAGCAATAACTAAGATTTTGCGCTTATCGCGGTGATAAAAAATCTTGTGTCACCGAAATTTAAATATTTTTTTTTTGCCAGAGACAGTTGAATAATAACCAGCTCCTTCTGCGCATGCCTGACATGGTTTTGCCGGATCACACTTGTGGAGTAGAACCGGAATCTCCTGACTTGGAATTCCAATTCCACTTTCGACAACAACAAAAGAAATATGTAAAGAACAGTTAAATACAGCTTAATAATGATGCTACTATTCTGCTTTGAAAACATGCTTTATTTAAAGAAATAAAGCATTTTGTCATGCAATATCGCCAGCTGGCGACAGGGATAGGAGTATTGCATGGCTGATCTTGTCCTTGATTGATAAGGAGAAGCCGACTCTGGTGAAAAGGCCCATCTTGGCCAAACATAGCGCTTTTCTCCCTATCAAACAAATATTGTTGAGTCAGCTTACTGGCAGATTGGAAAGGGTTAAACTGGTTAAGAAGTGACAGTCTATAACTGTAATATTGCAATTGTGCTATTCGTGTTTGTATGTGTATATGTATATATATATATATATATATATATATATATATATATATATATATATATATACAAACACGTGAGGAGCGGAGTTAGCCTTTTCTGTATATAGTTGTTAGGTTTGTATTATATATACCTGGGTATATTTTACATGCCTATACATGTTATGAATAACTCATCTCACTAAACTTCCATATAAAATAAGAGTTTATCCTACAGTCACATTCCCCACTTGACAAATTCTGAAATCAGAATAAATAAATGAAGCTATCTGGGAGTATAACAGCTGTCCTTGCACAAAGATAAGAACAGAGACCGAGATTTCAAGACCTTCAACCAACACACAATAAAACAAAGGGACTGCAACGAAATGGCAGTCCCTGCAAATTTAGGAGTTGGTCAGGTTCAGGACTGCCCATAGAGAGCCTCAAGCTCTGCTATTGGTCCGCCTAGTCACATGACCTCGTTTTTGTTTTATTTTTGCACACGATGGATGGCCCCAACCGCCCATTATTATAATACCGTATCTTAATATTGGTACCTTAAGATATGGCCGTCTTACTATTTAGCTGTTCATTTAGTTTGTTTCATTTACGTGTCCAATGCCATATTCCTGTATTATTGTGCACACTTATGTATATTGCATTGTAGATTTTTTTATTTTCCCTTTGTTTTCCTAAAAATTGACTGTTTGTATTACACTTTTTGGTTGCAAGGTCTCTTAACGCTAGAAAAAGGTCTGAAATTATTTATCTTGATTTCAGGCTCTACACCACAAACATCTGCAAATTCAAGCACTATATTGGGCGAGATGGGTCAAAGGACAACTCAACAACAGCTGTCTATCGGGTGTAGGCAAAATTTTTTAGTCAGTCAGTTCCCTGCAGTTTTTAGCTAATGTTACCCAGAGTCACAATATGAACAATTGCTGATAATTATAAAGTAGACTGTAAATAATTATACATGAATGTAAATACCAATGAAGAAATAAAAATGCTCAACATTTTTAGTTTATTAGTTTTCATTAAAATTTTTCATCAAATTTACTTTTTTGGATGAAAACCAAAAAGACAAACAAAACACCACCCTGGTTTCTCTAAAACCAAAACCAATGCAAAAGTAAATCCAAACCAAAGCATGGGATGGTTCACTCATCTCTAATTTATAAAGGTTGGTTTACAATTAACAACTTTGGTGTCTTGTCTTTTTAGAGTCCAGATGCTGGCTGCAGAATGTGTACCTGGAAAAACTGTTGTGTGCTGCAGGGGAGAACCTGCACATTTTACACAGTGTTGTGAGCGGTGTGTGGCCTAGCCCAACTCCGAAATGCAGTGTAAAAATAGAGCTGGCCAGATATGTGTGCAGTACGCAATAGCCTACATTATTTATCCTGCATGCCAAAAAAGGTTTTTATTGGTCCCCGTTGCAGTGCAACATGGTTTGCTCAGCTGCAAATTTTGCACATAATTTGAACATAACTCTAAATCCACTTCATAGTCAAAACCATTGGCTGAAGGCTGCAGCAAGCAGATCCTCTTCCCCGTCTGGCTTAAAATGTTTCCTACACCCAACATCACATGTTTTTAACAGGCTGATAGGAAACAAGCTTGGACTCTCAATTACAGCCATTTACATGGTCATGGGCAGCACGATGGCTTAGTGGTTAGCACTTCTGCCTCACAGCATGGGGTCATGAGTTTGATTCCCAACCATGGCCTTATCTGTGTGGATTTTGTATGTTCTCCCCGTGTTTGTGTGGGTTTCCTCCGGGTGCTCCGGTTTCCTCCCGCACTCCAAAAACATACTGGTAGATTAATTGGCTGCTATTAAATTGACATTAGTCTCTCTCCGTAAGTGTGTGTATGTTAGGGGATTTAGACTGTAAGCATCAATGGGGCAGGGACTGATGTTAATGAGTTCTCTGTCCAGCACTGTGGAATTAGTGGCGCTATATAAATAAATAGATGATGATGATAATTTTTTTCTTTTGTCTGTTTAATAAGCCAAATATCTAGCCTCAAAGCAATGTTGCTTTTCTGCTTCTAGGAAATGGCATCAGAGACAAATAAAACAGATAAGAAGAGCAGCCCCAAATAGGTACCAGGATGGCAGTTTACAGAGATGATAGAGGTGGGCACATGCCAGTTTTAGGAGACAGCATTGGACACAAATGACAAACAGACACCAAGAGCAGCACCAGATAGTTAGTAAGATGATAATACATGCAGCAGGTAAGCTGACATTAAAAGTTTTGATTCTGAAAACGATTATATTATCATGTATTACCTGCTGCATGTATTATCATATATTTTAACCAGTACCATGATATTGGAAGATGGAGTATACATCTCCATTTAACCCTTGTGTTCATGTATGGACTTAATTAAATAACTAATGGTCTCTAACATATACCTTTCATTATTACAACAAACAGGCGCCTAGGGACTACCTCAAGTCTTTTCTTGTGGTCCTTTGATATCCAACCAGGGGGAGGGGTCCCCCCCCTTTACACTGTCCCCATTTTCGGCAGCCACCTCCTACTTTACTGGGTATTAGCGCAGATATAATCCCTTTTTTCCACTAATATGTAAGGAGATGTGATGGCATGTGAAGAGGCTGATGGGCATGGGAGATGTGATGGCATGTGAAGAGGCTGATGGGCATGGGAGATGTGATGGCATGTGAAGAGGCTGATGGGCATGGGAGATGTGATGGCATGAGAAGAGGCTGATGGGCATGGGAGATGTGATGGCATGTGAAGAGGCTGATGGGCATGTAAGGAGATGTGATGGCATTTGGGGAGATCTGATGGAATGTGTGTAGGTCTGTAGGCATGTGGGGGGTTGATTGGCATGTATGGAGTATATGGGAAGGTCTGATGTAATGTATTGGGGTATATCTGATGGTATGTGGGAAGGTTGATGGGTATTTAAGAGGCATGTGTGGATGTCTGATGGGCTTGTGGTGAGATCTAGCAGAATGTGGGTAAGATTTTATTTTAGGATTTTTCTAAACATTCTGGCAATGTGTTGGATATTTTGTTTTTTTGCTTAGTAAGTTATTGCAAACTATGTTATTTTAAATGTTTGTGTGCATGGTATGTATGCGCATGTTTATACTGGGTATATTTACATGCACACACATATAAAAGGTAAAGTTGGCTGTTTGCAGTACCTATAGATATTTGTTTGACTCTTGGTCTCTGATTGGTTGGCCACCCCTGATGTAGAGCATTCCCAGATACACTAGGCAGGCAATTGCTTTAAAAGTATTTTAGCTGTCAAAACCATCAACAAAACTGTATCAACATACATCTATTCACTTGTCTCAAAAAATCTCCCAACTTGACATCTTCACAAGATCTGCATTTCTCATCCATACTCATTACCTGCTCCCATTCCCAGTTACAGGACTTTAAACCTGTTTTTGTCCATTCCCTAAATGAAACGTCATTGATCAATCACAAGGGGAAGACACTTATTAAATGTCTTTTACATGGAGGTTTAATTTAGTAGTTTTCACTTTTGTGGTTAGTTCCACAAGACTAGTAATGGGAAAACAGAAATGCGTTAGCATAAGAGAGATGGATGCAACTATCACTCCTGTTCACTGCTTCATGGTACACAGGGCTTGAACATTCCCAGTAATCTCCATTAAACATAGTTTTATACATTTTTATATGTAGCTCACTTTTTCTTTTCCCTTCACTAAGTAATGCTCAATTTACAGTTATAACAGCTTAATATCTGACCACAGCAGTTATTTTATCTCTCGTTGGCTTTTTTTCGCTCTCTTTTACTGCTCAGAACTTTGATGCATTTCTTTTCAACAAACCAAAATAGAAATTGCCATCCTTCCAAGTTATGAATCTGATAAAAAGATAAGCACAATTATTTTCCATTCCCAAAAATCCTTGAAACACTGACATGTAAACCAGTCAATAAAACAAACGATATATTACAGAAAACACAAACAAACACATCCAGATTTGAATCAATTCTCCCTGCACGGATGACCTTTATAAATCAAAGTATCTGCAAACTGACATATATACTGTAGATTCACCGGGTACAGAATGTTTCAAATTACGTTAATTAAAAAAGAAAAAGGAAAAGTGTTGATTGTCACTTAGTTTATTATTGACTTTCTGAGTCAGAAGTGCATATTAGCTTACTGTCATCAATATGAATGTCTGCACTTAGTTTGTTTGTCGTATAGGGACTGGGTGCATATGATTCAGAAAACCAGATCCACAAATAAAAATAGTGCACAATTTATGCACATCTCAAAATGCATCCAATGCCTGCACCAATAGCATATGCGGCAAATCTATGTCAGGTATACGTCAGATACACTTACACCCACCCAGATCACAAGCACAAGTTTTTTAACATTTGTTTTGAAAAACACATTCACTCTTAGGTTTAAATTAAACAAAAAACACTGTATAATACAGCAAGCACAATCTTAATTCTCGTGTATGAATGAAAGAATAATTGTCTTTAATTTTCAGAGAAAAGGACAGGTTTTAAAGGTTTATTGCCCGAGAAAATGTTCTTATTTTTCAATATTTCCCAACTGCTCAACACAATGACTCTTCAGCATGTTATTTTGTAATAATTACTATTTATTCTTATCCTCTGCGTTTTATACTGTAGGTTACATATACGTCGTTTATCTCTTTAAGTAAGGATTGTATTACTTTATTTTTCTATAATGATCAATACAATATATGGGCATCAGTCTGCATATTTGAATCGTGAATGGCATTTTCTCCACTTCTATCCAGTGCTCAAGGCGGAAATGTATAAGTATGGATTGAAAAATGTAATGGGAATGTTAGTGAAAGGAATTTGATAATTTTACAATGAAAGCAGTAGGAGGGCAGCACGGTGGCTTAGTGTTTAGCAGTTCTGCCTTACAGCACTGGGGTTTGTATGTTCTCCCCGTGTTTGCGTGGGTTTCCTCCGAGTGCTCCGGTTTCCTCCCACACTCCAAAAAACATACTGGTAGGTTAATTGGCTACTAACAAATTGACCCTAGCCTGTGTGTCTGTCTGTCCCTGTCTGTCTGTGTCTGTGTGTTAGGAAATTTAGACTGTAAGCCCGAATGGGGCAGGGATTGATGTGAGTGAGTTCTCTGTACAGCGCTGCGGAATCAGTGGCGCTATATAAATAAATGGTAATGATAATAATAATAATAATAATAATAGGAGAAGTGACAGTATGGCATACCCCCATATACACCCCAACTTCCACTGCTGCTTCTATCCCTGCTACTTTCCCCAATATGAATGTATCAGTTACAGTATTTCCATCTACAGTTACAGAATTGTTTGCAGTGTTCTGTTTGCTTCTGTTCTTCCCAGCATTAAACTGTCAGACATCAATCTGAAAAATTATTAACACATTGCCTGGAGCTTGGGAAGAATACACTAGGGCAGATGCTGTGTGCCAATTCCAGATTCAGCTTTGTAATTTTAATTAATATTGCTAAGTAGAATGATTGTTTCAGCCTGCTTATGGGAAGATGTCAGATATTCAGATTCCAGACAGACACTATTACAGAAGGGAAAGGAGGATGAAGTATATCCAGACTCTAACCAACTCTAATCAACAGTTTACCCACAGAACATTATGAAATAATAATCACATTGAAGCTTCACCAACCTAACTGGGAGCCTGTCCAAAGTGTCACATATATATTATGCTGGCTGACTGCCTCTGTATGACGTGCATTGTGTATATATGTGGATGTATGCTGGGGATAGCTAACTGGCAATGTTGTGACTCTGCTTGTAATGTGCTATACCAGGAACATGGAATGGCCTTTCTGCAAGGGTGACTGGACCTATATTTATTTCAGCCTTCTTGTGAAGAGATCACGTAAAATATAATAAGGTAAGGTAATAGACATACCAGTTGTGAAGACTTATGGTCTAAATTGTCAACCATTATCCCTAAGACACAAACATTCAGCTTCACGATGGGTGAATTGAACACATCCGTAGCTCCTCGGAGGCGGAGTAAGTAAGTGCTATGGCCAATAGGAACTGATACTGACTCCAAGGTACCAAGACCTGTGTCAGCAATGGTAGTTTCATCACCCATGGATAAGTGTCAATATAGCCTCCATTTTCCAGGTCCTACAACATGTCTCCAAAAGGGACAACCTGTATAATAGATTTGTTTCCCAATAAATTCCCCTTTCTCCAACTAGTGGATTGTTCTGTCCAATCAGCTTCCTACTGGCAACCTCAGTCTGCACTGTTTGTATAGAAGCATCTGTTGCCTATTGTTGAAGTATCGTGAAGTGTCTAACCTCCAAAACTCTCCATTCTTCGGTTTCAAACTCTGAAAATGGAGCAATAGATTTTACATTTATTTATTAACTTATAAATAAGTATTGTATTCTTTAGTCCTGTGATGGAAAACAGGCGGCCTTAGGGCCACTTGCGGCCCTCGGAGCCTTCACCTTTGGCCCCCAGCTTATTCCTGCTTTACTGTCATATTTGTTTGTTATATCTTCTAACATCTTTAATATGCCTGCTGATATGTGTTGCACATAAGTGTCTCTTTCATTGATTAAATGTTTTAACTTATTAGTGAGATTAAGGGTAGTTAAGGGAATCCTAGGGGGTAAATGTATTAACCTGCGATTCAAGCAAATCGCTGACACTCGACCACTTTGCAGAACAAATGTAAAAATAGCTATGTGTTTAAAGTTAAAACCTGCCTTTAAAGACATTGCCGTTTTAAATTTGTTCGGCAAAGTCGGCGAATATCGCCGATTTGCTTGAATCGCAGGTTAATACATTTACCCCTAGGTTTGGCCTTTTGTGGAAATGCCTGTTTTCAAAAAAGTAATATTTTCCCCCATTAAATACACCAGGTATCATATCGACCCACTACACTGTACCATTTCTGGTTGACATGTTTTTGTTGGGGGGTTCAGTGTATTAAGATGACATTTAGAAACCAAACACTTTATATGTATATTTTTTATTTTAACAGGGTTGCTATTTTCACCTGCCTTTAACACTATCCATTAGCAAGGAGTACACCTTTAAAGTGACTGTTTAGAGAAACACAGAAGGGGCCTGATTCATAAAGGAATTTAAATTAAGAAGTTTCTTATTTAAGTCTCCTGGACAAAACCATGTTACAATGCAAGGGGTGAAAATTAGTTTTCTGTTTTGCAGATAAGTTAAATACTGACTGTTTTTTCATGTAGCACACAAATACTTGATACCTTATTTGTACGCTGAAATGTAAAGTTGATATTTGTGTGCTACATGAAAAAAACAGTCAGTATTTAACTTATGTGCAAAACAGAAAACTAATTTTCACCCCTTGCATTGAAACATGGTTTTGTCCAGGAGACTTAAATAAGAAACTTCTTAATTTAAGTTCCTTAATGAATCAGGCCCAATGTTTTTTTTTTACCTTATAAGACATCACATGAAAACGCACAGTTTGGCCGTTTTGCCTGATCAAAACCAGGCAGGTTAAAATTAATCATTATCTGGCCACAGTTTATGCAATAGGTTTACCTTTTCTAGTAAGTGAATCAAATCCACAGCAAGTAATTTTTCTGTGTGTAGGTTTGTTTCAGATCACTTTGTTTTATTGGTGCATGACCTGGTTGACACATTTGGGGGTTTGCTATGGGGCAAATGAATTTGTTCACAGAGCCGTGGATACATTCTTTCCACATCTTGAAGGAGCTAACCAACATTATCACTTATGCAGATGACTGTAGGAAAAAATAAAGGTTCATTGCCATTTATCTGCAGACCATACTCTGTAACGTTTACCTACTGCCTCCTATGATGATCTCTGATCCTTATAGCCAGTCCTTCCAGGCAGTGAATACATATCATCATCATCATTTATTTATATAGCACCACTAAATCCGCAGCGCTGTACAGAGAACTCACTCACATCAGTCCCTGCCACATTGGAGCTTACAGTCTAAACTTTCTAACACACACACACACACACACACACACACACACACACACACACACACACACACAGACTAGGGCCAATTTGTTAGCAGCCAATTAACCTACAAGTATGTTTTTGGAGTGTGGGAGGAAACCGGAGCACCCGGAGGAAACCCACGCAAACACAGGGAGAACATACAAACTCCTCACAGATAAGGCCATGGTCAGGAATCAAATTCAAGAGCCCAGTGCTGTAAAGCAGAAGTGCTAACCACTTAGCCACTGTGCTGCCCTTACATATACTTGTAAATGCAAGTGTTATGTAACCCCTAATGAAATACCACAATCTGTGCACCACCATTGTTTTACTACGGGAAAAGAATTAAAACATTTGAGTCAAATGTAAACTTGAGATAGAGAAATATTCTTTTGCTATATAGAAATGTACCATACACAAGTCATGTTAATACATGTATAAAGTTCTGTAAATAATATCTGCTTGATTTTTTTTTTTATGCTGTTGCTTATAATAGGTGGCTTCTGATGTCATTAATACGTGCGCACCGCCTTCTGTAAATTTTATGGATAGTAGAAGATATAAAATTTCTGTGACTATATAAAAGTACTCAGACAGTAAAAAATTAAGGTGTATTCGCGCAGACAAGTAGGAGCAGCCCATTACTAACCCACACACAATCCACCCACATGTGTTAGAGACTCATAGAAAAAAATATGGTAAATAGATAGGGCGCTAACAACTAAGTGAAATATATCACAAAAAGAAAAAAAATAAATAAATTAAAAAAAAAAGGTTCAAATCTCGACAATACATAAAAGAATACAAGAAAAAACTCAATTGATAATAAGACCAAAAGTCCCAGAAGTCTATATATCCAGAGTTGTTGTGAAATTCTAATGGTCTCCTCCGCATATACATAAAAGTAAACCAGAGAATCACATCATAGCGTAACCTATATGTTAACTGGAGTAGTATCAACGCCCCTGTAGAGGCCAAATACACACTGGCTCTACAGGGGCGTTGATAATACTCCAGTTAATATATAGGTTACGCTATGATGTGATTCTCTGGTTTACTTTTATGTATGAATATCTGCAGGGGAAACCATTAGAATTGCAAAGCAACTCTGGACAAACAGACTTCTGAGACTTTTGGTCTTTTTATGAATTGAGTTTTTTCTTTTATTATTTTATGTATTGTCGAGATTTGAACCTTTTTTTTTTCTTTTGTGATCAATTTCACTAAGTTGTTGGCGCTATATCTATTTACCATATTTTTTTTCTATATAAAAGTACTCAGTCTACAGCCTCATGGTTTGATATTATCATACAACTCCTCAATGTCTTTTAATATCTATATGATTTACAGTAGGGAGTACATTATCTCATATACACACTATCACTTCTAGAATTATTCAGATTTCAATGCAAACTGTAGAAGAGTTCTTGCCCCTTATGTACAGAGAGCTGTTATCTCCACTATGACCTCCCATTTATATGCAATCTCACTAATATCATAATTCTCATAAGACATTTCCAGGTGCAGCCATCCAAGTATTACCAACAACATAGCCGCTGGGTTTTTATATATAGAAACACAAATGGGTTGCAGAAAACGTAGCTAATATAAGATCCCGATGTCCTAATAATCATTTTCAAGTGCGCATTAAAATTTACGGTTTGAAAAATGGATTAATATTTACATTTTTATGTATGTTACTAAAATATAATGATTTTTTTGCTGCAAATTCTGGGTAGCAGCAAAGAGATGTGAAATCACATCATGATCGGCAGTAAAAAGATAAGTTTAAGCATTTAACATTTAGAAATGTCAGCTGGATGGGTTAGACGTGGGACCGTATGAAGGAGGCGGAGAGGTGCAATTGGTTTATTTATATATAATATTCTATTCTGACATCCTTAAATGTTCTGAGGCTTAATGAATAAAATGTTGCAATTACCACATTTTGCGGACTGTAAGATGCACCCAAATGTTAAAGGGAAAAAAGAAAAATAATAATAAATAAAAAAATAACACTTTTAGGCTGATTACATAGGTAACACATACTGAAACATGTGAATGTTAAGTACAAATCCAGGTGCAAGCACTAAGAAAATTACAGTATTATGTATTATTAGCAAATTGCCAGACAAAATAAAGAAATCAGTAATTCAGAGAAAAAAGTAGTGCAATATGTCTGCTAACTGTACATACACAAATACACACCTGCACACATTGACATTCATATGATATAATGTATGTAACATAATATAAACCCATGCAAACATACTGTGTTACACTGGCACTCTCTTTTATCTGCCATTTTATCCCTCTAGTTTCTCTGCTCTCTTCCCCCTCTGCTCTCTCCCCCTCTGTTACTTCTGCTCTCTCCCCCTCTGTTACCTCTGCTCTCTCCCCCTCTGTTACTTCTGCTCTCTCCCCCTCTGTTACCTCTGCTCTCTCCCCCTCTGTTACTTCTGCTCTTTCCCCCTCTGTTACCTCTGCTCTCTCCACCTCTGTTACCTCTCCTCTCTACCCTTCAGTTACCTCTCCTCTCTCACCTTCTGTTACCTCTGCTCTCTCCCCCTCTGTTACCTCTGCTCTCTCCCCCTCTGTTACTTCTGCTATCTCCCCCTCTGTTACCTCTGCTCTCTCCCCCTCTGTTACTTCTGCTCTCTCCCCCTCTGTTACCTCTGCTCTCTCCCCCTCTGTTACTTCTGCTCTTTCCCCCTCTGTTACTTTTGCTTTCTCACCCTCTGTTACTTCTGCTCTCTCCCCCTCTGTTACCTCTGATTTCTCACCCTCTGTTACCTCTACTCTCTCACCATCTTTTACCTCTGCTCTCTCTCCCTCTGTTACTTCTGCTCTCTCCCCCTCTGTTACCTCTGCTCTCTCCCCCTCTGTTACTTCTGCTCTCTCCCCCTCTGTTACCTCTGCTCTCTCCCCCTCTGTTACTTCTGCTCTTTCCCTCTCTGTTACCTCTGCTCTCTCCACCTCTGTTACCTCTCCTCTCTCACCTTCTGTTACCTCTGCTCTCTCCCCCTCTGTTACTTCTGCTCTTTCCCCCTCTGTTACCTCTGCTTTCTCACCCTCTGTTACCTCTACTCTCTCACCATCTGTTACCTCTGCTCTCTCTACCTCTGTTACCTCTGCTCTCTCCCCCTCTGTTACCTCTACTCTCTCCCCCTCTGTTACCTCTCCTGTCTCCCCCTCTGTTACCTCTCCTCTCTCCCCCTCTGTTACCTCTGCTCTCTCCACCTCTGTTACCTCTCCTCTCTCCCCTTCAGTTACCTCTCCTCTCTCCCCCTCTGTTACCTCTCCTCTCTCACCATCTGTTATCTCTGCTCTCTCTACCTCTGTTACCTCTCCTCTCTCCCCTTCAGTTAACTCTCCTCTCTCCCCTTCTATTACCTCTGCTCTCTCCCCCTCTTTTTCCTCTGCTCTCTCCCCCTCTGTTACCTCTGTTCTTTGACTGCACTTTTTCTTCTCTGGTTCATGTAGCACACAAATACTTGATAGCTTATTTGTACACTGAAATTTAAAGTTGATATTTGTGTGCTACATGAAAAAACAGTCAGTATTTAACTGACTGTTTATATTTATATTAACTGATATTATACTAATTTGCACCCCTTACATTGTAACATGGTTTTGTCCAGGAGACTGAAATAAGAAGTTTCTCAAGTTAAGATCCTTAATGAATCAGGCCCTAGATTCTTATAGAAGAGGAGAAGAGAAAGAAACTGGTTTGGAACGTGGTGCACAACAGTATTTCTTCTAGTATGCAGATTCTCTCACTTAGTTTGAGGCTGGGTTTGAGAATGCCTTCCACTGGGAGTACTCTTTGGGCTAGATTTACTAAGCTGCGGGTTTGAAAAAGTGGGGATGTTGCCTATAGCAACCAATCAGATTCTAGCATTCATTTATTTAGTACCTTCTACAAAATGATAGCTAGAATCTGATTGGTTGCTATAGGCAACATCCCCACTTTTTCAAACCCGCAGCTTAGTAAATCCAGTCCTTTGTTTCTTTTCTCCATAATTACCTATATCTCTTCTGTGTCGTATCTTTACATTACACTTTCTTACAACTTAGAATTTCATAAGAGGCGTGTATAAATGTTTTGAGTATTTTTATTAAAAAGCGGCATTTATCTTGATTTTTTTCATCGCTGCTTATTACGGACATAAAAAAAAAACATGTTGTCGTCGCCATTTATCATTAAAATATCACCGGTGCAGCGGAACTATGCTGGCTATGGTGTAACTTACCATCTTTGGCAGGCCAGTCACTTGGGATAGGCACAGGCTAGCTAGTTTGAGCAAGCCCACAATTGGCCTTTCAGCTCCACTTGCAAAAAAATGATAAAATAAAATAGTTAAAAATGGTTAAAAATATATATTTTTTGCCAACTAAAGATTTTTAAACTATTGACGACTGAAATAAAAATTTATTTATTCAAGTAATAAAGCATTTTTTCATTATATCTTTTTATCTATCACCATAGTGATTCTCGTTAAAAATGCTATTAACTGTGAAATCCAGCTAATCTTATTGCCAGCACTGGTTACCTACTGCAATATCAGTACTAAGCTTGGAGGTAAACCCTGGAAAGACAGGATGAAGCACTATCGCCAGTGACAAGACCCATTTTCAACGGCTTTAGGGATTCTCGCCCTTTAATAAATTGTCCCGTTTATCCTTATCCTGTAACAAATTAAAAGCTTTACTACATAATTGGCATCCAGAGCCAAATTCATTATGGCATGTAAATTGTGGGTTTTTTTTTGCTTTTTGCTTTTTTTTTAAAACACACGTTATTTGGAGATTCATCTGTCCGTATTCAATAAAGAGAGGATCTGAAGAAACGTCTCTCTTTGAATACGGGTCTAGGTGCGCCCTGCTTTGACAGACACTATATACTGGAGGATACAGTCAACACATATGTGAAATCTAAATTCAATTATTGTCATTTGTCAATATAGTCATTAATGAAAAAACATTTTAACCAAAAAATTTTGTTTTTTTACATACCCCCCACCCCATAAAATACATTTATCAGGATGTTAGTTAAGTCTACTGTACATAAAATGCATTTTTACAGTTGTTTGTTGATTGCAAATTCCCTATCGCTCGGCAGTTACACCCGACCCAGGAGCAAACGCAGGATTTCCCCCCCCCCCAAAAAAAAAATAGAGAGAGAGAGAGCTGCTGCACATGCGGCTGCGCATGCGCAGCAGCTCCATTTTGGCGATGCTGTACTGTACAGCAGCCGTGATGCTGCCAAAGAAGCATCCGCGGCAGTGCTTCTGTGACAGCGCCGCGGCTGCTGTACAGTACAGTGCTGCTGTGTAGGAGCAATGTTTAGGGCCCGTTCCTTCACGGAGGGGAGGGGTTTCTGGAGAACCAGAAACCCCCCCCTGCATGCGCCCCTGCGACCTGTAGCTGGTACAAGTGAAACAACGGAAAATCACGTACCTTTGAGATGCCCAAAGCTTGAATCGGACGTTGTTGCGTTCGCTCTTACTGTACATTGACTATGTGCATATGTTCATTCCCGTCCCCGCTCCGCCCGTTAAATCATAGGCTGTCGCAAGGATCCTTTGTGATCGAAAAATTAATTTGATATCCTTGCTTTCACAGACGTATAGTCTGATTCTGGGCATGTGCAGTAGATTGTATGCATAATATGGCATTTATCGGTGTTTACCTTCTTTACTCAATCAGGCCCCCAGTGTGGTTACAGCATCTCAGTAGACCGACACGGCTATCAATGGAGAGAGTTGTCATCGGTCTTGTTGCGTTAATGTGTTCAGATATACTTCCATGCGGCACCATCATCATCATTTATTTATATAGCGCCACTAATTCCGCAGCGCTGTACAGAGAACTCAGTCACTGCACCAGTCTAAATTCCCTAGCATACACACACAGACAGACAGAGAGACTAGGGTAAATTTTGGAAGCAAATTATCTTACTAATATGTTTTTGGAGTGTGGGAGGAAACCGGAGCACCCGGAGGAAACCCACGCAAACACAGGGAGAACATACAAACTTCCCACAGATAAGACCATGGTCGGGAATTGAACTCATGACCCCAGCGCTGTGAGGCAGAAGTGCTAACCACTAAGCCACTGTGCTGCCCACCATGTCAACTAACAGCTAACTATACCATTTTTACCTGTCTACACAAAAACCTACAGGTGAACCCCAGAAGGTTCAAGAAAACCATTGTATTTATAAAACAAAAAAATTTCAAATTGTGATCTGGATCGCAGTGATTGAACAAATTATATTTCTCTATATTTGCCAACCTGAATCTGTTCTCTCCCATGCTTATGCATAAAACTGTTATATACAAGATGTATGTAGATATACCAGACAAAAAACGATCTGTCCTAAATGGCTGAGCTCTTGCCTCAGCCTTGGAGATAAAATACTCAGCAGACTGAGACACACACACTTATGATAAGAATAATTACTGAGCAGAAGGCATGGGAGAAGAGAGGAACGTCACACTTATGGAGTCCTGCCAGACTACTTTACATTTATAATAAACGTATCAACATTTATTGAAGTCAATTTAAAAGCACAGAATAAAAAATATGTCTTAGGCAAAAAGCCTAATAAGCTCATCACACAGGCTCTTGGTGAAAGGTACAACCATAATAAACTGTTCATTTTGTTCGATGAAAGCACTTTATATCTCACAATGTTCTGTGTTTTATTCCTTGTACAATTCTGAGCTTGTGGCTGTGGTCCACAACTGTTTTTAGAAGTCTAATAAATACAATTTGTGGATTATGACAACGTACTGCAAGGTTAACAGTGGACGTGATTTATTTCAATTAAAAAAGAAATCTATAGAACAAATGTACAAGCCTTTATACATTGAGACAGTTTGGGCTGAGATATCCTACGTATCTGTCAATTGCTTCGTTTGTAACTTCAACAAGGTCTTATTAAGGAACTCCATGGGTGTGGAATGCGGACTTACAGTTGGACTGATTAGTTTATTAAAATGGTTCAAATTCCCATGGGATACAATATGGAATTATTCCCACCTGGTTCTTAAATAATGTCCAGTGGGTGACATCAACACAACATAGCATTTCTTTGTCACTTTCTGGCATTCTACCCCCTCCCTCTGGATAAAACAGGAAGCCAACAATGTCTGAAGGTCTTGAAACCTCACAAATGCTTGTTAGGGGTTAAAATGAGGAGTTGCTCTACGTTATCTGGGATCAGGATACTCATTAATCAGTTAGGACCACTATTGTTCTCCAGTGGAATTTGACAGATATTGTGGCGCCAACCCAGCAGTGGAAGACTGCACATAGAGAGAATCCTGGTTCCTGCCCATCTCCATCCGATCAACACATCCCAGCCAACCCCATCATCAGGCCTGTGAATAACCATGGAGGGTGGTATTGTCCGCATGGGAAATTTGGACCCCATTAAAGGCCTACAGGGGAGATCTAGAGGTGTTCAAGGATTCTACTGAGCTTGGTGTAGAGTTCTGTCTCTCACCAGTTCTATTGTGGTTCCTGCACCAGATTATGTGACTAAGACACAACCTCTCTCCGCATCCTGCTGCCAAGAACCTGTTCTCCATCGGGAGGGTTGAGAATCTGTTCATCTGGCCAGTCTACTGGAGCAGGGAGATCTCGGTAGAAAGCACTGAGCGAGCGGCCAACAGGTCTATGAGGGAAACAGCTTGGCTGGGACTTTGCAAATACAGCTTGGGATCTGGAAAGTTCGTCGAGTTTCAGAAAGTCAGAAGGCTACGGTACTACGGAAACTGCCTCAGGACCTCTAACTTTGCCTACTGCTTGGCTGGGGACTCTGCTATACTGTATAATAAGAAACACCAGCTTGGCTGGGTCACAGACACTCCCTGCGTACTGGTGCACCAGCAGTGACTCCCTATAGCAACTGCATCAGGACCACTAGAGGAAACTACAGCTTGGACAAGAGTTTGAATTAACATCTTGACTGGACGTCTTCTTCTATTGACTATTATAGTGGTCCTAGCTTATTGCAGTCTATTCATTCAGCAAACAGAGCTAAGCAGCTTGGCTGGGCACCGCAGTGTTCTTTCCTTGTGGTGGTCCCAACAACTAAATCAGCATCACTATTGCCTTACAACTTGGCTGGGGACTCTGCTATACAGTATAATAAGAGACTACAGTTCATCACAGGAATAGGAAACAATAGCTTGGTCGGGTCCTAGACACTCCCTGCGTACTGGTGTTCCCCCAATGATTTCCCATAGCAAATCCATCAGGACCACTAGAATAAGCTACAGCTTGGCCCGAAGTTTGAATTAACAGCTTGACTGGACGCCTTCTCCCACTGACTATTATAGCGGTTCTTGCTCATTGCAGTCTATTCGTTCAGCTAAACAGCTTGGCTGGGCACCACAGTGTGCTTTCCTTGAGGTGGTCCCAACAACTGCATCAGCACCACTATTCCTTTACATCTTGGCAGGAGAAGCATATAACTAAAACTTGATACTGTTAAAGACTCTTGACAATATTGATATAATGGTTGGAATTTATTGAACACTGGGTTGTTATTGGGGGATGGCTACAGGTTGGTGAGCACTTGGGTGTGGTTTAAATCATTGTTTCACATATAAAGCTATCGCTTGCAGTTTATCTTTTGCATAATGTAATAAAAATGTGGTTGTGTCCACATCCTTTCTTTGCCTGTGTTATCCAGAGAACCCTAAGGTGCCAGGGCCACCTGCTCTTAGTTTGCATAGTAATGGATTGGATGGACCTGTAAGTCTCAGGCTCAGAATTAACCTTTTGCTACCCACCTCCTCCTTCCCATTACTGTAGAGCTTCATGGCGCTAACCTCCAAAACCTTTCATATGTATAAAGTAAATAAGTCTATGAAATAAGTCTATTCTACCACCAATGTAATATAAGAATTGTTAGTTTGTTGTAGAAAATGTATTAAGATACTGAAACAAGGACAAGCTACAGACCTTGCAATTCTGCCCTAATCCAGGGACTATATGGTCTTTTCTCAGACCCAGGTCTGGTAGAGCTACATTTTCATGCAGGTCTACACACTTATGAAGTCTTTTACCATTCAGGCTGAGAGAAGGGAGAATAGCAGCGTACAGTCTCTACTCAATCAAGTAGTGCTGGATTGCCGGCTATGTAAGTGTGGATAACAAATTTGACATTTTCTATATCCTTTCCATACCTCACAACAAATAAACTGGGACTAATATGGGTCTCTCTCCTGATCCACCAACTAACCTCTGATCTGCACAACCAAACCACCTCAGTGCACAAGTGTTCTATTCAGCTGTACTGAATAGGACTGGACTGAATGAGTCCTGCGCGGGGTCTGGCATGACGTGACCAAAGCAGGGTGGTTTTTCCTTCGGAAAATAATCAGGAAGGGCGAACTGGGAAAACCAGGGGAGAGACCACCGTATTTGCTACATGGGGTCTTTAGGACACATATAGGAGGTCTGTCCAACAATGGACAACCCCTTTAAACTTATCACACTCTCTACAGTACTAAGGACTAGATTTACTAAACTGCAGGTTTGAAAAAGTGGGGATGTTGCCTATAGCAACCAATCAGATTCTAGCTGTCATTTTGTAGAATGTGCTAAATAAATGATAATCTGATTGGTTGCTATAGGCAGCATCTCCACTTTTTCAAACCCGCAGTTTAGTAAATATACCCCTAAGTGTTCATTTCTTTGCAGAGCGCTACAACATTGTTCCAACAAAGTGCAAGAAATAACCGCATTTGTGGCTGCCAAGTGTTGTTGCACATTTCTGTCCCAGGAGATCTATTATTATTTTTATGAAGTAAAGATGTTGATTTTTTGTCCTGAGTACTATTTATTCAAGAGGGTCACATCTTTAATAAATAACATTGTTTCCACATCTTGGGTGTGGGTGCGGATTGGTGAGCGTGTGTTTTAGGGAATTTAGACTGTAATCTCCAATGGGGCAGGGACTGATGTGAGTGAGCTCTCTGTACAGCGCTGCGGAATTAGTGGCGCTATATGAATAACTGCTGATGATGATGACGATGACATCTCAAAGAGGAAGTGAGGGCTTTACTTTCCATCACTTTATCTTATTTTGGGATCAACACAGTGAACACTATGGACCTGAGTCATTAAGGAAAGCAAAGCATAAAAAGGAGTAACTTTGTACCTTGGCAAAATCATGTTGCATTAAAGTCGGAGGTAAATTTAAAATGTGGGGACAGATTTATAGTTGGGGTAGGACATGTCCTAGATCAACTTTATATTTCAGTGTAAAAATAAAGATATCAAGTATTTGTGTACTATATGGAAATACAGCCAGTATTTAACTTATGTGCAAAATAATAAACCAATTTGCACCCCTTGCATTGTAACATGGTTTGTTTCCGGAGAACATTTACTCATTTTTTTGCCTTACTTTTCCTTATGACTCAGGCCCTATGTGCCTTCATCATCATCATTTATTTATATAGCGCCACTAATTCCGCAGCGCTGTACAGAGAACTCATTCACATCAGTCCCTGCCCCATTGGAGCTTACAGTCTAAATTCCCTAATATAGACACACACACACACAGACAGAGAGAGAGGGAGAGACTAGGGTCAAATTTGATAGCAGACAATTAACCTACCAGTATGTTTTTGGAGTGTGGGAGGAAACCGGAGCACCCGGAGGGAAACCCACGCAAACACAGGGAGAACATACAAACTCCACACAGATAAGGCCATGATCGGGAATTAGTAGAATCATTACTGAATTGGTGGCTTCCTGCCAAGTTCTACTGTAGTCAACAGTGAATGGGTTGGAGTTGAGAGCCCAGACTTCTATCTCCTCAAACTATTTTGATACACGTCTGATGAAATCCCCAGCTCACAAATAGACAGTGTAGCAACAACTTTAATACATGCTGTTTTTTTCAAACAACAGGCAACAAAAAAGTTACTACCAACCATCTTATTATTACTTGGTGGGATGTGATTTATATTGTTTAAGCCTATATGCATACATTAAGGCGATGGGTATAAAATATACACCAATATTTTATTAAAACAGGCTATTTAAAATCACCGTTTTCCTAAAACAACATTGACAAATTCTTATCAATTCCCGAAAAGTACAAATGTAAATAAAAAGTTGGTACAAGTTATCCAGTCTTATTATAATGACCAACACTAGAAGTCTCCCAGCGGTTAATGAATTAGATCTTCGCCTTCCTCACAGAATCCGAGACGCGGCTTATATACAAATTCTGACAGTTAGATGAATTGAGATTCTCGATTTATGTGTCTGATCTCTAACAGAGCATCCGAGCAGTGAATCCAATTTCTTATATTCTTGTAGAAATATTTTTTTTCATAAAACCAATGCAGATGTGAATTCTGATTACAAATTGTTCAGTCTTGTATCCACTGCAGCAAGAAAAATATGTATCAGCCTTCTGTTTAAAGAAATTATGCAAATTAAACTGCTTTAAGGGATTGTGTGAAACCATTATTCTGAGCTTTTCAAATTCATTCTTTATGCTGTGAGTTTCACACTTAAAATGGGATTCATACAAGTCATGTAGAAAATACTTTTCCATCTATTTATCATATACATCAAAATGTTATTGTGGGTTCCATTCCATCACCTGTAAACGAGGGTGTCCATGGTGGAAGATAATTAGGGGTACCCAACTTAAAAGTTATAGTGAAAAATAAAAAATAAACCCTCACAATTAAAGTCCCAGAAAATCCCACAACTAACAATTACATGAACGATGAAGATAAAATACATTGTTCTCCATTAACCCAGCATTAAATGTAAAGTATTACAGACAGCAGAAGCTCCACCCTTATCTTTAAGACTGGAATTTGATACAGGAGAAAATAGGCGAGACTGCAGTCTGTTAAGCTGCTGAGACATCACTATATGAATCTATCAATCCACACAGATCATTTCTGCCAATCACAATTTGACTGCTCAGTTAAAAAATAACCTCCCCGGTTACATGGTAACATTCTGCAAGGAGTGAAAGAGAGTATGATAGACATACTTAACTAAGAATAATTACTCCAGTTACATGCATCCTTTAATATACAGTAATGTCAAAAATTGGCTTTACTTACACTTTAAACAAGTTGTTTAGATGAAGTAATCTTCATGTCTTGGTTACCGACTGTAGGTGACTATGGACACCTTAATATACATTTTACTGTAGAATGCTGCCAAATGATTAATATTACACAAGAGTGCAACCTCTGTTTTAAGTAGAGATGGTCACTGACCCCCGTGTTTTGGTTTTGGATTCGGTTTTGGATCTGGATTACCGTCGTGTTTTGGTTTTGGTTTTGGTTTTGCAAAACCGCCATTGCGTGTTTTGGTTTTGGTTTTGGTTTTGTTTGGTTTTGTTTTGCTATTTTTTGGGAAAATCCATGTTTTTGGGCCTAAATTAACCCAATTTAGTGCTCCAACTGTTTTAGAGACAAGTAATCTAATTGTTGAGGTAATAAATCATCCAAAAAAACAGTTTAATTCTTCGTTGGTAGGCCTATTCTACACACAAAACAGATTGTCTTTCTCTCCATCTATGCATATTGGCAATGCAGCCATCGTCTTTGAATGTATATTACACCCTACACTTATAGTTAAATATGTAAAGAAATGGAAAAAGCCAGTTTGCTTTCTGTCTCTCAAGGCCCCCCTCCACTTGTATAAAATAGCAAAAAATTCAGCCATTATAGACTGTACAATATTAATTGACATGGAGAAAGCCAGTTTGGTTTCTGTCTCTCTAGGCCCCCCTCCACTTGTATAAAATACTAAAAAATTCAGCCATTATAGACTGTACAATATTAATTGACATGGAGAAAGACAGTTTGGGGTCACTCTGTCTCTCTAGGCCCCCCTCCACTTGTATAAAATACCAAAAAATTCAGCCATTATAGACTGTACAATATTAATTGACATGGAGAAAGCCAGTTTGGTTTCTGTCTCTCTAGCCCCCCCTCCACTTGTATAAAATACTAAAAAATTCAGCCATTATAGACTGTACAATATTAATTGACATGGAGAAAGACAGTTTGGGGTCACTCTGTCTCTCTAGGCCCCCCTCCACTTGTATAAAATACCAAAAAATTCAGCCATTATAGACTGTACAATATTAATTGACATGGAGAAAGCCAGTTTGGTTTCTGTCTCTCTAGGCCCCCCTCCACTTGTATAAAATACTAAAAAATTCAGCCATTATAGACTGTACAATATTAATTGACATGGAGAAAGACAGTTTGGGGTCACTCTGTCTCTCTAGGCCCCCCTCCACTTGTATAAAATACTAAAAAATTCAGCCATTATAGACTGTACAATATTAATTGACATGGAGAAAGACAGTTTGGGGTCACTCTGTCTCTCTAGGCCCCCCTCCACTTGTATAAAATACCAAAAAATTCAGCCATTATAGACTGTACAATATTAATTGACATGGAGAAAGACAGTTTGGTTTCTGTCTCTCTAGGCCCCCCTCCACTTGTATAAAATACTAAAAAATTCAGCCATTATAGACTGTACAATATTAATTGACATGGAGAAAGACAGTTTGGGGTCACTCTGTCTCTCTAGGCCCCCCTCCACTTGTATAAAATACCAAAAAATTCAGCCATTATAGACTGTACAATATTAATTGACATGGAGAAAGACAGTTTGGTTTCTGTCTCTCTAGGCCCCCCTCCACTTGTATAAAATACTAAAAAATTCAGCCATTATAGACTGTACAATATTAATTGACATGGAGAAAGACAGTTTGGGGTCACTCTGTCTCTCTAGGCCCCCCTCCACTTGTATAAAATACCAAAAAATTCAGCCATTATAGACTGTACAATATTAATTGACATGGAGAAAGACAGTTTGGTTTCTGTCTCTCTAGGCCCCCCTCCACTTGTATAAAATACTAAAAAATTCAGCCATTATAGACTGTACAATATTAATTGACATGGAGAAAGACAGTTTGGGGTCACTCTGTCTCTCTAGGCCCCCCTCCACTTGTATAAAATACCAAAAAATTCAGCCATTATAGACTGTACAATACTAATTGACATGGAGAAAGCCAGTTTGGTTTCTGTCTCTCTAGGCCCCCCTCCACTTGTATAAAATACTAAAAAATTCAGCCATTATAGACTGTACAATATTATGAAAAATGGACAAAGCCAGTTTAGGGTCACTCTGTCTATGACACCCTACCCTTAAGGATAAATTGCCCTAACAGCAGCCTTTCAAGATGGTATGTGATATGGAAATGCCACAAGTCCCTTTCCTCTTTGGGGGTAGATTGCACCCTACACTTACATAGAAAGTTTTAAAAAGATGTTATCGGCATCATCTTCAGCTTCATCCTCACCCTCATCAGTGTGTACGTCATCATCACAGACTATCAATTCATCGCCGCTTGAATCCGCCATTAGAGAACAGTCAGTGCTTGGATGTCTTGGATGGTGAAGGCCTTCCTCGTGGAAGATGTAGTTCATTTTTATAAACATCATTTTCTCCACATTTTTGGGAAGTAACCTTCTACGGCGATCACTGACTAAGTTCCCTGCTGTGCTGAACACTCGTTCAGAGTACACACTGGAGGGTGGGCAGCTTAGGTATTGCAAAGCAAGTTTGTACATGGGTTTCCAAATGGCTTGCTTTTCTTCCCAGTAAGGAAAGGGACTGTCTGACATTTCCATATCAACTACCTCTTGAAAGTAATCCTCCACCATCCTTTGCATGTTTATACTCATATTGGATGGACTTATGGGCAAAGTGACACTTTTTTTTGAAAAATCCTTCAAACCAGCCCAGATGTTAAATTGTTCTCGTCTGCCCCCTGTGTCTTCCCTGCTTCTTTTTTGGAAATTTAATTTTTTACGAGCAACAGCTTGAGAAAGTGAAGGAGGACACGTCGTCAAGCCGAGGCCCAGTTCAGCGGCCAACTTGCTGAGCAATAGCTCCTTGCAAAAGTTCACATCTCGCTCATTTACAAGTAAAGACTCAATGTAGGTTTTAAACCTTGGATCAAGCACAGTGGCCAAAACGTACTGATCCGAGTTCAAGATCTTAATAACTCGAGGATCATTGTGAAGCGAATTAAGTACTTGATCGACAAGGCCAACATACTTTGCTGAATTGCTTGCTTTCAGCTCCTCCTTCATTTTCTCAAGCTGCTTTTCCAATAGTCTAATTAAAGGAATGACTTGGCTCAAACTAGCAGAGTCTGCACTGACCTCACATGTCACAACTTCAAATGGTTTCAGCACCTTGCACAGCACTGAAAGGATTCCCCACTGTGCAAGAGTGAAATACATCCCCCCTCCTTTCCCAATGTCATGACTTGTGCAATATGCTTGGATGGCTTTGCGCTGTTCCTCCATCCTCTGAAGCATGTACAGGGTGGAATTCCACCGAGTTACCACCTCTTGCTTAAGTTGGTGGCAGGGCAAGTTAAACTGCTCTTGGAGCTGCTGTAATCTCCTACATGCTGTGGCTGAATGCCTGAAATGGCCTGAAATTTTACGGGCCACCGAAAGCATCTCCTGCACCTCACGGTTATTTCGTAGGAAGCTCTGCACCACCAAGTTGATGGTGTGAGCAAAACAGGGAATATGTTGGAAATCACCCAGCTGTAATGCTCGCACTATATTGTTGGCGTTATCTGAAATGACATACCCTGGGGAGAGTCCGAGTGGTATAAGCCATGCATCAATCACATCTCTCAGTTTGCGTAACAAATTGTCAGCCGTATGCCTGTTAGTGAAGCCGGTGATACAAAGAGTGGCCTGCCTGTGACAAATGTTACGTAGTGGTGTACATGCTGCTGCTGTTCCTGCTGGTGAAGGTGAATGACCAACCCAGTGGGCTGTCACAGTCATATAGTCTTTGGTTTGGCCACTTCCACTTGTCCACATATCTGTGGTTAAGTGAACAGTGGGCAGAATGGCATTTTTCAGCGCAATCTCTACATTTTTACACACTTTTTGGTATAGTTGTGGAATAGCTTTACGGGAGAAATGGTGTCGCGATGGAATTCTGTAACGCGGACACAAAACCTCAATTAACTGTGAAAAACCAGCTGCGTTTATTGTGGAGATTGGACGCAGATCTAACACTAACATTGCAGCCATGGCGTCTGTGATTCGCTTGGCGACTGGGTGACTGCTGTCATATTTGCTTCCCCTCGCAAATGATTGTTTCACAGTTAATTGCTGAAATGTAGGACTGCTCATTTTATTCACCTGCCTCTGGGATGACGATTCACCCCCAGCAGCAGCAACAGCAGCAGCAGGACTAACGCTTTCTTCAGAGGAATCAATAATAGTGCCGGAGTCATCCAGCCTTAAGTGGGATGCCGGGCTAACTCCGAGCGCTACTGAGGATATTGATGAGGATGGTGTGGTGGGTGTATTTTGTAGCCGTCGGTATGTCGGTGAGCGGAGGGTCTTAGCTGATGAGGGAGTGCTTGTATTCTTTTGGGAAGAACTTTCAGCTTTTCCCAACACTTTGCCATGAACTCTCGTTAAATGGCGTAACATAGACGAGGTTCCAAGATGGTTAAGGTCCCTCCCTCGACTGACTGTGGCTTCACATACACTACAAATGGCTATACAATTGTTGTCTGGATTTGGGTAGAAATAATTCCACACATAAGAAGTGGATTTTTTTGTTTTATGCCCAGGCATGACAATGGCCTTTTTCTTGTCACGTGCCAGAACTGCTGCCACTGGTGCAGGACTTACACAAACAACCTCATCCTCATCAACATCCTCATTAGCGCCCTCGTCGCCTACACAAATCTCCCCCTCATCCTCTTCTAATTCCAAAGTGGCATCCTCAATTTGGGTATCAACGGCTACACTCGGGCTATTAAGGCACACATCAGCAGAATGCTCACGATTAGACATCCCACTGTTGGATGGACTCTCCACAGGGATTGTTGTCATTTGTGAATCAGAGCAAATATTCTCCTGTAATGCCTCACTGGTATCTTGCAGCTCAGCTTTGACGCGTAACAGTAGTTGTGCACCAATTGTAGCCTGGGTAACTTTTTGGGATCTGCCACTAATAGCCAAAGGTGAAGGCCTCATTCTCTCTTTGCCACTGCGTGTGTAGAATGGCATGCTTGCAATTTTTTTTTTATCGTCACTTAACTTTTGCTCAGTTACACTTCTTTTTCGCTTCAATACAGTAAATTTTTTTTGGGTTTTTGTTTTTTGCACTAATTTGAAAACACTCTGTTGTTTGACATCGCCTTGGCCAGATGACGTACTGGGAACACTAACATCAGGACTGGTGACAGAACCTGGTTGCTCATTTAGATCATATGTGGACTGCTTTGAATCCATTCTGAGCGCAAACCACTGAGGAGTGCTAAAAATTATTGAGTAGATACTGCTGACAGATATGACTTTTGACAGCCAGAAATATTAATGCACAATTAGGGAGGACACCCCAAAAACACTGAGGAGTGCTAAAAATTATTGAGTAGATACTGCTGACAGATATGACTTTTGACAGCCAGAAATATTAATGCACAATTAGGGAGGACACCCCAAAAACACTGAGGAGTGCTAAAAATTATTGAGTAGATACTGCTGACAGATATGACTTTTGACAGCCAGAAATATTAATGCACAATTAGGGAGGACACCCCAAAAACACTGAGGAGTGCTACAAATTATTGAGTAGATACTGCTGACAGATATGACTTTTGACAGCCAGAAATATTAATGCACAATTAGGGAGGACACCCCAAAAACACTGAGGAGTGCTACAAATTATTGAGTAGATACTGCTGACAGATATGACTTTTGACAGCCAGAAATATTAATGCACAATTAGGGAGGACACCCCAAAAACACTGAGGAGTGCTACAAATTATTGAGTAGATACTGCTGACAGATATGACTTTTGACAGCCAGAAATATTAATGCACAATTAGGGAGGACACCCCAAAAACACTGAGGAGTGCTAAAAATTATTGAGTAGATACTGCTGACAGATATGACTTTTGACAGCCAGAAATATTAATGCACAATTAGGGAGGACACCCCAAAAACACTGAGGAGTGCTAAAAATTATTGAGTAGATACTGCTGACAGATATGACTTTTGACAGCCAGAAATATTAATGCACAATTAGGGAGGACACCCCAAAAACACTGAGGAGTGCTACAAATTATTGAGTAGATACTGCTGACAGATATGACTTTTGACAGCCAGAAATATTAATGCACAATTAGGGAGGACACCCCAAAAACACTGAGGAGTGCTACAAATTATTGAGTAGATACTGCTGACAGATATGACTTTTGACAGCCAGAAATATTAATGCACAATTAGGGAGGACACCCCAAAAACACTGAGGAGTGCTAAAAATTATTGAGTAGATACTGCTGACAGATATGACTTTTGACAGCCAGAAATATTAATGCACAATTAGGGAGGACACCCCAAAAACACTGAGGAGTGCTACAAATTATTGAGTAGATACTGCTGACAGATATGACTTTTGACAGCCAGAAATATTAATGCACAATTAGGGAGGACACCCCAAAAACACTGAGGAGTGCTAAAAATTATTGAGTAGATACTGCTGACAGATATGACTTTTGACAGCCAGAAATATTAATGCACAATTAGGGAGGACACCCCAAAAACACTGAGGAGTGCTACAAATTATTGAGTAGATACTGCTGACAGATATGACTTTTGACAGCCAGAAATATTAATGCACAATTAGGGAGGACACCCCAAAAACACTGAGGAGTGCTACAAATTATTGAGTAGATACTGCTGACAGATATGACTTTTGACAGCCAGAAATATTAATGCACAATTAGGGAGGACACCCCAAAAACACTGAGGAGTGCTAAAAATTATTGAGTAGATACTGCTGACAGATATGACTTTTGACAGCCAGAAATATTAATGCACAATTAGGGAGGACACCCCAAAAACACTGAGGAGTGCTAAAAATTATTGAGTAGATACTGCTGACAGATATGACTTTTGACAGCCAGAAATATTAATGCACAATTAGGGAGGACACCCCAAAAACACTGAGGAGTGCTACAAATTATTGAGTAGATACTGCTGACAGATATGACTTTTGACAGCCAGAAATATTAATGCACAATTAGGGAGGACACCCCAAAAACACTGAGGAGTGCTAAAAATTATTGAGTAGATACTGCTGACAGATATGACTTTTGACAGCCAGAAATATTAATGCACAATTAGGGAGGACACCCCAAAAACACTGAGGTGTGCTACAAATTATTTAGTAGATAATGCTGACAGATATGACTTTTGACAGCCAGAAATATTAATGCACAATTATGGGGGACACCCCAAAAGCGCTGGGGAGTGCCAAATATGAAGAAAAAATAATAAACCTCTATCCTCCTCTCTGCACTAGCGATTTTGGTTAGAGCAATTGCAAGAACAATATGGTATTCTCTGTCCCTGCTCTAATTAGCCTATGACTACACCCTGCTCTCTCCCTCTGTCAAATGGCGATGGATTGCTGTGGAGGCGTGTATTTATAAAGTTGAAGTATCGCGAGAACCGAGTCCCGAGATCCGACGACGTCACAATGACGTTCGGCCTCGATTTGGATTCGGAATGGGCGGGAGAGTACCGAGCTGCTCAGCTCGGTACTCGGATACCCAAAGTTCGGGTGGGTTCGGTTCTCGGAGAACCGGACCCGCCCATCTCTAGTTTTAAGTGACTAAATATAGACGTATTGCATTAGCACAATACTTACACTAGAATGGAATGCTAATTGCACCGATTGCATTTTGTAATTATCTTGATTATCCAGAGTTATTCAAAGCACAACTAATAATACCTTTGTTACCGGTTAGTATGGCATCCTTAACTATGTTATACCATGCAGTAAACCATGCTCTGCCTGTAATGTTAGCAAATGACCCTAAAAAGTGTCTGAATTTATTAAATAATGCAAAATGTACACTGCAAACAAGGCAAGCATATGCAAACCGAGGGGGGGGGGGGGGGGCGGGTGGTGTGGGGTGGGGGGTGTTTCTAGTGCCTGGAAACCCCCCTCCAAGCCTGGGGCTCTGTATAATTGAGGTAGCTGGACTCAGCCCCCACTTCACACAGCTCTGCTAGAAAAGGGAGAGCTGCGTGCACCTAACAGTAGTGCATGCAACATTGCCCATGTATATTATGGGGATAGGGAGAGTTGGAGAGCAGCCAAGCACTGTCTAATATTATAGCCACGCCCCCATGCATGCTGGTCACGCCCACTGGTGGCGTGGTGTGGAAACCCCCCTCTACAAATCCTGCGTTTGCCCGTGGAAAGGCCTGGTCCATAGGGCCCATATTATTGTGTAGACCTAAGCCAATTGCCCTTTTACCCTGTTTTAAGTCTACCTCAATATGTAGTATACAGAATAGAAGTGAACTGCTTATAACAGCCATGTGACTCCCACCCGTTTCCATTCTGTACATTAGACAGAGCTAAGTGCCATGTGGTTAGAATACTCCAGTATATACAGAACCTACAGAAACTTGCAGATCTCCAGCTGATGGACTACAAGTCCACCAACAGCTGGGGAGCTCAGGTTGCTTGTCAGAGCATTGATAAAGATTAAAAAATAGAATACAGATTATCCAATAGGCTGTATAGGCTGCAGCCTAGGGCGTAGTAAAATGAAAATATGAAAGAAAACTGTGGTATGGTAAAGGCTGGAGACAATGAGTCATCCTTGGGCTGGAGCTTGAGGGTAAGCGTGCAGGAGATAGAAGGACGGCGACGGAAGCAGGTATGACAGCCCCCCCCTCCACATTTTCACTCTCAGTAGCGTGCGTTTGTGTCTCCGTTCTGCTATACAGTTCTGATTTTAGTGAAAACAATATGAGCAACACAGCAACATAAACATTGGTGGGAGAGGAGGTGAAGGAAGACATTTTTATATATCAAGGACGAGTTTGTTTTTACCTACCATGTATTAGCCCCTCGTGTAAGATGAGGGGCGCTTCTAATGTATTAGCCTAGGGCGACTTGAGCCCTGAATCAGGCCCTGATAAAACACATGAAAAATCAGCTTGTAAAGGAAATCATTCATGAAAAGTCTCTATAATGGCATTTAAATGTAAAAACAGCCATAGGTAGAATAGTCCTTCTCTGTTTCATGAAGATGTATAAATTAGCATAATATTCTATATTCTTACTGTTTAATCACTTAACTCATGTTACTGCTATACTTAATACTCCTTAAATTGCCTTCTCATATGTCTGTGGAATACAATAAAGGTCTTTAATAACAGTACAGCCCCACAGGACACTGTTATTTTTTGCAAATTAGATTTTTAATGAAGTACATTGATTTATGGGCAAAGATGGAGGCATCTGGTAAGGTACAAAGTTGACCATCTTCTGATGGGAGGAGCTGGGCACATCAGGGGTTTACGTGCGAAGTCCGGTCATTAGCATATCTCCGAATATTCATATGCGCAGCGGCACACACACTAGAAGGTGTATTGTCATGCTAGACATAGAAGAATCGGGACAAACATCCTGATATCTGGCACAGCGAGGCTGACCCTACCAATACGGGACAGTTGGGGGTGATGGCGTTAGCATGAATGCCACATGCAAACAAGAAGCAAGATTTTATTTTCAAACATCATTATTTAATTGAGATTCAAATCGTGGAGAATGTGCATTTAGGGGGGATTTCCCTGTTTAGTGGGGGCAACGCATTTACTCCCTGCCCAAAAACTTGGGGGTATATTTACTAAACTGCTGTTTTGAAAAAGTGGAGATGTTGCCAAAAGCAACCAATCAGATTCTAGCTGTCATTTTGTAGAATGTGCTAAATAAATGACAGCTAGAATCTGATTGGTTGCTATAGGCAACATCTCCACTTTTTCAAACCAACAGTTTAGTAAATATACCCCTAGATGTGCACATGTCCTCAGGGGTGGCCTCCAACTATACTCTCAGTGGGATTCTTTTCCAGGTGCCTTTATATAGAAAAGGGGATATCTAGGTGTATTTAGACTAATGTAATATGTAATACAAGCAGTCCCAAAGGCTCCACACTCTTTATAAGTTTAATAAATAAATGGTGAATACATAAATGAAGCTAAACTGACCAGAATTTTAGGAGGAAAACAGAAACACTGAACTTAATGAAAGGGGCTCATTCCTGCACAGGAAGAAGGGGGAGGAGCCTCATGGAATGTTCTGCACTTTGTGAGGTAAGATAAACTAGCTGAGGTGAGCATGTAATATGTATCTGCTGTTTCCTGGTGTGCAGCCTTAAACAGAGAGAGCTAGGGGCTTTGAGCAAACGGATGAAGACGTTTTTTGCTTTAGAGCAATGAGAGAAGCGTAGGCCTTTTACCATATATATTGTGATACTTGAACCTAAAATTATAGTAGCTGTGAGCTGACCTGATCACTCTGCTCACCATACACATCTAGTCGGACCCCTAAACCTGCAACAGGGCACGTTGATTGCGTTCACAGCGGCATTTTCCAAAATCTGGAATATTGGTCTGCTGTGGGATTCCTTGTTATGCAGACAATTTGTGCAAATAGAAATGTATTACACTCCCAAATATTTTGTGGTTGCTAAATGAACTTTAATGTATTGATAGGTACATTGTCAGGGGCGCAGGCAGGGGGGTTTCTGGTTCTCCAGAAACCCCTCCCCTCCGCAAAGAACGGGGGCTAAACAGTGCCCCTACATAGCGGCACTGTATTGTACAACCGAGGCGCTGTCAAAGAAGCGTACGCGGCGGTGCTGTATTGTACTATAATACAGAACCACCGGACACTTCTTTGACAGCGCCGCGCCTGCTGTACAATAAAGTGCCGCCGAAATGGAGCTGCTACGCATGCGCGGCCGCATGTGCAGCAGCTCTCTATATTTCCCCCCCCACTTAAAAATCCTGCGTGCGCCCCTGTTTGTAGTCCTATAATGTAATATAATAGGAATTATAATAGAAACAAATGGCGCACAAAGTCAAATGAGAGGCAATTAAGTCCCTGCTCAAGCTAGCTTTCAATCTAAGGGGGAGATTCAATTAGGGGCGAGGAGCGGCCAAACATCTCCTCGATATTCGGATGCGCACATTCCTGCCCTTTACGGTAAGGAATTGTTATTATTATTATCATTTATTTGTTAGGCACCACAAGGTTTCCGCAGCGCCGCACATAGTACAAACAGTAGACTATACAGGGTATAACAGTACAGAACAATAAACAAAAGTACCAATACTTCAGAAACTCCAGGCAGGCAGATGCAATAGACACGGAGCAGAAGAACGGGTAAGGAGACAGGAGGGAAGAGCGAGCTTACATCCTAAGGGAGGGTTAAACAGACCAGGCACAAGAGGAGCCAGTTGAAGGAATGGGAGAGAGGGGAGAATGAGTGGAGGAGATGGGGGTTAAGTGGATGGTTGGTAGGCTTTGAGAAAGAGGTGAGTTTTGAGTGCACGTTTGAAGGAGCACAGAGTAGGAGAGAGGCGGATGGAGCGAGGGAGGTCATTCCAGTGAGGGGGGGCTGCACGGGAAAAGTCCTGGATTCTGGAATGGGAAGAGGTGATCAGAGTGGAGGAGAGGCGACGGTCATTGGCCGAGCGCAGGGAGCGGGTGGAAGTGTGAATGGAGAGGAGGTTAGAGATATAAGGGGCAGTAGAGTGGGAGAGAGCCTTGTAAGTGGTGGTGAGGAGTTTGAAAATAATTCTGTAGGGGAAGGGGAGCCAGTGTAGAGCAAGGCAGAGAGGGGAGGCAGAGGAGGAGCGGCGTGAGAGGTAGATGAGTCTTGCGGCCGCATTGAGTATAGAGTGGAGGGGGGAGAGACAGGAGTGGGGGAGGCCGGTGAGGAGGAGGTTGCAGTAATCCAGGCGGGAGATGATGAGTGCGTGTATGATGGTTTTGGTGGCCTCCTGAGAGAGAAAGGGATGGATGCGGGTGATGTTGCGTAGTTGGAAGAGACAGGCTTTGGCAAGAGAATGAATGTGGGGTGCAAAAGAGAGAGAGGAGTCAAGGGTGACACCCAAGCAGCGGAGTTGGGTGACAGAGGAGATGGTGGTGTTGTTAACGACAATAGAGAGGTCATGGTGGGATGGGAGGCTGGGAGGAGGAAAGACAATGAGTTCAGTTTTGGAAATGTTGATTTTGAGAAAGCGCTCCGACATCCAGGAGGAGATGGCGGAGAGGCAGTCAGATACCAGAGCGAGGAGGGTGGAGGAAAGATCAGGTGAAGAGATGTAAAGTTGAATGTCATCAGCATAAAGGTGATACTGAAGGCCAAAGGAGGAGATGAGAGCACCAAGGGAGGAAGTATAGAGCGAAAAGAGTAGAGGGCCGAGAACGGAGCCCTGTGGGACTCCTACAGCAAGAGGGTATGGGGAGGAGGAAGAACCAGACATGGATACAGAGAAGGAGCGGTTAGCGAGGTATAAGGTGAACCTCATCCGAGGTATGAGGTGAACCATTCGTGGACAGAACCAGAGAGGCCGAGAGAGAGAAGAGTTTGCACCAGGAGGGGGTGAATCTCCGCTCATATTTCTGAGCAACTCTATACGACGAGAGTAAAAATGAGCAGAGATTCCATCGGGTCGAGTCTGTGGAGACACATAGATGTGTCTCTCATCAGACTGCCCCGGAGCCACTTTGGGCTGATTTGAATCTCCCCTAACAATTAAACAGGAATTTTCTTAAAATGTTTCAAGAATCAATAAGCTTATCTCTTAAAAGTTTATCATTCACCCCCTTGGTGTTAACGACACATATGTAGCTTATATTCTGCACGTAGGAATTGTAGTGTCACCGAATATCAGGAACTTTACCTAGGGCAATATGAAGAATAAATAACTGTCTGTGTTATGTCGGCTTCTTTTATGTGCTTGGTGTATCAAATCCCCTGAAACTGAATTTGTTCATTCAGTGGACTGAGCACTGGACACCAAACCCCGGCGCTGCTCTGAGTGAGATGCGCAGACAATGCTTTAACAAGTACTGGACTGAGCTCTACAAGCAGATTTTGAATATAGAAAACGTTATTGTTATCACACGTGACAAATAAATATTGAAAGACATTTAGAGCCTGATTCATAAAAGAAAGAATAGCAAAAAAATGAGTAACTTTGTACCTTGGGAAAACCATGTAGCTGCAAGGGGTGCAAATGAACTTATTATTTTGCACATAAGTTAAATACTGACTGTTTTTTCATGTAGCACATAAATACTTGATAGCTTTATTTGTACACTGACATTTAAAGTTGATCAAGGACATGCCCTACCCCAACTATAAATCTGTCCTCACATTTTAAATTACCTACCCCTTCAATGCAACACGGTTTTGACAAGGTGCAAAGTTACTCCAAAGTTTCTCCATTTTTTTCTTGCTTTTCTCTCCTTAATGAATCAGGCTTTGAGTGCAGAATTTTTCCATCACTGGCTAGCTGCGGATAGCCGCCAATCCCGCCGGCACTTTCATTGGTCTTTCAATGTTGGCATTGTGATTGTCGACATTGCGAATGTCGACAATCACACTGTCGACATTTTCTAGCTGTCCCCAGAATGGAAGTGTCGGCATTTAGCTTGCCGACATTTCCAGTGTCGGAAATGTGAACGCCTCCCAAGCAATATAGAGGTGTGTAAATTTGGATTTTTACAACAAATAGCAAAGGAGCGTCATGCTAGGAAAACAAAGGTCTGCAAATATTTCTGTACATTTACAATGGTGTTTTCCTATTCTTATGCCTAGGCATACTGCGCTATCTTTACACTTGGCATAAACCTAGGACATATGCCGCTGTCGCAAAGACTTGCTCAGCATATGGGCGTAAATTCGCTAGTTTTGCATGCGCTTTTTCTATGCTAAATAAGTGTCAGGTTCTCATTGTTCATCGCAAATTTCCTACACACTTACATTTGCACTTTATTACCTATTTTAAACATTTATGAATGCAACTCGAGCCATCTCTATCGTCTGGTTTTCCTATTGGAACACTGTCATCTGAAATCTATATAATAGAAAGCGCCTTCCGGAAATGAATCTGTTGTAAGTCAACAAATGTATCATGCTGCTATATAATTCCTCTTATTGACCTGACGATATTGAGTAGTAATGTTTACACTGAGCTATAAACCAATAAACAACTCAAAGTATATGTAGGGACAGCTGTAACGTTGCAATCAATTTAACATTATTAGTGATAGTGAGACATGGATTACAGGAGACAAGATGAGACAGGTTTGTCAGCTGACCTTGATAAGTACACACAGACAGTTTCTGTGACAATAACCATGTGACATGCAGACTGCAATCTGCCACAGAGTATAATGGGTAGGTCTTCTCGAACATTCTAAAAAGGAAAGTGGAAGTGTCGCCCATAGCAACCAATCAGATTCTACCTATCATTTATCTAGCACATTGCAGAAAATGATAGCTAGAACCTGATTGGTTGTTCAGGGCAACATCTCCACATTCCATTTTTAGAATGTTTGATAAATCTACTCTTCTATGTATCATATTGTCCCTATAAGGGATCTGTTCCATTTTACATTAAAGTAGAAAAAGTAGATTTTGTGAAGTGAATATTGAATGAGCTGACAGAGGTGGCTAAGGCACATTTAGGAAGTAATCCCATGTAATACTGCAAACAGTGTATTCTTCTCTGCAAAAAGTCTTGGATTCTTTGAGAGGTCAGAGGTCCTGTGAACCCAATCGTGTCCCTACGCATTTAATAGGATGCATTTTGCATTCTCTAGTTGCATTTTACAAGAAAACTAATTTTCAAAGTGCCCATCTACCAATGTAATAACATTCAAGGACCGGAAGTGCCAAATACCATTCCTTGCAAAAGTATTTGTAGTGGGAAATTAGAAGTGCTGGTATGGAAAATCAAGTGAATGGCCAGGGGCCTGGGCAGATGTGTGCGATGCAGAAACACATTTTTATATAAATATCCCAAGATAGACTCTTTGGTTAAATTTTATTTCTATGAGGATAAACGTGCCCTTACGTTCCTGCCTACCTGCTGGTTACAAGTCAAAAATTCTGACAGCGCCTCTGCAATAGACAACTTGCGCTCCGGGACGCTGAGCAGATTTCTCCCTGAAGAACATGCACGGCTGCATGATGCCATTTCTGCCAACCATGTTTTATTTCTGCATCATCCTGCAGTAATACAGAAGAGCCGCGTCTCAATGGCAACATCCCTACAAAACTGACTTTCTCCTTTGGCCAGTGTAAAGACACTCCGGGTAGGAATGTAATGCCCTTACTCTCTGCCTCTCTCCCCCCCATCCCTCCAGCATCTTCCCTCACCCACTCCATCCCCCCGACAAAGGACACGATCCTGTGCCAGCATTGTGTGTTAATCGGATGCCCACATGCTCTGCAAGCAAAGAAGAGCATGTGTGCAGCTGGAAAGGAAGTGGGGAGAAGAAGACAGGGGCAAATGCTGGATTTCTAGAGAGGGGTTTCCACACCACGCCGCCAGTGGGCATGGCCAGCATGCATGGGGGCGTGGCTATAATTTTAGACAGTGCTTGGCTGCTCTCAACTCTTCCTATCCCTATAATATACATGGGCAATGTTGCATGCACTACTGTTAGGTGCACGCAGTTCTCCCTTTTCAAGCAGAGCAGGGTCCAGCCACCTCAATTATACAGTGCCCCAGGCTTGAAGGGGGGGTTTCCAGGCACTAGGAAACCCATCCTCTGTTTGCCTATGGAAGGATTAGGTAGTAGTGCACAGCAGCCAAGAATTCACATAAGTCCAAGTCCAGGGAAGTTGCTGCAATTGTGGATAGGGCAGGGATGGATAATGCATATACCTGACATCGGCCAGATGCACTTGTAATACAAAGCGCCTCTTGATATCTCTTCTTTTCCTTTTTCAACACACAAAAATATGTAAAGTGTATTAAAGACAATCCCAACATTTTCTCACTTGCATGAATAATCTAACAGATAAATTAACTAAAATGGAGAAGTATTTAATTTTGTTTAATGGTAGAATGTTGGATTGGATGTGACATTTACACTTATTCTACAGATTTGTCCGCCTCCCTCTATCCTAGGTTACAGAGACATCTCCTGAGAGCAGGAGTGCAACTCAAACTGAACTTGGTGCGCCATCTACATGTACCGGTGCAAAACCAATGCATATCGCTGTGAGCATCCAGTGCTCTTCCTGGTTGAGGTGAACGATCTACAACTTAGTATAAAGAGTGATATATAGTGTAGTTAAACTGACATACATAGACAGGCTCTCGTCAGCAGCTGTTTTACACCGGATGAAACCAAGGCTATTACAGGAGGGCTGCTATAATCAGACATTGATTTTGATATAAAATTACGTCAGGAAGTGATGTGGCAACTTAGAATTGTGTTGGGTCTATCTGCTATTTATCAAACAGCTGCGTGCTGGCAATGTCCTCAAATGTTACAATGTAACCACTCATGAAATTATTGTGTCCTATGATTAGTGTGACCGTAATTTGGAAACAGAAAACCAATGGTGCATGACGTTTCCTTAGTCCACAAGTAATAGTCCTCGCTTCACTTGTATAATTCAGTATAACAATAAAAATGTATTCATCCCTTGTGCAGAAATGATGTCTTCCCTTATCCAGAGGCTGCAGCGGCTGATATGCAAATTTTGCAGATTTAAGAAAATCTGATAATGTGGAAGAATTACATCAAGGACATCATCTGGTGCTCGCTGACTTAAATTTATTTGTTAATTTGTAGGGATTATTTCACTCATCCCTCTTTCTTATCTGAGCCATCATGTAGTAAATGTGGAGTTCTGTTTCCTTGGACCCCGGTTTCCTGGAGCCATGAGCCGTGTTGAGTGGAATCATGCTGTGAGCTTGTACAACGTGGTGAGCTTGTATCATGCAGTGAGCTTGTAATAGAGTTGAACAGGCACATCCTCCTATATGTTACATGGGCGTGGAAAGAGTGAGGGAAGTTGTCCACAATAGACGCTACTAAATTAGGTGAGAGGGGAAGACTCTTTAAGGCTGTAATCAATGATCACTGAAAGCATGTGTTTGCTGTTTAATATTGTTTTAAGCTCACACACATGTTGCAATTATGTTCAAAAGAATCGCCTGATTACATTTTGCCACATATAGATGGATGTTTTGAGCATACTTGTCAACTCTCCCTGAATGTCAGGGAGACTCCCTGAAATAGGGGTGATCTCCCTCACTCCCTGAAGAGTCTGGCATTCTCCCTGATGCTGAGCCAGTACAAGACGTAGTTGGCTTCACCATCTGTGGCATGAAGACACAGTTCAGATATTGTGTCCTATGTCCATGCATTGGTGCCTATGAAGGTGGCCATTTTCATGGAGACCAAGATTTAATCAAAGACTGACAGGTAAGACAACATGACTTCAGTAATGGAGACAGAAATGTAAAAGACACTTCAGGCTCTAGAGATTCATTAGCTGCTTTTCTTAGCATAGTTGCCGGGAGACTCTAGAATCTCTGGGAGACCTCCCTGGCTCCTGGGAGAGCAGGGAGATGGCAACCTCCCGGTTCTCGCCCCCGAAAGAGATAAGTGGCGTCATCTTTGCTCCGCCCCCAGTTGTACTTGTTCAAAATTGTGGCAACCATTAGCGGGCGGGGCCAAAATGATGCGATTTGTCACGCCCCGCCCCTGCATGCCCACCTCCCCTGGGATCTCCCTGAAGCCAACGGGGAAAAGTTTGCAAGTGTGGGTTAGAGGCACCCAATGATGTGATGTGTTCAAAAATTACCAGCCACCCTAACCAAAATTACATCCTATTCTAACTGGATTATTCACCCTACCTGGCTATGACCATGGCCTCACAAAATCTGCAATTTTGGTCCATTTTATGAGCAAACTGTTATAAATTGCTAATGCCCATAATCTCCCTCTACAATCCCTGATTGGTTGGAGCAGGGGGAGACTGCAGACAGAGGTCCCTGTGATGTTAAAAAGAAAAACATAAATAATTTCCTACTTTTGCAGTAATTCCTTAATCCATGCGTACAAATGTTTCCTGTAGCTAAATCCTGGACTATCAGGGGCAGTGATAGACAACCTGATATATTTCAGTGGAAGTATGGTGCGACCCTCAAACCATCAAAAGGGTCCACACATTACTCTTAATCTTGGTAATAGGTTAAAACAATGTAATAAAAGAAAGAGACACCTGTCTGTAATAACATATCAGCAGCTATTTTATACAAGTGTTACATGCAATAAAAAACAGATCTGACAATAAAGCAGGAAGGAGCTGGGGGCCACAGGTGACAGCTGCATGCGGTGCTAGGACCATCTGTTGCCCATTAATGGTCTAGGGCCGCTCTCAGTGGCAGTATTTAAAGGGCTGGTCATGTTCTTATACTTCCTTCTGTTCCTGGGGGAGCAGCCACACGTCAGAGATGCCTGATGACGTTAGCATGAGCCAGGTTTAAGTGCCCAGCTCTGTATACAATGCACTAACTGAGACAAAGTATTTTGTAGATTAGATGCTTGTCTTTGTTTCTGTATTTCCACCCTATTACTATTAGAGATGCTCAGGCTCGGTTCCCCAAGAACCGAACATACCCGAACTTAGCAGATTCGAGTACAGAGCCGAGCCAGCTCGGTACTTTCTCGCTTTTTCGGATTTGAAAACGAGGCAAAATGTCATCATCGTTATATCCTCGGATCTCGCAAGTTTTTGATTCCTTTTTAAGATCCAACATAACGGTCGGTGGGAGGGCCCAAGGACAATTCCATCTTGCACCATTTTTCCTTTCTGCCACTGCTGTGTGCCAATGTATCCTAGATGTGCTAGGAACTGCTGTGTGTTTGTGTCATTGCTCTGTCGCTTACCATCCAGCCAGGTCGCTGCAGTATTTGTCCGAAAGTGTATGAAAATAATATTGTGAGGTGGTCAAAATTGACTGAAAATGAATTAGTGTTATTGAGGTTAATATTAATGTAGGAACAAAAAAAGAGCAAAAGTATGTGATTTTAGCATATTTTAGGATTTTTTCTAAAAATCCAAAACCAAAACCAAAACACACAAGGTCGGTTTTGCCAAAACCAAAACCAAAACACGAAGCTAATCCAGATCCAAAACCAAAACCAGTTCACGAAGGGTCAGTGAGCATCTCTAATTACCATGTCTGACCATTCTAGTTCCTTCTTTTTATTTAATTGACTTTCCTTCATTGACCTCAACTTTTCCGACCTTCCATTGGCCTGCCGGTAACCATGACCTCATCGCATGTCACCTTGTATCTGTCAACTCCTGAGACTGAGAGTTGGCCTGCCGGTGGCCATATCTGTGTCTCGTCCTACTGGTCTGTACAAAGTCAGCTGCTGCCTAATTGGACCATCCTGACGACTGAGATGGTTGGTGTCTCCAGCAATGCCCATCCCTGCCCACTAGACATTGCTCCTCAGGTAAGATGGGGTCAATCGCTAGTAGCGAGGTGGGTCCATGACATTCCAGGCCTAAATAACGTGAGTGCGGCCATATTGAGCAACATTGTTATGCACTGATTTGCTGGATTCTGGAACCGAAAAGGTTATCATTGAACTCAACGACAGAAGATAAATAGGACAGAATAAGCTGGAGGGTCACAGCTCGAAAGCTGATGCGTAAAACTAATCACGAGCTGCACAGGATGCCCCACGTCTTACAATCTTTGGTCTGGTTAGTTAAATGAAGCAATTCTGAGAAAAGAAGCTTATTGTCAGTTGTTTATAATACATGCCAAGGGGAGAGGACTTAAGCTGTATTACTTACCAGGATATACACGGATGTCGGTAATGAAAAACCAGCAGAGATGTTGTACCCACGAAATAAATAAAACATGTTAATTGGGAAAGAGGACATATGGGCCGGCTTAGCATTTACAGCAACGACTGATGAAGCAAATGATCGTGGAGACCATTAAATTAGGGACAGCTTATTTTTTTTTACTCTGTACAAATTTGCAGATTTAAGAACATTTGATTACGAGGATGAGGTACATCAAGGACATCATCTCGTCCTGGCCAGCTAAAGCATATTTGTTTATTTGTAAGCGTTACTGCTCCTTCTCAAATGATTTGCAGATAATTGCACCAATTTAAGCAGATGTTCTCAAAAAACATATTACATTAGAACAACGTTGATGGATAGAAGCAAAGAATTTGCAGCTTTAATACGTAGGATTCCTTGTATATGGTGCATTTTATCATTATGCAACAGCCAGAAGATAAAATGTCTGTGGTACTTGACTTATTTCCACATAAGGGGTCATAGGACAAGCATTGGATCTTTAATCTGACAAACCTGTTATCCATAAAGGTCAGAATTCCAGAGAAGAAAAAGAGTCGATAAATGATGCTGCTTGGTGATTTTATTATACATACAGAAATGATAACTAAAGGGTAGATTTAACAAATGTTGTTAAAAAAGTGGAGGTATTGCCTCAGATTCTAGATGTAATATATCAAGGAAATTGATAGCTAGAAATTGGTTGCAAGGGTTAACACCTCCACAATATATATATATATATATATATATATATATATATATATATATATATATATATACACACATATATACAGTGACAAAGGGGGTGGTTTGCCACAGGCCTCTAAGAGAGGAGTTAGGTTTTCAGCTGACAGTCTGCAGGGCAAATCTACAGACAGTACACATTTGTACAGCAGTGCACCTAGTTCAAAGATATAGAGGTGGAGGACATATGTGTGACAATATAATAGTATAGGATGCGATTTAACTGACACATTTTGAAGTGGTTTAGAGGCATCATTTTCTGCAGCTAACAGCAGCTGACAGGTTGTGTCTGCAGTGAGAGTAATCAAGCAGAACACCTGCAGAGAACTCCTTTTTATAGGTCAGGTGGGAGTGTCCCCGGTCCATCAAGCTAGAGCTGTGGGAGGAGTGTAAAGTATTTAAGTCTGAGTTGTTCATTAGTCAGGGTGACGATGCCAAACAAGTTGACCGGTATCTTGGGAGTTGGTCTCTGTTAGTTTAGCATTAGGTCAAAGGAAAATGTGTGGAACTTTGTGTTAATTGTTACTTAGCCATCCTGACAATAAAAGCAAAGTACAATGCAAACAGTTATACAAACAGCTTGGTAAAGCACATGGATTGTGCGAAGCATAAGAGATTTTTATAGCTTGTAAGGCTGGAACGGATACTTTTTGGATAATTGTATACAAGGAGTGCAGTTATTTACTTGTGGCTGCAAGATTTGGAGAGTGTGGTTGATACTCCCAGGAACGAGCACCTTGCTTAGAGTGTTACTCAATACAGGTACTACCATCTTTCTAAATGGAAAGCCAGGGCCGATGTAGAAAAAGACAGCGGTAATTTATAAATGCGATTTAGTATATTTTAGGCAGCAGGCTTCAAATTACAGAAAAATACCCTGATCAAGAAAACCTAAGTCCCATGAAATAGATAATCTTAGGTACTTGGGGATTAAGTACAAGTGCACACTGAAATAAAAGATAAAAAGGGGCCTCAGAGTTTACATTCTAAACGGAGACAATCAAGGCATGAATATCAAAGACTGATTGAAGGAGTTGGGATGGGCACAGATGACACATAGTCAGGGCCTTCTTTTCCATTGGGCACGATGGGCAGCTGCCCGGGGGCCCCACGGGCAAGGGGGCCCCATAGGCACGGCTCTTAATGAGAATAAATAATCCTGCAAAAGAAAAAAACCTGCAAAGAAAACCTACAAGGGTCACTGAGCAAGTACATCTATCTATCTCTATATATCTATATCTATATCTGTATCTGTATACATCTATATATCTATATCTAGGGAGCCCGGTGCACTGCTTTCCCCGTGGGCCCATAATGTTGTTAAGATGGCCCTGCACATAGTTGAAGTCCTACAGATAACAAGACTTTACGATTTGAAACGCGTTGGGTTAAAAGTGTGATGCTTGTTTGGACTACCCTAGGACACGGCAGCTGTTACGAGTTCTATGGACTTTGAGTAACTCACCCTGTTATACATGCTGTTTTCTTTTAACCTTGAGGTACGCTCTTAGAAGCAGACCTGATCTTGTGGATTTTATTAAGATTTAAATGTAACCAAATAAATGGTATTATGCTATGATTTTATTCTTGTACACATGTTTTATCGTGTGAGACTGCAGTGAAGACATACATCGTGATTCCGATTAGAGATCTGATTGATGTGCTGTATTTGAAGAAACCAGCTTGTAAGCGCACACCCCACAGGGGCTCCCTCGCGTGGTTACCCAATAATTGGCCACCTTGAACACACTTTGATGAGGGATTCCTTAAAGATATTTTGGGACCCCTGATTTATTTGTTGGGACTTTACTGCTCTATGTCTATACAATTTCTGTGTTACAGTTATCTGTTTGATGCTGGCATTCCCGTTTTGTGTCAATCTTCTAGCGCTGTAAGTTATCTTTTTGTCTCAAGTGATAAATAAGTGATCCTGGGATGAGCCTAGTGTGAGTCGTGAGAATACTTAGACATGAGGTTGCATTTAGCGACAGAGACAGGATTGAGTATGATTTGTAGATTAAAGAGTGATTACCTTTCATTTTACCTGGAATAATTAAGGGAGCTAGTTCAAGGAGTGGAAGAGTATGACGGTAGACCTGTGGATTATTAATCACTATATTGAATAGAGTGCCCTTAAACATGGGCAAAGCTGGTGTATGATGGGTAGTGGGTACATTCCAGTTAAATGCCACATTGTGCTCAGTAGAGACTCACTACATCTAGCTCTGTATGTGTTCCATCTATGTAGAGTTACACAGCAGAGCTGACAGGCAGCTACGACTCTTATACAGCAGTGTGAACACAGCACTTTATTATAAAGATTATTCCAATCATTAAAACTAAAAATATGACCTACCCCTCTAACTGCCACATCAATAGTAACGTAAATCAAGAGCTTACAATAGACTAAGAACGTTCCCAATAGATGTGTAATATCTATAGCAATAAACAATTCACAAATTCTATTGGTTGGATTGTGTAATGAGGTCAATAAAATCATTTCTACTATGATTAATGTGCTGAAATACATGGAATCAGTACCACATTACAAAGCCAGGTGCTCAGTTTTCACAGAGGAGATTCCACATTCACATTTCACTAAAATATGCATTTAAATATAAATATTCTACAAACACTACACATCGACTATAGAACAACCATGTACTGCCTGAAAAAAACCTACAATCCATACTGCCCTGCAAATAGGAGCCACATATGCAATGTTTTCTGTACACTTCAAACAGTATTTCTGGTTTCCCCTGGTTATGCCTATATAGAGGAAGTCCAATTATTGCACCCACCTTATAATGTATCATTTAATTCTTCTTCTTACTATTCATTAAAATAATGGTGTAAGTTTATGTCACTTTCCTTTCCCAAAAATCGTTCCAATATGTTAAGTCTAGTTTTCAATCATCGAGAGAGTTAACTTTTAGATTATAATTATGCATCTGTTAGTGCAGCAGTGAGTTACTATGAGTTCTGGTTCAGTACATAGCCCGAAGACTGAAGAGAACATCCAAAACAAACCATAAATAAATTAGGAAATGATTCCCTTAGTTCTGTGTCTGACATTGGTGAGTAACCGTGTTTGTATTCACTCTGGAGGACATTGTAAACTCGGATTCTCACTTATAAAATATGGAGTGTAAACTTGGGAGAAGAGAACTCTACCCTCTTCTTCTGTTTCTTAAAACACAGTCATCATCATCTATTTATATAGCGCCACTGATTCCGCAGCGCTGTACAGAGAACTCATATCAGTCCCTGCTCCATTGGAGCTTACAGTCTAAATTTTCTAACATACACACAGACAGAGAGAGACTAGGGTCAATATGATAGCAGCCAATTAACCAACTAGTATGTTTTTGGAGTGTGGACAAAAACCCACACAAACGCGGGGAGAACATACAAACTCCACACAGATAAGGCCGTGGTCAGGAATCGATCTTATGACCCCAGTGCTGTGAGGTAGAAGTGCTAACCACTGAGCCACTGTCTTATTTACTTACTGTGTTCCCAGTTGTGCAACATTGCAGTGTACACTGGTGGTATATAAATAAATGTTAATAAATAAATAAAACAATGGTCTGTTCTATTTTCAAAGTAACGCTTAAACTGCGGTACCCCGGGGTTAATAAAAATGAAAGTAGTAGGAAGTAGTGGCAGGGTGTACCGGCTGAAATATGTTGGAAGCTGCAAACTATTTTAATTTCCTGCTGATTTACCCATTTATTTTCAAATTGTAATAATCAAGAGCTTAATTAAATGTTTGATGGTAAAAAAAAAACTTTGGTAATTGCAATTGCAAACAATAGTGTCTGGCAAGGGAAGCAGAAAATTGAAATGGCTTATGCTGGAGCATAGTAACCAGTCGTCAGACCCCATAGCAAAACTTAGGGGTCGGCCCTGCAGCACATGTCCATCAATTCCGAAGGACCCAGCTCTTCTGAGCATATGATGCACTGGAAACCCACTGAGCCACCCTCACCCTTAACCACCACACTACCTGCAACAGCTGCAGGTCTGGACTTATTCTTCCCACACACATCATGTTCTGAAAACTCGGCATGACCATTTAATGAACAGATTAGTAAACAACTGTGTGTGGCCAAATTGCAGACGTCCAGATGTTTGGTGACCGCGCTGACCAGTTGGATCATAATACAAGTACGATCATCTGCAGATCCGGGTGAAGACTCGTGAACACAGAGATGGGGTTCACAGATCAACCTGTATTTCTGCCATACACAATCTTACTGAATTCAGTAAGATCTAATTTAGATCCAGCATGACCTTTGGGAGCCCACGTGTGCTAGAATGGCTGGTTAATCCGACACACTGAAATTGCCCTGTATGTGGCCAGCTCAAAATATATCTTTTGTTAACTTGCACTAGATGGGTGAAAGCTAATTACTGATGGTTGCTGTGGTTCAGTGCAAATGTTGCACCTTAGAGCAAAATTGCAAATGGATTATTGGATGAAGCAATGATAGGCTACCCAGCCACAAGAAACCAGTGATATCACTGTAGCAAAAATATTGGTTCAGCTTCGATAATTGCTACTTCCACTATGCATAGCTGCAAACTGTCCCAATTTAGGCAGGAGAGTTCCAATATAAGGGGACTATTCCACTCAACACGTTTGTCCCAACTGCCAGTATGTCCTCACTCGCTATGATAATTAGCATCAGGCGTACCTGCCACCAGCTTGCGCATCAATTTAAGCAGGGGAGGGGGTGGTATGGGCAGCCTAGCACTTCTGAAGCGCCCCAGAAGGACGTGGCACGTCTCCATGTGCCATTACCACGTCCCCAAAGCGATGAGACCAGTGCCCTTATCTCAATTTCCAGGAAGCTAATGTTGGGTGGTATAGGTGGTGGAATGTGTATACAGCTACTAAATCAACATGTTTCCTAAGATAAGATTGAGACTATTAGGAAAGCATCTTGTCTACACACATGCCCACATTCTTCCTGTTTTTAACTGCAGGTGACTTATATATAACGGATTTACGGTTTACCGACCCTTTCACTAATGCCACGGGTGATCTTCCTAAAGATTTATAGTATTTTCCAAGGACAGCCAGGCTAAGATGTTTGTAGATAAGTATTTACAGCATGTTTCCTTCCAAAGGACATCACCTTCGCCCGAGAGCTAATTGGGAATAAATCCACTAAGAAATCAAATCAATAATCACAATAAATACTGTGCAAACACCAAATGAACTAGCGCCTAGTATAGCAATTATTTCTAGACTGCAGGGAGGGACAATTAACTCTTACTTCCAACCACATTCCAACAGCGTAAAGATGGAGCTCATTTCTTTTTGACAAAGGGCTGATGAAGAGTCACAAGCTGCGTTGATGAACAGGTCTAATCAAGTATTAATACCTCCTAAATGCGATGGAGCCGGTAGGATTGTTGCAGAGCGCTCAGCACTTCCTGCTCCTTGCACTATTTGGCTAATTGAAAGACGCTCCATCTATACATCTGCTGCATCATACATATACGTTTGAGATGGATATAACTAGAGATGGGCGGGTCCGGTTCTCCGAGAACCGAACCCACCCGAACTTTGGGTATCCGAGTACCGAGCTGAGCAGCTCGGTACTCTCCCGCCCATTCCGAATCCAAATCGAGGCCGAACGTCATTGTGACGTCGTCGGATCTCGGGGCTCGGTTCTCGCGATACTTCAACTTTATAAATACACGCCTCCACAGCAATCCATCGCCATTTGACAGAGGGAGAGAGCAGGGTGTAGTCATAGGCTAATTAGAGCAGGGACAGAGAATACAATATTGTTCTTGCAATTGCTCTAACCAAAATCGCTAGTGCAGAGAGGAGGATAGAGGTTTATTATTTTTTCTTCATATTTGGCACTCCCCAGCGCTTTTGGGGTGTCCCCCATAATTGTGCATAAATATTTCTGGCTGTCAAAAGTCATATCTGTCAGCAGTATCTACTAAATAATTTTTAGCACTCCTCAGTGCTTTTGGGGTGTCCTCCCTAATTGTGCATTAATATTTCTGGCTGTCAAAAGTCATATCTGTCAGCAGTATCTACTAAATAATTTTTAGCACTCCTCAGTGCTTTTGGGGTGTCCTCCCTAATTGTGCATTAATATTTCTGGCTGTCAAAAGTCATATCTGTCAGCAGTATCTACTAAATAATTTTTAGCACTCCTCAGTGCTTTTGGGGTGTCCTCCCTAATTGTGCATTAATATTTCTGGCTGTCAAAAGTCATATCTGTCAGCAGTATCTACTAAATAATTTTTAGCACTCCTCAGTGCTTTTGGGGTGTCCTCCCTAATTGTGCATTAATATTTCTGGCTGTCAAAAGTCATATCTGTCAGCAGTATCTACTAAATAATTTTTAGCACTCCTCAGTGCTTTTGGGGTGTCCTCCCTAATTGTGCATTAATATTTCTGGCTGTCAAAAGTCATATCTGTCAGCAGTATCTACCAAATAATTTTTAGCACTCCTCAGTGCTTTTGGGGTGTCCTCCCTAATTGTGCATTAATATTTCTGGCTGTCAAAAGTCATTTCTGTCAGCAGTATCTACTAAATAATTTTTAGCACTCCTCAGTGCTTTTGGGGTGTCCTCCCTAATTGTGCATTAATATTTCTGGCTGTCAAAAGTCATATCTGTCAGCAGTATCTACTAAATGATTTTTAGCACTCCTCAGTGCTTTTGGGGTGTCCTCCCTAATTGTGCATTAATATTTCTGGCTGTCAAAAGTCATATCTGTCAGCAGTATCTACTAAATAATTTTTAGCACTCCTCAGTGCTTTTGGGGTGTCCTCCCTAATTGTGCATTAATATTTCTGGCTGTCAAAAGTCATATCTGTCAGCAGTATCTACCAAATAATTTTTAGCACTCCTCAGTGCTTTTGGGGTGTCCTCCCTAATTGTGCATTAATATTTCTGGCTGTCAAAAGTCATTTCTGTCAGCAGTATCTACTAAATAATTTTTTGCACTCCTCAGTGCTTTTGGGGTGTCCTCCCTAATTGTGCATTAATATTTCTGGCTGTCAAAAGTCATATCTGTCAGCAGTATCTACTAAATAATTTTTAGCACTCCTCAGTGCTTTTGGGGTGTCCTCCCTAATTGTGCATTAATATTTCTGGCTGTCAAAAGTCATATCTGTCAGCAGTATCTACTAAATAATTTTTAGCACTCCTTAGTGCTTTTGGGGTGTCCTCCCTAATTGTGCATTAATATTTCTGGCTGTCAAAAGTCATATCTGTCAGCAGTATCTACTAAATAATTTTTAGCACTCCTCAGTGCTTTGGGGTGTCCTCCATAATTGTGCATTAATATTTCTGGCTGTCAAAAGTCATATCTGTCAGCAGTATCTACTAAATAATTTTTAGCACTCCTTAGTGCTTTTGGGGTGTCCTCCCTAATTGTGCATTAATATTTCTGGCTGTCAAAAGTCATATCTGTCAGCAGTATCTACTAAATAATTTTTAGCACTCCTCAGTGCTTTTGGGGTGTCCTCCCTAATTGTGCATTAATATTTCTGGCTGTCAAAAGTCATATCTGTCAGCAGTATCTACCAAATAATTTTTAGCACTCCCCAGTGGTTTGCGCTCAGAATGGATTCAAAGCAGTCCACATATGATCTGAATGAGCAACCAGGTTCTGTCACCAGTCCTGATGTTAGTGTTCCCAGTACGTCATCTGGCCAAGGCGATGTCAAACAACAGAGTGTTTTCAAATTAGTGCAAAAAACAAAAAACAAAAAAAAATTGACTGTATTGAAGCGAAAAAGAAGTGTAACTGAGCAAAAGTTAAGTGACGATAAAAAAAAAATTGCAAGCATGCCATTCTACACACGCAATGGCAAAGAGAGAATGAGGCCTTCACCTTTGGCTATTAGTGGCAGATCCCAAAAATTTACCCAGCCTACAATTGGTGCACAACTACTGTTACGCGTCAAAGCCGAGCTGCAAGATAACAGTGAGGCATTACAGGAGAATATTTGCTCTGATTCACAAATGACAACAATCCCTGTGGAGAGTCCATCCAACAGTGGGATGTCTAATCGTGAGCATTCTGCTGATGTGTGCCTTAATAGCCCGAGTGTAGCCGGTGATACCCAAATTGAGGATGCCACTTTGGAATTAGAAGAGGATGAGGGGGAGATTTGTGTAGGCGACGAGGGCGCTAATGATGATGATAATGATTATGATGCAGACAGATACCAAATTGCCTTTCTCAATTTCTATTTATATTCTAGATTATATAACGGCTGAATAGGTTTCTATTTTACTCCTAGTGGAGAGAGGATCTGATGCAGACAGATACCAAACTGCCTTTGTCCATTTCAATTTATATTGTACAGTATATAACGGCTGAATTTATTAGTATTTTATACAAGTGGAGGGGGGCCTAGAGAGACAGAAACCAAACTGGCTTTCTCCATGTCAATTAATATTGTACAGTCTATAATGGCTGAATTTTTTGGTATTTTATACAAGTGGAGGGGGCCTTGAGAGACAGAAACCAAACTGGCTTTTTCCATTTCTTTACATATTTAACTATAAGTGTAGGGTGTAATATACATTCAAAGACGATGGCTGCATTGCCAATATGCATAGATGGAGAGAAAGACAATCTGTTTTGTGTGTAGAATAAATGAAGGCCTACCAACGAAGAATTAAACTGTTTTTTTGGATGATTTATTACCTCAACAATTAGATTACTTGTCTCTAAAACAGTTGGAGCACTAAATTGGGTTAATTTAGGCCCAAAAACATGGATTTTCACAAAAAAAAGCAAAACAAAACCAAACAAAACCAAAACCAAAACCAAAACACGCAATGGCGGTTTTGCAAAACCAAAACACGACGGTAATCCAGATCCAAAACCGAATCCAAAACCAAAATACGGGGGTCAGTGACCATCTCTAGATATAACTAAAGTAGGCAATCAACTTATTTGCGCTGTGTATTTGTAGTATATGTATGTATGTATATGTGTATAAGTTGCCACACAATTTCAATAGCGCAATTCATATATGAGAAACAAGTTGGGAATAGCAGCAGGCTTTGCACATTAAAATACAGAAGATATAGATCCCTGTACCAAAAAGCTTGCAATCTGTTTTATTGGTCATATTTTACCAAATGCCTAAAATAAATGTTTTATAGAACAAAACGTTCCTTCTTTTTTCAATGCATCTTCCTTCCTCATTAAGGTATTTATAATCTTTGGTCTCAGATTGTGGTTGATTCTGCTCCCTTGTAACGTAGGAATGGATGGAATGCCCTAGGGGGTGGGATGGGGGGGAAGTTTCGGGAGAGAGAGGAATGGAAATAGAGGAGTTCCGAGTGGAATCAAGTTTGAAATAGGAACAAGAGAGGAGATGGGATCACGCTGAGCTATATCCGGGTGCCTGCCCTAAGGGAGTCACCAGGTACATAGGCAAACCAAGGGGGGGGGGGGGGGTTCTAGTGCCTGGAAACCCCCTCCAAGTCTGGGGCACTGTATAATTGAGGTGGCTTGACCCTGCGCCAGCTTCACACGGCTCTGCTCGAAAAGAGAGAGCTGCATGCACCTAACAGTAGTTCACACAGCATTGCCCATGTATATTATGGGGATAGGGAGAGTTGGAGAGCAGCCAAGTACTGTCTAAAATTATAGCAACGCCCCCATGTATGTTGGTCACGCCCACTTGCAGGGTGGTGTGGAAACCCCCCTCTACAAATCCTGCGTTTGCCCCTGAGGTAGGTGTCATTATCATCATCATCACCAACAGCTATTTTTACATAGCGCTACTAATTCCGCAGCAGAGAACTCATTCACATAAGTCCCTGCTCCAATGGCGCTTACAGTCTAAATTCCCTAACATACCACACACAGACAGAGAGAGAGGGAGAGAGAGACTAAGGTCAATTTGAAAGCAGCCAATTAACCTACTAGTACATTTTTGGAATGTGGGAGGAAACCGGAGCACCCGGAGGAAACCCACGCGAACATGGGGAGAACATGCAAACTTCATACAGATAAGGCCATGGTCGGAAATTTAACTCATGACCCCAGTGCTGTGAGGCAGAAGTGCTAACCACTGAGCCACCATGCTGTCATGGAGAAGATAGTCAAGGAAACAGGACTTAAAATGTGTTTCCTTTAGATTCTGCTATCTTGTCAGTGACAGACCAAGGACATTTTTGATGTGTGGTCCTTGTTATCATGTCTTTGTGAATAGAAGATGTGTTCTCTTTTCTTTGGGATCAATAAGAACTTAAGAACAGAAGTTCCACACAGTCAGTACAAGTGCAGATCAGCATAAGACAAACATTTCTTCATAGACTCAGTAGAGCATTAAGAACGTTGTAATTTGGGTAGCTACTGGCAACTGATCATTTTTATTACTTGCTTTACTTCTATTAAGGTCAATAATAATAACAAGAGTAATAAACATGTCTGGGAGTTAATATAAAACCGGCGATGTTAGTAGTGTAATGTGATACATTGTATAAATACATCATTATTCCTGAGTAGTTTCTAATCAAAAGATTCAGATAAGCACAATGTGTAAGAGTTTATATTTTCTTTTCTTATGAATATAAATAAAACGTATAAAGTCAGTACCTATATATTTTATAGATTGCTCCTTCTCACTTAGTTGGCCGCTCACAGCTCAAGTCATCTGTCTTGTAGCCCAATTATTCACCCTGAAATTTTGGAAATATCCCCAGTAGTTCCTGCTGGCCGTCAAGCTGCCCCAGCGACATTCGGAGCCATTAATACACAGCTATAGGTGAATGGGCACAAGCAGAAGTTCAGCCTGGGCTCATTGAAGGAACTATGCTATCTTCTATGGAGGAGTATTCTTAAATAGGTGTCTGTATATTGTAAATTAAGTTCTGTATGTTCTTCTGGTTTAGGAGGGACAGTCTGAATTTTAGGCCACTGTCCGACCATCATCATTTATTAATATAGCACCACTGATTCCGCAGCGTTGTACAGAGAACTCACTCACATCAGTCCCTGCCCCATTGGAGCTTACAGTCTAAATTCCCTAACATACACACACACAGACAGACAGGGACATACAGACAGACAGACTAGGGTCAATTTTGATAGCAGCCAATTAACCTACTAGTATGTTTTTGGAGTGTGGGAGGAAACCGGAGCACCCGGAGGAAACCTAAGCAAACACAGGGAGAACATACAAACTCCACACAGATAAGGCCATGGTCGGGAATTGAACTCATGACCCCAGCGCTGTGAGGCTGAAGTGCTAACCACTGAGCCACTGTGCTGACCATCAGGACTTTTGTCCTGATTGGCACTGTTGGGAGAAGTGTCCCGCTCTCTGTGCTTTTCAATGCTCATAGAGCCATGGGTATGGGTATGTGAGTGGACCCTTTTGGCTTCAAACCCCATGTGAACCCCATGTTCCCTTATGTCTGTGGTCAGAGGAGGCAGTGACGACACATATTCTTTTAGACGCTGCCTGGTTAATCTACCTGTGTTGAATGCAAGACAATGCAAGTGAATGTCCCCTATTGATGCCCCATGCAAGTGCAAGTATTGGTTACCACTATATATCAAATACAATCGACCTTCTGTGTCATTGGTGTCATCTAGACTTGTTGCTTAGGAGGGCCAGTTTACGAACCAATCCCATCTTTGCTGATGACATGACCTGGTAGGTCCCATAGCTAGGCTCAGCCCTTCCATCCGGACCCGCCCACCTGTCACTCAGAATCCCTTTAATTGCTGAGAACATATATTATACTTTCTCAGAAGTGAAGGGGATTTCAGAGCAACTCACTCTGAAATCCGGGTACAAGGAGCAGAACTTTTGGGAGAGGCCGTCCCAATCGCCTCCCAACATTGGACGAGGACCATAAGAGTAACCACTTTTCTTTAGCAATAGACAGGTATCTCAGGAAGTTGAAATATACTGTGACCTCTTTCCATCTTAAGTGTCAGTTTTCCTATAACCGTCAATGCCTGATAAATGTTTTTGTTGCAAATTAATAATCAATTTGGAAGTGGAAACCAGGAAAAGATGCTGATATAACAGAACAGCGGTTCCAGGATAACAGAAGCAACACAGTAAGAATACCAAATGTGATCCTTTCAGTGCCAGAACCTTGCTGCGATGGGGCTTTACAAACTGTTGCTTCCATTAAATCTGTTCTGAAATAACAATACAATATTTTGTTATGTATTTTGTTAAATATAAATGTGCACCAACCCCTGCCAGAAATCACATTAAATTTAGGGGTCATTATATATGCTAAAACTTAATAGCATAAAATATAACTTCATAACTGTGAATGAATGAAGCAGCTCCAGCATCTGCAGGCTGCCTCTGTGAAGCAATAATTAACTCTTACCATTCCAGACAAATATGCCCAGGGACACTGACCCACCCCAACGATAAAATATTAATAAATTGTGCTGATGAAATAATGATACTTTTCCCTGTGAAAGAAGGTTTTTCATTAATAGACCCCTATATGTCCTATAAACAACAACAAGAATAATGGGGTTTCCGGACTCTACATGAAGATGGATTGTCTCACCAATTTGACCCAAGTGGATACCCAGCTGCTAACGTGTTAGACATCTGAGTCTCCTAACCTGTTGGAATCTAGAAATGAGATCTCTTTACAATATACACAACATGACACATCTTGAGAGCTGCATTATGGCAGCACAGATGTCACTAGGAATGTCTGCACCACTGAGATGTGGTTTTGTAATCCCCCCGACCATGCAAAATGTTTCTGCCATATCCCATTTTCATAGTCACCCCCCCCACCCCCCTTTTCACTATATTATATCACCAAGACTATATCACCTTAGTACTAATGTGATGCTTTTTTTTGTGCATGCAGAAAAAGAAGGATAGAGATTTACACCTTCATTGCAGAATCACTTTGCCAGCTCCTTTGTCAGCGACTTAGCAATGTTTTAATTATTACGTCTCTTTTTTAAATCAACCCCCTCATCCAGCTGTTTTGTTTTATTACACTGTGATATTGTGTACACTGTGCAACTTGTCCCGCCGGCGCCCTGGGTCAGTCCACCTACTGTCCCTGCTCCACCTTGTGTTACATCACTGGCTTAACTTCCCCCTTAGGATTGTGATTTAAAGGGAGAGACACCATACCTAAAGAGTTCTTGTCACATGCTCGGACCGTCCCCAGATTAACTCTCAAACCGGTTTAAAAAATCAATAAAGAAATTTGAAAACTCGCCCAATCTGTTTCAGACATATCTGGATCGAAAATGATCAATCCTGTCCATGCGTGATACAGCTGGATCTTTCATTTTTTTTCTCTCTAATTGGCCTGGCTTACCCTTCACTCCCAACTGTTTTCATTTGTTGTTTACTGGACCCAAATGTTTCTCCACTTCCCACAGTATCTATCTTCTATCGTCTGTGTCAGGATTTCCCAGGTATGACCACGGAGAGGAGATAAGTGGTTATAATAAGTTTATTAATAAACAGAGATGACAAGGTAACTCATGAGACAGTTCAAAGTGCAGATGAGAAACAGGTAACTGCAATAGTAGATTTCAACAGGCAGCATAGAACTACAAGTACCAGGTATAATGGTTAAAGATGCAGGAGTCCAGGACACAGGTAACAGCAAATAGTGGATTTCAACAGGCAGCGTAGAACTACAAGTACCAGGTATAATGGTTGAAGATGCAGGAGTCCAGGACACAGGTAACAGCAAATAGTGGATTTCAACAGGCAGCGTAAGACTACAAGTACCAGGTATAATGGTTGAAGATGCAGGAGTCCAGGACACAGGTAACAGCAAATAGTAGAATTCAACGAAGAAATATGCAGGAGTCCAGATAGCAGATAGAAGCTGAGCACAGGGAATGCTCCTCAGAATGACCTGGTGATCTGACCCAGACTGTTTGAAGCAGGCAGGTATAAATAGGCCTCATGCAGCTGAAACCACTCCCAGTGATCAAGGAGAATAATCAAGTAGCACAGTGGCCCCTTTGGTGGGCAGTGGTACTACAAGTGGAAGCATAACAAATCCAATAGAGTCACTGCAGACAGCAGCTGCAGAGTGCAAGTCGTGACAGTACCCCCTCCTTAAAGGGCGGATTCCAGACGCCCAAATACTAGAAATGGTCAGAAAAGTCAGAGTCATAGTCCAGAATTGGGCATGTATTTGAGAAGTCTTCATGCAAGGACGGAAAGGGTATAGAAACCACGCCACAAGGGAGTTGAGATCCAGGAGAATCTTTCTTCTTCTTCTTCCTCTTCACTCTCTTTTTATGGTTTTTAGAGTGTTGCTGGAAATGGAGTGAAGAAAACGATAATCTCAAAGTGGGAGTAGCTGGAGATAGAACATGTGGCATAGATGAAGCACTGGGAGTGAGAATAGCAGGTGCTGGTGTAAATTCTTTGATCACGGCCTCAGTAAAAAGTTGTAAATCAGACAGAATGGGATCTTGAATTTCAATTAAGGGCTCTGCCCATTCCAGAGCTTCCCCTGTAAAGTTGGCCAACATGTAAAACACTTGCTTTCGTTGAGTATCAAGGAGGTTGGATACAGAGGGAAAATAGGATATACAGAATTTAATAAGAGCACGAAATTGCTGAATATCCCCATTGAAGGTAGGTGGTTGGAAGACTTGAACAGAAGATGAATTCGAATTAGCATGAGACTCGGCCAGTTCGGGTTGAACATACATCCCTAGGGACTTGTGTAGGACCCCCTTGGCAGAAGACAATCCATACTGGGCAGATGACTTGGCAGGGCGCCCGGATTGGGCGGCAGACTTGGGAGCAGGCCCGGACTGGGCGGCAGGCCTGGCAGGGACAGCACTTTGAGAAGCCTGAGGGCAGACAGCACTTTGAGAAGCCTGAGGGCAGACAGCACTTTGAGAAGCCTGAGGGCAGACAGCACTTTGAGAAGCCTGAGGGCAGACAGCACTTTGAGAAGCCTGAGGGCAGACAGCACTTTGAGAAGCCTGAGGGCAGACAGCACTTTGAGAAGCCTGAGGGCAGACAGCACTTTGAGAAGCCTGAGGGCAGACAGCACTTTGAGAAGCCTGAGGGCAGACAGCACCAAGTGGGAACTCGGGCTGAACCGCATGGACTGGCAACTCGGGCTGGACCGCATGGACTGGCAACTCGGGCTGGACCGCATGGACTGGCAACTCGGGCTGGACCGCATGGACTGGCAACTCGGGCTGGACCGCATGGACTGGCAACTCGGGCTGGACCGCATGGACTGGCAACTCGGGCTGGGCCGCATGGACTGGCAACTCGGGCTGGGCCGCATGGACTGGCAACTCGGGCTGGGCCGCATGGACTGGCAACTCGGGCTGGACCGCATGGACTGGCAACTCTGGAGCGGCCTGGAGGGACAGGACCCCCTCTGGAGCGGACTGTAAGGTCAGCGCCCCCTCTGGAGCGGACTGGAAGGGCAGCGCCCCCTCTGGAGCGGACTGGAAGGGCAGCGCCCCCTCTGGAGCGGACTGGAAGGGCAGCGCCCCCTCTGGAGCAGACTGGAAGGGCAGCGCCCCCTCTGGAGCAGACTGGAAGGGCAGCGCCCCCTCTGGAGCAGACTGGAAGGGCAGCGCCCCCTCTGGAGCAGACTGGAAGGGCAGCGCCCCCTCTGGAGCAGACTGGAAGGGCAGCGCCCCCTCTGGAGCAGACTGGAAGGGCAGCGCCCCCTCTGGAGCAGACTGGAAGGGCAGCGCCCCCTCTGGAGCAGACTGGAAGGGCAGCGCCCCCTCTGGAGAAGACTGGAAGGGCAGCGCCCCCTCTGGAGCAGACGGGAAGGGCAGCGCCCCCTCTGGAGCAGACGGGAAGGGCAGCGCCCCCTCTGGAGCAGACGGGAAGGGCAGCGCCCCCTCTGGAGCAGACGGGAAGGGCAGCGCCCCCTCTGGAGCAGACGGGAAGGGCAGCGCCCCCTCTGGAGAAGACTGGAGGGGCAGCGCCCCCTCTGGAGAAGACTGGAAGGGCAGCGCCTCCTCTGGAGAAGTCTTTAAGGGCAGCGCCTCCTCTGGAGAAGTCTTTAAGGGCAGCGCCCCCTCTGGAGAAGTCTTTAAGGGCAGCGCCCCCTCTGGAGAAGTCTTTAAGGGCAGCGCCCCCTCTGGAGAAGTCTTTAAGGGCAGCGCCCCCTCTGGAGAAGTCTTTAAGGGCAGCGCCCCCTCTGGAGAAGTCTTTAAGGGCAGCGCCCCCTCTGGAGCAGACTTTAAGGGCAGCGCCCCCTCTGGAGCAGACTTTAAGGGCAGCGCCCCCTCTGGAGCAGACTTTAAGGGCAGCGCCCCCTCTGGAGCAGACTTTAAGGGCAGCGCCCCCTCTGGAGCAGACTTTAAGGGCAGCGCCCCCTCTGGGTTGAACTGGGGAACCTGGGTTCTCATGGGAGCAGATAACATGTCTGGAATGAAGACAGAAGCTTGTAATTTAGAGCTGGAGATAGAGGTTGAAGATGGTCGGAGTCTACGGAGCGGGCAATCCTGTAAAAAATGTACATCACTGGCACAGTAAAGACACAGTTTGTAGGTCATCCTGCGCCATCGCTCCTCTTCGGTCAGGTGAGGGCGTGGAGCACCTGAAAACCTGGAATTTGTTACAGGAATATTGGGAGGTACTGCTTGCAGAGAGTCAAAGGCAGACAAATTTGGTAATGAAATGTTAGCAGCATAGTTAGACTCCTTACAGCAGGATGTATTAGGGGTGGAAACTGGAAGTTGCTTAAGCACTTGGTTCAGCAAGGAAGATACTTGCGCTATTTGAGTGCGAAGTTGAAGAATGTCCACTTGGAGCAACTGGAACAGGGAATTTTCTGAGGAAATAGCAGCCATGGTCTTAATGTTGAAAACGGAGTAAGTCACTTCCCTGGAAATCCTTTCCAAAAGAGATGAAAGCCGTGCAGCAGCAGGCTTGGTTTTATGGCCAGATCATACTGTCAGGATTTCCCAGGTATGACCACGGAGAGGAGATAAGTGGTTATAATAAGTTTATTAATAAACAGAGATGACAAGGTAACTCATGAGACAGTTCAAAGTGCAGATGAGAAACAGGTAACTGCAATAGTAGATTTCAACAGGCAGCATAGAACTACAAGTACCAGGTATAATGGTTAAAGATGCAGGAGTCCAGGACACAGGTAACAGCAAATAGTGGATTTCAACAGGCAGCGTAGAACTACAAGTACCAGGTATAATGGTTGAAGATGCAGGAGTCCAGGACACAGGTAACAGCAAATAGTGGATTTCAACAGGCAGCGTAGGACTACAAGTACCAGGTATAATGGTTGAAGATGCAGGAGTCCAGGACACAGGTAACAGCAAATAGTAGAATTCAACGAAGAAATATGCAGGAGTCCAGATAGCAGATAGAAGCTGAGCACAGGGAATGCTCCTCAGAATGACCTGATGATCTGGCCCAGACTGTTTGAAGCAGGCAGGTATAAATAGGCCTCATGCAGCTGAAACCACTCCCAGTGATCAAGGAGAATAATCAAGTAGCACAGTGGCCCCTTTGGTGGGCAGTGGTACTACAAGTGGAAGCATAACAAATCCAATAGAGTCACTGCAGACAGCAGCTGCAGAGTGCAAGTCGTGACAGTCTGCTATTTCAAAATCTGTACGACTTAAAATAAGAGCATCCCAATGTGGTGAGCTTAATTCGTGCCTGCGCTTCCTTACTGTACTACTCCTGCACGCTAATGCCCCCTACTGCCTCTGCAAACACAAGTGGCTGTAAGTGCAAGAGACACATAACTCCGATACGGATGGAAGTAGTCCACATGAACAGTTTTTCATTTTTGCCCATCTTTACATATCTCGATTTACTTACACGCCACTTTAAGTTAGGTCCATAGTGCCTACCAGTAGTGGCACAACTACCATTGGTGAATTGGGAACATGTTTGTTTGTAAATGCAAATTGCGTTCACTTTTAATTAATCCAACAAATAGTTTTGCTAAATTTTGACGTCTGCTATTTACGTAAATTTTACAATCTAACATTAAGACGTTTACATACATAAATTTGCTTCAAAAATATTTTTTAATAAGGAAAATAAACTCATCTTGTTCCTTTTATTATCATTTTGCTATGATTGCAAGAAATGAAAACAGCAAAAGCTTATACTGTGTTTCTTTGTGAGTTGTGAATAAGTCACAGTTGCTTTTAGTTGCTAATAAAATATATTTTATGTTACATTGTAGAATGTCTGTTGAGGTGTATAAGAAATGAAGTTAAATGTATCCATTTACGCTAACCATAATACTCCTTGCAACCACAAAAATTTAGCATACCAAGACAAGACTGAAATGAAGTTTGGAATTCTTACATTATCAGTAATAACAAGTGGGGAAATCGAAAAAAAAGTTCTCTTAAAAGGTTTTGAACATGTATATATAAAGGTAACACTTACAAACGTATATTCTAAATCTAAAGACTATGGGCCTGATTCATTAAGGATCTTAAATGAAGGTATCTTATTTCAGTCTCCTGGACAAAACCATGTTACAATGCAAGGGGTGCAAATGAGTTTTCTGTTTTGCACATAAGTTAAATACTGCCTGTTTTTTCATGTAGCACACAAATATCAGCTTTAAATTTCAGTGTACAAATAAGCTATCAAGTATTTGTGTGCTACATGAAAAAACAGTCAGTATTTAACTTATGTGCAAAACATAATACTATTTTGCACCCCTTGCATTGTAACATGGTTTTGTCCAGGAGACTGAAATAAGAAGTTTCTTAAGTGAAGATCCTTAATGAATAAGGCCCTATTTCTTTAAATATGTAATAACAGATTTGTGAATTAATTTGCTTAACAGAGATTAATTGGGCAATACTCCAAAAACATACTAGTAGGTTTATTGGCTGCTATCAAAATTGACCCTAGTCCGTCTGTGTGTGTGTGTGTGTGTGTTAGGGAATTTAGACTGTAAGCTCCATTGGGGCAGGGACAGATGTGAGTAAGTTCTCTGTACAGCGCTACGGAACTAGTGGCGCTATATAAATAAATGATGAAGAAGATGATGAATATTGCAAATTGTCCATGGAACAGGTGAATCATTCATCTCTTTATATGACATAATTTTCAGTAAAAGACAAGAAACTAAAAGAACTTCGGAGCAAAAATCATACCATCAGGCTACACCCCTATACATTATACTGTAACCTTCACTGAGTTCAGAGGAAATAAGAGGTCTGATTGATACCACAATGCTCCCTCATGTTCCTTTAAATAAACAAGCAGGAGTTGGTTGAGCTAAAATGTTCTAGTCTTCTTTCATCATTATAATGCTCTGATTGGCTGCAGGCTGTCCTAGTCCCACCCACTTCATGTCTTGCTCCTCTGTGACTTCCCAGTTTTGAAGAATGATTACAATAGGTGCACTCATCTCTGTCACATGTGCCTAACTATCTAAGTAAAGAGCAAATATATTGTTTGTATGAGCTAAAGTGTCCTTTTTTCAATGACTGTTATGCATTCCATAAGGAAAGACCTTCATGTTTGCCAAAAGTCCCAATTTTCCTGGGGTTGGGGTGTGTTCTGTCGATAATGGGGTGGGGTGTGGTTTTGGTGGACCCAGGCTTGATTTGGGAAGATTGAAGATGTGGCCTATTTTGTGTCAAATGTACAATGTTGGCAGATTTGCACTTTCACTGTGACACCAGTAGTTCGGGTCGGCTAATTGATTGAATATATTGGCTGCTTCAGTCATTACGTATCTTTTTTTGAATATTGTGTTTCTTTACACCACAGTTGCTGCATCATAGTCAAAATTAAAAAAAAAATAAAAATGAATGAACAGCAATCACATGTGCTGCATTTTACCCATAAGGCTACAGAAAAAGTACTGATTTCTATCTTTTTATTAATAAATTTTTTTTTTGTATAATACACCCAAACAACATTACAGAGCATTTTAATATACAGTGCTCAACTAGAGACGTTTTTAAAACCTGATCCATTCACTTTAAGCAAATTAAGACAGAAAAGGAAGGCACAGATATTAAAAATAAACAAATAAATAAATACAATAAAAATTTGAATATTTGAATGTTAATGACAAATAATTAAAATATGTTTGCATTTTAAACTATTGTGTCTCTTCCTCCTACTTTTGCCAGTGGGACATAAACATAAAGGGTCTGATTCATTAAGGAATGTAAGGCAAAACAATGAGTATGTTTTCTCCTGGACAAAACCATGTTACAATGTAAGGGGTGCAAATTAGTTTATTATTTTGAACATAAGTTAAGTACTTGCTGTTTTTTCATGTAGCACACAAATATTTGATAGCTTTATTTGTACACTAAAATTTAAAGTTGATCTAGAACATGACCTACCACAACTATAAATCTGTCATCACATTTTAAATTTTCCACCCCCCTCCAATGCCACATGGTTTTGCCAAGGTGCAAAGTTACTCATTTTGTTTGCTTTACTTTTCTTAATAAATCAGGCTCAAAATGTATAAATACATATATAGAAGGAAGAGGAGTGAGTATTTCCCTCCTCTATGCTTTATCAGTGCTGAAATCCTCTCACGTTTTCTATTCATTCTCAGGCTTTGCCTCGCTGACAGACGAAGCCTAAAGTGGAAAGGAAGACTTTCTATGAAGTGAATCTTGTTTCCATGGAGCAGACTTTCTCATAAAATACAGAAGGGGAACAATACAGAGGAGAACAGACTGTGGTTTTATCAGCTGTTTCCATTTGATTAATATTCTAAATTTAAACTCAAATTTTAATATGCTCAATTTCTTCAATGTTGACATTTTTGTACTACAAAAAATAAAAATAAAAATTCGCCTTTTTTTAAAACATTAGTTAGTCTTTGTGCCACAATACCTGCAGCATGGTAAAAAAAAAGAAGCAAGTCATAAGTAATGTATTTCACACATAAGGCTGCAGAAACAAAAGTGATTATTTGTATCCGTCTCTATTTTCTTTAAGCATTTCCTATGTAATGTGTAAGCAAATGAGAGAGAACAGATAGAAACGTATCTAATGTAATATGGGATATGTTTTATTTATAAACATATTCAAACACAATAAAGAAATAGATGTGGGAGTAGAGAAATGCAAAGTAGAAAAAGAGATGAAATCAATATATTCTGAGAGATTTTAAATCTCCCTAGTGGCTTTCAGTTGAAGTCATTTGTGTTCAGAAAGGCCCATTATTGAACCTGGTGCGAGCTGAAGATGATCACTATCGGCCACTATGCGCGGTCATCATCTAACCACTCGCACTGGCCACAATAGACATGGGGGTATATTTACTAAACTGCGGGTTTGAAAAAGTGGAGATGTTGCCTATAGTAACCAATCAGATTCTAGCTGTCATTTTGTAGAATGCACTAAGTAAATGATAACTAGAATCTGATTGGTTGCCATAGGCAAAATCTCCATTTTTTAAAACCCGCAGTTTAGTAAACCTACATGTCACGGTTAAATGCAGGAATACAGCTAGGAGCCACAAATATGGTGAAAAACACTCAATGTTTATTTGCTGAAGTGTACAATAGCAGGTAATCATGAGTTTGTAGTAAATACCAGGTGCAAAGCTGATGCAGGAAGCAGGAGGTAATATGAACGTGCAGATAACACCAGGTACACAGCTGATGCAGGGAAGCAGGAGGTATGGAGAGATCCCAAGCAGCAAGTAACCAGAAGCATACCAGAAAGCAGGAACAACAAGTAACAACAGGATGTGACAACAATAACCAGTAATGTATGCTGGGAGTGACAGGTATAAATAGGGGAAACACCCAGGTGCAAGGAATAATTAGTGCAGCAAGGTTAACTCCTAAAGCACAAGAAGCAGGAACAATATGAGCACCTCTGGTGATCAGAGGTACTGCTGCTAACACATAAAATGAAACAAAAATAATAAAGTCCAAAAGTCCAGGAGGCAGGAGCTGCCAATACAAAGCAGAAGGCTGTAGGCAGACCGTTACAATACCCCATGAAATTAATACAACTGATCAAACCATGTGTAGCCAAATTAAAGGATGCTCCTGTGGTTCAACTCTTACTTATAGCAGCAAGATGGGCCTGTGTGTGGCCACTGTTGGTTCGAAATGGTTGAAGAGTCAATGATTATTTTGATGAAGTGTTCGATAATTGGGCAATTGTCTTATATGTCATGTGATTCTAACACTGTAGAGCTGCGTCTGGAAGACGTAGAAGACTAAGCTTTACCATCTCATGTTTGTTGAGCACTGTAGACTTGAGCATCAAGGTACGTGCGCAGGTATACGTGTTGTTCGTACTAAGCTTTAAAAGACTCTATTTGTATAGTTCTCATGTAAACCACGGAATCTCTCAATGTTAGAGCATTCTTCTCCTTATAATAATGATCCTTGGTGAACATTCTTTCCATAGCTTAAATCAATGAGAAATTCAGAGATTACCAGCATTACACGGAGACCTTCTGTGTAAGATTAATTGCTGGTAACCCAATTTCTCTTAATCTGCTACAGTAAAGCCACGGAGAACCCATGAAATTGCTTTATATGTCAAACACTGAGCAGAGGCAGCAACTGGAAAAAATTAGAAAAGGTCTTTTCTGTAAATCAGAAAGTCATTAACTCTTAAAAAAATGGCCATATACTTACGATATGGAATTTCTAAAAATGAGATTTAAAATATATTGGTAATTGCGTTTTTAAAATAACTGTAGATGGGAAAACGCTCTATAGATACTGTCCAAGTGATAGGACAAACCGATGCGGGTCAGCCACTAGCCCAATGCGTTGGAACAATAGTGGAATATGAAATTGTTGTGGCTGGATTGTTGTCAGAATGCACCTGGGGTGAATTTGGGGGCTCGTAATAATTTTGCACTATGGCGAGGGTGGAAAAACTTTAAAAACTAACAACATAAGCCAAAATAGCCAACATGTTTGTCTTTTCTTATTCTTATCAAGGTAAACACAAGAGAAAGAAGAATTGGATAAAACACTAAATGGATGAGGATGATGATGATGATGATGAGGATGATGATGAGGATGAGGATGATGAGGATGATAAGGATGATGAGGATGATGATGATGATAAAGAATTAGAAAATGACAATGAAAATGATGACAAAGTGACAACAGATGGAAATTCACTGACCCTGGTCCTGACCCGGCAGCCCATCTAGCACCTATCCAACTCTTTGCATTAGTTAGATACACAATAAAAACTGTATAGCTTTATGGTTAGGTACACTACTAGAGAGTGTATCTAACGGTAAATTATAGGAAGGCACTACAATCTACAAAATAGATCTATTTGGTTCATTATGACAATTTTAGTTGAAAAAAAAAAAGTCTACAAATTACCATTTAGACAGCACTTGTCCCTATTTCACCACAATTGCCGCATGCACATTTTATTAAGTGTTATACACACAGTGTTTCCTGCTTTGTATTTGCTCAATTCTGACAGCTCAGCCCCAGAGTGGACATGCAACTCAATCACTAGTTTTGCAAAGTTTTGCAAACCTAAGAATATATGTTTTTTTTTTATACTTTTTTTCTGGTTATTTAAATGTAATGGAGGAATAGAAAGGGGAAAAAAATAATAGATGATGAAGCTCATGATGATCATGATGATGCCACAATGAGCAGAAATCAATGGCCAATGAGTATGAACCCCACCAAACACTTTCGCCGTGTTCTGTTTTGTCCCATGCTCTATTTACAGTGCCACAGACCCTTTGTGGCACCTTATAGGCAATAATAATAATAATAATAATAATAATAATAATAATCCCTATTATAGCCTAAGACTGTACATCCTTTGTGTTCGATAAGGAGACCAGCAACTATGTAATGTGTTTTTCTGCAATCTGAATTTCCTGTGAATTTGCAAATGAGCTTACAGACCTTGAACCTGTCAAAATCCACCCACACTTAAGGTGTGACAAACTAATTCTCATCTCTAAATATAACCTAAAATATTATCATGGAAAGTGAGAGGTGACTATCATTTGCCCATACATTGAAAAGTATATTTCGGGGATATTGTAAAAAAAAAATATGGCTGATGACAATGACATCCGGGTAATATTTGATAGTGCCAAATAACTGACACGGTCAGGTTGGCAACAATATGGAATCAATGCAATTACAGCCGTAAAGAGTCTGTTTAGGTGAGGTTTGGTAAACTCACCCAATTTGTTTGTATAAAATGTACATAACAATTTATTTGCAGCATCTCATCATTCAAACACACTGGAAACTAATGAACTATTGGAATGCATAGGAGAAGGAAAGGCTGTTTACTCAGATGAGAATCTCCATGAGACCTGCTACACAGCCCTTCAGTAGCATCTGCACGTCCGCCTCTCCAGATAGCAGGCCGCAAGTACAGCTTACATGAAACACTAAATTCTATTTTGCTCTGCTCACGTGTGCAATAAAACAAAGGAATGTTACTATTTTGGACTTGCAACCACCTCTAAATTAAGTATTTATCAAAGTCTGGGTATTACCAAATTGAATAATATACATGAAATAACTGGAGTGTTTTATTTAATTAAATATGTTCATCATGCTCTCCTTTACTCCACTGCAGCAGGTGGACATGTTAGGAATGAGGGCCTTCTCTAGCACGGCAGGCCAGGGGTGACAGACAGGTTTGCAGACTTGCTTTGCAGAAATGCCCAGTGTGGATTGGTTTATTCACACGCACGGGTGGTGCAAGTGACGTCACAGCAACTCAGTTTCAGCTTTTTGACCTGTATCAATTCCTTCAGGGCACCTGTCTAACAGAGCTGCGTGGGATGTCAGGTTAACACCGAACAATGCATATTACCGTCATGGTTCATATACAAAAAAGTTCAATTTTGGGGTTTAGTGTATCTTTAACCTGACATGTGTGTCCGGGGCTTGATTATCCATTAGGCTGACTAGGATGCAGCCTAGGACGCAAGTGTATTTTGAGGGGGAACAAAATTTCTGAGAGTGGAAATTACCTGAAATTCATTTTAAAATATAAGAGAATAGTTGTTCTCCAAAGAAAACATGAAAAAAAAAATGTAGTAAGGTTTTTTTGACGTATTCCCATGGTAAAGGCTGAAGACAATGAATCATCCTTGGGCGGGAACTTGAGGATAAGAGTAGGAGAGACAAGGATGATGACAGTCGCAAACGTGACAGCCCCCCTCCACCCTCCATGTCTTCACCCTCAGTAACTCACCTTTACGCCTCCGTTCTGATATACAGTTCTAATTTTAATGAAAACTAAAAGAGTGGTAATGATTGCTGTCACTCAACTGAAGCTGAGTTTGGAAAAAACTAAAACACTAAACATTAAATTTAAGGACAAGTTAATTTTTACCTGCCGCGTATTAGCCTGGTATGACAGGGAAGGGGGCGCTAAGGGTATATTAGCCTAGGGCAGCCTGAACCCTTAACCAGACCCTGTTTATGTCATACTTACCAACTTTTTTGTTCTTCATCAGAGATGAAATCTGAGGATGGATGGGGGTGGGACCCGGTGATTCACGCCTTTTTTGCCCTGCGGCCCAATGATGCATATGCATCATTTTGCCACGTAGGTGGGGGCAAAATGACGCAATTCACTGTGAATCGCATCATGGGGGGCAGGGTGCATGAGAATGGCCTGCTCACCCAGAATTCGGGAGTCTCCTGGATATTTTCATCATCATCACCATTTATTTATATAGCGCCACAAATTCCGCAGCGCTGTACAGAGAACTCACTCACATCAGTCCCTGCCCCATAGGAGCTTACAGTCTAAATTCCCTAACATACACACACAGACAGACAGACATACACAGACTAGGGCCAATTTGATAGCAGCCAATTAACCTACCAGTATGTTTTTTGGAGTGTGGGAGGAAACCGGAGCACCCGGAGAAAACTCACACAAACATGCGGAGAACATACCAACTCCATACAGATAAGGCCATGGTTGGGATTTGAACTCATGACCCCAGTGCTCTAAGGCAGAAGTGCTAACCACTGAGCCACCATGCTGCCCTTTTGGGAGAGTGGGCAAGTGTGGTTTATGTGGGTAACCAGACTATTTTTTTTTGTGTGTGTGGTGCTTGCAGTCATTTATCTGACAGCTGAAAAGTAACACTGAAGAACAAAAAAACAACAATATAGTGATTTATATTTAAGAATTCCTGGTACCCATTCTGCTACTGGATTATCTCCTATCTGTGAAATGCAGAGTCTTTTTGTCTCCCGCAGTCATATTAGACGGTGCTACATAATCATCAAGCCTTTCTGCCTGGAGAAGGGATTTCAGTGGTATAAGTGGAAGAAACTTTATATGCTTAGGACACTGCTATTAACGCAGCTGGAATACTAACCAACACGTCCTGCGCACAGGGAGCATATGTCAGTGTCAGACCATGTACATTTTTTGCACTCTTTCCCTAATCATGCCCTTCAGCCTAAGCATTTTTGACAAGCAATAATAAGACCTGTGCCATACATGTGAATATAATTGGAAGAAAGTGAAATATACATTTTGAAATCTCTTTTGCATTCTCTTTAGCATCTACTGAAAATAACCAGCTAGTCGTAGGCTGTACGGATTGAAAAGCAGACATGGCATGGATAGGTTACAGCCAATGCAGAAATTGTACCCCTTGCCTATTAGCAGTGGTAGCAGCCATTTTGTGGGCTGAGCCAATGTTCAGTCAGCCAATGAAATTACTAGGAATTAGTGACATCAGAATAATCAAGGTAACAGGAACACTTTACAGAGCATCATCATCATCATTTATATAGCGCCACTAATTCCGCAGCGCTGTACAGAGAACTCATTCACATCAGTCCCTGTCCCATTGGAGCTTACAGTCTAAATTCCCTAACATAAAGAGAGAGAGACAGAGACTAGAGCCAATTTAATAGCAGCCAATTAACCTACCAGTATGTTTTTGGAGTGTGGGAGGAAACCGGAGCACCTGGAGGAAACCCACGCAAACACAAGTAGAACATACAAACTCCTCACAGATAAGGCCATGGTCAGGAATCGAACTCATGACCCCAGTGCTGTGAGGCAGAAGTGCTAACCACTGAGCCACCGTGCCTTTGTGTATAATGTTCTGTGTAACAGCCAGGGCCTGATTATCCAATAAGCTGACTAGGCTACAGCCTAGGGTGTAAGGCTTTTGGGGGAGGGGCAAAATTGTGACGGAGATAAACTGAAATAAATGTTAAAATATAAAACAATACTTGTTCTCCAAAGTAAAAATAAAACATGAAAGAAAAATTAAAACAAAATAAGAGACAAATATTTTGTGAACCATTTAAAAAGACAAGTGGAAAACGCATGAAGGGGACAGAAGAACGAGAGGGATCTTTATTGAAAAAGATTTGAAAACTTGACTCAGTTTTCAGCCACTGATATTGAGCCAAGGGTGAAGTAAGCTGGGTTTTCGATTAAGGACGAGTTTGCTTTTACCTACCACATATAAGCCTGACCTGGACCCTTAATCAGGCCGTGGTAACAGTTTTTGCATAAATATGTTGATCACTATACATAAGTATTTGTTCCCTGTTAGCAAAATATAATGTTTAATAGTTTCCACCTATAAAAAAAAGTCTGGATACAATATAAGATGTTTTTCTGCAAATACTACTTTTAAGACATTATTAACAGCTCTTTGCAGTTACGTTTAGTTATCCTTAATTATAATTAGGGACACCTGACATAGATTGAGAAAACTAATTTTAATATCATACTGATCGCATATAATATAGAATATGAGATAAAAAGATGCAATATGTGCTATATTCCTGTTTTCAAAAGAGTCTACACAAGTATGTCTCATACTTAAAAGCAAAACCAAAATAGTTTCAGTGCTCATTGAAACATTTAAGGCAGCACCCCCTAGTGTTCATGAGTGTAATTACATTATAATTATCGGTAAACTGTAATTTCGCAGCCATTGCAGTCTTCCTATAGAATTGTGCCTTAATCAGGTGTATTGAGTGGGCCACATCTCAAGTGGGACATTTTAAGTGTAAAAATTAGTAACTGTGTATCCCATATGCTCATACCTTTCTGTGTCATTTTCTCCATTAAACTCTGTGTATAAAGTGTAAAGCACAGAATAATCAGCTATTATCTTGCATATGGTTATACTGGGAATGAAAAACCGCTGTCTTATTCATTTTATTAAGATAAATCCTTTCCATGATCAAAAATTATATTCCCCTTCCCTAACAAAACTAATTTCCTCTATATCAAATTATACAGTTACTGTTTAGGAAATTCTTACATCCTTTTTCATTTTTAGTATGCTTTACAAGTCTGTCTGAATTTGCTGGGCCTATTTATATACATACTTGCCAACTTTTCCTCATTGGCTTCAGGGAGATCCCGGGGGAGGAGGGCATGTGTGGGTGGGGCTTGACGAATCACATCATTTTGGTCCCACCCCCTAAACGATTGTCACAATTTTGTCCAATTGCAGCAGGGGGCGGGGCTATGATGACGCAATATTTGCATAATTAAACCCCTTCCCCCCCACACTTATCTATTGCGGGGGCGAGAACCGGGAGGTTGTCCTGCTCTCCCGGGAGATCTCCCAGAAATGCGGGAGTCTCCCGGACATTCTGAGAGAGAAGGCAAATATGCGTTATAGAAAAGCAGCTAATGAATTTCTAGAGACTGAAGTGTCTTTTACATTTCTGTCTCCATTACTGAAGTCATGTTGTCTTACCTGTCAGTCTTTGATTAAATCTTGGTCTCCGTGAAAATGGCCACCTCCATAGGCATCAATACATGGACATAGGACACAATTTCTGAACTTTGAGAGATCACCCCTATTTCAGGGAGTCTCCCTGACATTCAGGGAGAGTTGGAAAGTATGAATTATAGAGGTGGCCCTGGTCCGTCAACTTTTTTTTTTTAACACACATCTAAGTCTGGAAACTCTGTGATACATTTGGGGAGATTCAATTCAGCTTAATGTATCTCCGAACAGTCCATGGAGACACATTGTGCAGGTGTTGAGGCTGAAATATCTGCTCATTTTTCCTCTCACCCCTTAGAGCAGAGATTCCTTAACGCAATGGGTGACAATGTGCGCAGCGGTGGTGTCCTGGGTCACATCAGGGCCAATTGATCCCCTTCCCCCCAGTGTGTCCATTAAAACCCTCAATAACATTAGTCTTCTCTCCACAAAGATCAGTAGCAGAAGCCATCTTTCTTTTTACATTACAAGAATTCTATTGCGTATGTCACTTCCTTCTCAATGTTATAATGTATGTACTAGCATAAGGGAATGTTAAAAATCAATAGGTTCTTGAACGAAAAACCCCATGATATAAATAATTGTTTTTCTAAGGTAAAGTTGCAAGACCATTCTCTTGTGGATATGCCCCTCCTCCTCATAGCAGTAGCAACCAATCACAACACACAAATCTCCTTATTCCTTCTTAGAGCCCTCCCACTCCCTAACTTTTCATGTGATCTGCCAATCACACAATAAGATAGATAGTGGATGTAAGGCCTTATCCACACCACAAGAACCAGACAGTGCTGAGCAAATAGCCCTCTGTCTACAGTCTTGGCACTTCAAATTCTGCTCTTGCCCTACGCATTAACATATTGCCCCAGACAGGTACTTTGCTCTCTCCTTCCGCACAAACTTCACTCCACCTAGTTCCATGGTCCAGTTCCGGGCAAACCACTTTCAGTATCCACCCACCTCCACTGTAAGTAGAGGTCGGTGGCCACAATATACTCCACCTCATCCATCGTATATGCTCCTGCTGGTATTGGTTCACCTGAAATAATCTGTCACCCAGTGAAGTCGTAATAAATGGGTTTCTTTTGCTAGTGTACCACTAATATAGCTACAATTATACTTTATATCACCCAAGCAGAATTGACTTTTTTTTAATTGCCCTTAGATAAATTATTGTTGCACTTAGACGCAACACAAAACCACACTGGTTACAGTTGCATTCAATGCAGAGCAGAGATGATCTGTGATGGATCCAAGGGTTACACAGATAAACAGCTCTGCCTGATGTTATAAAGGCACTGTAGAAAAACACAGGAGGAAGTCAGAAATATATAGCAATATTGTTTTGTTTTTTTTCTTTTTAAACTGCTGATGGCCAAACCAATAAATTACATTTGTCTGAAGGTGAAAAGACCTTTAAATCAGCACAGAATTAGTTCTGTAAGAATTGTTTTAATATAGAATTCCAGCTATTCTCTGAACTTACAACAGTAACGTAGCCAATTATATTATCCTCCTATGGGATATTTGATGCAAAAGACATGTTCTTAGAATAGAGTACACTGCTCTTGTCCTTTGTGACATTGGCCAATTGACATCATCTCATTGTTTCACAGGCACCAAAAATAGGATGTAAACTTTATGGGGCATGAACTGATTTGTCTGCTTTATTGAGTTTACCTAGACGGATTCGGTGACACACATAGAAACACAGAAACATAATTTCACAGCAGAAAAGAACCCACAGGACCACATAGTATGCTTTTAATGTATTTTTTTTGTTTTTTTTGGTGGGGGGAGCTGTTGTTTCTGGGTTTTATATATTTTCTAATTCTTAACAATAACTATATGTTTGTTCCATGCATTCTAGATTTCTGTTACTGTATTATATCCCACCACAATTTATTTCCGGGAGGCTACCGAAATTCGGGGAGTCCTCCTGGACTCCCGGAAGAATAGGCAAACCTCCCGGATCCTAAAAAATGCAGATATTCACGGCATTGAATATCGCAGGCGGGGCTTAATTGGGGCATTAAGCCCCACCCATCGCTATTCAATGCTGTGGATTCCGTCATTTTATAGTGGGGGCGGAGCTATGGTGACGCAAAGACATGACCACGTCCCCTCCTACCCCTGTCACATGACCTGTCCTCCCAGAGGACAGAGTCATGGTTGCCAATTCCGCGGAATTGGGCTTCTTTTTTTGTGAAGTTGCAGGTTTTTTTCCACTGCCGCGGGTAGCTTGTTTTTGGGCTTGGACACTTTCTCCAAGTCCTCAGGCTGCATAATCGTTTTTTTTTTTTTGCTTTTTTTCCCCTGTTACCATTTTGTGATTGGTGCTTTCAGGTTTGTTTTTTTTGTGGGCGGGTTGTGCAGCGAATTCCTCCAATGAAGTGGCGCTTTGTCAGAGGAGGACGTGGAATAAATCACAGGAAGACGGATCTACAGCAACCTACTGAGATAAGTGCTGTGACAGACACGCGATCGCTGCACTTATAGCAGGTAACACTGCTATATAACACCCTCCCCTCCCATTCAGTAAGCTGCTCATGTCAGAAGACTGATTATACTGTTGTATCATGGGGCTGAGTGGTATAGACATAACAGAGTCCTAAATTACAGCATTTGCTTTTTCATTTGCCATATCAGTGTATAAATGTGTCCTCTTGTGTTTATAAAGGTTTTCTAAATGGAGATTCGGTGTAGAAATTAGTGTTATAGAAGAGGACGGTCGCCTGTAAGTTGGGCTTTTTTGGGGGCTTTTTAGGATTGATTTGGGCTTGTTTTGGGCTTGTTTTTCACTAACCGGTTGCTTGTTTTTCATTTGAGAGTTGGCAACCCTGGACAGAGTCAGAAAGTCAGCAAGTATGATCTATCACTAACGTTCTGTGTGTGCTCTAGAAATCCTCTTATGTTTAGTCTTCCTGAACTGTATTAATAATGTCGGTATATTAAAATGTCTCTATCATATCATCTCTGTCTATTCTGTAATGTTGAACTCTTGAAGTGTTTCCTGATAAGTTGTGTTATACAGTCCAATGCACCATTGTGTTAGACCTTCTCTAAAATGTCTCTATTTTAATAATGCGTAATATCTTTTTACAGAACTGTACACAGTACGCAGGGTGGTGTCTCACCAGTGACCTGTAGCCTTATAATACCTCTTCCTATACAAGTATTCTACTGGCGCTTCCCTCCGTTTGCTTTCATAAAATCCCCCTTTTTCTAGGTACAAACTGGCGCTTGCAATACATTATTTTTAAATGCAGGTAAATACGCATAAGCTTCATATAACTTTATGTATGTGTTTAGGAAGCATTTAGATGCATTTGCAAGTTTGCTTAATTTGCCTTTTTTTTGGTTAAACGTGTATTTGTGATGAAACAAGAAGCTGTTATCTTGTTCAAGACAAACTACAGTATAGACCTTACTCAACCTATATCAAGGGTTATAACAAGGTACAGGAGGGAAATATTCTTCAAAGAAAGAGAAGTATTAGAACACGAGGACATGTACTGACACTGGGGGGAAGAGAAGTATTAGAACACGAGGACATGTACTGACACTGGGGGGAAGAGAAGTATTAGAACACGAGGACATGTACTGACACTGGAGGGAAGAGAAGTATTAGAACACGAGGACATGTACTGACACTGGGGGGAAGAGAAGTATTAGAACACGAGGACATGCACTGACACTGGAGGGAAGAGAAGTATTAGAACACCAGGACATGTACTGACACTGGGGGGAAGAGAAGTATTAGAACACGAGGACATACACTGACACTGGGGGGGAAGAGAAGTATAAGAACACGAGGACATGTACTGACACTGGGGGGAAGAGAAGTACTAGAACACGAGGACATGTACTGACACTGGGGGGAAGAGAAGTATTAGAACACGAGGACATGCACTGACACTGGAGGGAAGAGAAGTATTAGAACACGAGGACATGCACTGACACTGGGGGGAAGAGAAGTACTAGAACACGAGGACATGTACTGACACTGGGGGAAGAGAAGTACTAGAACACGAGGACATGCACTGACACTGGGGGGAAGAGAAGTATTAGAACACGAGGACATGTACTGACACTGGGGGGAAGAGAAGTATTAGAACACAAGGACATGTACTGACACTGGGGGGAAGAGAAGTGTTAGAACACGAGGACATGTACTGACACTGGGGGGAAGAGAAGTATTAGAACATGAGGACATGTACTGACACTGGGGGGAAGAGAAGTATTAGAACACGAGGACATGTACTGACACTGGGGGGGGGGAAGAGAAGTATTAGAACATGAGGACATGCACTGACACTGGGGGGAAGAGAAGTATTAGAACACAAGGACATGTACTGACACTGGGGGGAAGAGAAGTATTAGAACACGAGGACATGTACTGACACTGGGGGGAAGAGAAGTATTAGAACACAAGGACATGTACTGACACTGGGGGGAAGAGAAGTATTAGAACACGAGGACATGTACTGACACTGGGGGGAAGAGAAGTATTAGAACACGAGGACATGTACTGACACTGGGGGGAAGAGAAGTATTAGAACACGAGGACATGTACTGACACTGGGGGGAAGAGAAGTACTAGAACACGAGGACATGTACTGACACTGGGGGGAAGAGAAGTACTAGAACACGAGGACATGTACTGACACTGGGGGGAAGAGAAGTATTAGAACACGAGGACATGTACTAACACTGGGGGAAGTAGGTACAGAGGAAATGTGAGGAAAAACTACTTCACAGATAGGGTAGTGGATAAGTGCAACAGCCTCCCATCAGAGAGGGTAGAGGCTAATACAGTAGAGCAGTTTAAACATTCTTGGGATAGACATAAGGATATCCTTACAAAGAACTAAGAATTTATAATAAAATTTGTGACCTTTCACTCGCCAAACAAGTGTCACGTGTCTTTATTTATTTAGGTACGATAACTCTTGGTGAGTGCACACAGGTAAAAGTAAAAGTGGAAATCAACCGCTAGGCAACTTATTCTTTATTTATTTTTCGGCGGCACATTGGCACAGTGGTTAGCATTGCTGTCTCACTATGAGTTCAGTTGCAACGAGTTCTCTATCTGTGTGTGGAGTTTGTATGCTCTCCCCTGGTTTACATGGGCTCCCTCCGGGTGTCCCAGTTTCTTCCCACACTCCAAAATATACTTTAGTAGGTTAATTAGCTACTGACAAAAAAGACCCTAGTGTGTGTGTATGTATAGTAGACAATTTAGACTGTAAGCTCCAATGGGGACAGGGACTAATGTACATTATTCAATAGTCTCTGTGTAGTAGGATGGCACTATATAAATAAACAATATTAATAAACAATTCCAAGAATTTTTAGTTCCGAATTAATTTATTGTGTGATACTGTATCCGATGCCTTTCTAAAACCTAGGTAAGCTCTATCCACTGATACACCCTGATCTATCACTTAGTTGCAAAGTCTAAAAAAATGAACTATTTGTATGACACGATCTCCCAGCAGCAAATTAATGCTGCATTGGATCCTGTGATTTGCTTGTCTCTAAAGTGTCAATGATTCTTTTTTTTTAAAAGTGATTCCTTTAATTTCCTACTATTGCTGTGGTCTTTAGTAATTATATTCTTCCCGGCTGCTTTATTTTGTGTAGTGGAACTAAATCTGCCGTTCTCCAATCACCGGGAATTATGACTGTGAACAGTCAAAAAAGTTTGGTTAATTTACACTTAGGATAGGTACACACTGGAGAATTTTCCTACCGATGTGTTATCTACAACGACTTTACCTTTAACCAAAGTTCCGATCGCTCAGACGATTAATGCGTACACATTAGTCACGTTTTAGACGATTAACGAAAGACCCCCCGTCCGGACAGCGACTTTCCACAGCCATATTGTCATGAGCAAAGATTAGAATTTTGTATACAATGAAACGACTTATGAGGTCCATGTAACGATATCCTCAAGAAACTTAAATAAAGGGCAGAGCATGTTCAATAGTAACCACCCAAACCTCATAAAAAAAGCGAGGGTAACACCTTTTCGTTTGCATGTGTACAGTGTACGTTTGTTCGTAACCGCACATCAAGGAATTGTTTTACTAATATGGATACTGTTGAAGAACAACAAGCAGCTGCTCTTTTTCTGCTCACTGTGGCAAGAAGACTGCAAGTACAGACCCGAAGGGAAAGAAGAAGAAAGAATATATCTTGTTGGACCAAAGACTGGTTCAAGAGGAGATAGTCATTCTCTCAAATGCCCCTGCTGCAGGAGATATGGGACAAGAACCCCGATGACATATAAATAAAACATTGTTATTTTATAACACCCCACTGACAAAGGTTTATAATTAAAATGGGCGACATGTGCTGTACGCATTAATGTAATAGACACCTTCTATTTCTTGACCACCTATTTACCAAATAAGTGACGTGTTGACACCGCACCACATGGGACTGGTACAGGCATCAGAAATTAGCATACACCCGCCCCCAAAGGAGTCACAGCTCAAGGATCTATCAGCCGTTGCTCGTGGATCGATCAGAAACTTATACACTCTACATGATCGTTAGGTGGATTGGTCGGAAAATATTAAACAGTACGACCATCCAAATGAGCCAACAAAGGGCACTTTGGAGCGACTTTCGACCATCGTGTCGCTATACACACTAACCCGACTTCCGACCAAACGGTCGTATGTCGGCTGATTTGCCCGATTATTGGGTGAATATGCTCCATTGTGTATCCAGCCTTATACTTTTTTTTAACAATACTCTTTTTTAATACTCTTGTATGTATACCATCATGGACCAGTGGTGGAAGTGTATGTGTATAGGGTGCTATGTCATACCGCAACTTCTCCTACTGCTTTCATTGTAAATTCTATTCACTTACATATTTCATACACGTCACATCTAAATTTCCACTTTGACCACTGATCTGCACTCATTGACTTATCTCCTTTTAATTTTGAGAGTTTAAGTAACACCTCTTCTGTAGTAAATATACCTGTTTACAGCACATTAGGGTATAGGTGGCCACTTTGAATTTTCAACAGTAAATACTTTGTAATAATAATAATAATAATAATAATAATAATAATAATGATTTTTTTGTCTACTACAATATGGAGAATCAGTTTAGTCTTGTAGCGGAGGGGCAGCCAGGGATTCCATGTGCAAGACAATTTATTCTGAGTATTATGAAGAATGTTAGAAATATATTCCATACAATAGATTTTCCAAGGTCACCCTTTTATAATGACTGTGCAGTCTTTTCTTCTGTTTGCTCCTTAGCCTCTTCTGTTGTGTGTTTAGTCACTTTTAGACTTGCTGTATATATTTTTTAATCCTCCTCTGGGTCTACCTCTATTTCTTATATAGGGTTTTCTTAGCGCTTAGCAAACAGCTGCCACGTTCTTGAAGAACCCTTTTGCTTTTCTCTTCCTTTTTCTTTTAATAACGTATCTGGCACAACGTTCTGTTGCATTAAATAATGCAGTTTTTTTCCACTGTTCCTTCAATCCTCTTGGCAATGCTCAGCCTGTCATAGATTCACGTAAATGGTTTCTCATTTGACTAAAACCGGCTTCTCTGAAATGTGAAACATTTGTTTTGTTGATGTTCTGCCTTATTCCTGTCTGTATATAAAACCAAACTGACCACTGATCACTAGACCCCAAGATCTCACCTATAGATACAAATGATACTACATCTCTATTTGTCAGATAAAGTCTGTGATTTCTTCCTATCGTGTGATTCCCTAACTAATTTCTTTAGAGATGCTGAATTCAAGCAAACCAGAACGTCAGTACTCCTGGCTGATATAGCAATTAGCACATTCCAGTCCCCATCAGGCATATTGAAGTCTCCCATAATTATCACCTCACCTTTCATTGACATGTCAGTGGTTTCCTCTATTAATAATCTATCCAACTCCTCCTTTGGTCCTAGTTGTCTATAAATTATTCCTATTCCAAAAACCTCTCTCTCTCATCAATTTGTGGAGCTTTGACCTCTCTCTGTTAAAGAAAATCTGTCATCTTGTGTAACATCTCCTTTTGCATAGAGCATTGTGCACCATGTATTTAAACATCTCCCCCCCCAAAAAGTCTATGTAATCCCTTCATGCCCCCTTTATCTGGGATAGGGCCTGACATATCAGTACTTGCTCTATGCAAATGGCCTGATGTGGCTTCGGACAGACTGAGACTTGGGTCCTAGAACAATGACACACTGACACTCAGGTTCCAGAACAATGACACACTGACACTTGGGGTTTAGAACAATGACACTGACACTTTGGGTTCAGAACAATGACACACTGACACTTGGGGTTCAGAACAATGACACACTGACACTCGGGTTCAAGAACAATGACACACTGACACTTGGGGTTCCAGAACAATGACACACTGACACTTGAATTCCAGAACAATGCACACTAACAATTGGATTCAAGAACAATGACACACTTATACTCGAATTCCAGAACAATGGCACACTGACACTTGAGTCCCAGAACAAAGACACTGATACTCGGGTTCCAGAACAATGACACACTGACACTTTGGTCCCAGTACAATGACACATTGACACTTGGGTTCCAGAACAATGACACTGAGACTAAGTTCCCAGAACAATGACACACTGACACTTGGTCATTATGCTCACGTTCAGGTGGTTTCTGAAATACATTTCCTCTAATTTTTTACCATCTTACGTGGCAAAGGACCTGGGAACAGGAAAAAAACTGCCCGGGAGTCTGCAGAACACAGTGCTACCTGGATCAGTCCATACACATACAGCGTGTGAAGATATGTTATGTTTTCCCCTGGGGCCATCCAGGGATTCTGTTTTTTCTTATTTCACATAAAAGGAGACTTTACAAAAGGTGTCAGGTTCTCCTTAAAGTTCAATGACTTGAAATAAAGTATAACATGAATTACAGTTATTATGATCATCATCAAACTTACTGACCAAGCTAACACTCTCTATACAAGATGTGCATATTGATGTGCTCTTAAAGCTTAAAAGCATAATAAAAATAAGGGTGGTTTTGGGTAATGTAAAACATTTCAGTTTATTCTCTTTTATGTGTAGGGTGTATTATTGTTCTTTCTATTCTTCTCTTCTCTTATTTTGCATTCTATCTTTTCTTTGATCTCATTCCCAGTGGTTGCTTTCCTACGCTTTCCAATTTGCTACCTTCTCATCTCATTTCAATCTGTTCCACCGCTGTGATATATAATTACTCCTCCGTTAGAGTGCACGTAAATGGAAAATAAAGTAGTAGATATAAACAGCTACTTTACAACAAAAGTCTGTGGGTCACTCACAGACCCAGACAACATATACATCTAAATAGAGGTAGCAAAGTGTTAATTCAGAAGGATAACTATATTCTGTAGGTATCAGACATAACGTTGCTCAAATCTGGGTTGTTTATCTATTTTTGATGATGTGGATGCATAATCCGAAACAGTCAGCGGTGTTAGTCTAGGTCAGAAACGACCTATGTGGTGTCTCTGTACAAACTACAGATAAATAGCTGAGCACATAAATCTGCAGGTTTTGGGTGACATTTAAAATAATATATGTATATATGGGTCTAATTCATCTAGGGACACATACTGAGCGCAACATGCGTTTTAAAACAATATCGGCTCATCAAGGAATGAATCTCAGATACGTGCGCTGATGAATTCGAGTGTAGGTCCTCTCTGCTCTGCTACACAGTGCAGGATACGTCCCAAGCCTATGTGGATTATAAATTTGCAAAAGAAGACATAGAAAAAAATAAATATAGAATTAATGGCAGAAGTTAACGATAAAGAAATTGATGATTAAACAGTAACAGTGGGGTTTAATTTTTCCCTGAATGAACTGCATTTATTAGGATGTTGTTAATGTCTACTGAACATAAAATACAATTGTACAGTTGCTCCTGACTGCAAGCACATGTTATAGCATGCATACAAGGCTGTCAGACTAGTCCTGTAGCTGGATCAAGAGATATGGCAGAAAAACAAGTAACTATGGCATGACTATTGCTGGATTCAGACGTGGCTGCGTGTGCTTGAGATTGGCCCTTGGTGTGATTTGACACAGATAGATATGAAATAGATAGATAGATAGATAGATAGATAGATAGATAGATATGGGCAGTACGGTGGCTCAGTGGTTAGCACTTCTGCTTCACAGCACTGAGGTAATGAGTCGACTCCTGACCATGGCCTTATCTGTGTGGAGTTTGTATGTTCTCCCCGTGTTTCTGTGGGTTTCCTCCAGGTGCTCTGGTTTCCTCCCACATTCCAAAAACATACTAGTAGGTTAATTGACTGCTATCAAATTGACACTAGTCTGTGCATGTGTGTTAGGGAATTTAGACTGTAAGCTCCAAAGGGACAAGGACTGATATGAGAGTTCTCTGTACAGCTCTGCGGAATTAGTGGCGCTATATAAATAGCTGGTGATGATGATGATAGATAGATAGATAGATAGATAGATAGATAGATAGCTATGAGACAGACAGATAGATAGATAGATAGATAGATAGATAGATATGGGCAGTACGGTGGCTCAGTGGTTAGCACTTCGGCTTCACAGCACTGAGGTCATTAGTGGCGCTATATAAATAGCTGGTGATGATGATGATAGATAGATAGATAGATAGATAGATAGATAGATAGATAGATAGATAATGTGTCATACAGAGGTTATTTAATACTGCAATCTTACAGCATTTGGAGCCTCAATTACTACTTTGATTATAGGGGATAATGGTTTTTCCAATATCAACCCCCCACCACTTACATCCTGGTACTTCTGTCACAAGCAGTCATGCTCTCGCTAACTGAATCACATGGGTAAACAGGCCACTCCCTCCCAGCACACTCACTGAAATACTTTATGCTGCTGTGAACAATATAATGATGTGATTGGCTACAGAATGTTGCATCCCTGCCCACTGCAATTCCAGTCTGAGACAAGCATCGGATAGAAACTGAATATAATAAGGTAACCAACCTCTTAATAAGTTGTAATGTCCATAGTGGATAATCCGATTTTTGCTTTCTTTTTCTAGAAGGATGGCAGGCAGACTCTGAATGGTTGCTATGGGCAACACCACCTTTTTGTTTGCATTAGATCCATAAATGTCCACTGATGTTCTGCCCTGACATGAAGGACACCGTCTTCTGTCATTGTGGTGGCTGATATTTCACAAATCATAGCTGTCATAAACTGGTTTGTCTTGCTTCTAAAAAGAAGCTAGATGGCCAGTCTCATTTTAAAGGATACCGATATCTAAAATATAGGTTGTCTATCTATCTATTTCATATCTATCTATCAATCTATCAATCTATCTATCTATCTATCTATCTATCTATCTATCTATCTATTTCATATCTATCTATCTATCTATCTATCTATCTATCTATCTATCTATCTATCAATCTATCTGTCTGTCTATCTATCTATTTCATATCTATCTATCTATCTATCTATCTATCTATCTATCTATCTATCAATCTATCTATCTATCTATCTTTCTATCTATCTATCTATTTCATATCTATCTATCTATCTATCTATCAATCTATCTGTCTATCTATCTATCTATCTATTTCATATCTATCTATCTATCTATCTATCTATCTATCTATCTATCAATCTATCTATCTATCTATTTCATATCTATCTATCTATCTATCTATCTATCTATCTATCTATCAATCTATCTATCTATCTATCTATCTATCTATCTATCTATTTCATATCTATCAATCTATCTATCAATCTATCTATCTATCTATTTCATATCTATCTATCTATCTATCTATCTATCTATCTATCTATCTATCAATCTATCTATCTATCTATCTATCTATCTATCTATCTATCTATTTCATATCTATCTATCTATCTATCTGTCTATCTATCTACCTTTCTATTTCATATCTATCTATCTATCGCATATCTATCTATCTATCTATCTATCTATCTATCTATCTATCTATCGCATATCTATCTATCTATCTATCTATTTCATATCTATCTATCTGTCTATCTATCTATCTATCTGTCTATCTATCTATCTACCTATCTATTTCATATCTATCTATCTATCTATCTATCTATTTCATATCTATCTATCTATCTATCTATCTATCTATCTATCAATCTATCTATCTATCTATTTCATATCTATCTATCTATCTATCTATCAATCTATCTATCTATCTATCTATCTATCTATTTCATATCTATCAATCTATCTATCAATCTATCTATCTATCTATTTCATATCTATCTATCTATCTATCTATCTATCTATCTATCTATCTATCTATCTATCTATCTATCTACCTATCTATCTATCTATCTATCTATCTATCTTATATTCATAAGCACAATGTAAATATTATACAAGATAAAGGCACCATGAACCCAAAGCACTTTCCAGCTCAATCACAGTGATAAGTCATGGTAGCCTCATTACAGAATGCTTTTAATTTAATTAAGAAGACATGTCATATGGTAATAATTCCATGTGCAGTGTCACCTCAGAACAAAGTCATCTTTATAGTATCTAATTTCACAAGACTGTACAAGGACAAGTGTTTTATGAGGAGTCGAGTACAGTCATTACAAAGACATGAGCTCAGGGATAGCCTCACAGGGTGAAAAACCTATTGAAGACATCTGTCTCCTAGAATTCTTGATGCACTATATATAGTGCAAAGTTGGCTCTTCCTTCAGCGTCAATTAATTGTATTGAAACAAGACAATCATATCCAGGAAAGGACGCATTATATCGGTGAAATGAATATCCCGCGCAGACTACAGGATTATATCCTTTTCAAACCGCCAGAAACTTTTTAACTTTTTATCTGGTCCAGAAAGTATCCCAGAGTCAGCTCCAGAGATCCATCAGAACAAGAGACCTGGGACCTCCCTTCCATAACAAAAAATCTAATGAGGCTCAATTGATGCAGCGTGTACATGTACATGGTCCCCTCTGGGTGTACAATCTGGTTAGATACAGAGGCTGCCAACCACTATCCTCTTTTCCACTTTCATCCTTATTATACCGTAACCCTGTACAAAGGCCTTTGTCTGCTCTGTCTCAACCCGAGATTAACCTATCACTCTCTATTTGGTCCCACCGCAATAAATCATTTCCCCTAGCCCTTCTTCTACACCTTAAGGATATGTTACCAGCAGAGCCACACTAGGGCTGTGCGAGAGGGGTCACCGGCCAGGGCGCAACGTTGAAGGGGGGCGCAGTTTATGGATATTTTAGGTTCATTTGATTAAAATTAGGGTCTAGCGGGGCGGAAAATTTTCTTCTCTTCCCAGGCGCAAAAATTTTAATTTACGGCTCTGATTCCAAATATGTGGCGACAAGTATGATTTGTAATCTCTGATCTTGGTAATTTAAAAAATCACTTACTGATGCAATTTATCAATAAAATAACCCAAGGGCACTTGAGCACTGCTTGTCTGCCCTGCTATAATGGTCCAGAGCTGTAAGGGGTAACTTGGGAATAAGTACACGTACTAGGCCCCTACTTTCAAAGATATTTCTACTCTACCAGGGACTACACCTCCTCTTGATACGACTCTTTATTGCCACACAAATGATGAATATAAATGGCACACGGATCTGGGGGGGGGGGGGGTCTTGTACTTGGAGGACTGGTCTGAGATCTGGCAGGGGTAAAAAAAACAAAAAACTTCTATATGAATCTGAAAGAGAGAATGACTATACGTTATTATATTGGTGATATTACATCCCAATAAGACTTCTTAATATGTTTTCCCAATGTTTCAGAACTATGCTGGATAGGCTGAAACCAGAAGAATCCTTTTCTCCATATTTGGTGGGATTGTTGGAAAACTCAAAGATTCTGGCAGGAGGTCAGAAATCTGATTTTGAACATCATCTCAGTGGATGTTCTCCCCCATGTTCCTAAATATCAAAACAAATTGATGTGATACGTTGTTTTAAGCAGTCTCCTGCTAACTAGAAGCAGCAACTAGACCCATTGTCTTCTCCCCTTGGTCACCAAAAGAACATAGCAGATTTAAGAGATGAAGTATCGGACGTGTGTCTTAAGAAACTCCTCTTTCTCCATATCTGAGACCATGGGGTATATTTTCTAAACTGCGGGTTTGAAAAAGTGGAGATATTGCTTATAGCAACCAATCAGATTCTTGCTGTCACTTTGTAGAATGTACTAAATAAATGACAGCTATAATCTCATTGGTTGCTATAGGCAACATCTCCACTTTTTCAAACCCGCAGTTTAATAAATCTAGCCCCAGGGCTTCTTGGTCACAGTTCCGTAATGAAACTCTTCCCGTCTACTTAAACCCTTCAGTTTCCTGGAACGTCTCAGTGTGAGGGTTATTTGGGATTTTCCTCCTGAATGGATCCCTCACCCTTTTCCCTCCTTCTTCTACCCCTTCTTGTTCCCTTACGTTCCTTCTCTCTGTTCATATCCCTCTTTCTATTCTTCTGCTTCACTTCCTTACTCATATAAGATATCAGTTTCAGATGATCAATCCAGGCATTATAGCCATCATCATCATCATCATCATCATCATCATCTATTTATATACCATAGTTTACAATGTGTTCTGTATGTTTGTCTATTATTGATTCAACTGTTTAATTCAACATTTGGTTATATAGCCTGTTTATGTATCTCACATAATGCACAATTTGATATCTTTAATAAACAGTTCTATATAAAATAAAGGAAATATACTAATCCCTATCCGAAACTGATAGTGTCTAAGAATTCATCCCAGTCTCTAAACCTGTAATAAAGTGACCAGACTATGACATCGCAACTGATTCTTATGTATAGAAAATTCATCAAGTAAATGTATTTATCCTTTCTATGTATGGTACACTGTATACGTTTTTAGAAGAAGACATGGATTTGTAAGTGTGTGTATAGGGTTAATCTTGGCAAGAATGGCAAATAAATGGAAAGCCTATCGTATCCCTAGAAGCTGACATACGTATATACTCATACAGTGATACAGCAAGCAAAAGACTATGAAACATCATCAATCTTCCATATTAATTATGTGGTTACAGTATTATAGACTAGTTCTTCAAAAAGTTTCCCTGGGTTGGCTTTATGAGCGACGTACTGCTCCCCATTCAGAGTTCACTAATTGTTTTCTTGGTAACATTGCAAACTAATCATTCATAACAATTACTGTGTGGTAGAAGCACAAAGGATCACACAGCTGCTAAACATGAATTTTACTATACCCAAGTATGTATCTAATGATTATGTGTCTGCTTTACACATGGAAACACAGCTATTATACCAAGGGAAACCAGTGAATATACAATAGTGGTATTTATATTGAAATATTCCAAATGAATGGATGCATTTTGCAATTATGTGAGGTGGTGCAATCACCCCTTACGTGTATTTTCTTTATGTATCACAGCTCCGTTTCAATATTGTACATGCAAAGAAAGAGGATATCCTGTAATTGTGTATTTGTGAATGAAATGGAATGTTCGGTGCAGAATTTCATTCGGCAACAGATTGTACATTTCATTGTTGTGTGAAATAACTTACATGTAGTAAATACGTATTGATGGCAAACGATTACACATACTGATATTACAGATATAAAGTTTATAAATCTTGCTCAATAAGATGCCACTAAGAGTAACATGTTAATAAAGTACAGAACACAAAATGTATAATGATATTCCTCCACATGGGCACTGAAATAATTGTAGACAGTCTTGTCCTACTGTTCTTACACACTTTATGTCAAACAATCACCCACAACCCAGAGTAAGTGCTGTCCCAGGCATTGTATGTAAATAGACCTCAACTGGGCACTCTTCACGCTCAATACCCCCCTTTAAAAAGGAAATTTGGTGAATTAGTTTAAAGCCACTGGCATGCTGTCCCCTAAATTGTATACTTCTGTAGGCATATGCCCAGTGTGCCCATTGGAAAATTAAAGCATGCCTAATACAACCACATAACCTGAGCAAGTAAGAAGCATACTGTATGCAGTTAATAAATATCCCTTTATTTTGTCTCAGCAGAAGTGACAACACAGTGAAAGGATGAGATAAGGTTATATCTGGAGATAATAGCTCAGTGTGTAGGTAGATAAACTGCTCTTTGTGCAGAAGAGAGGAAGCAGCAGGCTGTGAGAACTACCATGTCTGTGAGTACAACCAGACCTGTGTAGTCTGTGTTATGGTAACTGGCTGTCTATGCCGCGTGTGTTCTCATACTTTGAGGGAGTTCTGGCAGATTTCTCACATCAGCACCCCCTCCATGCTGGAGGACCACAACAGAAACCAGGATGCTTGATGGGGAGGGGGGGGGGGCATTCACTTAATAGAGGGGGGGGGGGGGCTGGCCCCGTATCATGATTAATACTTTTGCAAACAACTACTATGTCCCACAGGTAAGTATATAGAGTTTATATGCATGCATTCCACTTTATTAGCATCCCATTACAGAAATGCTGCTTTAATCTGACTCAAGGACATACAGAGCACAGCCCAAACCCTGATAATTTTCTTGTTGGCTCTTGTCTGGTGTTTTTTTGGGATTGAGGCTGCTAAAAGGAGGCACTGAAAGGGTTATGAGAGCAGCATGTGTCTGGCTGAGTTGTGAAGTTGGAAGGAAAAGTCTTCAGTTATGTATGTACACAGATTGCATTACCAGTGACTAGACTGGTACTCACCGATCCGTAGTACTTGTTGGGACGTCTGAGGGATGATGCCAGAGAAGATGCAGAGAAGAGGCAGTAAAAGTCCACAGCTGGCAGAGAGATCCATACTCAACAATGACGGATCGGTGCTGCATATGCTTCTCATCCCGTTATTCCCTAGCAGTCATGAGCTATGTACCCTGGTTGTAACGAGCAGATGCAGCCACCTCATCCTATGCTTTAGTTACTTGTTCTCTCCCTTACTGGCCAGCTCTCTCTCTCTCTCTCTCTTTCTAGCCCATCACTGCATCTCTTGTGTGCATCCAAAGGCTGCAAGGTCTCTCTTGCTGTCCGCAGGCAGACAGGGGGTCTACAGCTTGCTCTCCAGTAGACACACCAGCCAGAGCCCTCTCCAGTAGGGAAGTGAGGAGGGAGATGGAAGCATGCAGTGACTGATCTCCAGCAGATTAACCTCCCATCTGAGCCACATTCACTCCCCTGCAAGTACTTTACAGCGCTCCCCTCGCCGGAGATGATTGAATCTTTGCTTGGAATCTGATGATAAAAGCAATTCTAATCTCCATGTTTGGCTGGGAGTGAAGAATATGGTGATTAAGTCTGCAATGCAACCAGCATCATGTAAGTACAAAGTAACATCTCAGGCTTCACATCCCCTTTCTTCCCAGCAGCGTCTCCTATTACATGAGCATTTGAGGGACCACCCTTAGGACTAATCAGGATGGAACATGTAGACTGGAGATGACTTCACAGCTCCTATAATGGGAAACGATACAACAGCCTCTCACCTGCTACTGTAGTACTAGATGAATAGAGCAGTGGATAGATCGATACGGCAGGCAGGCAGGCACTGGCTTGTTCGCTATGGACCGCTGATAAAGATCCAGTAATGATGGGTGATTCTGGGCACAGGTACTCAGAGCAGCCTGTCCTGGTGCTCGATGTGTGCTGAGATATGAATGAGGAGAGATTTGTGTGGAAAACAAACATGCAAGCAGAAATAGGGCACTTGTTGCCTTCTAAGCTGTGGTGGAACTACAAGTCACAGCGCACCCTGCCTCTGCATAAACTCATATATTTTATTTCCCTAATAGGGACTAATCTGTGGCTCTGTTGGCGAACTACATCCCCAGCTTGTCCTGCAAGCTCTGCTCATAGCTCATCTGGGTATCTCCCTGTGGAGCTACAAGAGCCAGCAGAATGGAACTGAGCTCTTTGTCTCAAGCATAAGAGCAACTTTTGAAATCAGTACTGTGACAGTATACATCTGACTCTGTCATTCTCCATCAGTACCTACATGCTGTACCTATATCCATCCCCTTTGTATTGCAGTAGCTATACAAAGACAGTTGCTATAGTAACATACTTAGGAAATTTTACAAGTTCAATGTTGTTACATTTTGTATCACACAGCTGTTACAGGTTTCTGCAAAAATTGTGTCAACTCTTTTTAATTTGCAAAAAATGTTATTTAGAAGAATACAAAACACACACACACACACACACACACACACACACACACAGACACACTCACAGACACACTCACCCACACCCACACACACTCACACACACTCACACACACACACACACACACACACACACACACACAAACACACTGCTCAATCTCGTACACAAATACCAACTGAAAATAATTGATTAAATGGCAAGAAAGCAATTTGCATTCAGATCACTATGTGCCACATGATCTTTGGAATCAGACTTTCAGTGCATGTTCTCAAAACCTGCTAAATATGCTTTAACACTAATACACAGCCAAATAATGTAAATGAAGAGACATGTTCACACTTTCTGACAAGCATTCATGTTGCATTAATTTCAACATTGCCTGCAGTGTACACGAGCATTAACGCTTGGTACTTTGTACACTATTCTGCAGTAAGCCTGTGAAAACATGCTTCCAGCGCTGGGTTAAAAGCAGAATAAAGTACAAGGTTTTGGCTATGATTTTAATAGGGGTTGTTTCTTAAATGCCCATTTGTACAGGGCTTTACACAACAGTGTATAGAGCTTAATGTGTGTAACTAATAAGTTCTTCTTATTTTTTTTGTAATAATTGTATACTAAACAAATAATATTTTATACTATGTATCTATACACAAGTGATTATGCTAGCAGCATGCAAGTGTATTAAAATAGAATACAAATGTAGCCAAGCCTATATAATTATACAATCTCAGAATTTCAGACATTTAAACATACAGGCCATGATTCATTAACGAACACAAAGTAAATAATAATGAACGTTTTTTTTTTTTTTTTTTTAAAAATGCACGTAAATCGGGTAAACGCACGCCCAAATTCAACATGGAGCGGATGTGAAAATACGTCTGGTGATGATTACAGGTCTGGGTCCGCTATGCTCAAATAGACAATACACTGCAGGATGCATCAAAAATACGTTTTTGCAGTTGCTCCTGATTGCAAACACATGTTATAGCAGACACACAGCCGTCATCACTAGCAATCAGCGCTTAGACTAGACCTGTAGCTGGTTCAAGTGTTACAACTGAAAATCACGGACATTTGAGATGAAAAGCTTGAATCGGACGCTGCTGTGGGCTCTCGTGATTGGTACACCCTTCTGCACCCATTCCCCTCCCTGTTCCGCCCCATACAGGGGCGCACGGAGGATTTTTCAGGGGAGGTTTCCTCCACCCCCGAAAAAAAACATAACCCTAGAGAGCTCGTTTCGGCTGCACAGCATCCGCGGCACTGTCAAAGAAGCGTCCGCGGCGGTGCTGTATACAATACAGCACCACCGCAGACGCTTCTTATACAGCGCCGTGGCTGCTGTATAGTATAGTGCCGATATGTAGGGCTCTTTTTTAGTGGAGGGGGGGTTCTGGAGACCCAGAAACCCCCCCTGCATGCGCCACTCCCATAAATCGCAGGTTGGAGTAAGGGTCCTTTGTGCTCGAAGAAGAACTGGACGTTGCTGCATTATGTGGCGTATTGTCAGGTTCTGGGCAAGCGCAGAGTAATTGTGCGTATTTTACAGAACGAATCGCTAGTTACATTTCTTTATGAACGAGGCCCTCAGTATGTAGGATTCATTTTATAGGTTGGGGCATATTTTTTATTATATATATATAAAAAAATATGATTACTAGGAATAGAGCTATATTCAGATTAAGAACTACTGATGTTCAGCTATAAGACGTTTAATACATGTGGCTATTGCTATATTATATTGTTTCTAAGGGGTCTATTTAAGAGGTGTTGTAGAGCCAAAATGCTGGTGTAAATGCCGTCAATAGGCTCCTTCACCGTTTTTTGCTATTAAAGGGTTTACCCCATTAACACAATAACAGAGCTTACCTATGTCCCCATCAACCTTTATGGAAACAGCAGCACCAGTTCATTTATTAAGCTGCGAAAAACTATCCCATCTAATGATGACGTGACTGCCCTCTCCGCCTTTACTGGAGCCCTTACAGGGAAAGCGAGTGTGCATAGCACTTCCTCCATTCACCGGCAGCATTATACTGGCAGTGAAGAGGGAACCCAATTCTTGAGGAGGGGGGGGGGGTCTCCCAGAGAAGTGAGAAGCCCTGGCATAATAAATTGCAGCGGTGCAATTTACGGTGGTACATATTGAGGACTTCCATGCTGGGGTCAGAACCAACCACTAAATTTGAGATTTTCTGGTAAATGGTAATTATAGCAGGAACATGTTCGGCGGAATCTACAGAAATGTGTAAAACATGTACAGGTGTCATCACGGTGGCTTAGTGGTTAGCACTTCTGCATCACAGCACTGGGGTCATGAGTTCGATTCCCAACCATGGCCTAATCTGTGTGGAGTTTGTATGTTCTCCCCGTGTTTGCATGGGTTTCCTCCGGGTGCTCTGGTTTCCTCCCACGCTCCAAAAACATCTTAGTAGGTTAATTGGCTGCTATCAAATTGACACTAGTCTCTCTCTGTGTGGTCTCTCCCTGTCCATGTTTGTATGTTAGGGAATTTAGACTGTGAGCTCCAATGGGGCAGGGACTGATGTGAGTGTGTTCTCTGTACAGCGCTGCGGAATTAGTGGTGCTATATAAATAGCTGCTGATGCTGCTGATGAGGTGTCACACTATAATAGATGATATATATGGTTCTGTATGGCGTACGATGTAACTGCATCCCTGAAATTAGAGTAACGTAAAACTGCTAGTGGATAGGGAGGAAGAGCTGCCAAGCAGAATAGGTCCTGAAAAGGAGCCAAAAAGCTTTTTAGTTCTGCTACTGAACACAGATCTTTTCCATTTGCTCATGTAGTTTATTATTGACTGTTGTGCTCTCGGCTAAATGAGCATATCTAGATTCTGAGCTAAACTCGGGGATGCATGGATTGCTGTATCTGTGACTTCAAGTGATTCTCTCTCTGATGCTAAGATTCTTTAATGCACCAATGACTTTATTTCCTTGTTCTTGTAAAAATTAAACTCTCAAGAGGAATTTAAAATGTGCCTGTTTTCTCCATATCTGACCTATCAACTCTCCAAACAACAGTGGCCATCCTTGTCTTTACCCTAGTCACACTGTGGAATCTCCTCTCTCTCATTTGCATACTATAGCCACTGGCATTAACAAGGCAACGTCAGCAGGAAAGGAAGGTGTTGTAATAAAAGAAAAATCATTATAGAAAATTAGAGTTCTGGAACAAAGAATAACAATTATGCAAAATGAAAATGTTAATTCATAAGATGGGTGTACTATAGAACAGATTTGTTTTTGTTAATACTAGTTCGTACCAGCTACAACTTGGAATGTTCTGTATAGGTTACTCAACGGAGACAACTATGAGAAGACAATGAATGGGGAAGTGAAGTCATCTGCATTTGGGTCTATTAGCCATAAATACCAAAGATACCTTTTAAGTGCTGGATATCTTCAAGATCGATACAGCTTCGCATCAGGTACTTCTGGTACAAATTTGTGGACTGTTTTTTAGGGCTATTAATTCAGTTATATATTCAGACTTGTATCTATTTTCTACCAATCTATTTATTATTTAGTAGTATCCACTTTTATAGCACTCCCCAACAATTTAACTATCCGTGTTTGTCATGTGTTGATATGTATTAATATAAAAAGTAGAAAACTAGTACACACTCTGGGGTCTTGAATAATAACATTTGATTCAAGTTCATCAAAGTTTCACTGCAGATCAGGACCCTTTAGTATGTGCTGTGTCTGTATACTGGAATAGTTCTAAGATAAAGGTGTGTTGTTCTGTCATTGATTTCTCCATTCTATCATGGAACATTCTGAAAATTTGCAGAGTGACACATTGGGATTCTGTCTGTTTTTTTAGAACACAAAAAAAAATGATCATCCTGTGAATGTTGTTTCTGCATCGGACAAAACATACATTAAAAGACCTTCAGTATAGGCAGAAATTAAGTTTCATGCTCAAACAAAATGATAAAGGCCAGGTGCACAGTGGTCTTACAACTCTGTGTTTATAATGTGGTTCTTAAATGCAAGTTAAGTGCTCATAAATGGCTGTGAAACTTAAAAATTGTGTCAAATGAGGCTGTACATATTTGTGTCTTGTAGAGCGTTTATCTTGCTTTGTAGGGAGTTTTTCCTTTAAGCTTCTTGTTCCATTTTAGTGTATCTGATAGGCGTCAGCATAGTTGTAGACCTACATTCATCTGAGTGGGAGCAAAGTATAGAGATGCAGTTAAGACTTTTTTACATTTGAATTTTGACGTGCATTTGGTTTGAACAAGATAACAACTTCCCGATTTGTCGAAGACACATGCTTAAAAAACACAAATTGAATGCACTTCTAAATGCACATATAAAAAGTCATTACAGTTGTCAGTGTGTACGTAGCCGAAGAGTGATTTTATAAAGGTCGGCAAGCAGTGTAATGAATAAGTGGGAGAAGCCAGTGGGATACTTGGTTGAATAGGTTAAATTGACACTTTATAGGTCGCTGGTAAGACCACCCCTTGTGTACAGTTCTAGAGGACCTATCTCCAAAATTACATTAATAAAAAAAATTAATTCAGAATACGGCTATTAAAATGGTCTCTGGTCTGCATAGCCAAAAGTATCAGGACATAGTTCTAGTTAAACTTGTTTAGCTTAGAGGAGAGAAAGTACCCGGATGTTATGATAGAAACATTTAAATAAACAAACACATTAATGTACTGGAAGGCAGTGTTTTTAAAAGTAAGAGACTTTCTACAACAAGGGAACGCGTTTTGGAATTGCAGAAAGGAACACAGAAAGGTAACATAGGGAAGGACTTATTTTTACAAAACGGCTGATAGATCCATGAAATGGTCCCCCTGCAGTTATCGGGTCAAAGTGCTTCTAAAAGTAGAACCAGTTCTATAGTTTGAAAGGATTAGACTTTAGACTAGAAGCTAAATTTGAACATGTTTGTCAGTGTTTGAGCTAGTTCGAATATATTCAAGTTTATTAATGCTTATATAATATTAGTTTTATGCTTTTCCATATAAACTGTAATACTTTGAATTTTAACACAATAATGTTCGTCGCACTATGTTTAATAAAATGTTAATATGCTATTAAATGTGTCCGTTTAGGTTCAAACAGGCAGACAAGGCAACATTATTTTTTGTTTATTTTCAAAATCATTATTATTATTATCTTTTATTTCTATGGCGCCACAAAGGGTCCGCAGTGCCGTACGTAGAGCATGGACAATACAGAAACGGAATACAGGGCAGTATAGAAGCAAAAACAAAGTGCAATTAAACCAGCTCAGCTGACAACAGGTGCACAGGGCAAAGAGGTATAATGAATTCTAGAACACTTAGAAGCTAGGAAAGGGAAGGAGGAGAAGTGTAGAGTGAGCTAAAGCTGTGCTCAGCAGTGTGGGTGGACTTACAGGATCAGAGCAGTGATGAAGAGGCTGAAGGCAAGGGAGACGTGGCGTACCAAGGACAGGGGCCAAGTGTACAGTTGGAGGCTGTGGAGCCGAAGCAGAGGTAACAGGAGGAGGAGAACAAGAGGATTAGAGGGCCCTGCTCATGGGAGCTTACAATCTAGATGGAAGGGGCAGACTGACAGGACACACAAAGTGGGGGGTCAGGGGGAGGCGACTAGCATCTGAAAGGAGAGAGGGACAAGAGCGGGTAGTATGAGGAGCGGAGGGAGAATGAGGGTGAGGTGTACTACTATAGTGAAGAAGGATTATCAAGAGGGGAAGGGAGAGGTTAGACAGAGGTAGGCTTTCCTGAAAAGGTGGGTTTTAAGGGATCATTTGAAGTTATTTAGGTTAGGGGATAGTCTGATAGAATGAGGGCGATCATTCCAGAGAAAGTGGGCAGCACGGGAGAAATCTTGAATACGGGAGTGAGATATGGTAACCAGATGGGTGGGGAGGCGGCAGTCCATGACTGACTGTAGAGGACGGGAAGGAGTATGAATGGAGATGAGGATGGAGACATAAGGAGTACAGTCATGGCCAAAAGTTTGGGAATGACACAAATATTGGTTTTCACAAAGATGGCTGCTTCAGTGGTTTTAGACCTTTTTGTCAGATGTTGCTATTTTGCCTAAGAACACGGCCATGAATAAAGAATGGCACCAAAACATCCTCCAAGAGCAGCTTCTCCCAACCATCCAAGAACAGTTAGGTGATGAACAATGACTTTTCCAGCATGATGAAGCACATTGCCATAAGGCAAAAGTGATAACTAAGTGGCTAGAAACCTCCCCAGACCTTAATCCCATGGAGAATTTATGTTCAATCCTCTAGAGGTGGACAAACAAATACCCACAAATTCTGACAAACTACAAACATTGATTAGACAAGAATGGGCGGCCATCAGTCAGTATGTGGCCCAGAAGCTGATTGACAGCATGCCAGGGAAAATTGCAGAGGTCTTCAAAAAGAAGGGTCAACACTGCAAATATTGATTCTTTGCATAAACATAATGTAATTGTCAATAAAAGCCTTTACACTTATGAAATGCTTGTAATTTTACTTCAGTATACCATACCAACATCTGACAAAAAGGTCTAAAAACACTGAAGGAGCAAACTTTGTGAAAATCATCATTTATGTAATTCTCAAAACTTTTGCCAAAGACTATAGTGGCATTAGAGAGGGTTTTTAGGTGAGGGTGAGGTGCTTGAAAATCTTTAATTGTGAGCTGCAAACTTAAAACTCCAACTTCAAACTCAAGATAACAGCTTATACCACTATAAAACACTCGCCATGGTGGTTGAACTAAAAAATAATTTCAATGCTTGCAAGATCGGTTTGGTTTCAAATGTTCATGTTGAACTAGCGTGAGTGAGTTGAGCACCTCAACCAATAATGTTTAATTTGTCAAGGCTAAGTCCTTAAAATCTTTGTCTATCTCACAGAAATCAATATTCGGTACGAAAAAGAAAAAAAACTGCACCGGAACTGATGCAGATTGATAGACTTAATGGAATCCTCAAATACTAATTTGGATTTAATCTCTCTAAAGACAAGATAAAATTCTTAAAATTGGCAGCGTTCTCCATTTAGCACGGAATTCCACAGGCATATGTTTGCAGTTCTAAACACAGCTTTTAAATCAGAGCCCAGGTGGAAGCAGAGCCAGGAACGTACTCACGGACAGCTGTTCCAATCTTATTCGGTTTAATTAGTTTGCGGCTGTTTTTTGGCATCGGCGCCATAAAACTGGAGTAGGTTCTTGTAGCAGCTTCATAAATAAAATACACTGCACATAAAGTTGACGTAAAGAAAACCTCTTTAAAGCAAGTAGAAAAGAAAAAAATATATAATAAATTAAATCTAAAGCAGTCTAGAACCGTGTAGTTTTTTCTGCATAAATACAGAGCTGGTTCCCGAGTGCCTTTGAATCAGTACTGGTCTATCACAAATATTGGTTCTACCTGTGCTCTCTTCTAAAGACATGGGACCCCCATAAGAGGAGAATATAGCTGATTGTACAATACGAGGGCATAGCTCACTATTACAGCTTTTAAAAGATGTCTTGCACCCAGGGGAGAGCTGGCAAGTTTTAGCCTGGAGGGCAAGACACCACTCAACAGCCTTACAGGAACATTTTAAAGAAAAAAAATGCAGGTGGCCTAGTTGCCTAGCCCAAGGGAGCCCACTTTGGGACCAGATGCCCCCATGCCCTCCTTGCCCCTGTTTGCACCTTAAGACAACTTTAATTTATTGGTTTGCACATGTATTACTGCAACTTTTGCTAATACATTGTTTTCTCTTTTTGTCTCCCTTTTATGCTTTTTACCAAAACTTTATATCAATTAAGGAGCAGACTTATTTTCATGGCCCTGTCGGATAACGAAAAAAATTGATCTGCAGATGAAGTGTATGGGCCTGATTCATTAGTGATCTTATCTTGTGCAAACGTTAAGATGCTTATTTTTAAGAAGGAACGGGGAGATAAGAGTGAAGTTAAGATGGATTTTCATCTTAACTTAAGAAATTCTTCACTTACGCAGTGGATTTTGCTTCTTATCTCCCTTTTCTGAGCATGCACAGAGTGGATTTGCTTAAGATAAGCAAAAAACGGCAGATAAGATCACTAACGAATCAGGCCCTTATATCTTTAAAATGGAACTTTTGAATGGAGTACTTCAGTGGCTGACAAAGAGAAGATTGCTGTAGTTTGCTAGAATTCCATTGCTAGCTCCTTGTGACCTTGAACACGTCGCTTTCTTGCTCTGTATCACAGGCGTCATAAACAAGATTGTAAGCTTGCATGGGCTGTAACTGTGCCTGACAAATTCTGTTGATATAAAACTAAAAATAATGATATAAATGCTTTGGTGTTGGGTAGTTATGGTTTTAATTGTATTCCCTTATGTCCTGGGCACCTATTTGTCCTGTAAAATATAATAGAAGAGGAGGTAGCAGAATAACAAGTAAGACATATTCATTCCCAATGCCTAAGGCAGCATTAATTCTATATACAACCCTGCTCTTGTAATGTTGTTTCTACTTAGATCTAATTCCAAAACGGCAGCAGCCTCCACACATCTAGTTATTTGCATAAATGTAAAATAATTCAGACACAGCGCAATGTGTTATGTCTGTTTGTTCCACAGCTTAGGGAAGGGGACTAAAACATACTAAAACAGAATTCTGTATCTACTTTAATGCTGCATGTAAACACGTTGCCAGTAAGTGGTTATTCTGCTATGAATTCCATCAAATTAATCATGTGACACAAAAGGGCGGGGCTTGTTTCTTGAGTATAACAGACACAGCTGTTGGGAAAGCAAAAAGGATCCCTTCACCTGACAAATCACGCCTAACAAGAACACATATGTCTGTAGGGCTGTTTAATCTTCTTATATGAGTGGAAGTCCAGGGAAGCCGCTCTCTGACTGAGATGGCCAAATGTCTGTCAGCATCCCCCTCACATACATTATTAAATATCATTTACTGAGTTCTCTAAGATTATACCTGCTGCTGGTTATAAGGATTTGTTCAGACTGAAGTATTTAGTGCATGTGTGTTTTGCTGCATTCATCATGGAGCACCCATAGATCCTACACACAAGTATATGTAACCTGCAAAGGGCAGTTCATTCTTCTTCACCCTTGAGCAGACACATAGGGGCTAATGATCCTGTGTATATTGAGTTTTCATCGATGTAATATTCACATGTGTCACGTGATAAGTGCAACAAATCACATATAAGCGGTTGGACTCAAAATGCGTTTTTGGTGTATACGGTTTTTTACTTCTGTAAAAGCACACAAAGCACTTGTTCTGAGACCAGTGCTGCATGCACATGCTCAGCAGTAAAAATGCATATTATAAGCTAGAAACACAATTTGCATCCAATTTCTCCCCGCCGACCCAAAAAACCCCAAAAAAACCGCATGCGCAGCAGCTCCGTTTTGCCAGCGCTGTCCTAAACAGCAGCCACGGCGCTGTCTAAGAAGCGTCTGCAGCGGTGCTGTATACAACAGTGGCCACTTAGTTAGTGAGGGGGGGTTTCTAGAGACTCAGAAACCCCCCCTGCGTGCGCCACTGCTAATCATTTATTTAGCCTGTGTTATTCATTCATTTAGCCTGTGATAATGATTAGCAGTGTTTTTTTTTAACATTTTTGTTTGGGGGATTTTTTTCTGCCCCTCAAGCTTTGATGGATTAAAAACACAAAGGAACTCTTTGGATCAAGAACAGAAAACCAGATGATATTTTCTCATTGGACTTTTTTTTTTAAAGTGGGGTGTATGTGTTTGATTTGATTAAAATGTATTTATAGAAATAATTCTGTATGTGTTTATTCTAACTTCAGGTTTTTCATGAACCACAGTCTGTATTGGATTACGGCAAACGAAGAACAAAAGCCAGAAGATTTTTTTTTTTCTTTTTATAAAGAGTTTTCAAACAAAGGAGGACAAAGCAAGAGGCGAAGGTGTGAGGATTTCTTCCTTATTTTAAGTGGTATAAAATAGACATGGTCGTATGATATCCTTGCCCATTATACAGAGACCAGAGATTCTTGAATATTTTCAAAACTATTTCTCAAAACGGTTAATTGAATCGGATTTTCAACAGTTCTGATTGGATACTTGTGAACAGATCTCCTGAGTGTCAGTTGCTTTGCGGCAAGTTTTGCTTTGTCTTTGAGGCTTTTTTTTTTTTATACCCCATGGAAGAAGGAAGAAACCTAAGGATTTAGGCATGGAGTAAAGCTGGCAACCAGGGAATGGATGAGATCTTACTTGTAATAAAAATATTTTTTCACGGTGTGTATGTTTATTCACTTTATATTTTCTTTGGTGCAGATATCAACTTGCCCTGTCTGCCAGGGCAAGCTGGCAAAGGTAGCTTTTTAAAGGTCCGTTTGCTCTGGCAGTCATGGTATAGCAGCATTTGCAGTTCTACAAAAGAAAGCTTCGCCAAGCAGTTAATGGCTAACGGCTTGCAAGTATTTGTAGCGCCACTTATTATTATTATTACCATTTATTTATATAGCGCCACTAAGTCCCCAGCGCTGTACAGAGAACTCACTCACATCAGTCCCTGCCCCATTGGGGCTAACAGTCTAAATTCCCTAACATACACACACACACACACAGACAGAGACACAGACTAGAGTCAATTTGTTAGCACCCAATTAACCTACCAGTATCTTTTTGGAGTGTGGGAGGAAACGGAGCACCGGAGGAAACCCACGCAAACACGGGGAGAACATACAAACTCCACACAGATTGTCAGATTGATGGTTGAGAATTGAACTTGTGACCCAGTGCTGTAAGGCAGAAGTGCTAACTGCTTAGCCACCGTGCTGCCCCACTTATTTTTTTAAAATTTAAATTATCCCAAACACCACCTAGGGTAATTAGGAGAAGCTGGAGCGCTATCAGCTCTTTTTTCTGTAGGGTGGGGCACTTTTTCTTGTGAGCCCAATTTCCCTAGGCAATTTAGGATTTAGTATTCTGTGCTGAAAAAACGGCGCAGGTTTCCCTATTATAGCAGGACTTCAAAATGTACAGCCTAAAATTTATGTGTAAAAATGGCGCTTAACTCTCAATGAGACCTTGTAGGCGGCCTCATAAATGGTTTTGTGGCTTCAGAATCATTTTAAACACATCTATTACCCTCTGTCTTCAAGTTGTCAATTTCCAAAGCTACTGTGCTCTTTTCCTGGCTTGTTTCCTCCAACAGATCTGAAATTCAGCCGGTGTTCATCTTCTAGATAAGTTCTGAAAGTATCGGGGTTAGGGTGAGAGAGCAATGGGGCTGAATTTAATTAATTTCCAACTTGACAACCTGTTGTGAAGGGCACTTAGTAACCGAGCAGCTGTGCAATAAGACTATTTATACTACAGAAAAAAAAGCCAACATGCAGATAAATGGTAACCAGAGTTAGATTGCTGAAAAATATGAGGTCAATGATCCTTGGGTATAGCATTAGAATAGAGAGAGCATACTCCAGATAATTAGCATTTTCAACAGACAATTTGTAATAATTAGTAAGTGAGTGATCATAGCAGGGTTCTCGGCGGCAATTGTTGTTATCTTGTATAGAACACATTAATCCGTTTCTCTAGTGTTTATTTTTCTTATATACACAGTTTTCAATTAAATACATTACACTAAAAGTTTTCCTTTGAAACGCATCCCTGTTTTAACATCCATTTGCGTATCTGTCCTTGCAGCTGAATATTTAAAAATAATTTATTGTCATTCTAGGTAAATTTGAACCTAGAAATCTTTATAGAGCAATCCCTAAACAATTTTTTAAAAATGGCAGCTTTCAGCAAAGGGATTGGACAGGTGACCTATTAGACAGATTTTTTTAAAAGTATAACTCATACTTGCCAACTTTTCCTCGCTGGCTTCAGGGAGCTTCCGGTGGAGGAGGGTGTGTCGGGGTTTGATGAATCGCATCATTTTGGCCCTAAACGGTTGTCACAATTTTGGCCAGTTACAGCAGAGGGCGAAGCTAAGATGAGGCGATATTTGCATCATTAAGCCCTCCCCCCGCCACTTATCTTTTGCGAGAGTGAGAACCGGGAGGTTGCCCTACTCTCCAGGGAGGTCTCCCAGAAATGCGGGAGTCTACCGGACATTCCGGGAGAGTAGGCAACTATGCTTTAAAGAAAAGCAGCTAATGAATCTGTAGGGACTGAAGTGTCTTTTACATTTCTGTCTCCATTACTGAAGTCATGTTGTCTTACCTGTCAGTCTTTGTTTAAAACTTGGTCTCCATGAAAATGGACACCTCCATAGGCATCAATGCATGGACATAGGACACAATTTCTGAACTGTGTCATCATACCACAGATGGTGAAGCCAACCACGTCTTGTACTGGCTCAGCATCAGGGAGAATGCCAAACTCTTCAGGGAGGGAGGGAGATCACCCCTATTTCAGGGAGTCTCCCTGACTTTCGGTGAGAGTTGGCAAGTATGGCATAACTAAGTCTCCTAGATATTTTGGAATGATTTAGTTAAAGCCTACAAAGACCCTATAACTTATGGAGAACAATAGAACAGGGGCACTTGTGTGGAGTAGAAGTAGCGCGGGGGCTCCAGACAAAATTGTCCATACATTACTGTGCCCCCCCCACCCTTACCACAGAGCCCCAAGGCAGTCGCAAGTGCAGACAGGGCTGTGGTTACACCACTTAGTCTAAATAACTCTCATATTTCCCAGTTAGATTTGAATGGTGCAGATTCATGAGAGGACTGGAAAATTTTAGCCCGGGGGGCAAGACTCGACTTAGCTTCCTGTTAGGAACATTGTAAAGGGAACAAAATGCAAATGGCCACATGACCCAGCCTAAGGTATGGGTATGGGACTGGCCCAGGGGGCAGATTCCCCCCTGCCCCCCAGCCCAGCCTGTGCAGAATATTTTAGTGCTAATTACTGAAATATGTATTATGTCCAATAGTTTGTGATTAAAATAAGCAATAAATGAATTGTTTCATTTTCCAGCTGCATTGATCATATGAAATGTAAGTAGATCATATTGAAGCATAAGCCATAAATATAACAGTGCAGACATTAGACCTCCCTGGATGCTAAACCAGATCCTCCAATCAGACAGCTGCTTTTATGGTCTAGCTTGCACTAGGCAAATAAAAAACAAATTGCTGATTGGTTGCTGTGATTCACTGCACCTGAATGCAATATTAGTAAAGGAGACAAACACAATCTTGTTGGCAGATGCGCAATGACAGCAAATACAGACAATGTCAACGTTTGTGCATAACTGTGAATACCGCTGTTCATAACTGACCCTAACGATGTTTAGAGCAAGGAGTTTTGCAGTGAAACTTCCATATAACAAGTTCAGAAAATGTTCCAGAAGTGTTATAAAAGTCTCAGAGATTTAGTGAGAGCTCTGCAGAACAAACTAGATAAGGATACAGTTTATTTCCAGCTGTAAAGATCATATTAAGATCTTAGTTCTAGAAATATAGCGTGCGAAAGAAGCTACCTCTAGAGCTCAGGAGAATGAAATATTAAGTATCATCATTTTTAATTGTACTTTTACCCATCTCAACTCTTTTTATTGCTATTCGAAAAGTAACTTCTCAAAATAATGTTCTATTATCTAATGAATAAAGTGGCAAAGCTGAATTATCTTTTGCTTTTAAAACATGTTAAAAAGACTCATAGGGTTAGATTTTCTAAAGTTTCTTAAAAGGAAAAGTGGAGGTGTTGCCCACAGCAACCAATCAGATTGTAGCTATCATTTATCTAGTACATTCTAGAAAATGATAGCTAGAATCTGATTGGTTGCTACGGGCAACACCTCAAGCATTGGATTGTGGGTGGAGAGGCGATTAGGCTGAATCATCTGCTACAACTTCTCCTTTATTCATCAATGGTTCTTTATTTTTTTTTATATATTTTTTTACAATTTGTATTAGTGGAACTGGAAATTTATTGGATACAACGGATATTGGAAGGAGCTGGGTCACCCAAAATCAAACTTGCAATTTGAGGCTGTAGGCAAACGGATGTGATGTCAAACATACACCTACATGAAACAAAGTTTATACGTTCAACTTGGTGGATTGTGAACATGGTTCAGTTCCTTTTCTGTGTAGAAACAGCTTTGGTTTTTTTATGAAGCTCATTAATAAGTTTCTCATTGGATGCTGATCACATTTGTCTTCTGAATTAACCATTAACTGTCTGTATAACATTATTACCAATATTTTAACCTTTCCCTCCGGGAGATCTCAGAGTGGAGGTGACGTGTGACGATGGAAGGGGGCAGGGAGAATTGCATCATTTTGGCCACGACCCCACAACACAATGACGCCAAAGTGTAGGAAGCTGGAGAATGGCCCGCACTCTCGGGAATCCGGGAGACCTACCCGGATTACGGGAGTCTACCGTACATTCCGGGAGAGTTGCTGCATAATACACTTAGTTCCACTCCACTCTCCACTATATACAATATTACTGATTTCAGTCAGTATGAATTACCCATTTATCGCTTGGGATTAGCTCCACTTTAATATAGATAAGCATGAAAAAAACATAAAACATATACACACAGACGGTTTAAATACTTGTAAAAACAACTGTGGAATACATCCTTAATCATGAATTACTAGTGATGTCATATTTCACTATGGTGTCCTTTGTTAGCGCTCACCAGGCCAAGAAGTGCTAAATGTAAAAGTATGTATTAAAGTGGTCACAAAATGTGATTCCCAACACTTCCCGGCTCTTCTGCTCGCTCCTCCATCGCAATTACTACATTTTAAAGAATATTTACTAAAATGGTAACAAAGGGCCTGATTCATTAAGGATCTTTACTTAAGAAACTTCTTATTTCAGTCTCCTGGACAAAACCATGTTACAATGCAAGGGGTGCAAATTAGTTTTCTGTTTTGCACACAAGTTATACTGACTGTTTTTTCATGTAGCGCACAAATACTTGATAGCTTATTTGTACACTGAAATTTAAAGTTGATATTTGTGTGCTACATGAAAAAACAGTCAATATATAACTTATGTGCAAAACAGAATACTAATTTGCACCCCTTGCATTGTAACATGGTTTTGTCCAGGAGACTGAAATAAGAAGCTTCTAAAGTTAAGATCCTTAATGAATCAGGCCCAAAGATTCTAAAATGTTGAATTTATTTAATCAAATCAAAATTACAGATCCCCTATTTTTCTAAAAAAGGAAAAGTGAAGGTGTTACCCACAGCAACCAATCAGATCCTAGCTATCATTTATCTAGTACATTCTAGAAAACAATAATTTGCTATTTGGCCCTGTATAACAGCCTGTGGCCTTATGCTTTTTAATACTCCCAGAACTCCTCGCTGACTACTAGTACCGCCACTTCTCCTACCACATTGTAAAACTATTAAATCCCATTCACTAACATTTTCCATACCGCTACCTCTAAATTTCCATGCTGCCACTTTTAATTTTCCATTATGCCACTTCTAACTTTCCACTTCGACCAATGTTTATACTTATATATCTCTTCTTACTATATCATGACAACAAATATATCAAAGGGCTTGTGTTGGTTTGCATAAGTATACATTGTATTTTTCATCCTTCATGTAATTTTAATTCCATCAACATGAAAATCAATATAGATGAAATGTTGACCATGATTACAGAATAAATTTTTAAATCTATTTCAGTAATTGTCGGTTTTTAATGCTATTTAATATAGTGGCATTGATTGAAAAAAGTTTTGTGCAATATTTAAAAAGTAAAAAGATTATAGGTCATCTCCTACATACCTGGGAACAAGCATAATAACCCCTTTTATTGAAATATATGTATATTTTGGCAGCTGCCTATAAAATCTTCGAGTCGAATGGAGCTGCCTGACAGTCACAAGATACTGCTTTATTTTTCCAATATCAGTTGACTGTGCCTCTCATCCATCATCCAGTCATCATCTATGTCTATTACTCAACAGCGGAGTACAGTGATTATCATTGATTATTTATAAATCTCCAGCATTCTGTGTACTGTACGTGCGGAGATAATAAATATAAACGTATTATATACAGATAAAGACAGATACAAAAGGTGAAGAGGGCGTTTATCACACCACGAATCATTGTCACATTAACCATTGTCTTGATTTCTCTGTTCTGCTTAGCAGTTTTGACCTTTGTATGTAGGTCTCCGACGTGCTGGGAGCTGGGTTTTTTTGGGTCCCAACATACTGATTGGGGAATAGTCAGCCCTATCTAAGTGCTGGGAGCCATCTAGAAGGTATGACAGCCTTCCGATACACCAGTGATTCCTTTCCGGGGCTCTGAGAGATGGTGTGTGACTTCAGGAGGTTTAAGTAATCTATTGTCTGCATTGTGTAATCCTTAGAGATATGGGGTTAGTAGTCTGTACTGTAATATTGCTACAGATTTGAGAGCTTTACATTGTATAGCCAGCTGGGATCTGCATTGACTTGATGGTCTGCATAGTCCTCCAGTACATGTATAGTGGACACTGGAGTGCACTGTGTTTTGTAAAGTGGTCAATAGAATACTGCCTGTATTGTGCATCAGTCACTTCACCGTTCTCTCTGTATTGTATTGTGACCACTATAATACTATGTTTTGTACATTGAACACCAGAAATCTTTCTGTGTTGTACAGAGGTCACTGGAATTTTCTCTGTGTTGGATAGTGGGTTATTTAAGTAGGTTCTGCATTGAATACAGGTCACTTGGGGCAGTGTGGTGTCTAATTGCAGCTCTTTGATATAACAGTTTTCCTTATATTTCAAACCACGTCCACAGTAGACAAACCCCATCTACAGTAGACAAACCACGTCCACAGTAGACAAACAACGTCTACAATAGACAAACCACGTCTGCAGTAGACAAACCACACGCACAGTAGACAAACCCCATCTACAGTAGACAAACCATGTCCACAGTAGACAAACCACGTCTACAGTAGACAAACCACGCCTACAGTAGATAAACCACACCCACAGTAGACAAACCACGTCTACAGTAGACAAACCATGCCTACAGTAGACAAACCACGCCCAGAGTAGACAAACCACACCCACAGTAGACAAACCACGAGCACAGTAGACAAACCACGCCCACAGTAGACAAACCACACCCACAGTATACTAACTACACCCACAGTAGACAAATCATGCCCACAGTAGACAAACCATGCCCACAGTAGACAAACCACACCCACGGTAGACAAACCACACCCACAGTAGCAAACCACGCCCACAGTAGCAAACCACGCCCACAGGGTTATGGCAATATATACCTTACTATAGTGTCATGCTGCCAGAAGAGCCTGGGTGATTTAGTTATTTACTTGTATTTGCCAGCCCTCCCCCTGTGTGGAGGGAAATTAGACATTAGCTGCATTTCATGTATTAATAGATGTGCTGGTAATATTGTATGCATGTATGTAAATATCCACATTAATGATAGCACAAAATAGAAAACATTTAACATACACTATACCAAAGTATCTGTTAATAACACAACATTCTAAGTTGTATAACTAATTTCTCAGTTCATCTTCATGACTAGTTGATACACGTACCATGCAGTGTTGTGAAGCATCAGACTCAGTTTGAAGTTTGGCGATTTCATTATCTTAAATTAATCCTTTGTACTATACATTATGGAGTAGTGGATGCACATAATTAGAATGCTTAAACCAACACAGCATGGGAATAATGACAATGATCTAGTTGGCAATTGTGTCTCTAGACACAGAATTCACAACAAATTGTATTTGTTCCCAGGTTGTCTGATCATTTGAAAGCACATTTGATGAAAGGGAGGCACAAGTCATGACCATTAGTCTCAGAGAGGAAGCCGGCATCCTCTCCGGCATATCTATAATCAGCCTTAAAGATAACTAGCTCATCACATACCCAGCTGCCGGTGTATAATGTAAAGCTGAATGCATTAGAACTCACTTGCTGATTCAGAAATGAAGACTGATAGTATTGCTAGAAGATTGGGAAGCCCTGTGAAATGGTCAAGTTCAGGGCCAGCTGGTCTTTCTTCGGGGTCAGAAACATCACCCCTTACAAATTACTGCTGGTTTGTTCTTATAGGAAATAAATTCAATTAAATCAGATAAAAAAATTGGAAACTGAATATAAACATATAAGTAATAAATCTGAAAATGGAAATAAACAGGTTTGTTCTTATTTATTATAATATCTGTCTGGGGTAGGGGGGGTTCTTGCCTCTCTACTCCGATGTGGGGGAAGTGAAGAAGCGATAGTGCAGCGGAAATCAGAGTGCCGGAACCATAACAAGACATCACCTGACCTGTGCTTATTCATCATACAATAACACCTCACTTATTCCAGGGTACCACAGTTACCCAAAACTTTCTTGGTGGTGGAGGCAGATGATGGCTTCTTCAGGCTAGCTTATCAAATTCCCCAACCACCGTCTTATCGTCCCTAAGGTACCATGTTTCCACCCTCTATACACCTGCATGTGTTCTTTCCATACTCAATCAACCTTTTACCCCCTGACCAACATTGCTGTGTGTCTGGATCACATAGCGCACTAAGCTGGACCAATATACAAGAGATACAGATTGTAAGTTCGTAATACCTCTCTGTCTGTCTGCATTACTTAGTCTCCTTTTATTCTTGTATTTGTTCCCACTTGTAAAGCGTTGCAGAACCTCCTGGCATTTTATAAATAAATGTTAATAATAATAATAATAATAATAATAATAATAATATTACATAATTAATTAAAACATTTAATTTTCATTTAAAGAATCACCAGTTTCTGTGGTCTGAGCAGAGGTAACTGTCAGTCACTTGCAGAAATAAAAAAACACATGTGGTTAAATAGTGGAGAACTGCAAGTAATTGACAGTTACCTCCCCTCAGACCACAGATGCTATACTGTATAATAAAAAACATAATTTTAAAGGTGTCAGAAAGCCCCATCTCCAGACCTCAACTAGACCCAGGACTAGAAGGCCTGGACTGGTTTCCTCTATAACAGAGAAGCAGCAAGTATTGGGTTCCCTTGCAATAGTGAAAAACACCCCCAGGCAGGCTAGCGCAGGGTTGGTGTGTGAGAGGCTCACTGGGCGGTCTGACATCCATTGGATCCCTTCACATCGCAGTGAGCTAATCAGGGCTTACTGTGTCATCACATGGTGTCGCAATGACAACACGTGATGTCAGTGCACCACTGGCTATTTAAGCAGTTGGCCGTGTTGTCGTTTTATCAGTTTGTCGGTGGAGAGTGGATGTCGGGGGACAAGCGACGAAGAAGAAGACGATATGATCAAAAACAGAAAACATTGGAAAGAGTGGAAGACGTCATGGTCAAGAAGAGGAAGAAGAAGACGTCAGAAAGACAGCAGCAGAAGCTGGAGGCAGATAGCCCATGTCAGGGCTGAGAGCTACTCTGCCCCTTGAAGAGAAGTCAGAATCAAGATCAGAAGATGCCCATAGTGGACTGGCGCAAGCAAAGAGGGAGTGGAGGAAAGCCCCAAATACACTGGAAGGAGGTAAGGTCCTTGTGGGCGCTATCTCCCCCGGGCCCACGCATGCACTTCCTTATCCCACTCTCCCTTTATAGGGCACAAGGCGCTGGCTCAATTCAGACACTATGCCAGGGAGAAAGCATCGGGCATAAGGCTCAGCCTCATTAGGAATAGGCAGGTAGAAGTGGGTAACAGGCCCAGAGGTACCATTGGGCACTAGGCCCATAAGCAGATCTGGGTACTAGGCCCAGAGGCACTATTGGGCACTAGGCCCATAAGCAGAACTGAGCACTAAGCCCATTAGGTTAGTGGGGCATAAAGTCCAATAGTGTAGTTGGGCACTAATCCCATAGGGTTAGCTATGCACTAGGACCGATAGTGTAGGAGGCCCATAGCATAGGGGCTCAAGGCCCTGATTGTTAGCAGGGCACAAGGCTCTTACAGGTAGGGAGACACTAGGTTTCTGGTGTTAGGAGGGTATAGGCCCTTGTTGATAGAAGAGCATTAGTCTCTTGTTGTTAGGAGATTATTAGTCTCTGGTTGATAGAAGAGCATCAGGCTCTTGTTGTTAGGAGAGTATTAGGCTCTGGTTGATAGAGGAGCATCAGGCTCTTGTTGTTAGGAGAGTATTAGGCTCTGGTTGATAGAGGAGCATCAGGCTATTGTTCTTAGGAGAGTATTAGTCTCTGGTTGATAGAAGAGCATCAGGCTCTTGTTGTTAGGAGAGTATTAGGCTCTGGTTGATAGAGGAGCATTAGGCTATTGTTGTTAGGAGAGTATTAGTCTCTGGTTGATAGAGGAGCATTAGGCTCTTGTTGTTAGGAGAGTATTAGGCTCTGGTTGATAGAGGAGCATTAGGCTCTTGTTGTTAGGAGGACATTATGTTCTCATTGTTAGGTGAGCATTGGGCTCTCTGTTGTAGCAGGACCCTGGTAAAGATCCTGGGTGAGTGCGGAGGCACTGAGTCTTTAATTAGGTCTGAAAGGGCACCTAGTACTGTGTTCCTTAGCAACAGGCCGGGGTTCCAAGCAGTAGGCGGAGGCCAAGCTCGAGCGGACCCAGTGCCTGAATAAAGCTTTGAAATATATATTTCATTGAAAAAAAAATTCTACATTTTTTCATTCATGACTATTTTATTAACAGGTAACGATAAATTAATTTTCTTTTTTTGTGCGTTCTGCTTTATATTCAACATATGTATTATACATATCCTGCAGTGCATTGTGTCTTACAGAGCAGAGCTTACCTAGACTTGTATTCAACAAGAGACATTTTTTTCATATCCACTCCTAGCTGCACGTGTGTAATCAAAATTTACCTGCATTTTTAAAAAGAAACACAATTTATGTTTAGAATGGCTGTCAATGAGGATCTGTGCAATGGGAGTCTCTACAGTGTTTGGCTGGCTGGCAATGGGGTTGATGCAATGGGATACTTGATCAAATATCCATGATGAGACAGTTCTGTTGGAATAATAATTGATATATTCATGTGTAAAAACATTGAGGTTAGAGGTGACATCCCAAACATATGCCCTGTTTAGTCCTGTTTTGTAAACAATAACTGGTTTTAGTAATCCACCACACAGAAGGCACCAATTTTGGAAGAATACCTGCTACCTTTTTATTGTTATTTAAATGTCTTTACACTTGTTTTACTGTAGTTGCAAACGTTTTATAATCTTGAACTACAGATGTAGCAAAAATCGAATTGTCTTCAAACAGCGGGAAATTTTGCATTGCGTCAACTGTGTTTTCCAAAACACAATGTTGTAATTCCCTGCAAGACATTTTTCTGCCATCAGATGGCTCCTTGACATAATCATACCACACATGTCAGTTGAATGAAAATTGTTCATGCCCTCGTTTAAATTAATATATTGGCAGCATATCAAGCGATTAACCTCCGCTCTACAGCATGGAACTGCCTGCTAGAGTGAAAACCAGACAGTGCAAGGCTGGTGCCTCTATGGGGAGGGGTGCTAAAGAAAAGCTGTGACTACCATCCATTCCTAGTGGCTACCATCCATTACTGGAATGTGCAGATGGTACTCCAGTCCGTCTGGACTATAGAAACTGGGATAATTAGTAATTAAGGACACCTGGAAAAAGAACGCACACCATTTTAAAATGAACTTTGAGTGAAAATCTCCCCTAAACCCTTATTAGGCATTTTATTAAATATAAAATAACATTTTACTTTCTTCTTACTCGATCTGTCGTAGTCCATACCTGAAATTATATCTTCTTTCCTGCTTTTTTGATTGGATGTAGTAAAAACTGGTAAATAAGAGCTAAAGACCCCCACAGAAAAATCATCCCCAAAAATTTAGAGGGCAGATCATTTTGGAGTGTAATCCACAACAGGTCAAATTGAAAGCCAATGGAGCAGAGGGCCTAAGATCAAGTCTTGGTACTCCAAATGAAAGAAGAAGCAGAGAGGAGGTGGATAACGAGAAAAAAATGCTGAAGGAGCAATTTGAAAAGTAGGATGATAACTAACCTAGGACAGGAGACCTAAGTATTGCAGCATTTGCATGAGAATTGAGTGGTTGACAAATGCAGCAGAGAAGTGCAGGAGAATTACAAACAAGTAATGTCCTTTAGATATAGATTTAGTAGTGATAAAATCATTGACCACTTTATACAGTGCAGTCCATGGGGAGGGTTTGGAACAAGAAGACTGTAGAGGTTTCCGATAAGCATTACAATTACAAATGTCTTTATAGAGCCAAATGAAATTGAAGTTTGAACGATCTCAGACAGGTAGCAACTCTATGAGACACAAGTTGATTTTTTAGAAATGGTATACCTGGTGGGAGAAGGCAGTGTGTTCCTATTGCTAATTGAATCTAGGAACCATTAGTATACTTCTGGAGGTAGATCTTAGGTGATAAGTGCTGTTAGCTCAGATTTAGACAGGATTTGTTTCCATATAGCAAGTCCAGTTTGCAATACATATTACATTTGAGGTTTCTACATGCAAACCTAATGAAGTGTTACAATCTAGCAATATACCTAATTATGTTTGAATATTGATACCCAATAAATTTGCTCTAATTAGGTGTAATTTACATTGCAAGTTTAGCTTTTGTCCCAAATAATATTTAAAACAATAAATCTCTTCCAATTAATATTGTAACAGATAACTGAAGAACACTATACACTATTCACTGTTTCAGTCACAATTTTTTTATAATAATTTGTTCATGGATTTGACATTGGAAACTTATAATACACACATATTCTCTCCAAACTATTACCACTTAGCAGCAACACTGTTATGAATAATATAGGCTGATTATTTTGTATATATCTTACGGAGGGTTTTGCTTAAAAATCATATAATTATCATCTCTGCCTGTCTAAAAGGTCCCCATCAGCAGGAATTGTTATACAGAGTATAACTGTCTTTTCTTTGTCACTCTTGGCAGATTATCCTTCGTACATGAAACTTGTAATTTAATGGAAGTTAAAGTAGGAAGTTTCTTAATTGTAGCACAAACTATATTCTTTTTTGGGTAATTCAACATTTTTCAATAGTATGTGGCATACTTAAAGGTAATCTTCAGTCTCTTGATACCCCCCCACCTCCCAAAGTCCCCCTACAACTATCTAGTAGACCTATAGTAAATCCCCACACATCACTCACATTGTCCTGGAGAAAACGAAGGCCAACCATATTATCCTGACGACAGGATGTAGAAAATATTGAAATTGAGTAAGATCACAAATACTATCCACTGTACAAGAATATTAATGAAGTGGAACAGAAAATAAACTGTAGTGCCTGTGGAATATGAGCAGATCCACACAGATATTACCTGATCACGATGTAACCACTGGGAAATTTGCGAAAAAGGCTCCGCGTGGTGATGTGTCGATAGTCCTTGAAGTTTTCTACCAATTGTCCTTGCATTGAGTCCTCAACATCTCGCCGAATACGAATTTCTTACCTTAACTGTTGTCAAAGTCGAATAATTGGATGAAAGAAAGTATATTGATTAATATTGTTTTACCGTGCGTTTGCATTCAGTACGCCACGTGGCATGACGCAATCGCATGATAAATAACGCAAACACTTACAATTACACATTCACTTATATATAGTTCATAATTCTTAAGGTTCCCATGCACATTTATTTACTAGTAAAATGTATTAGATTGTTTATTTATGCAAAGATAATACTATGGTAAAGGTTTTTATGGTTCAGCTGTTTTAAAAGGTAAAGAGTTTGGTCTCATATTAAAGCTTATTTCATCAGCATTAACCCGGTGTAGACAGAGTAGCGATCACATCTAGCGATCGCAAGATACAAGCAATATGAGATTAATACTCAAAAGTACTTTTGTGTAGGTCAGCTTGAACTGGTCATTCAGAGTGAAAACATGTTGTGACAGACCCAGGCCTTATATTGAGAATATCCTGCCAACCCGGTCTGTCCTCAGTGGGCCAACTGAACAACCATGGCCCACTCTGTTATTAAATGCCGCCCGGTGGCCAGATCTGTTATTGCTGTGATGTCCAGAGAGGGGGGGGAGAGGCAGCTCACAGGAAGTGTGAATCAGCTGTGGACCCTGTGACATCAAAAAGTAGTGGAACGGGTTAAAAAGAGGAGGGTCAGGACCTTATCTAAAATCAGGAGGGGGTCTCTCCCTGTTTGCTAACTATTGTTCTAGCAAGTCTGCAACACAGTCCGAATGGCACCATCACCACAGGGGGAGACCACTGATGTCATGCACTATTTCCACCCCTGTTACCACACAAACTCTTCACACCACCAATCACAAGAGGACAATGAGTGGGGGGTTGTGGAAGGGACAAAGGGGGAGTTGTTGGAGAATCTTGAGACAGTGAGGACTTGGACTGTTGAAGAGGAACCGTATTCTCGCAGGGCCTTAAAGGAATGCTTAAGGCAGGAGCTGCTTGACAGAGATCGGACAGTGTACCTCTAGGACTGATTCTGTTACCACTCCATCGGAAGACACTCGCAGATTCTGGGGAATTGGTGAGCCTACATCGGTAGGGAGACTATACCCAGGGTCCCACCAAGCTGGTGGAGAGTTGGCCGAGCGGCTGGTATCAGCAAGATACACAGACCCACCTTAAGGATCAGAAACCGTGGCCCACTTGGATTGATAGCTGTGGATGTTATTACCAAGAGTTTGGGCCTGCTAGGACTCTGTGCTTGAAGGTAACCTGCTGAGGACTTTGTTGGGGAGTTTTTACTTGCACTGGTGATTTTCTGACACTTGATATATTTGGTGGGGGAACAAGTTTCTCCTTGGGGAGCACTGTTGTATTTTACTAAGTGTGTACACTTTGTTTAATAAAAGGGATTATTATTTCTTTCCTGTCTCCTTACCTGTGTGACCTGTGAACCTAGAGGACAGGGTATCTAGTGAGCTTTGGTTCTAACCCCGGTGTCCTCACACATGTGGACAATAGTTGGGGGAAGTTGCACCTCACCCTTTGAAAGGATTAAATGAACTGACCTATAACCAGCAGGGAACTGGAATATCATTAACCCTGGACCAATGAAGACCTCACTAAGTGTTATCTGTATACTATATACAAGAATGCTGGCCTTTGTTCTCACTCTTTCTGATCTGACTGCATGCGACCATGACTGGGTGAAGCACTTTAAGGAAAATGTAATGTATTCAGTGTTTTTATACGTTCCTGCTTTATTGTAACATCTTTAATGAGTAAAAATGGCTTGCTGTAAATCCTGCTATATTTTGCAATTAAATATCTTTGTGCTTTGGAACAACGAAAATCGCATTGGACTATGTTTTATTGGTAAGAGATAAAATTACTTTAATACCATGATCAGCAGCACCCCACAGGGAACAAAACTCACGAGCACCTCTGTTTTCTTGATTGATGTGAACTCTCTCTCAATGACTGTGGAGGCCAAACACAGCAAACTACCCACATGGCTGACTGGCCCTAAACTCTGATTAGTGTATCCCACTCACAATTGTCTAGTTACAACAATAACAGCTCTCTGCCAACGGTACTTGGTTCATGTGTAACACTGCAGCTGACTAGGTGTGGTGTACTATGTTTGAACAGACTCTACGCATTATAAAGTATATAGGGGAGAACAGCAGTACACAGAATTACAAGACAACAAGAGAATACAAAACACTGCACAGAGTCAATACATAAAATAGAATGACACAAAGGATTAGGAACAACCCCTGGCCTTCCTTTAATGGTTGCCTGACCACAGGGTGCAGAAACAAAGCATACCAGGCAATTTGCAGGTCTAACGGATCCTTTGGGATTTTGGGCAGAGCATTTGGGAATAAAATGCCAGACTGAGTGAACAAGAAGCTACTCTCCTATTTGATGACAGGCCTATCACCTTATTTGTCGCCACAGGCCTAGTACCTGAATTAATTTGGCAACAGAACAAGCCTGAAATTGTGTCAACCTTCCTAGGCTCTGAGCCTATCCAATCTCCCGCACAGGCTCTCGGCCTGCTGAAATTAGAGGACAGGCTTGTAACCTGTATAACACTGTCCCCAAAATGAATATAATGGTAAATATACCTAAGGAGTCATAGGCCTTGTGCCCACTAACTGCTCCATGGGTCTAGAGCCCAGAAACGTGCCCATGGGTTTTGTGCCAACACTGGTGACAGTGGGCAAGGGAAAATTATGTAAAACATACTTACCTGCTCTGCGCATGAACCAGGTGTCCTCCTGTTGCTCAAAGAGGGTCTTCAATTAAATTCAATTTGTCTAAGGCCGGAAGAAGATGCCAACGGCAGGAACTTACCTATTTGAGATTGATCAATCTTCCATTTGTCTTTGCGTCCTCTTCACAGAACTACCCCCACCATCAACAAAATAGATGTACACTCATATAGAAGTATCTGGTGAGCAAATCGAGTTTAGGGAGATGTACAATAAAGTGAGCTCTCAGAACATGCACAGATTCAGGGGTCTTTTTTTTGTTATCCATTGGCATTAACATTTTCTCTTGCTGCTTGTCACAGTGATAGTACATCGCGTTTCACCGCTATTTACCGTTTAAATGTCACTGGGGCAACTGAGCGATTCAACAGAGGAGTCTTACTGCTTCTCCAGCCAGACTGTGGTCCATCTTGCTGGCTTGTGCAGTGGAACGAGATTTATTGAATAAATTAAAAATGTGTAAAAAAATATAATAAAATGTCTAAAAATATATTTATTCCAATTCAAGAGAAAGGCTTTATATAAATATAACCTTTCTTGGTGTGTCCCCCACTTCTAACACCATCCTAAGATGGATAAGTCTTTAAGGCTTTACCAGTGGCCCCCAATGAAGGCTATTGTCAATCTTCACCAGCCTTTTATAAATAGGGACAAGTCCTAAGTCTAACAAAGGTTACTTAGAAAGTATCACTGTTAAATAGATACCTTAGTATCAAATTCTTCAATGGTGGCCATTGATAAATAGACTCCATACTCTGGCAATAAAAATTCATTATTACCAAAATTTAGGAAAATTACATAGCTGGCTCAGCTGCCCTGGTGATACTGGACGAGAGTAGTAAGGGTTAACCCTTTGCTTCTCTGAGCCAGTTTCTGCTGATATATGCTAATGGAATTTACAGAGGAAAGTATTTTTTTTAATGATTTTAATCTGTTAGAACCATTATGAGATGGAGATAACAGACGATGTATTGCAACAGTAAATGTACAGCCATGATACTTGTTAAATAGACTTCCGCATGCAAAGTAATAGAGAAGCCATCAGTGAAGGGAGAAAAAATAAACAAACCTCTTGTTTTTGCTGGCATTAGGGTTTTTCACCCATTGATATATCAGTCCTTTAGTCTTGTTATTGCTACAATCATAACAATTTGGAAATATCTGTGTAGATTGTTCTTGCATTTGGAAAACTCAATAAAAATTGCCATCTTATGTTTTTCCAGATGATAAATACGACTCTCTGGCATTGGAAGATTCTGGGGTATATGTATCAAGCTGTGAGTTTTTGGCAGGTTTGAATAATGGAGATGTTGCCTACAGCAACCAATCGTATTCTACCTATCATTTTGTAGAATGTACTAAATAAACGTTAACTAGAATCTGTTTAGTTGCTATAGGCAACATCTCCACTTTTTAAATCCGCCGGAAACTCTCAGCTTCATAAATTTACACTCCTGTCTCTCCATTGCAAGACATGGATGGCTTTACTAGCATGCTTTGGGAGATTAACACACAGAGATCATTTCAATGCGAATTTTAGAATTTGTGCCGTGTATACTGTATAATTGTTAACTAATGTATTCATCATACTGTATTATGTTTGCCTTGTAATATGCTTTATTTAAAAAAAGCGTCCTTTGGTTTGTGTTTCCTCTCTTAAATCTTACAGACAAATAGCACAAATCGAAGTGAATTTATTTACATGCGACAAGTAGGGTGTCAGGACACACTGATAGGACAAGTGTTCTCCAATCAACTGTGACTCAGAACCCTGGCTCAGTCTTGCAATTTTCCAGCCACTGGAGTCTAGAGAATTAATGGAAAAGTGACAGCTGTTATTGTCTGTCCCAGGAAATTAGTAGGGATTGTATGGGAGGGACTTATTAGTTATAATGAGATTGAGCACATTGGAGTCTGGTGATTTACTTTAAGATGTGTATTTCCTTTTATTTGCTATTATATTGCTGTATTTAATTATTTATCTGGCATGCTGGTATTTTGCTAACTTTGCTTCTGTCATATATTATTACTGCAACTATTGTTCTACTGACATATGTCTTTTGGTGCATTAGTTGGCATGCATTATGTCATTTGACATCTTGCCATCTATGTTGTACATTCTACGGTGACCGTCTCTTTTGAGGGCCCGTAACAATGATAGTGATCCTTGGGGCCCCAGAATATTGCATACTGACACTCAGGGTCCCAGCTATAAAAAGGAAGAGTGATAATGGTCTAATGTATGTAGCAGAAATGAGCAAAATCTACAGTGCTTATGGGCTGGGGCACTTGCATATCTTTGAGGTTTTAATGTTTTGAGAAAGTTAATGGTGTTACTAATGAATTCTTTTATTCTTTGACCTTTTGGTATTATTATTTTTACAAACAGTATTTGCATACTCACCTATACCTCAGAAGCAGCATTTTCACAGAGAACAAAGTAACTAACATCAAATGAATGAATGTTTAAACCTGCTCTGCATTTCAAATACATAACTATTAATGAGGTAGAAAATGCACAATAGCTACAGAAACCCCTGTGCATTTTCAGAAACCGAAAGCCAGGTGAGTGGCCTGAATCTCTAGACGCATCTCAGTTCATTGTAGTGTTTTACGTGAAGACAAAATTCCTGTTAAGAATGCGAACATATCTCACACAAGACACTGCAAAAATTGCAAAAACCTTAATTCATGCACTCATCATCTCCCGCATTGTCTATTGCTATTCCCTCCTTACTGGTCTTTCCAAAGTCAGACTTGAACCCCTACAGTCTATTTTGCACGCAGCGGGTGGCTAGATTGATTTTCCTTGCAAACCGTTCTTCCTCTGCTGAGCCACTCTGTCAGTCTCTACATTGGTTGACTGTATTTCAATGAATACAATATAAAATTCTTCTACTAACATACAAGACCGTCAACAAAACTGCACCGACATAGATTTCCTTACTCAAAATATCTCCAAACTCGACACCTCCGTTATACACAAGACCTACGTCTCTCTTCCACTATCATCACATCCTCCCATTCCCGGTTACAGGATTTTTTTCGGCTGCACCCACTTTGTGGAATTCCCTCCCTTGCACAATAAGACTTTCCTCTAGTCTTCAAACCTTCAAGCGTTCTCTGAAAACCCACCTCTTCAGACAAGGTTATGATATTCCTCAACCACCATATTAATCTCCCTAGGTTACCCTATTACAACCCTCTGACCAACATTGCTGTGTGACTGATCACACAGCCCAATCAATACTTTTACCTTTGCATTCTAGCTGGTCCAGTGTGCAATATGATGTAGCACATGACCCTGTGTTTCAAACTTCCATTGTCCCATAGATTGTAAGCTTGTGAGCAGGGTTCTCTTACCTCTCTGTCTGTATGTATTACCCAGTATTGTTAAATTAATGTTTGTTCCCAATTGTAAAGCGCTAAGGAATTTGCTGGCGCTATATAAATAAATACTGATGGTGATGTTGATGAAGATTCCTAGTTGACTAAAAGGAAGAAAATCGGTCACCTCTGATGTTCTGAAACCACATCTGATTCTGTCCAAAACACACCAATTACGTATAAAACCATGCTACTTTCCAGCAGGTCATGCCCCTTTTAGCTGCCAAAAATCAAAACAGTCACACAAAAAAAAGACTGTTAGGATATATGTGACCTTTACTACACCTTAAACAGATGTACATCCAACAAATATATAAACAACATGTTTTGCTCTCTTGTTTAGTGTCCTAGAAAGTAACCTATAAGTTAAACGATGAGGTAGAGATATTTCCAGGCTACACTACCTAGTGATAATATGCAAACAAGCCGCTGAAAAAGACAAAAAAATCTCCTGGTTAATGGCATTTACACGTCAGTTTTTCAATTCATGCCTCATCCAATGGGTTTGTAGAGCACTGGACATAGCGGTGTTGAGACAGAACATACACTTATAGACAGCCTGTTCCTACCTTATTTGGCCTACTTAGTGTAGGAAAGGTTGTTGTTGCCAGCATGTGAATTTCCAGGGACAAAAGCCCATTTGGTGAGGCATTGATTCCAAAAACTGTGAAGTAAATAGCCTTATCCAGAATGGTATTATCCTTATTTAAACATCAATGCTGAAAAGTTTTTAAAAAAACAGCTTCTTCCGTGAGACGTGGACAAGCTGCCCCCGTTCTGCAGCATTTGTAGTAGGGGTATTGGGCGTGGCTGCAGATCTCTAAACACCTAAAAGTGACACATGCTATACAGAATCAATGTCCCAATTCTCACAAATGATTAAAGCCATACATGAGGCTAAACCAAGCAGTGTTCTAGGAGAAGAAACATAGTTTAAGTGGATGTCACAATTGTTAGTAGGTTGGATTTTGTAGTCACTGTTTTACTGTTTCTGCCAGACATCCACAAAAGTGTTTTCCAAGGGCTGCAAAGTGGGCGTGTAACTTGAAATGCTATTGGCAGACAATTTGGTGCAAGTAAAAAAGCAATGGTGGTCCACATGGCTTTACTTGCATCAGCTTTTGAAAGGGTCATTTGCAAAACTGCAGAAGAGCCACATGCACACACACACACACACACACACACACACACACACACATGCACACATGCACACGCACACAAACACACATGCACATACACACACACACACACACAGACCCACATGCACACACACAGACCCACATGCACATACATAGACCCACATGCATACGACCACACACAGAGCCACATGCATATGCACACGCACACACACACACACACACACGCACACAGGCCCACATGCACACACACACACACACACACAGACCCACATGCACACACATACACATACAGACCCACATGCACACACACACAGCCCCACATGCACATGCACACACACACTGCGCGCACATGCACGCAACCAGACGTACACACACAAGCACACACACATTTTTGCAGCAATGTCAGTATTTGAGCGGGTTGTACATAGACCCCTGTGCACCCTCTTTCTTCTTGGAAACTGAACCTGTGGCAAAGTTTTGTGCTACCTTTTGCAGGATTGCAGTACAAGATGGGACTGCGTCAGGGGCAGAAAATGTGAAAAAAGAATAACTTCAAAGTCCGGCCCACTATCACTTTTGGACCACTCCCTTCATTATTTAAGGCATTTCCATCTTCCTCCTAAAATACTGGTAATTTGAGGATTATTATTTCGTAGATTAGTCATGATTACATTGTTTTTTGTGCATGAAAATATGACCTCCAGTATAATGAGCACCTGGATTATGCACAATGGGCCTGACTCATTATAGAAAGTAAGGCAAAAAAAAGAAAATTTGCTGCTGGACAAAACCATGTTACAATGCAAGGGGTGCAAATTATTTTATTATTTTTCACATGAGGAAAATATTGGCTGCTTTTTCAAGTAGCCCACAAATGCTTGATAGCTTTATTTTTACACTGAAATGTAAAGTTGATCTAGGACATGCCCTATCCCCTAGCTATAAATCTGTCCCCACATTTTAAATTTACCTCCCCCTTCAATGCAACATGGTTTTTCCCAAGTACATAGTTACTCATTTTTTTTTGCTTTACTTTCCTTAATGAATCAGGTTCAAGGTGTCTCAATGAAAGTGATGGTGCTTTTTGGAAAGACACCAAGGGCTAGATTTACTAAACTGCGGGTTTGAAAAAGTGGGGTTGCTGCCTATAGCAACCAATCTGATTCTAGCTGTCATTTTGTAGAAAGTACTAAATAAATAAAAGCTAGAATCTGATTAGTTGCTATAGCCAACATCCCCACTTTTTCAAACCTGCAGCTTAGTAAATCTAGCCCCAAGATGTGATATGTGAAAAGTAGCCCCAAGACCAGGGGGCAAAACATCAGGGGTGTTTCATCACTGTACTATACATTATATACGTTTTAATGGTAACTTCTTTAAGTCATTGCAGCACAGGGCATTACATAGCAGTACCTGGAATAAAACATAGCAGTTGTGAGGTAAAACAGTACCAGAGGCACATTTGCCTGTATGAAATTAAACTTGTAACGATTATTTGTCAAGTGCCACAAAGCACCATCTCAGTAATTAGCATGAAACCTCTTGTCAGATTGTAGATTCCGACGACTTCCTTCCAGGCCTTGAAATAGACGTAATATCTGAGCCTGATAGCCTGGAGCTTGCCGGGTATTTCTGCAAGCGGATGATAGCGGATTTCATCCAGTAGCTCTCGTGTTTTGCAAATGTTTCAGCGACAATAGCTTTGATTTATATACGTCATAGCAGACAATAATGTATTGTAACCTGCCAAGAAATGGAGAAAAAGCTGCAAAGATTTAAACTCTTATTATATCCCAGCAAACAAGAGTCATTGTTAAATTTGAAATTCTTTTAAAACATGTATACTGGTGTAACTTCGAGAAGTACTTTGTGAACATTGACTGGTGGTAAATCCAGCTGTGCGCGAGATGTCATCCTCACAATATAATTGTCATAGTATATTCTGTCAGCCGCAGAGCTGTAAGTAATATATCTAGTTGATTACCTCGGCCCTTGTTTAAGAGGTAACTCTTTTAAATTCCGCATCTTTAAAACACAATAGCTAACTGCTTCCTGTGGCGATTGTTTCTTCTCATACAATAGGTAAAATTCAGTAAGAAAGAAAGAAAACTAGTTTATTTGTAAACTTAGTTTTATATATTTTCACTAGGTTTTTGACTGTATATTGTAGTGTAATGTTTGTACGTAAACAACTTTGAAGTAGATAGGGCTAGAACAGGAAATTAGGAAGGCGTAGCAGCTGTTACTGCCCCTGGGAGGCCCAATGGCAAATTTATGTCCTGAACAGTAGCACAGACAGCACCCATGGAGGGCAGATCTAGTGACTGGTGTAACTACGACATCAACACTGGAGTGCAGTACACTTCACAGGGTACGTCTACTGCTTTCCATCATAGAACAAAAATACAAAAAAAAAAATGTTTTTGATAAATTTGCATCTTGGAGCTCTGGCCAATCAGACACGAGATATCACCACTTCTGAAATACTGGTGGAGTACGGTAACAGCTTTTGCAAAGACCACAATATTGTGAAGACTTTGTTGAGCTGTGGATAAGTGCAAGGTGCTTGAAAATAATTCAGAAAGTGCCATGTGCAAAACTTATTACTATTGATAATTTATAAGTGTAATTGGTACAGACCTGGAAGTACTCTGAGCAGTCTCATCATGTACAAGAGTCTGCCTTGAACCATCATCACCATCATCCACCTTATCTGTATTAATCATACCACATTGCATACATTGATTGGCCCACTAGGGGTCAGCGCAGACATAGCTGCACACCCCTTATCAGATTTACCCGCTTGGGCATTTTGTAGAGCGTCATAAGATCTTATGGAATAGCGTGTGCTCTCTTCTACGCCCATGACCACGTAATGTTTCAATGACATCACACAATATTCCCCTCTACCCTCATTTATTTTTATTTTTTCAGTTTTCTTATAAAATACTGGTCATTTCACCTTCTGTTTTTGGCTGAAATATATCTCAAGTAGGGGACATTTTGGCAGCACAATTAGATGTACTGCATGTGTTTCATACCAATGACCTAACAGCTGCTCTTCTTAACAGATCTTTGGGTATAGATTCAATATTGCTTTTGCTTAGATGTAGAAAAGTTTAAATGACCTAATAGAGCTCTTGTCCCTAGGAAGAGAGACTCCCAACTGCCAGTTGGGTCCAGCACATCCTTTATATTTCAGTATCGGTGGACATCTGTATACCGAATCTCCACCCAACACTACCTCATCATCATCATCCTCATTTATTTATATAGCGCCACTAATTCTGCAGCACTGTACAGAGAAATCACTCACATCAGTCCCTGCCCCATTGGAGCTTACAGTCTAAATTCCCTAACACACACACACAGACTAGGGTCAATTTGTTAACAGCCAATTAACTTACCAGTATGTTTTTGGAGTGTGGGAGGAAACCGGAGCACCTGGAGGAAACCCACGCAAACACGGGGAGAACATACAAACTCCAGACAGATAAGGCCATGGTTGGGAATTGAACTCATGACCCCAGTGTTGTAAGGCAGAAGTGCTAACCACTTAGCCACCGTGCTGCCCACCTCGTATAAATATCTTGTTATATAGAATGAAATTCTAATTTTTGTGGTTCCCCCCTATCTTAATGTGCATATCCCGCCTGGCCCATACTAGTTTTGGAAGCATTTCATCCGGCGCCGTTCTGCCCATTAGTATTCGCTTCATGACAGCGGCCAACGAGATGCACTAGCACCAAATACTGACCCATGACATCACATTGCCATTTCCAGGTCAATGTGCTGATGATCTGCTAAATAAATCACTCCTTTTAGTCTGGCAAATGTACACAATTTGCTCTGTAAAAATAAATATACTGAAATGATCTTCAGTATTTGAAAGTCAATGATTTGCTCAGCAATGTAAATAGTTGGCAGATTGTGCCCAAAATATAGCTTTTTTTTTTTTGAAAACAACCGGTGAATGGATTAAAATAATATTAACTATGGATAAGACTTTTTCTGCCATTTACTGTGCACGCAATAGATTGTCGCCTCCAGTCTTGCTGCAGAAATGGTGATAAAAATTCAATGGATTCAATTGATTTGAAGTGCTGTATGTATCTCAGCGTATCGAGAGCTTTCTGTGGAGATTCTGCTGATGTGCAAATGAATGTGATCGGCTGCATACAGCATGGATAATTGCACAGCTAATGGAAATACAATATTTTTTTTTACATCTGTGCTTGTAGCGCTGATAGCTTAAGTTTTACAGACTGATTTTGCCTTCCCAGAATAGGTTTTAGTATTTTGCTACAGTTTAAGGAATCTATCACATGTATTAAAAAATATTATATGCCAAATGGCTGATATTCTCCCTCTGCACACTCACCTTCTAACCCTTAGAATAAAGATAACTGCTTAAATACCTGAAATAAAACACAGAAATAGATTTCAATTTTGGTACACTATGGTCACGGTTTTAATTGTATACACACTTGCCAACTTTTATGTCGTTATGTCGACCTGTCCTCCAGGAGATACCAGAGGGCAGGTCATGTGACAGGGGTTAGGAGGGGGCGTGGTGACGTCATCGCTTCACCATAGTCCCGTCCCCTACTATAAAATGCCTAGATTTGCAACATTGAATAGCGCAGGTGGGGCTTAGTGACGCAATCAGGCTATTAAGCTCCGTCTCCGCTATTTAATGCTTTGAATTTCGGCATTTTCTAGAAGGGGGCTATGGTGACGCAACAACGTCACCATGCCCCCCTCCACAAGGAGGATCAGGGAAATTGCCTGCTTTTCTGGGAGTCCCCGAAATACGGGAGCATCCTGGAAATTCTGGGAGTGTAGGCAAGTATGATTGTATACATGATAGTGGCAAAGAAAGCAATGCAAATCCAACTAACCAGCTATTACTATATAACCAATCATAGGGATGGCCAACAGGCACAGAATCCCAGGCACTAGCTTAACGGCATCAGTGACAATACATCCTTTCTGGCCTCAAAGGGCTACATTTGCTGAAACGATATCCAGGGCCTAAACAAGAGCCATATATCGAAGGGGGAAGAATCCTACAACCAAACATTAACTCTTACGCCATGTATTAGCCACTGACCGCATTGCTTTCCCACCAACTGTGCTGCATCTGAATAAGGAAAAAGAAAGTTGGAAAAATAACACAAGCCACACATAATTAGCAGACGTGACAATGCGAGGTGGAGGGATTTCTTGCAGAAAAGGATGGAGAACTTCCTCTTCTTGGTTGCTATATAGGCTTGTTTGTCACTCCCAGGGTCAGACTACAGCTCTCGCTTCCACCTAACTAGAAATAATAGCTTCCTTCTCCTGCAAGCTAAGTGCATTATCACTTGTACTGGGGAGAACTGTTGAAGAGCAGTTAAAGCGCTGTAGGAGGAACTTCAGGATGTAACACTCTGCAGGTGGTCGCAGGTCGGTAACGGAGGGAGGCGAGAGTTCAGGGCAGGAACTAACATAAGGATGGCTAGGTTGGGAGATTACAAAGAGAGGATCTACGGCTCATGGAAATGACAAAGACAAATATATTAACCAAGGGTAAGAGGGATGACTAAAGAGTAGTCAGTCAGGCCAGGTCCTGGGGTGGACTGTCATACAACATAGTGTCAAGGCAAGGCAAGAAGTCAATGTCCAAAGTCAATAGTCAACAGGACACAGACACATCAAGGATAGTGGGCAAGTCTAAGGCAGCAATAGCAGACCTATAATGACTGCCTTGGGATTTCCCTCTGGTTCTAGGATGCAGCCAAGACATGGGTAACGTGAGGAAGTTTGGAAGTGCAACAAGGCAAGCGGGAGATGACAGGACCAGGAGAGCAAAACAAGATTATCTAGCAGCAATAAACTTAACAAGACAGGTGTTGGAGAAACAATGGGACATGATAAGAGAATACTCAAGACAGACAGAACTTAGAAAGGGACCAAGGGGCCTATCTATCAATCTGCGGTGATAGAAAATCGGTTAGCACTGAAATTTATCAATATATATCGCCCGCACGGCAGCTGAGTGATAATCATCTGCCTCGGCAATTCTGTCCAGAAGTGGTGAGAATTTATTTACCGCTTTGCCAGGCCAGTCTTGGGGGATATGTGCATGTGTGATCCTGCCAGCCGGTTCACGCATGCAAAGTGGAACTGAAAGCCCATTTACTAAAAGGGAGGGGTAGTAGGAAAGTAGATTTTAATTTAATGATCGGCACAATTTGAACAGTATGTAATGCACAAATGCAATATATAATTTAATCACTAGTACTATAAACCAAAGTAATAATTCAACTTATCAATCACCTCACTACTAAGAGACACTCACTCCTTAGATTAGTTATTTCTACATTCTGACAGTCACAATTCCATGGCCAAACTAAACCTGATTGTTTGTCTGGAATCACTGTTCACTTTGGTAGAACAGGGTTAGACAAAAGAGCAATTTAACAATAAAACGTGTCAGTAATATTTATCTCTTCAGTAGATAACTTTCACAGTTCTCCAAAAAAGGAATATTAACAGGATGGAATTGTCTGTATATGTAGATAATGAAGATATGCAATGCTGCAACCACACAATTCAGAAACTGCACTTATATCTCCGTCTCATCAGGGACCAGACCTCCTCTTGCTTGCCATTGTCTCTGCTCATCCGCAATTCAACCAGGCCAGGAGACTCGATTTCTGGCCAGGGACTAGCTTAGAAAGCTGGTTCACTGGCACAGGTCCCTTGTAAAACATGTCCCACATTCTGGACACTCTTTCTCTCTGTATCTCTCGAGCCTTCCTCTATCGCAGGGGTCAGATTGGCTCTGGTATCCTGGACAGGCTACTCTCTCCCTGCTGGTCTCTCTCTTGCTCCATTCTCATCCAATACGGCGTCATTTTCATCATGCCTCCTGCCTTCTATATAGACAAGGATGCAGTCCCGGGCTCTATCGGAGGCGCCATTTGGTGAAGCCTCCTGGTGGCAGGGTCACATAAGCAAGGGATCCTTTGTAATTATTGGTTGTGCAACGATTATCAGACCCCCGCCTACTTATTTTTTATCTTGGTATAATTGAATTTCGGTAAAACGGGTGTTGGAATAAGTATATGCACTTTAGTCTTTTTATCAGATAAAAGATTAAATGACTATTTGTCTCTCAAATGGTTGATATAACATAGCAAAATATTTGCTGTAGTATTCAGTAAAACAAGAGTTTCATTATTCGTATTAGTGGATTTTTTAGTGGGCATTTCTCCGAGTACATTCTGAAGAGCTGCTGTCATAATAAACATTTATTTATAATCTGTGACTGGAAATGTCTTGTAATAAATGATATCGTTGACTCATTTGTTGATGTTTTTCATTTCATTCCTGCTGCTTGGTTATACAGTATCCGAGTCCAGTACTTTGCCGAATGTGACCTTCTCAAGGTCGGATCTGTTCTCGGTGATATCATGCTCATTTTCTCACTATTTAGCATCTCCATTCCATGCCAGAGGGAATCGTCTTCATAAAACTCACCTTTAATTATACTGACCTTCAGTGGCATTGGCTATGTGCCATTTCTATTCAAACTAATCATGCCATAGGGTGCCTTTTAATCCATGTGTTAGACTAAAGCTATTGCTTATATCAGACGTTTATATATGAAGTAAGAATGTGGTTCTTTATTTTCTCTACCAAGTTTTGATCTTCATTGCATTATAATTCTTGTGTCGAACGGTACCACTCCATAGCAAATAAAAATTAATGATATTGAATTTTGGTTTCCAGCATTATCTATAGGTCAGAAAAAAAAATGTTCAGTTACGCTCACTTATAATATTAAGGAATGGAGAGTATTAGAGGATTCATTACTGTTTCTTTTATTTTGACTCGCAGTTCAGTTTTAAAACCATATTTCTGAGATCTTCACTGTGAAAGTTTCATACGAGGCACAAGTCTGCTGCTCAGTGCAGAACAAACTTTGGACCAATCATATGCCTCGATTTCCACTGAAGTACATGGGTTTATGGATCACAATGGCAGCTTTTTTAGAGGAGCAGAGAAGGTTTGGGTGGCGTGACGGCATTCTTCCAATATTTCAAACAATGTTTCCTTTTGCAGAGCGAGATTATTGACATTAGATAAAGGGGTGATTAGGGCATAGTTTAAAGGAAACTCTTGCTACTCAGTTTAGTTCATTGATGGGAGTTAATCTAGGCATCAGTACATGGTTTCAGTTTTGAAATAGTTGTAGCCTGCGTAACCCAGAAGCCAATCAGTTTCACCAGGATTAGCACCTTCAGTTTCACTGTTTGCAGTCTCTGAAGTTTCATTGGCAGCTGAAATCAAATCAGCCAATGAAATTCCTTGAGGTTTCAACTATTCTGGAGGCAATGAAATTGCACAGGCTGCAGACTGTGAGGCTGAAGGTGTTTCATTGGCTGCTGTAAGTTTAACAGACAATGGAATTGCAGGGTTTTCAAGTAATGAAATATCAGATTTTTTTAACTATTTAAATTGCAGAGACTACAGACTGAGGCTGGAGAGATTTGCTGTATGAGCCTGATCAGTTTGGAAATCAAGTACTTGTGCCTCAATCTAGCTGACAGTCAGGCCGGATATTTAGAGCATTTAATTAAGGATTTGGTGTCGATGATGCAGGTGCCAGGGGCTTGTCTTGACCCTGTGAATGATCATCTATAATGTGGTTCAGTTCATGGAATAATATGCAACATTATACAAGTAGTCCTAGTTTTGTTGAATTGCTTTACAAACCTTTAATTGCTTTTTTAAAAAAACTAAACAAAGACAACTAAAGAAAGCTAAGAAAAAAGACTAGGGGGTATATTCACTAAACTATGGGTTTGAAAAATAGAAGATGTTGCCTATAGCAACCAATCGGATTCTAGCTATCATTTTGTAGAATGTACTAAATAAATGACAGCTAGAATCTGATTGGTTGCTATAGATAACACCTCCACTTTATCAAACCTGCAGTTTAATAAATATACCCTTTAAGGTTAAATGTATCAAACCTTCTAAAAAGAAAAGTGGAGGTGTTACCCATTGCAACCAATCAGATTCTACCTATCATTCTCGAGAATGCACTAGATAAATGATAGCTAGAATCGGATTGGTTGATATGGACTACACCTCCACTTTTTAGAAGGTGTGATACATTTACCTCTAAGGCTATATAAGCCATGTATAATGTATATGTATCCAATTTCTGATGCTCATTTTTATTTCAACTTTCTATTTATTCAAAGTTTTTAGTATTAGTATAAACAAACATAAGAGAGGGTAAAGGAAATCACAGAAAATAAAATGTGTGTGTGGAAGGAGACCGTAATGTAATCTCCATCAAGATGTCATGTAAATAAAGTGGTGCAATTATGTTGTTTTCAGAACGAGCGCTTTTATCAACAAGATGTAGATTGGGCAGCTGTCCAATGTTACCAGATTCAGTCATAAATCTGGCACCTGTCGTTCACAAAAGCTATAATCTTTTAATTATCCATAATGTATGAGAATCTGTCTTTGACAGCAATAATTGAGGGGCTCATAGTTCGCCATTTATTAGCTAGGGGTATCTTAGCTGCCATACAAATGAGGTGAATAAAATGTTAGGCTGGGTTGCATATCCCAAGGGGTTTGTCCCCCAACAACAGCATGCTAAGAGGTTTAAGGAGATAGGCGTTTCAAAACAAAAAAGATGAGCTCAGTCTCCTTAGCCCAGAAGTATGCTGCAAAAGGATAATCCCACCAAGCATGCCACATCATTCCCCATGCATTACATGCAACCTAAGGATAAACACTGCCATCTTTGCCAGACTTTTATTAAAGTCTCCAGTAAACTGCATTGTAAAGCATGCTACAATGGTGCCATTTCAATGGGTAATTCACAGCTAATGTTCCTTTCCCTTTTATGCATGAAAGGTAATTTGGTATTGAGGGAGGAGTAGTAGAATGTCAATATAGTAAGGATTTGATTCTGCTTCTATATGGAAGGTAATTAAAGGCGGTTCAGGAAAAAGTGGAAAATGCTAAAGTTTTATCTTTAAATCCCGAGTGGAAGCTATGGCTCCCCAAAGGAAAGTATGCAGGAGGTTTACTACAAGACATAGGATAAGATATAGGAGTTTTATGCTTAATGCAGTAGGAAGAGTTGCATCCGATCACTTTATACTCAGGGTATAGGGATAAAGGGCATTGTTCTCAAAGGTAACCCAAGCAGGAGGTGTTCCTGAGGCATTCCTGTGATGCTTTAGTCAGGATGTTGCTAACTGTGTGTGTTCCACTCCTATTTCTAGATAGAGAGTGTGACCATCTCTGATACAGAGAGTGCTGAGGGGCCAAGAAAGAGATCTGGGACATAGGAATTAATTTTATTGAGTGGAGCAGAGGGAAGGAGTGGGGAAGGATGAGGATCTCTTATTCAATCTATACTGTGCAAAACTATTGCAAGGTCTTATAGAAGTGTGTAATAAGTCTATCAGGGTCCATAAATTACCTAAATATATTATTGCTCTAGTTTGTGCATTATTGTCAGTTTCTCTATAGTTCCGAAAGGGGTAACAGCTCTCCACGTTTTATTTACAACTGTTGTCTCTTTTTCTATGGTTACCTAAGTGTTAATAGATAAGTAGGTTTGGTGTAATTTGCATGGTTAGAACTGTGGATTTGTTGCACTGTTGATGGTTGGTGTATTTGTTGGTACCACTTATCTGTTACTGATGAATCCAAAATTAGTGGTTTGAATTCATTGTTGGCCGTTCTCTTGTTCCAGGTAGACTTCTCTGAAGGGATGTGAATGGGTAACCTTGACCTCCTCCTTGTGCTCTTGATTGGCTCCTTGATGACGCTGTGTATGCTTTCCACTCCTTCTTCTTCCCGCTCTTGTCTCCTCTCTCACATGCACTTTACTTTTATTGCCAACATTCTAGTCAGTTATCACTAATCCTTCTCTATGCTTTCCCTCACTATGCTACTCTACCTGACGCATTACTTCCCTTAATAGAAATTATTATCTGAATAAAATCTACTCTTAAAAGTTATTACAATGACTATCACTGTCCTCCCTGTCTAAATTTCTTATTTCTTATAATGCTAATAATTATAATCTTTTACTTTGTCACCTCACTCTAGCTAAAATTATTTCTCCTACTCTACCCACTGTCCTATAGTACTTCACTATCTATGATTTTATTCAAAGCAGAGTAGTGATGGTACTTTTCATCTGACCAAGACTGATATGTGTTACATAGTTATTTAGAGACAAAACCAGAGAAAAAATAAGCCCAAACTTGGTATATCCCAAATTATATATGGTACCAGCTGCATGGCAATAAAAATGCCTATATATGTATACAGAACAAAAACACAGTTGTTGACAGCGCTTTTCCTTAATACTGCACATCTGTGTATATCTATCAAAATGAAAACATGAGGTATTGGTTCATTTTTTTTATCAAAACTTATAAGCCTGCATCCCACAGTTATTTAGATTTACATCAGGGACTCTAGTATTGTGGCATTTATTTTTCTGGCCATACGGAGGCTGAGTTGAAAGTCTTGTGTGTCCCAATTCATTGTTGAAGTGTGGAGATGTTTCAGGATCCAGAGCCTTGAATTCCTGACTGAAGTTTTGGGAGTAAATGATTCAAGCTGAGAGTTTTCAGGTGGGTTTGAAAAGTTGAGATGTTGCCTAAAGCAACCAATCAGGTTCTAGTTATCATTTATTTAGTACATTCTACAAAATAATAACTAGAATCTGATTGGTTGCTATAGGCAACTCCTCCACTTTTTAAACCCGCCAGAAACTCTCAGCTTGATATATTTACCCCATGGTTTCGTCAAGGTGGATCTGTCCTTGGTAGCTGACTGCTGCTGTAGTTTTGGATATCTGACCGTACACTACTCAACTCTCATATTAAACTATTATTTTTATCTTCCTCCTTCTATACTGATCCGCTCTTTTTTACTTCAGACGGTCCTTTTTTAGCTGCTTGTCTGTCTCTTTTTGTTTCTGCAGTATCTCCTTTTCCCTCCCACAATTCTCCTACCTCTCATATCAGTGTCAGACTGGGGCATGAAGGACCCACCAGGGGAATGCAATGGAAGGAGCCCATAAAATAGTATGTGTGCCACCACCGAATGGGTGTGGTCAGCCGGTGCAGTGGGTGTGGCCAGCTCTTACAGTGGGCGTGCTCAGACCATGGAGGACACACTGTATGTAGTAACTTGTCTTTGTTGATTACCAAAACATAGCATTTAAAACATCTTTGGTATAAAATACATGTTTGCATCTTGATTGGTGTTGACGTCTGCATTATATGAACTAGATGCATCACAAAAACAGTCGTTTAGATTCCAATTTCTCTCTCTGCTGTGCCTCCCTTACTGCACTGTAATTGCATGGCTGAACAGAGGGCTGCTTTAGTACTAAAATCATCTGCATCCTGACGGTTAGGTTAACTCAGTAGGTAAGAAATATTCTTTAGCCTCAACAAACATGATGCTGCTCACACTGCAACAAGTCACTAGGAGAAGTCTTGGTAGTCAGGGAGTAGTTAGCAAATGGCAATTAAGGTAACTAACAATGAAAGACTTCTGAGTATGTAGCATTATGTCTGCACACACGTAGTGCATTGTATATAACATAGTTTCATTAATTGCACAAAAAAAAATAGAACACTGAAAATAGTTTTTGTTAAGAATTTAAGTGCACTAAGTCCCGATCTTCATTTTTAACAATCTAATGAGTTATTTTCAGTTATTTGTCTTTGCTGGCAAACTGAGAACACAATTACACAGTCCTATGACACTAAATTCCAAGTGGTTACATAGAGATAGAAGCCGAGTTCACCTCTACATTCCTCGCATGGCCAAGTAATTTGACTTCTTTTTGAATCATCCACAGACTACAACAATATTCAGAGATGTAAACATGGAATGGTAAATGTGCATACAATAAAGCCTCATTATGCAAGAGAAAGCTTCTTGCCCTGAGCTGCTTTAATTGCTTTAATAAATCTCTATAATCACTCTGTAAATATACAGTATATTTAATCTGCTTGATATGATAATTTCAGATATACATGAAAACTGTAACTTTGGATCCTAATATCGTATTTTTTTTAGGGATGTGCACCGGCGACTTTTGAGGTCTCGTGTTTTGTGTTTTGGATCCGGATTTTCGTTATTTTTGGGGTTCGGATTTGTCTCGCAAAACACTTGACGAAAGGTCTCGGTTCGGATTTAAGGTTTTGGATTCGGATTTTTTTTTAAAAAAACATAAAAAGTTTAAAAATCAAGTTTTTGGGCTTATTTTCACTCCTAGGCTATTATTAACCTCAATAACATTCAATAACAAGCATTTCCACTAATTTACAGTGTATTCTGAACACCTCACAATATAGTTATTAGTCCAAAACGTTGCAACAAGGTATCTTTCTGGACTGCGTAGAGGAGTGGGTCACCACAATATATATTAAAAACCCTGAACTTTTATGATTCGCACCAATAAATGTACCTGGACAGCCTAGAGGAGTGGGTCACCACAATATATATTAAAAACCCTGAACTTTTATGAATCGCACCAATAAATGTACCTGGACTGCGTAGAGGAGTGGGTCACCACAATATATATAATAAGAAAACCATCAACTTGTTTGATTCGCACCAATAAATGTACCTGGACTGCCTAGAGGAGTGGGCACTGGGCACCACAATAAAATATATAAAAAACCTTCAACAGGTCTGCATTACACTACACATACGGCTGCTCCTCCATCCTCTCCATCATATACATGTTGGAGTTTTAGCGTGTGACAACCTCTTGTTTTTGATAATGTCAGTGCATTTTGAATATTTTTCAATTTGCCCCACACCATTGAATGTACTTTATCTATGATATGCATCTATATATCTTGACTGCGTAGTGTGGTGGCCCCGGTACACAATTTGGTACCGAGGCCACAATATAATTAAAAAACCCTCCACGTGTCAGAATTCCACCAAACAAGTATCTGGACTGCGTAGTGGGGTGGCCCCTGTACCCAATTTGATACCGGGGCCACAATAAAATAAATACACCCTCCACGTGTCAGAATTCCACCAAACAAGTATCTGGACTGCGTAGTGGGGTGGCCCCGGTACCCAATTTGATACCGGGGCCACAATACCTCCTCCAAACATGGTACAGACAATTCGTCATTGAGATCCCATCAAGTATGTTAAAGACAGACAGGGTCGAAGTGTTATTGGTTGACTTTGTAAACCAAAAAACTGTCCCTGTTGCACATAGTCGTGCAATGAAGACTGACTTTTTCATTTAAAGGCACCATCTTTCAAGTGTAGTGTTTGTAAGTCTAAGTCATATTATACTTTTGGTAAAATTGGTTTATTTTGTTCCTCTTTATGGTAACTACTAATAGAATTAAAGTATTAAATAGAAGCGGCAGTTCCTCTTTATGGTAATTAGTAATAGAATTAAAGTATTAAATAGAATTAAAGTATGAAATAGAATTAAAGTATTAAATAGAATTAAAGTATGAAATAGAATTAAAGTATTAAATAGAATTAAAGTATTAAATAGAGTGGTATAGAGTTGTAGTGTGGTATAGCTAGAGTGGTCCCCACAATATAATAATAAAACCCTCAACTGGTCTGAATTCCACCAAACAAGTATCTGGACTGCGTAGTGTGGTGGCCCCGGTACACAATTTGGTACCGAGGCCACAATATAATTAAAAAATTGGGCATCAACCGTTGTTTAATATCTGATACACCTAAATATGGACTGCACAGTGGAGTGGCCCCGGTAGTAAATTTGGTGCCGGGGCCACAATACCTCCTCCAACTTCCAAGTGTAGTGTTTATAAAGACAGACAGCGTCGAAGTGTTATTAGTTGACTTTCTTAACCCTAAAATTGTCCCTGTTGCAAATATTCGTGCAATGGACAGTTACTTTTTTATTGAAAGACTCAAGCTTTCAAGTGTAGTGTTTATAAAATATAAACAACAATACAGTAGTTTTAGAGCACGTCAATACCTCTTGTTTTAAATTATGACACGGCATTTTACTTTTGGTTTAATTTCTTGAATTTTTTTAAATTTGGTTTTACTTTTTGAACATGGCAAACGACTGTTGATTGGTCATATAATGCAAAAAAAAAAGGTCCAAGATGGAATTGTCCTTGGGCCCTCACACCCACCCTTATGTTGTTGAAATAGGACATGCACACTTTAACAAACCAATCATTTCAGCGACAGGGCCTACCAAACAACTTTGGCTGAAATGATTGGTTTGTTTGGGCCCCCACACCAAAAAAGCTATTCATCTCTCCCTGTACAGACTAAACAGGCTCTACTGAGGCAAGATGTCGTCCTCATCCTCAACCTCTGATTCCTCTCCCCCTACAGTGTGTACTTCCTCCTCATCACACATTATCAATTCGTCCCCGCTGGACTCCACAACCACAGGTCCCTCTGTAGTATCTGGAGGGCAGTGCTGTACTTCATTGAGGAATTGATTATTCATTTTTATAAACATCATTTTTTCAACGTTCTGAGGAAGCAACCTCCTTCGCCGCTCACTGACCAGGTTCCCCGCTGCACTAAAAACTCTTTCCGAGTACACACTGGAGGGGGGACAACTCAGTTAAAAAATAGAGCCAGTTTGTACAGGGGCTTCCAAACTGCCTTTTGGAGTTCTACCACGTCACTACCTCTAGTTAATTTAGATTGCAAGGCTTGTAAATATAAATACTTTGAAGATAAAAAAAAAGCAGGCTGCACAGACTGTGGAGCTAGAAAGTGAAATTAAATGGACCACGTTACTTTGGTGGCTATCTATGCCCCCCCCCCCGCCCTACACTTGTAGTTGAATATAAATAAAGCAGCCTGCATAGACTGTAGAACTAGCAATTCAAATATACAAAGAAATGGACAAAGGCAGTTTGGTATCTGTCTGCATCAGATCCCCTCTCCACTAGGAGTAAAACAGAAAACTTTTCAGCCGTTATAAAATCTAGAATATAAATAGAAATTGGGAAATGCAATTTGGTATCTGTCTGCATCATAATCATCAACATCCTCCTCAGCGCCAGCTACATCAATATCCTCCTCCCAGTGTACAACATTTACACCTTCATTAGCCAAATCTGTAACTGGACTGTGGGTGATCCTTCCAGCATATGCAGAGGGCGTGCTGCAAATGCTGGATGGAGTCACCTCTTCCCGTACAGTGATGGGAAGGTCAGGGTTCACAACCAACAACACCCTTGGACTCGCCTTGGGGATTTGTGATGTCATCTGTTTAGAAGGCAGAGTTCTTTGCTGTTTTGTTGTTGTTGCTGACAGCATAACTCTCTTAAATTTTTTGTAGGGGGAGGGAGGAGGGCTTAGATCCTTGGGTGAAGCTGGACCACTAGTCATGAACACGGGACAGGGCCTAAGCCGTTCCTTGCCACTACTTGTCGTAATTGGCATATTGCCAACTTTACGTTTCTCCTCAGATGATTTTAAGTTTCTTTTTTTGCTGTTTTTTGAGAACTTGGGCTTTTTGGATTTTACATGCCCTGTACTAGGAGATTGGGCATCGTGCTTGCCAGACGACGTTGATGGCATTTCATCGTCTATGTCATGACTAGTGGCAGCAGCTTCAGCATTAGGAGGAAGTGGGTCTTGATCTTTCCCTACTTTATCCTCCAAATTTTTGGTCTCCATTATATGTAGCACAAGATACTGCAGAATGTGTGAACTTGGTAATATTGCAGTACCAATGGACTTATACTGCTGGATTGGTTTTGCAAATTTGGTTATAATTATATTTTTTTTTTTTAATTTTTTATTTTTTATTTTTTTTTATTTTTTAAAAACTTGGGAATAATGGGGAAATAACTATGCCCTTAGAAGCACAGAGCACAGGACACAGCACCACTGGACTGAACAGGACACGGCACAGGACCCAGCAGCACTACGGAACTCAGCAGGACAGAGCACAGGACACAGCACCACTGGACTGATACTGCAGAATGTGTAAACTTTGTAATATTGCAGTACCACTGGACTTTTACTGCTGAATGTGTGAACTTGGTAATATTGCAGTACCAATGGGCTTATACTGCAGGATTGGTTGTGCAAATTTTGTGGTAATTAAAAAAAATTAAAGTAGTTTTTGGTATTTTTTTAAAAAACTTTTTTTTATTTTTTTAAACACAGGGGAATATTGGGGAAATAACTATGCCCTTAGAAGCACAGAGCACAGGACACAGCACCACTGGACTGAACAGGACACAGCACAGGACCCAGCAGCACCACTGACCTCAGAAGGACAGAGCACAGCACACAGCACCACTGGACTGATACTGCAGAACACAGCACAGCACAGCACAGCACAGCACAGCACTAAACAGCACAGAACTAAACAGCACAGCACAGAACTAAACAGCACAGCACGAGATCTACCAGGACAGAGGACCACCTAACACACCCTCCCTCTACCCTGATCAATGCCCGAGTGAAGATGGCGGCGACTAGCGGGGAATTTATAGGATCCGAGTATCGCGAGATCCGACAACGGGATTATGAGTCAGAGCCTCAGTTTCAGATTTGAATTTGGCGCCAATACCCGGATCTGTCTCGGATCCGACTCGGATCCGCAACGTTCGGGTGGGCTCGGATTTCATAAATCCGAGTGCGCTCATCCCTAATTTTTTTAGATTGATTATTTCATAACAACATAATTGTAGTAAATTGACTCTTTAGATGTCATGCGGAGGTTTTTACACAAACGAAAATGTGGATCTACTGAAAGGTGAAAGTGGTCCCCGTGTAAAAGCTAACAGAAGAGTCATGATACGATGACAACTGGGAGATCCCAACACATTAAAAGGCTTCAGATATGACCTTTACAGGCGTCTTCTTGTGCACAAATGATTATATCCCTAGAGCAATAGTGGTCTATCTAAACAAATAGCTCTCCAGTCCTCCCCCCTTGCCCCAGTTTGTGTGGTACTATTACTAAACGTAAGAATCTTGATACATCCGTCTCTCTGATTATTCTCGTCAGGTTCCTCCCCCGGCTTCTCTACACTGGTGGCGTTACAGCATCATTAAATGAAGTTTGTGAGGCCTAAAGGTGCAAGGAGCTAGTCGCCACTAAACATTGTGCTGAATTGCATGGTCTGGGTCCAACCCCTTTAGGGTAGGGTGCAGGGCCCTCAGGCAGTGGGGCCCACAGGGGATTTCTCTGTTACCCCACTCATCCAGTCCGACACAGTCTGTCTCTTATCTCATATTCAGCACTATAGGATCTGTTAGGGATTGCCCTCTGTCTCTCTACCTTACCTATACCTAGATGTCCCTTAGTTATACTTCTGTTTGTCTTCTTTTATCACGTCTCTCTGTGTTATCCTCTTACTGCTATTTATTATTCCACAAATAGCTCTGTACTATTCATCTATCTGTGCAGTTTATTTCCAATTTGTCTATGTTTGATCCCCCTTATTCTCTCTTTCTAATATTTCTCTTTTTATTAAGATTTTCTCCCCATTACATTTTTCACTTATGCCCCAAAACGGTCCCTATGGGTATTTTCTCAACAATCGGCCTCTCTTTTCCATACAGCGGTATAACACAGATTGGTGAACATTATTTTTATTAGTTATTTAATATTATACATTTATATTTAATTATACATTCCCTTTATTATCAATACATGTATATAATTGCATTCTATATATAATATTATATATATATATATATATATATATATATATATATATATATTAATATTATTTTCAATTATGCTTTTTGTAAAGCATGGTCTGTTTCCATCAATGGCTCTTAATTATTATTTAATGTTGTTTGCTCTTTTGTCTGAACTTTTGAGATGTTTTGTGATATTAAGTATATGGGCCTACTTATCAAATAATTTAATGCCCTAAATCCTGTGAAATGGCACTCTTTGTAGGATTATATTAGGCAAGGGAATCATTTTAGGCAATGGAGCAGTTTATTAAGCTTCTAACGCTGGAGATATCACAGATATGTCCAGCATTCACTACACTCATGGACAATACTGCCGTGCACGTAGTTGGGGCAATTTAAACAAAGCTTAGCTTAGCGTTAAAGCCATGCTAGAGATTGTTGGGGGAACTCTGTTGATCCTCCCCCGGCAGTCTGAATGCCTCCTTTCTTCCTGTCACTAATCATAATGGGTACATGCGCAGAATTAAGCCTGTGCATGTACAATGGATGCAGCTGGGATAGAACCCGGATGTGTAGTCTTGCAGAATCAAGCAAATTATATCTCCTGGATAATCTGTCTTTGCCATGACAGTCACTTAGCGGAGGCAATGTCCCAGCACGACTCAGTTGATAGATTGATCCAATATTCAATTTCTTATGGTTGGGATAATTATACTTTACGGTCAATTTGGGTGAATTATAATAAATATGCCCCATAGTTTTAACCTTATTGTTGCAATACCCTGTTAATTCATAAATGCTGGGAATAGCTTGGGTTTGATTTAGTATTTATATAAGAGATTCCAGGTTTGTAGAGTCCAATACCTGTGGGAACCCCAACCCAGAAGTGGCTGTGAGCCGTCGGAGGTCTATAAAACCACAATTGACTTATTCTCTAAAACACTTTTGTGTATACTCAGCACTTATACTATTCTTTTTATGAAGCCACTACACTGTGGTTGTTCTTATTTAAAGCAAATTAACCTTTTTTATTATAATGGTTTCTGTCTGCTGCCTGTTGTGAATGGTCTGGTATAGATTCACCAAAAGAAGACAGCCTCATATTATATTAGTCTCCCATCTCTTATCATGCAATTACAATTTCTGTGCTGGAGGTATTATTTGCACCTGTCAAAAAAAACCAAAGCTCATGATAGTCAATGTTTATTTGTAAGACGGCACAAAAATCTGCCTCGCCCTATAGTCAGGGCTACAAATTATACAAAATACAACTGCACACAAACAGTATAGACGAGGTTGACGAATGAGGGCCAGATGTGAGTCAAAGGGTAGAGAGGGGCCCGGAAAGTAGAAGTGGTGGTATGGAAGTATAGAAGTGTTGGTATGGAAATATAGAAGTGGTGGTATGGAAAGTAGAAGTGTTGGTATGGAAGTATAGAAGTGGTGGTATGGAAAGTAGAAGTGGTGGTATGGAAATGTAGAAGTGGTGATATGGAAATGTAGAAGTGGTGGCAGAGAAAAGTAGAAGTGGTGGTATGGAAATATAGAAGTGGTGGTATGGAAGTATAGAAGTGGTGGTATGGAAAGTAGAAGTGGTGGTATGTAAATGTAGAAGTGGTGGTAGAGAAAAGTAGAAGTGGTGGTATGGAAATATAGAAGTGGTGGTATGTAAAGTAGAAGTGGTGGTATGGAAGTATAGAAGTGGTGGTATGGAAAGTAGAAGTGGTGGTATGGAAATGTAGTAGTGGTGGTAGAGAAAAGTAGAAGTGGTGGTATGGAAATATAGAAGTGGTGGTATGGAAATGTAGAAGTGGTGATATGGAAATGTAGAAGTGGTGGTATGGAAAGTAGAAGTGGTGGTATGGAAGTATAGAAGTGGTGGTATGGAAAGTAGAAGTGGTGGTATGGAAGTATAGAAGTGGTGGTATTGAAATATAGAAGTGGTGGTATAGAAAGTAGAAGTGGTGTTATGGAAGTATAGAAGTGGTGGTATGGAAATATAGAAGTGGTGGTATGGAAAGTAGAAGTGGTGATATGGAAATATAGAAGTGGTGGTATGGAAAGTAGAAGTGGTGATATGGAAATGTAGAAGTGGTGGTATGGAAAGTAGAAGTGGTGATGTGGAAATGTAGAAGTGGTGGCATGGAAAGTAGAAGTGGTGGTATGGAAGTATAGAAGTGGTGGTATTGAAATATAGAAGTGGTGGTATAGAAAGTAGAAGTGGTGTTATGGAAGTAGAGAAGTGGTGGTATGGAAATATAGAAGTGGTGGTATGGAAAGTAGAAGTGGTGGCATGGAAATATAGAAGTGGTGGTATGGAAAGTAGAAGTGGTGATATAGAAATGTAGAAGTGGTGGTAGAGAAAAGTAGAAGTGGTGGTATGGAAAGTAGAAGTGGTGGTATGGAAAGTAGAGGTGGTGGTATGGAAGTATAGAAATGGCGGTATGGAAAATGTAAGTGAAATGAATTTGCTAGTTTTACGATGAAAGCAGTAGGAGAAGTGGCGGTATGGCATACTACTGTATACACCGTCACTTCCACCACAACTTTTATCCTAATACACTGCTCTTTGGAGCCTCATTTATGATAAGAATAATGACAAGAATAATGGGCTGCTATTTTTATTAGTGCTATTTGTGCGCATAAAAATATGATTGCCTTAATATGCATTTCTGTTACTTAAAGTGAAATGTTTCACATATATGTTATATGATTTCTCACTTTCACACCTATGTTGTTTTAAAAACTTTAATAAAAATTTACTTTTAAAAAAACCAAAATATGATTGTCTGTAGAGGGCAGCTGGCTGGTACTATGTAAGAAACAAGACTGGACTCCAAAAATGCATGGTAAAGAGTCCCCTTGGTTGTAACACAACATCTTATAACTAATATAGCTATAACTATAGTTATATAACTAACACCTTATAATTAATCTTGTATTCACTGAAACGTTTTCTCATCCCTATAGGCATATAATTACAGGTATAAAGATCTCAAAGCACAATGATCGGACAAAGGACAATTCGTTATTGTGGTTCTAGTGTTCTATAAAGTGTTTAGATACAAAGATGGTGAAGAAATACCAGTCATCCTGATAAGTTCTTTCATAGACCAGCAAAATACATTTTATGTCAGCCAAATTCTAATACAATACATCCTAACCACTACTTATCTGTTACCTACACACTCTCATACAAGGTAAAGGCTGAAGCCCAAAGCCCAGTATTTGTATGTGGGCTTAGAACAAGGCACTATCCTTTGCCTAACCTGTATTCAACCTATTTTGCCCCCACATAGTTGCAGCCATCTTGTTGAAGTCGCCCAGATGCAGACATAAGTGATAGGGGTCACAAAACAACAGTGAATTTGCTGCATTTTTGCATTTTGGTAATTGGTCCTTTTTATCTTTTCAGTTCTTGACATTTCTGAAATAATGATTAATTTATAGTTCACTTAAAGCTTTCTACATGAATGCAACATTCTCTGTGGGATGGTTAAGAGCAGTCACATGGCTCCATTATCCTCACGGTCTCCTGACACGAGAGACAGCACGTTACTCTTTAACATTTTTCTTACAATAAGCTCATCTCGTTGCCTTTGTCTTCTCACATTTACGCTGTAATAATGGATGTATTCTCCCCCGTGTCCTCTCCTAAAAATGACAATTACTATTAACTTCAAGACTCGGTCTTAATGACTTTAACATGTACTGCTCTGGTCCCAGCAACCTCAATCACAATCATACATCTTTTATGAGACACAAGTTCATCCTTCTATATCAATGCAGCATCGTAATTTAACATTTCAAGAACAGCATTTTTGTTGCAGAGCGTGACATTAGAGAAACAGTGAAAGATAACGTAGACGGTATGTAGTATGTCTCGAACTGTCGTCAAGTGTCAATACATACAACCATACCATACAGTATGCCAATATATATATATATTTAAATACTAGCATCGTAGTGCACAGTATGAAATACTGTATGATATGGTGTATACGAGGGGGTACCCAAAATAAACCAGAATCAAAGTACTCTCCACTTGAATCAATGCATTTGTCCAAATTGTTTTTCCATTGCTCAAAACATTTTTTAAACTCATCGTCGTTGATGCCTTTTAGTACTTTTGTCTTTTTTGATTCACATCTTCAATATCAGCAAAACGTTTTCCTTTACGGTTTTTTTTTCATTTGAAGAAATAAAAAAAAGGTCGCAGGGGGCAAGATCGGGTGACTACGGTGGGTGAAGCAAAGGTATCATGTTTATTATTATTGCACATGAATTAAATACTGGCTGTTGTTTTATCTAGCACACAAATACTTGATAGTTTTATTTTACACTGAAATTTAAAGTTAGTCTAGGACATGCCCTACCCCAACTATAAATCTGTCCCTGGATTTTAAATTTACCTCCCCCTCCAATGCAACTTGGTTTTGTCCAGATGCAAAGTTACTCATTTTTTTATCCTTTGCTTTCCATAATGACTCAGGCCCTCGATAACTAATTCATCTATAGATTCCAAATCTCGAGAAGCTTAATATCTGTAGGACTTCACAGCCCTTATTACTATTTAAGGGGATTCAATTTTAAAACAAACAGCTTAAAAGTAATTATATCTTGTATTATTGTTGATTTTTTAAAAAAAAATAAAAATAAAATCATTGTTGAAACCCTTTTCTTAACTTTTCACACTTTTCAATTTTATCTTTGAAACAATGAGATGTTTTGTAAAGATAATCGATTGAGAATGTCATTAATTTCTCCAACGTCTTGATGACGTTTTTGAAGTTGACCCAAATGTGATTGATTCTCCTACACGGAAAGAAAGAGAATGTGCTCTTCAGTCAAATATGATTTATGTGCTTTGATTAATATGCCGATCTCATGATATGTGCCGTCTTACATATTAATAATACATAATATCGTCCGCTCGTCGTTGATTTACAGAGTTAATTACTGCAATGTATTGAGCAATAAATTTACTGATGAGTGACTCTTTACCTGAATATTACACATTGAAATTATTTGAAGTATCCAATGTAACTTTTTTAATTGTCCTTTAGTGCTGGAGGGGTTACTAGGTTGTAAATGGTCGGGGGGTCACATTCAACAGTCAAGAGCAGAGCAAGTAAATGCAGACTTTTTTTATGCCCTTGTTCTTCCTTTTTCCTTTGCATATTTATGGGTATACCAGCACTAGTTCATATACATGGAGCTCATGTACGTCCAACTTTCAAAGGCAAAATCCTGCTTTCTTTTCCTGCGCATGCACAATGTGGGCAGCACGGTGGCTCAGTGGTTAGCACTTCTGCCTCACAGCACCGGGGTCCCGAGTTCAATTCCCGACCATGGTCTTATCTGTGTGGAGTTTGTATGTTCTCCCCGTGTTTGCGTGGGTTTCCTTCGGGTGCTCCGGTTTCCTCCCTCACACCAAAAACATACTGGTAGGTTAATTGGCTGCTAACAAATTGACCCTAGTCTGTGTCTGTCTGTGTGTGTGTGTGTGTGTGTGTGTTAGGGAATTTAGACTGTAAGCCACAATGGGGCAGGGACTGATGTGAGTGAGTTCTCTGTACAGCGCTGCGGAAATAGTGGCGCTATATAAATAAATGGTGATGATGATGATGTAGCATTACACGTAAGTTGCGCTGACCTTCTAGGCCTGGAGAGACAGATTTGGGCTGTGCAAGTGCAAATGAAGTACAGTAAGTACATGTACATGTGAGTGTTACATGCTCTATGGATATGTGGCTTATGTTCTCCAGAAATGTCTGCTTCTAGGCGTATTTCTTCTTGGTGCTCCACCCCGGTTGCAGAGTCTCATGTTGATGATGACGATCATCAGCATTGCAGTGCTGAAATTAAGAAATAAAAAAAAAAACAGTGTTTCTTCCCACCTCATAAGTGAACCAAGCACCAGTCCCTGGACTAGTTACTGCTACTGTGGGATGAAAAGTTTGGGGTTTCCAACAAAACCTGCAGTCAACACTAGGTAATGACAGATGGTGCTAGTCATACTATAACTATACATGGCAGCTTGGGGTCCCCCTATCATCACGGTACAGCGTCACAGCCTGTTCAGCACAGAGCTGAGTTCTCTAAGAGAATTTTTCCGCAAAAAATGCAAACTCTCACTTAGGAAAAGCCACGGCCTGTGCTGATACCATTGGGGCTCATCCCAAGACCGCTGGGTGGCATCGCAGCTCCACTAGAAGATAGTCCTGCATTGTCTATTTTTAACCACTGGATTTGCCATAGAAGAAAGGAAGGAGAACGCCCCTAAAAAATTTAGGAGTTCAAAAAAGAGGAGAACGAGGGATTGGAGGAGTGTTGTTTAAAATAAAAGACTTTCAATACTGTATGTATGTCTTTTAGTACTTTACTACATGGTGCTACAGGTCCCAGCAAGTTTGTGGCTGCCACAACTTGCTGGAACCAGTAGTGTCAAAAATTGGAATACAATTCATTTACATTATACAATAATTACCCTAACAACCAGGGGTGTCGGGATGAGCCCCAGAGCTATAAACATGGACTGTTTTTTTTAGAGGGGTATATTTTATGTGGGCCTGATTCTTGTCGGAAATTCATCCATGTGCTGTTATAGTGTAACCAGCCTGATGCTGTCTGCGGCTTGTAGAGGTGCCCCCACACTGTTCATACACCATGCATTATCTGTAATAAGCCCATTCTATGTGCACTTTTTTTTTGGGGGGGGGAAACTGTTTTATTGAATTCCTTTGCTTTCTATTTTTTTATACAAATTAAAACAACAGTCATCGTCATCAAGTTGATGACTGGTGTATCTATTATGCGAAAGAGGGTTTCCTTCGGAATGGACAAAATAATGCAAATCTTTCTTCCAAATCTGAGAGAAGAGAAAAAACAGGACTGCCACAAAAGCCGTATGGAATTCTAGTCCAGGCGATAAATTTATCAAGCTGAGGGCTTGAAAAAGTGGAGATGTTGCCTATAGCAACCAATCAGAATCTATCTGTCATTTTGTAGAATGTACTAAATAAATGATAGCTAGAATCTGATTGCTTGCTATAGGCAATATCTCCACTTTTCAAACCCGCAGCTTGATAAATTTACCCCAGGTGTATTGTTGACCCTGGTACATGAATACAAAGATAAACTGACTACCAGGTTAACAGGAAAACTAAGGAAAAAAGAACCAATGTCCATAGCTATAAAATATTTCTCTTTTTGGGAATGCTGGAAAGAATAGCTCCTGTGTTAGATATGATGGGAAAAATGGGTAAGACCGCACTACTGATCGTTCTTATGTCCTGGATAAATCCTCAGGTGTCCTTATCGGACTTCCGAATTAAATAGGGGAGTTACAGGTATAATTCCCTGACTTAATAAGGAATGTATCACTAGTCTGATATACTCCTCTGCCTCAGGACCCATAACCCTTAGCAAGAGCTTAGCTGGGTCAATAGTTATCTTTTTTTTTTCCCTAAAAATTTATTAAATCAAACAAAAGAATACAAACAATACAAATTATTCAAGTGTACACAGTACAGATAAACACATAACGGATATTACAGAAATATCTAGAAGCATTACACATAGATTAAATAATCTGCATATTTCCACAGAATATAAAGCATATCTATGAACATCAGAGTTAACTTAGTTCAGTTTAGTCCAGGTCTCAGATGCGGCATTAGAGTAATCACAGATAACAAAGGGATTGTAGTGTTTCATAACTATTGCATTATTATATGTCAGTTTAAATATGAGCAGGAACCCATGGAGACTCTATTTGTATATCTTATTCTGCTTACAGGTGACATGCTATCCAGAGTGGGACCATCTTCAAGATGAACCAGAGGTGCTCCCACAAGAATTCTTACCCTGCAGTGTGTTTAAAGCAAGAAAGAATTTGACATTTTATTGTGCTAGACATTGAATCAATAAAACTTTCAGAAATCAAGATAAAAGCCTTTGATTCATTTTTACTTAAGCAAAGAGACTTTAACCCAATCCACTCAGAAAGCCTAAAATATTTTGTTGCTGAAAATGGTCACGGTTGGGGCTTTTCCTGAATCCACATCTGCAGAATACTCTTTCTGGCAACAGCCGAGAACATTAGTAACTTTTTTACTGCCCTTTGACATTTTCAGCAATGCAGGTGTTATACCAAGTATTGGCTATTTAGGTTTCAGATGTTATTTAGTAGAGTATCAGAGGCATGTTGTTCTGCCTCCAGAAACATCTGATATCATCATCATCAACATTTATTTATATAGCACCACCAAATTCCGCTACGCTTTGCAATTGGGAACAAACATTAATAAAACATATGGACAATCTCACATACAATGATAAACAGAGGCTTCACTAGTGTAACATTTAGGGCATGCACTATAGGTCGGATAGACAAGTAACCACGATTGGAAATGTTCTAGAACATTTTCCTGTACATACTCGAAGATAGAGTAGCAAGCACATGTGATACCTTAAGTATTGTCTTGATGGTAACATGTGGGAAAATTTCTAACCAATGGGACAGTCTAGGTCTAGTTTTCGTAAAATCAAATGACCTTTGCAATGTTTTTTAATGCTATAAAAGGAGTCAAGATCATTATACCAGCCTGAAGATCAAAGAGATTTAAAGCGCTACGGAATTTGCTGGCGCTATATAAATAAATGTTGATGATGATGATGTTGATGATTCCATGACTGTATTTACATAATGCCGAGATTGGTCTATTGCAAATGTGTATTTGACAATTACATTTTTTTAAAAGTCTGGGCTTTTGAATGTGAGTCTCTAGAAGACAGGTTAATGAATGATATAAAATTTATGATGCCTCTTGTTTGCCATTGATCAAATGGGTAGGAAGCCTGTCCATTTAGAATATCAAGATTGTTTAAAATTGACAGGTATAAGGAATGAAGACGATTAAGATCAAACAAGGTTCCCGAGTAACTATAAAGTTTCAAGTTAGGGAAGTTTATCCCACCCTCTGACAGACTGTAATTTAAAGAGTCCGATTCTAGGTCTTATGTTTAACGACAAACCAATGATCAGAGCCGTAACTTAGAATTCTAGCGCCCTGGGCGAGAAAGACAAATGCCGCCCCCCTAGCCCTCAATTTTACCCAAATGAACCTAAAATATTCCTAAATTGCGCCCCCCGTCAGTGTTGCGCCCTGGACAGTCGCCCCAGTCGCACAGCCCTAGTTACGGCCCTGCCAATGATGTCACCTGGAGCTAAAACAATATCTTCGCACTTAATATGAAATCAACAATCGCAAGGGATAGTGTCAAATCCCAATGAAATGTTTTACTATACAGAAGACATACAGCGCTGAAAGGAGATTTCATATAGTGTATATCAAACAATACATTAGATATCTATTGATAAATAATGCATTGGATATCCATGTATTATTTATTAATAGATATCTAATGTATTGTTTGATATACACTATATGAAATCTCCTTTCAGCGCTGTATGTCTTCCTTATGGCTCGCCAGACACATTGCTGAAACTTTTCATTAAGCAATTGTTTGTCCTTCACCTAGAGGAAATTAGGAAACATTTGTAAGGAATTTAGTGATTTAGAGAATTCTTTCATTTTAATTAAACTGGCTCAAACTAATTATGAGAGGAAAAGATGTCTCAACCTATTCATGTCTTCTATCACTGCTTTTACTGCCTTTCCCATATTAAGTACATAAAGGTCAGGAATATTCATTGGCAACTGAATCTCGAAGTAGATAAAGGATCTACTTGCCCAGGTTAAAGTAAAGTTTTACTCCAAGAGGTCCTGGTAGATGGACCCAAGAACATTGCCGCAGATTTAGACCGATTAATTGTAAATTCTGACATCAAGCCATTCTGTTTTAGTGATGAGCACAAAAAGCAGTAGATTGTCCGCAAATGCTACTGTTAGTTTCCTGATTTCTTATAGAGATACCTTTCAGGTTACGACTTGATGTTAGGATTCCAAGAAGAGGGTCTAGCACTATATTGTCTCATTTCCCTAGTCATGGCAACCAAGGGACTAAAAATGACCATTAATAAAGATCAATGTCATGGGGGTTTTTGTTGTTATTTTTTTGGTCACAGCCAAGATAGCCCCAGTAGCAGTTCTCACACTTCTCACCAAATGCCTATAATGGGTGAACCCTAACCCACGAAGGGTTAGAAAGTCCAGCAGTATTTATTGTAAGCTATTTGCCATCATCTTTGCCAAAAAGTCCTGGCTCAACAAGGTTATGGGTCTGTAAGAGGATACAAGATCTTGACCCTTTGTGGGCTTTGTTAAATTTTGGACGGACAATTGATCTTTATGTCATTTTTAGAAAGGGTGGCAAGAAAGGGGACAATATTTACCTATTAGTGTCCTATAATATTCACTGCTAAAACCATCAGGGTCTGTTGATTTGTTCTTAGCAAGAAGTTTGATAATTTCCTTCTATTTCCTTCATTGTAATGTCAGCATTTAACATTTCAATTTGTGGACTGGTTACCTTGAGATGTCGTAGTGGGCTTGAAATTTGGATATTATCTCAGGTGTTGTGGAGAATCTACCTCCTGTAGTCCAATTTTTAGAAAATATGTTATGTTTTTTATACTTTGTTTATTTATACCAGCCAAGATTTTACCCACATTGTTCCCCCATCTGTAAAATCTATTTCAATTAAGATCAACTCTTGTTTGTGCATTAGCCAGCAAAGAGAGCGTTCAAGAGTTGTTTCTCTGTATTATACAAGTCTAGATTGGTTTCTGAGGGATGTGAAGTATAAATCTCGAAGACTTCTTTCATGGAATGATGCAATGATTCATATCCTAGTTAGTAAATTATTTTCTTTTTCGCCTGTTAATCAATTATGGCCTCTCATACCTGCTTTCGCTGTTTCCCAAAGTAGGGCTGAGTCATCCAAATGCTTAAGGTTGTTGTCTACAAATCCCAAACATTTGCTGCTTCAATACTGACTCCTGATGTTGGAGGGGAATCTCCATACTTTGTATGATATATGTGGGGTTAAAAAGCAGATCTTGCCAAAAATAGGAATGTGATCTTGTAATACTATGAATTTGGAAGAAGTGATTAGTCAATAATTATCTTTACAGGGGTAGCTGTGAGATTTAAAGTTCCTTATTAGTATTTTGTGATCATAAACGAGGAAGCACTTGAAACAGAATCTTCTTTTAGAGATCCTGATTGTTCAGTTTTAAGGAATAATCAGTTCCTTATACATCAGTTTCCTTCAATGCTGTAAGAACCTTAAATTTGGAGAGGGTACATCAAAGGTGGAGGAATTCGGTCAAGGAGTTCAACAGAAGATGAATCAAGTGCTTGACTATGTGTATATTTTTATAAAAATGTATATATAGGGGGATGGAGGATGGAGGACCTGTAGGTAAGACAGTGTGGGACGGTAATGACCATTGTTCTTTCATTCAATTTCTTTCTATAGTTTTTCTAATTTAAACTGTTGTCTAATCTTCTACATTTCAACTCTTCCTTTCTCTTAGTGACTCAGTGCATGCTTTCCTTGTAGACACCAGAGTATTTGCTGTTAAATGCTCCACACAGATGCTGTATGGAGCATTTCTACTTAAATTAAAATGTGTCATTTCAGCCAGCACATTCAATTTTCCTTTCTATTGTGTATATCCATATATCCTGCTATTGTGCTAGATGATGGGTTTTTAATCCTTAGCTGACTTCAAATTACAGTATACTCTCAGACCATAAGGGCTGCAAAAACACTTCTTAACAATAATGCCACCTCATTCTCTGCATGTCTCCTAAACCAAGAAATTACATCCATTATAACAGTGTTGTACCCTTTTGCAGCAGGTTCTCCATGCTTGTATTGTTTTTAACTTTTAAAACAGTTAGTGGATGGGTGACCGCCATTACATCCTGATTTTATTGTGCCTAAATTTGCCTAAAGAGACCCACATACATTGGACATCATTGAATTGTCAACCTCTTGGTTCTTGCCACCCCTCATATATTTTATAATGCCTTTGGTCAACCTAATCTCTCTTGCTTTGTTCCCTTCCCAATTGGTCTAGAACTCAACTGGATGTCTCCTGGCCATCCTCTGCTCCACTCTAAATTCAGAAGGCCTTGCACTCTTCCACTTCAGGGGGGGTGGCTGATGGTTGGATTTCTCTTAGGTTGCCTCTCTGCCATGGTGTAATGTTCCGCAGGTTCTTAATAAATGTTTACACAGCAATGGCTCTGAATATGGATCAGATTCCTTGGGGGGATGGGGTGAAATACTAAGAAACTTCTGTGAACTTGACCACACAGTGTTTGTTAATGGACCTGTCTTAATGAGCTCCCACCCCCATTTTATTATTCAGACCAAAGCCACTCCCCTCTTCTCACTAGCACTGTAGCCCACAGTTGGGCCAGAGTTTCCTCTGTGCCGTTGTAATGATTCTTGAACACAGAAAGGCACATGTGGATGCCATCACTTGCAAACTATTTATGGGAACACTCCACACTTTCCCTCTATACATAACTCCACTATGAGCCTAAGACCTCTCCCGAGCTACCAATCTTTTCTCTTCACCCTGAAAAAAGCATTTTCCCCATTTTGCCTTCACCAACTTATTTCTAGCTCAGTCATGTTCTCCTTCCACAGATCTTTGCTTGTTCTGGTGGAGCCAAAAGAGACTAAACCAAGCAGTATTTTAGGAGAACCATGTAAAAATTTGTGAAGATACCGGGTTTATCTGGCCCAGTGCTACCCAGTACCTTCTAGGATTCGTATGGTCACTCAGGCAAAATGCAGTTATAAAAATACAACAGTATATTTATTGTTATACAAACAACACTAGAATATTATATACACACAGTAAATAAATGCCAGTCAGATTTACCACATCATCTGTCCCTTACCCCAATAACTTAAGGAGATATAGTCACCTGCTGTCCAGACTTCATGACCCATGGATCCCTCTCAGCTGCATATATAGACTTGAGTTAGAAAACGACAATTCAAAACTCCATCTTGCACCTTCCTGAATGAAATCCAAGCATGAGCACCCCTCCCCCCTGGAGTTGTTCCTTATATATCACAGGTCTAATTTCCACAGTCTTTCCCCTCCCTGGGCAAACCCCTGCGTCTATTCTACTTAACCATTGGTCAGTGCTGGACTAAAGGGGGGGGGGTTGGACAGGGGAGTGAAGATGAGCTGTCCTTTCAGAGAACCTCCCCTGTTAGATGGCCTGTCTTGACTAGCCTGGTGAGAACAATGGACACTAATTAGTTTTCCTACTCAGGCACATGGCAACCTGATCCCTACCCATAATCCCCCTGGCTTTACTTTAAATACAATGAATAGCAACCTTACTTCAAGTTATCAATATACAATAAACAATATACATATGTACACTGAACTACAATGTCCCCTTAGCCACATGTTATTGGACAATGCAGTTATAGTCTGGTGAGCTGGGGAAACAAAAGAAGGCTATAAAAAGTATTTGCTATAATTCACATATCACACTCGTTTTGTCACATTCCTCCCCTACTTTTTTTTAGCCCTTGTTTCCCAGTGGCTCCCTAGCCCCAAGTAATCATTTCTTACAAGTCCAAAGTTTCTGGCCTGCTGTGGTTTCTCCTGGGTCTGATGGTAAGGTAGATAGCAGTACACAGTTCCTCTTTCTCCCACCAGGGTCCCATGGCTGCAGGCATATCTTCCCACCCAGCTGGAGTGGGGGTTTATGCTGTCCTGTGTCATAAGATGAGTCAACAATAAAACTGGGCCACTCCGGTGCACACATCCATGGTAGGAGAGTGGTAGTCCAACATCCCTTGTGTGCCGTATCTACCCTTAATTGCCCAACTGAAAATAGTCCCTTGGCCTGTCCTTTGTTTCTGGAGGCCATGCTCCCCTCCCCCACATATCCGAGGGAAAACTGCCAAGTGGCAGGAAAACTTTCTGGCACCTTGTCCGTTTGTTTCTGGCAAAGATCCAATCCCCCCTCCCCCAAACACTCAAGAGACAACTGCCCAGTGGCAGGCAAGCGTGGGGGCTCCATTAATTCTTTGCTTATGGGGAATCCTCTGTCCCCCTCCCAAACCACATGTGGGTGCCCCTGTAAGTATGTTGGTGTGCATCTCCCCTCCCCTGCTACCACATCCAACTGTTGCACTACTTCCCTCGCCTCTGGCGCATCGGGGTAGTGTGAATCCTCATTGGACACAGACTTGTCCTCCTGGCAGCAAAACAAAGTGGATGGTCCAGTGCAGGCCTCTGGTATTGGGTCCTGGATTCCCAGATTTGGAGCTGGAGTGCGATGCATCAAAGCTGGTGGGGCTGGTGAATCTTGCTGTACTGGTGCCCTCTCAGACACCCACTCAGTCAACATCTCCTCATCTGCCAATTCTGCATAGGGGAAGGCATAAGTGTAATTTTCCCAGGGCCCCATGGTAGTGGCCTCTGACATGACAATTCCTTTATCCTCTCCCATTAATTCTGTCCTACAGTCTGTAAACATGATTTCTGCTGAGATCATATGTTGTGCAAGTTTATGATTCTCTTCTGTCACAATTGGGTACAGCTGTACATCACTTGCCCCGGAGAGCACACATGCGGTATCCTGCGTTACTTCATTAAACAAATTCTTTTCAGGCACAACAGGGATGGATAACTGGTCTTTTCTGTAATTCTGTTCTAACTCAGACACAGTCTCAGGTTCCAATAACACTGGCAAATTATCAGAAGATGCTACTACATGGTACTTACTTGGTAGCTCTTTTCCATCCAAGTCACCAAATGGGAGAATTTCTCCTAATCCTTTCTGAGTAGTCAGAGGTACAACATCCTCACCAAGCAGTTCTTCTCCAGTCTCCCCCAAGATAGTAGCTTGGGCAACTGTATTTAATCCACTGGGATGGACCTCCCCCTGATTAACAGACTGAGCAGCCATCTTTTTAGAGTGTGATAAAAGATATTCCAATTGGCATTTTTCAGTATTCACTCGATAACACTGATCCTGCCACATTTCAGTGTCCGTAAATCCTTGCCGCCATACCTCATCCTCTGCTTCTTCAAAACTCTGTTGCAGACATTGCATTTGTTCCCAGAGAGGTATGTGGGGACCTAAAGTGAGCATCCATTTTCTATAAACACTAAAGGCATTGATGGGATTCTCCTGATCTTTTAACAAACGTTTCAGGATATCCATGTGTGTGCTGTACAGGTAAGGTACACCCCGGATCTGGCATTCCACTATCAGCTCCTCCATACTCATTGTCTCTAGTGGATCTGTAGAATCTGCTAATGGGACAGATTCTATTAATACATTTGCAGGGGATTCATCAGGCATGTCCCTGTGCTGTAATAGTCCATTTACGTCTTGTTTGTACTGCTGATTATTGTTGTATCTGGATTCTCCCTTGGCCAGATTCTGCATAGTACAAATAACTTCATGTGTAAAATCATCCCATGCTGGTTCATCCTGAAAATTACAGGCACTTGCCTCCTCTTTCAACATTAGGAACACATCCAACAGGTTCTCCAATTTCTCCTGTAGACTGGCTCCTTCCCACATAATAATCTTTGGGCACTCCTCATCCCAATAATCCAAAATGTGCTGCATTGTGGTGGGGTGGTGCAACACATCCATATCCCCATCCTGCAGACACTCCCACAGTCCTTCATCCCAGTACACCTTTCTCCTGGTTGTACTGGACTGCTTCATCCCTTCCTTTGGGAACTTTTTCAACACTGGGCTGTGATCTGCTCTCTTGTTCCTAGAGCTCACACCCATTTTACTTCCAGGGATCACCTCACTGTGATTTCCTCTCTTTGAGACACGGTTCCATCTTCCGCTCTCCTCTGGCGGGGTGCGCTTCCCCTTATCAAATCGGCACTTAGGCGGCATCTTCCCTCGCCTAAAGCCCACAGCGCTTTTCGTGACACTTTCTACCTTAAAGCCTTTAGGAGTAAGTTCAGGATAATGTGGTAACTGGTTTCTAGTGCTAACTGCTTTGCAGAGCCCTGGAATGTATCACGATACAGTTCCCCTGCAGCTCTACCCAGAGAAGACCTGGGACTGAGTGACCCCACTGCTTGCCACCAAAAATGTGAAGATACCGGGTTTATCTGGCCCAGTGCTACCCAGTACCTTCTAGGATTCGTATGGTCACTCAGGCAAAATGCAGTTATAAAAATACAACAGTATATTTATTGTTATACAAACAACACTAGAATATTATATACACACAGTAAATAAATGCCAGTCAGATTTACCACATCATCTGTCCCTTACCCCAATAACTTAAGGAGATATAGTCACCTGCTGTCCAGACTTCATGACCCATGGATCCCTCTCAGCTGCATATATAGACTTGAGTTAGAAAACGACAATTCAAAACTCCATCTTGCACCTTCCTGAATGAAATCCAAGCATGAGCACCCCTCCCCCCTGGAGTTGTTCCTTATATATCACAGGTCTAATTTCCACAGTCTTTCCCCTCCCTGGGCAAACCCCTGCGTCTATTCTACTTAACCATTGGTCAGTGCTGGACTAAAGGGGGGGGGGTTGGACAGGGGAGTGAAGATGAGCTGTCCTTTCAGAGAACCTCCCCTGTTAGATGGCCTGTCTTGACTAGCCTGGTGAGAACAATGGACACTAATTAGTTTTCCTACTCAGGCACATGGCAACCTGATCCCTACCCATAATCCCCCTGGCTTTACTTTAAATACAATGAATAGCAACCTTACTTCAAGTTATCAATATACAATAAACAATATACATATGTACACTGAACTACAATGTCCCCTTAGCCACATGTTATTGGACAATGCAGTTATAGTCTGGTGAGCTGGGGAAACAAAAGAAGGCTATAAAAAGTATTTGCTATAATTCACATATCACACTCGTTTTGTCACAAAATTGTAATGAATGAAGGGGTGATCCTTAAATGGAATTGCTGAACTGTCCAACATTTGCTTTTTTAGTTAGGCCTGGTATCCTGCAAAAGTTTGCACAGATGGATTTTCTGGGACAGTTCCCAAAACAAGTATGTTCCTATGATTTATTAGGTGGACAAAGAGGTGCATTGAAGTAAATCAACTGCATGCTCCTATGTTTTGAACCTGCATGAACAACACGCATATACTTCTGTTAGGAGGTGTATGTTTTGGACCTGCTATAGGGCCGGTATACATGCTCGCTGATGATGAGGACTTATTGTAAACCAGGCACACATGGTGCTGATGAAGTTACTTCCGTTTTGCGTCCAACTATGAATCAGCCCCACAGTCTTTAATTCACCACTCTCTTTATGTCAACACTTAAATGTGTGCAATAAAGTTTTCTTCAGATATTCTTTTAGTGTGAATTATCTCTTTTAGTTCCCTTTGTTTGGTTTGTTTTGCTCTACTGCATTTTACATTTTTTTTGTTTTCTTAACAATCCATTCTTTATATCCAGTCAATAAAGCAATACTCTCCATTAAGGCTGTGTGACTTCCTTTTTTTAACACTTTTTCTTTCGATTAATGGATAAATAACCTAGGTAAAATGCAATTTGCACTTCAGCATGTAATTCACGCATTTCCACTTAATAACATCTTTGATGAAATTGAAATATAGGTCATTTTTCTTTCCTTTGCAACCCTTTTTTTTTTACCTATTTTAATAGTTTATTTGGTAGTTAAACTGGTTTACGTGGCAGGTAAAGTTTATAATCTTTCAGGATGGGTAGTTTGTATTTTCACTCCTGTAGGGATTCCTGGTAATCTATAACTTTAATTATTAGTAAATACAAAAATTTTCTTTTCAAAATTTAGGGTAGATTTATCACACCTTTTAAAAAGGCGTTGCCCATAGCAACCAATCAGATTCCAGCTATTATTGATTTAGTACATTCTAGTAAATGATAGCAAATATCTGACTGGGCTCTATGGGCAACACCTTCACTTTTCCTTTTTAGAATGTTTGAGAAATCTAAGTGTGTACTGTAGAATTACTTCTAAAGAGACAATAGAGATGTGACTTGACAATATTAGTAGTAAATGCTAAGGTCATAATACCCTATTTGTACACAGTATAATAATATATTGAAATGTCATATACACAATACACTATAGTGTCTTGACTTGTATTAATAAATGCAAATCCATATTTTCTATATAAAATGTATTTAAATGTAAACACCCCCACATCTGTTGTATACACCTGTAAAATCAAGCATGAATCTTCATTCTTGCATTAGTCCAAGTGGAAACGTCAAATAAGTATTGTGGATTAGACGGCAGGGAGTCATCATAATTATCATTGGTTACCTTTGTACCTGCTCTCCAGTACCACAAGAGATACGCCTCCTAAAAGACATATATGGGAATGCGTCAACAACCAATCAGAAGCTGCTAGATAGTCATTATAATTATCATTGGTTACCTTTGTACCTGTACTCTAGTAGCACAAGAGATACGCCTCCTAACAGGCATATATGGGGATGCGCCAACAACCAATCAGAAGCTGCTAGATAGTCATTATAATTATCATTGGTTACCTTTGTACCTGCTCTCCAGTACCACAAGAGATACACCTCCTAAAAGACATATATGGGAATGCGTCAACAACCAATCAGAAGCTGCTAGATAGTCATTATAATTATCATTGGTTACCTTTGTACCTGTACTCTAGTAGCACAAGAGATACGCCTCCTAACAGGCATATATGGGGATGCACCCACATCTAATTGTGTTGCATTTATTTGAACACTTCCTTACTGTACTCAGCTTACAATTGCCATCCCCTACCCATTCCTGTTCCTACTCGTCAGGGGTAAAGGGATACAAGTCTATAATATGCAAAACTCCAGATACAGACACATTTTAATTGCATGCACAGTATGGAAATAGTTATATTATACCAAAGAAATTAGTGTATGCCCTCCGCGTAATGAGGCCTATAAAGAGCAGATTAATTTATTTAAATAATTCAGCTGTTTAACAACAATTTGCGCAGGATGGAGAATCATTGGGGCGCAGTAACCGTTCTTGAAATAGAAATTTGACCTTAAAGAAATTGTCAGAACTATACAATATGGAAAATACACCTTAAATTGAGGTCTGATCAAACCATTAGGAATTGCATATATCATCATCATCTATTTATATAGCGCCACTAATTCTGCAGCGCTGTACAGAAAACATATTCCATTTAAATCAGTCTCTGCCCCATTAGAGCTTACAGCAGTGTTGGCTAACCTGTGACGCTCCAGGTGTTGTGAAACTACAATTCCCAGCATGCTTTGCCAATATATATATATATATATATATATATATATATATATATATAGCAGCTTATTGCTGGAAGGGGATGCTGGGACTTGTAGTTCCACAACACCTGGAGTGTCACAGGTTAGCCAACACTGGCTTATAGTCTTAGTTCCCTAGCACACGCACAGACTAAGGTGAATTTAATAGCAGCCAATTAACCATGAAAACACGGGGAGAACATACAAACTCCACACAGTGAGGCAGAGGTGCTAACCACTAAGCCACTGAGCTCCCCAGCAATTATTGATGTTACATGTGCTTTCCACAGCCCTTTCTATTGCAATGTAAAATATACATAAGAAAAGCTACAGCAGACTTTTATCTTATTTTTGACATTGGTGTGCTAAGTATGCAGAATTTGGAACATTTGCTCATTACCATAGATAATATATCATGGTTAGCAAATAGCGGCATGAGAAATTAAGATCTAGATTGCTTACAATACATTAGTAAGATAAATGTGTGATTTGTGTTTGTTGGCTCATCTGAGTTTAATGGATTGTATGTGTACATGTGATTACCCGGTGTTTACACATTTGAGTGCTCTGTTTACGTTGATGTGCCATAAATCGTTCATCAGGCAAGAAGGCACAAACAAGAGACATGGGGCTAGATTTACTAAGCTGCGGGTTTGAAAAAGTGGGGATGTTGCCTATAGCAACCAATCAGATTCTAGCTTTCTTTTATTTAGTACCTTTTGCAAAATGACAGGTAGAATCTGATTGGTTGCTATAGGCAACATCCCCACTTTTTCAAACCCGCAGCTTAGTAAATCTAGCCCATTATCTGTTTGAAAGAATCCTTCCTGCGAGGGAGAGGTGGTGTCCTGCGAGGGACTGTTGGAGGCATCAGAGGACAAGCTAAATCAGAGGATCGCAGGTAACATTTTCAAGTATAATTTATTTTAACCCTATCCACCTAAAACTACATTTTTTTAGTTTTGGGCGGAATCAATCTTTAAGGTCCATTTGCAGAGCTAAAGATCCCTGCAGCTCCTCAGAAATCACGATTACCATCAAGAATACTCAGTCTTCACCTCTTCCTCGGTCTTCACCCACACAAAGAAGCTTTGCTTTCTTGGTCCAATCTAGTCTTCCCCCATAATCTGGTTAAATCCTCCACAATGGACACCTTTTATTGGGGCATAAATCGATGCATGATCAGGTAGCAATAGATGCAAAGTTCACGGTTACTGTAATGACATCTCAGTGGTATGTGTTGACCTCTTTAGCTGCTCCTCCAGTTCACAAACATTTTGTACAGCCAAACATATTTGCAATCTTAAATAAATAAACAAAATGTAACTATTATAGGTGATTACGTGATTATCTATGAGATTGAATTGTTACTAGTGAATACTAAAATTGTATCCTTTAGCAGGATAATAAAGAATGTAGAGGGATGGCATCGGTAAGGCAACTTGTAGAACTGCCCTCTTATTAGACATACTGAATAAACTACATTATAATCTGCATAGAAGGACCCATGTATGATCATTCCTAGCACTTAGACCTGAATGAATGTTCTGTGCTTTAGTCAATGATATTAGACCAAAAGATCAACTTATGCAGGGCCTGATTATCCAATAGGTTGACTAGGCTATAGCCTAGGGCATGAGGCTTTAGATAAGGGGGGGGGGGGTGCAAGACTTTTGGGGGTGCAAAATTGTGAAAGGGAGAGACATAAACTGAAATTCATTTTAAAATATAAGAGAATAGTTGTTCTCCAAAGTACAAAGAAAACATGACAGAAAAATGTTGTAAGGGTGTTATCTTGATGTATTCCCTTGGTAAAGGCTGAAGACAATGAGTTATCTATGAGCAGATGCTTGAGGATAAGCGGGTGGGAGAGACAAGGATGGCGACAGGCGTGACTGCCCCTCCCCCACATCCTCACCCTCAGCAGCGCTTGGTCTCGCCTCCGATCTGCTATACAGTTCTGATTTTAATGAAAACGAAATAAGTGACAAACATTTTGTTAACTATTTAAAAAGACAAGTGGAGCTAAGGTTCGGAAAACTTGTCTCAATTTTCAGCCACTGATATTGAGCCAAGGGTGAAGGAAGCTGGGTTTTAAATTAAGGACGAGTTTGCTTTTACCTACCACATATAAGCCAGGCGTGGAAGCCGAGGGAGCGCTATGAGTGCATTAGCCTAGGGCGGCCTGAACACTTCACCAATCCGTGGTCACCTGACTGACATATGTTTTTTTTATTTATTTCAAAACCACAGGGTAATTACCAAAGAATTATGTTTGCAGAGCTTGGACTGTACACCGATAGCAGGGGCAAATGCAGGATTTGTAGAGGGGGGTTTCCACACCACACCACCAGTGGGCGTGACCAGCATGCATGGGGACGTGGCTATAATTTTAGACAGTGCTTGGCTGCTCTCCAACTCTTCCTATCCCAATAATATACATGGGCAATGCTGCGTGGACTACTGTTAGGTGCATGTAGCTCTCCCTTTTCAAGCAGAGCTGTGTGAAGCGAGAGCAGGGTCCAGCCACCTCAATTATACAGTTCCCCAGGCTTGGAGGGGGGAGTTCCAGACACTAAGAAACCCCCCTCAGTTTGCCTATGGATAGCTCAGTCCTCCTTTTCCTATCACTATGTAGGAGGGGCGACTGAGCACTGTCCATCTTAGGAATTACCATACAGATTCTAATACTTACTGACCCCTCCCTGGTTAAAAGGGGAAAAGAATGGAAACGTTTTTCTCTCCACTATTTTTCAGCCCATACACCAGCATAAATAAGTATAAACCATCGGGACATTTAACTAGGGCCCAGCAAATGGGTGGTGTTAGCCACAGCGACCAACCAGAACTTTCATTTTCTGAACTACACTAAAATGCTGACATTTAAAATCTGATAGGTTGCCGTAGGCAACACCATCTTATTCCTGTGCACCTGGCTTCATAAATACCCCACCCATCCCTCTATGTCAAACAATGATACGTCCTCTTTAAGTTCATCTATAAAATTATTATTATATGCAAAATTTAAATTGGAAGAATATCTTATAAGCATCTAAGAAGCTTCTCTATAAGGATTTTGTTTTACTTTGTTTTAAATCCAGCCAGCATGCTTCAGCGTACATAAATGTACATATGGCGGCAATTGACATAATTGATATGTAATGTATTCACTATGTTTCGCCACTGAAATTCATGCATTATATGGATTTATACGTGATGCTGGAAGATGCAAATGATTCATGGTAGCAGATGGTATTTGTAATGGATTGAAGATCATAAAAAGTTTCAGCTATAATACCAGATTACAACCAGGAGATAACTGATAAAGAATGCATATGGAGTCCCGGAGATATAGCTTATATAAATATTCATGGAAGGAGATTGATACTGCTTTTAAAAGCAACATTATGTCATATATGTTGCCTGCTAGGCAATACTTGCCATGTATTGCTGTGTTGCGCAATAAAGTATTTGGCTGAGATCAGACTTCTTTTATATGGGATATTATACCCCTACTGTAAATTATAAGCATATAATAAATCACAGAGGGATGCATACTGAGCACAATGTGTGTTTATTTTCTGAACGCACGTAATTCGGGTCTGCGCACACCTGAATTCAACAAGGAACAGATCCGAAGATACGTGCACCGATGAATACGGGAGCAGGTCTGCTCTGCTCTACTAGACAGAACACCACAGGATATGTCCAATATCTATGTGAATATAAATTCTCAAAAGAACGCACAGAAAATAAAAATATTGAATTAATGTCTAATGGTAATAATACAGGAATTAATGACAAAACATTAAAAAAAATGTTTTTTGTCCCCGCCCCCCCCATTTAAATACATATATTAGGATGTTATTAATGACTACTGTACATAAAATGCATTTTTACAGTTGCTACTGTTTGCAAACATCTGTTGTAGCATGAATAAACAGCAGTCATCATTAGTAATCAGAAATTAAACTAGTCCCAAGCTGGAGCAAGAGTCGCGTCTGAAAAACAAATACACGAGAGCTATCCAGTGCTTGGATTGGACGCTGCTGCGTGCACTCAAGTTTGGCACGCCCTTACCGTACATCGTCTACGGCCAAACTCCACTTCCCCGGCTCCGTTCCCTGCCTCAATTCATAGGCTGTAGTAAGTGTTCTTTGCGTTCAAAGAAGAATTGACTGTGGTTGCATTCTGCAGCGTACGGTCTGGTTCTGGACATTCTGGAGTAGAGAGATTTTACATATGATCACACAAACTCGCTGTTGAGGATAAGTTTCGGTACAGAATACCTGCATGTACACCTTTGCTTCCACCATTGTATATACAAAATTAAGTATTTATGTATTGCAAAAAAAATTCTCATTGTTCACTTGGATTATGCCTAAAAAAGTTAGGAAAACACAGGAGCAATTAGTGATGCGTATCTGTATAGATGAATAGATAAACAAGATTGATGGCACAGACTGGGACATTGGCAATTGTATAGATGTGTGCGTGTGATTATTGTCTCCTATTCAATTAATGCCACCCTAAGGCAAGTCTTGTATAAGTGCAAAACTTCACCAATAAGCATTGACTACTGCATCATTCATTTATTTTTATTGCTTGTCTGATCTTCATTTATAGTCCATGTAACTTCTGACAGTAACGGGATATAGGGACGTCCTTTATTTCAATTGAGAAATAATTTGTTCTTAAATATGTTATCTAAGGTGCATGGTTTTCCTTACTTGTGGCGTATTTTTACCTTGTTGTCGGCAGGGTAAATTGACATGGTGGGAAAAGTACTGATTTATCCGACCTGTGGCGGTGTTTACTTTCTTGTCAATTTGTGCAGATGAAACCCTGCCGTCATTATTTTTCTCTTGATCTGCTTCCTGATAAGCTCGTGTAAGATCAATGACACTTATGCCCCTTTAAATGCTTTGTCTTTGTGTTGCAGTGTTTAACATATTGTGTGCTTTATCAGCAACTTTTTTTGTACATGTTTACAATGTTATTCTAAGTTGCCCAGTGGACAGTAAGGCACAGATGCCTTGTGTACGGCCTGCGAAGTTGAAAACAGACTGTCGCGCGTATCGTGGGATTCTCACTGATCCGACATAACCAGCCTGGACAACATCCCTATCGAAGCCTATTTCTGCGTTCACCCAGCGTGATGCATGTGCCTTGGTTATAGGAAAAGGTAACCATCACTCCACCTCCTTTGCTGAGAATTCAGCGGATAAAACTCTGCGTCTGGGCACTATTGTCCACTGGTCAACAGGTCCATTGGGATTCTCCTAACCAAACCAGTTTGGGTGCAATGTCAATACAAGGTCTTGTTAAATTTCCCTCCCCCTAGAGAAGATTCTGGAGCACTCCTCACTGGCTAGGTCTCAGAAACACCATAGTTCTGTCTCTGGCCCATTCTGGGAGCTTTGATTCCCAGTGCTTCTCTTATGAAGGTAGCAGAGGAATCGGACATTAAACATTCTTCTTGCTTTGATGAGGACTCTGCAGGACAGCATGGAGTGGACAATTTAGAGCATGAGGTGTGTCCGGCACTACACATTAAGGGCATAGAGCGGCAGTTCCCAAAGTGTGCGCCGCGGCTCCCAGGGGTGCCGCGGCGCTGTCACTGGGGTGCCGTGGGCCAGGCTAAAAAAAAAAGAAAGAAAACAGAAACTTACCAATCCGCGCAGTGCCGGGACCCAGCAGCCTCCTCTCTCCCGCAGCTGTCACTGACGTCATTCAGTGACAGCTGCGGGAGAGGAGGCTGCTGGGTCCCGGCGCCGCGAGGATTGGTAAGTTTCTGTTTTCTTTCTTTTTTTTTTTGCCTGGCGCGGGGCAGAGGGAGGGGGACAGAGGGCAGACCGAGGGCAGATGAGGAGGAGGACAGATGGCAAAGGAGGAGGGCAGAGGGCAGACCAGGAGGACAGAGGGCAGAGGAGGAGGGGGACAGATGGCAAAGGAGGAGGACAGAGGGCAGACCAGGAGGACAGAGGAGGAGGGGGACCGAGGGCAGAGGAGGAGGAGGACAGATGGCAAAGGAGGAGGGGGACAGAAGGCAGACCAGGAGGACAGATGGCAGAGGAGGAGGGGGACAGAGAGCAGACCGAGGGCAGAGGAGGAGGAAGACAGATGGCAAAAGAGGAGGACAGAGGGCAGAGGGGGACAGAGGGCAGACCAAGAGGACAGATGGCAGAGGAGGAGGGGGACAGAGGGCAGACCAGGAGGACAGAGAGCAGAGGAGGAGGGCAGAGGAGGGGGACAGAGGGCAGACCAGGAGCACAGAGGAGGGGGGCAGAGGAGGAGGGCAGAGAGCAGAGGAGGAGGACAGAGAGCAGAGGAGGAGGACAGATGGCAGACCAGGAGGACAGAGAGCAAGGAGGAGGGCAGAGAAGGGGGACAGAGGGCAGACCAGGAGGACAGAGGAGGGGGACAGAGGGCAGAGGAGGAGGGCAGAGAGCAGAGGAGGAGGTCAGAGAGCAGAGGAGGAGGACAGATGGCAGAGGAGGGGGAGAGAGGGCAGAGGAGGGGGACAGCGTGAGAGATGGCAGAGGAGGGGGACAGCGTGAGAGATGGCAGAGGAGGGGCCAGCGTGACAGAGGGGGCAACGTGAGAGAGGGCAGTGTGCCTGGATGCAGAGGGGGCAGTGTGCCTGGTTGCAAAGGGGGCAGTGTGCCTGGTTGCAGAGGGGGCAGTGTGCCTGGTAGCAGAGGGGGCAGTGTGCCTGGTAGCAGAGGGGGCAGTGTGCCTGGTAGCAGAGGGGGCAGTGTGCCTGGATGCAGAGGGGCAGTGTGCCTGGTTGCAGAGGGGGCAGTGTGCCTGGATGCAGAGGGGGCAGTGTGCCTGGTTGCAGAGGGGACAGTGTGCCTGGTAGCAGAGGGGGCAGTGTGCCTGGATGCAGAGGGGCATTTTTGCATACAACTATATAAGTATTTCTGTCGTGACTTAAATACTTATTACAACTTTTTGACCCAACTACCTCTAAAACAGGACTGTTCAGTAATTATTTTGGAGGGGTGCCTTGAAAAAATTTGGAGACTCTAAGGGTGCCGCGAACTGCAAAAGTTTGGGAACCACTGGCATAGAGCATTCTAGCTGGTCCATTGTGCAATATGATGTAGCACATGCCCTTGTGTTTCAAACTCCCATTGTCCTATAGATTGTAAGCTTGCGAACAGGGTTCTCTTACCTCTCTGTCTGTATGTATTACCCAGTATTGTCTTATTAATGTTTGTTCCCAATTGTAAAGCGCTACGGAATTTGCTGGCGCTATATAAATAAATGTTGATGATGATGATGATGATTTGTGTGTAAGAAATACAAAATGCCATAATCCCATACATGGCAGCTTTGGAGATCTCTGCTCCGGGTGGGGTGATCTCGCTGCCGCTTCCTGGGGGCATGGCTACGTGAATCGCGTCTTTAGGCCCCACCCCTCTGCTAAACTATACAAATTTCAGCCTATTACAGCAGGGGGCAGGGCCAGAATGGTGTGATTAGCCCCACCCCCACCGGATCACTACCAAAGTGGGCAGGATGCGGGGGGTTGCTCTGCTCTTCCCAGGAGTCTGGGAGAAGAACCCAAAATTTGGGAGTCTCCTGGATATTCTGGGAGAGTAGGCAGCTATACATAATACACCTGGATGAAGAGCCCAAAGCAATGGCTTCATTTAGACTTATGGTCATTTAATTCTATTTTTTTATTTGTCACTTCCATTTGGACTGTTGCAGCACAGAAAATTTCCATTGGGTTTACAAAACGTTTATTAATATCACTGTTAAACACAATAAATATAAATATATAAATAATATGTAACTTATTATATGAAATATTAAAAAGACAACTTACATTACTAATTTAACTTAATAAAGTTTATTTTTTTTTTCTTTTGGTACATGTTAGGTATGCAGAAGTCACTTAAGCTAACCAGCGCTGCTTCTTCCACTTGTACTGTTCGAATTTTCCGCCACCTGGCTGACATGACGACTTATTCACTAACTTGGGCTGAGCTGTGTGAGATCTAGAAATAGCGCTACAAGTGGAAGAAGCGGCGAAGCGCTGGTAAGCTACTGTGGTGTCTGTATCTATAATATAAATGTCTAGTGGCGTGTGTTAGTCTGTCTGTGTGTGTGTGGAAAAAATAAAACCAAGCTGCAGCGCCACCTGCTGGGCGGAGTTATACACTGACCTACTAAATTCTTAGTGTGTGTGGGAAAAAAAATTCAGAAAGGGCTGAAATTTGGTATACTAAGATGTTTTTAATTTGTTAATTTAATTTGTTAATTGTTAAAAGTGTTTATAAAGATTTAAAAAAAATATATATATATTTCTTGAAGGAGAAGTGACAGTTGGGAGTGGTTGGTGGTTGCCGGGGGTGACAGTGGGGAGTGGTTGGTGGTTGAGGCCTGGGCTATGTCCCAAATGCATGACAAGAACCTTTTTAACACCTTAAGTAGCTTGATTTGACTAGAATGCATGAGTATCATGCACGGGTTAACTTGTCATTAACAAGTGCCAACAGAAAAAAAATAAACTTTATTCATTTAAATGAGATTAATTTAATAGTAATAGGAATATATAAAAGAAAGAGAACATTGACTAACGTTGATGTTGTAATGTGACCAGCCCAAAAAGTGGCAAAAAGACTAAGCAGCGATGGGTAGTTTGAATCTTCCTGCATTCTCCAATTATAGACAAATGCCCAAAAATGTGTCCAAATTTCAAGACAGTGTAACCAGTGAGAAGACAGGTACTGACACTGATCCCTTGGGTGGCCCAGGAACAATTTTGGCCCAAACTTTTTTATATGTTTTATTGATAACAAACCTCTGATTTCTATCTCTCAGTCCTTTATCTACTTATGCCAATGCTTTATGTCTATCGCCAGTGATTTCATCTTACCTATTTGTGTTTTGGGAAAAAAAATTATGCACTTTGGCCTATAAATATACCAACACTGTGCCCCCCAAATATGCTATCATTGTGTTTCACCCCAGTTATACCCATAGACAAACCGAAGGGGGGTTCCTAGTTCCTGGAAACCCCTCTCCAAGCCTGGGGCACTGTATAACATTGAGGTGGCTGGACTCTGCTCCAGCTTCAGAAAAGGGAGAGCTGCATGCACCTAACAATAGTGCACGCAGCATTGCCCATGTATATTATGGGGATAGGAGGAGTTGGAGAGCAGCCAAGCACTGTCTAAAATTATAGCCACGCACCCATGCATGATGGTCACGCCCACTGGTGGCGTGGTGTGGAAACCCCCCTCTACAAATCCTGCATTTGCCCCTGATACCAGCACTGTTCCTCCTGTCTATACCAACGCTAAGCTCTCTACGGTTGATGACAGCTGCCATTGACCCAGTAATCACTGGTGCCCGACTGTGACCAGCCAGACCTGCATAAGGGACCTCCACCTCTGTCTCTGGGTTCTCCCTACAGGCAACAATGTTAATCTATAGGGTTTAGGGCTATATTTACTAAACTGCAGTTTTGAAAAAGTGGAGATGTTGCCTATAGCAACCAATCAGATTCTAGCTGTCATCTTGTAGAGTGCACTTAATAAATAAAAGCTAGAATCTGATTGGTTGCTATAGGCAACATCTCCACGTTTTTAAACCCGCTGTTTAGTAAATATACCCCTAAGTCTCAAAAGAGGCCCATGTATTAACTGCTGGCATACAAATCAGCACCTTAAGAAAATGAAACTGATCTTTTAGTGTCCGAAACAGTCTGCCATTAAATGGTGCAGATTCATGTGTAGATCAAAGCATGTAAGAGACAGACAGAGAGCCAAACAGGTCAATTAGTTGGAGGAAGCACCTCACGTCTGTCACATCATGGTCCATAAAGATAGCTGATGTAATAAGAGACTTTAACTGCTGTGTCAATGACAGTTGTTTTCAGGCTGATTCTCCAATGAATCTATGGTTTATATATAGCCCAGCAGTAAGAAAGAAAAGTCCTATGTTTTATGTGGCTTCATTTATTTTTTGGTAGACTATGTTACATAACTAAACTAGCACTCTAGCAAAACATACTACATATTTTTATGCCTACAGTCAATATTTTGGATTAATAGTTTTGAAACAAATGGACCTGACTCATCTTCGGACGTCAGTCCTGTTACGTGCCGTATTTTGCATGACATTGCTCTCTGTGTGCTCAGAAACTGACTTTACGCCAGTGAGCGAAAGTACATCCAATTCAGGTTCAAACTCAAAAGATACTTTAAGCTGCCTACGTTCTGAAGTGCACAGGGGAGGGAAGGGTGTATGCATGTTGGCAATGTACAGTGAAGGCGTGCTGAGGCCGAGCGCACGCACATTTGTTCGATTCAAGCTCTGGGTATCTCTGATGTACGTGTTTTTCAGCCATATCATTTTGCGCCAGCTACAGGGCAGGTGTAAGTGCCGATTGATAGTGATGACAAACGCCAGAATATGTGTTTGCAAGTAGGAAAAGCTATAAAAATGCATTTTATGTACCATACGCTTTTAGAGCATCCTGATTTATGTATTTCATGTAAAAAAAATATAAAAAAACATGTATTTTTATTAATTATTATAGTATTAAGAGTTAACATATTTATTATTTTTCAGTTTTGCAGTCTGTTCTGTCTGTCTGCATACAGGAACTACCGTACACTCATAGCGTACTTATACCCAAATTGAAATCTTGAGATCCTCTTATACTTGAATACGGGCATTCGTGTGTGCAATTTGCACCTGGTTTAGAAAAAACCTGCAAATTGCGTTCACTTTGCGATCCTTGATTAATCAGTCCCAAATGTGTTTAAGGGAAAACAGACAAAATAATTCCTTACTTCCTAGATTATTAGATGTGATGAAGCTCACCGACCGTGGATCAATAAAGGTTCTCTAACATCTGAGAGATCATTAAAATATGATTGCTTGGTAAAATCATCTATAGATGATGCGTCATTCTGACTTGGCAGATCTATCAGTATGGTAATCTTTATTTCCATTAATAAATACAAATATGATGAGAAATAATGTTCTCTGTGCACAATAAATGATAAACCATATATTTTATTCAATATAATTATATCGTGGAAGGGAGTGACCTTGTTTCATTAACATGAACAACATGTGACAGTGTCATGATGTGAGGAGGGAAATAAGGTAAGCAGAGAATCCCAAACTAAGGGTTATATAGCAGAAAGAGCAGGGTACCCAAGCAGCACATAATTAGAATGTAAGGCTTCTCAAACTATTGAAGAAAGATTGTGGTGTCATCTCTATATGAAACAAACTTTATACATAAAGAAGTCAAAATAATGAAGTAATAAATTATTTCTAATAGAAAATGCCATTTTCTTTTATAGTAGCACAAAAGTAAATGATCTTAGGTGGTGACATATATGGGTCACTGAAATTTCCAAAAAGAACTGAAAAAAGTCACAAAAACATCATAAAGCAATGAAGTAAAAAATAGAAAAAACAACAGTGCAGCACATAAAGGCATAGAGAGGAGTAACATTCAAAGTTAATACTTATCTCGTATTTCAGGAGTTATTTACTAATCCATTGACAGTAACCCCTAGTAACTAATCAGCAATTAACTGTGATCAATCTAATGCAAATTGTTAATGAAAGCAAATGTCTGATTGGTCACTATGGGTTACTGTACATTTGTACATATCTACAGTATCACGAAAGGATTCTTGTACATCAAACAGTTGTCACTTGGTAATATCTATAGCTCCATGCAAGCAATTAGCCCGGCATGCTACACAGTCAATTAGTTTAATTAGTTATGGTAAAGGTCATTTACAGCTGGCCGTCCAGCACATTACACTCGCAAATGCCACTAGCTTGACACAGAAGTGTATTTGCAGACAACATGCTTATTGCAAAGCAAAATGTGGGGTGATTAAAATGGGCACCTGATAATGAACAGTCCTGAGCCTTGTTAGCGATGATGTGTTTCATTCTGCACTCAAGCCACAAAAACAAGTTTTCATTTTGCAGGATGAGGTATTTAAATGATCTGCAAAGAGAGAGACTGCACATGCATCAACATGTTTCTGATCTTGCGGGTGGAACAAAGCTTTTTAGCTCTGAAAATGAACTTAAGCCTTGCAGCACTTCAGAGTTGGCAGTAACATTAGTACCAGTAATTTCAGTTGAGTCCCTCGCTCTATGTAGGTGCAAATAGGCTAGGAATAAGGCACAATGTGCATACATATTCACCGATTGAAATAAAGGCAACTCTGGTTCCCTCTTATTGTGTATGAAACATGGATTGAGGAGAAACAAGCAACACCTTAGGAAAAAATATGGAAAAGTTTAAATTAATGAGGAGGTTGCCCAACTGTGACAGTAAGTTGATTTGAGCAAGACTTTTAAGGTCTAACCTACAATTTTGCAATGATCACATACGTTTGATGATCAACTGGACAATGATTGTGTTCGATGTGGGTGTCTTGATGGGTTGGGTACAAACTACTTGGCATGCGGGCGGCAGTTGGAGAAGGCTGCACGTTAGATCAGCTCTGTGTCTTTCCTCCCACACAATTATCTGTCCACAATTATAAAACATCTAAAAACTTGTGAAGACAGTGGGAAATTATTGTGGGGGTACAAAGGAGTGTCATCATCACTCCAAAGACAAGGCCATACCATCTATCCCTGGCTTATCTGCATCAACTGATCTACTGTGTACCGACCCGGCTTGTCAATTAACCCTTCTCCTGCTGCATCACTGGTTTATCTGCATCAACTGATCTACTGTGTACCGACCCGGCTTGTCAATTAACCCTTCTCCTGCTGCATCACTGGCTTATCTGCATCAACTGATCTACTGTGTACCGACCCGGCTTGTCAGTTAACCCTTCTCCTGCTGAATCCCTGGCTTATCTGCATCAACTGACCTACTGTATACCGACCCGGCTTTTCAATTAACCCTTCTCCTGCTGAGTCCCTGGCTTATCTGTATCAACTGATCTACTGTGTACCGACCCGGCTTGTCAGTTAACCCTTCTCCTGCTGATTCCCTGGCTTATCTGCACCAACTGATCTATTGTGTACCGACCCGGCTTGTCAGTTAACCCTTCTCCTGCTGAATCCCTGGCTTATCTGCATCAACTGATCTACTGTGTACCGACCCGGCTTGTCAATTAACCCTTCTCCTGCTGAGTCCCTGGCTTATCTGCACCAACTGATCTACTGTGTACCGACCCGGCTTGTCAGTTAACCCTTCTCCTGCTGAATCCCTGGCTTATCTGCATCAACTGATCTACTGTGTACCGACCCGGCTTGTCAGTTAACCCTTCTCCTGCTGAATCCCTGGCTTATCTGCATCAACTGATCTACTGTGTACCGACCCGGCTTGTCAGTTAACCCTTCTCCTGCTGATTCCCTGGCTTATCTGCACCAACTGATCTATTGTGTACCGACCCGGCTTGTCAGTTAACCCTTCTCCTGCTGAATCCCTGGCTTATCTGCATCAACTGATCTACTGTGTACCGACCCGGCTTGTCAGTTAACCCTTCTCCTGCTGAGTCCCTGGCTTATCTGTATAAACTGATCTACTGTGCACCGACCCGGCTTGTCAGTTAACCCTTCTCCTGCTGAATCCCTGGCTTATCTGCATCAACTGATCTACTGTGTACCGACCCGGCTTGTCAATTAACCCTTCTCCTGCTGAGTCCCTGGCTTATCTGTATAAACTGATCTACTGTGCACCGACCCGGCTTGTCAATTAACCCTTCTCCTGCTGAATCCCTGGCTTATCTGCACCAACTGATCTATTGTTTACCGACCCGGCTTGTCAGTTAACCCTTCTCCTGCTGAGTCCCTGGCTTATCTGCGTCGGCTGATCTGCTGTGTACCGACCCGGCTTGTCAATTAACCCTTCTCCTGCTGAGTCCCTGGCTTATCTGTATCAACTGATCTACTGTGTACCGACCCGGCTTGTCAATTAACCCTTCTCCTGCTGAATCCCTGGCTTATCTACATCAACTGATCTACTGTGTACCGACCCGGCTTGTCAATTAACCCTTCTGCTGCTGAGTCCCTGGCTTATCTGTATCAACTGATCTACTGTGTACCGACCTGGCTTGTCAATTAACCCTTCTCCTGCTGAATCCCTGGCTTATCTGCACCAACTGATCTACTGTGTACCGACCCGGCTTGTCAATTAACCCTTCTCCTGCTGAATCCCTGGCTTACCTGCATCAACTGATCTACTGTGTATCGACCCGACTTGTCAGTTAACCCTTCTCCTGCTGAATCCCTGGCTTAACTGCATCAACTGCATATAAAACATTATTTTATATGCCATTATTTTGTTTTTCCTGATTGTACATTTACAAGTTTCTACTCTTTACCTGTTATTATTCTACTATTTATATGCCTTTATCTTGTTTTTCCTGATTTTATATTTACCAGCAACTAGTTTTACCTGTTATTATTCTTGCCTAATTCCATTGTCCTTATTACCTCTCCTTCTATTATTCTTTGCCTTCCATGCCCTAATTGGTTATTGTCCTCCATCTTGCTATTGTCTCCCTGCTTATTCTTACCTGTTATCCGTTGTCCTTACTATCTTACTGTACTGCTATCATTCTTACCTGTCTTCATTGTCCTTATTATCTCACTGTACTGTTGTTCCATGCCCTCCACGCCCTAATTCGTTATTATCTTCCACCTTTTCATTGTCTTCCTGCCTTTGTTCTTACCTGTTTTTCACTGTCCCCACTATCTCACTGTTCTGTTACTCTCTCTCCCTACTATGCCTCCCCGCTCTCACTCCATACCCATACTATCCCCCCGCCCTACCTCTCCCGTTCCTCCCCGCCATCCCCCGCGCGCTGCTCATCTTGCTAACCTCATCCCCATTTCCCCCCTATCCTCTCCCCCTTTCTTCTGTGCCCTCTGGAATGCCAGATCCATCAGCAACAAGCTGACTGCTATCCACGACCTCTTTCTATCCAACTCCTTTAACCTTCTTGCCGTTACTGAAACCTGGCTCTCCGATTCTGATACTACTTCCCCCGCTGCCCTCTCCTATGGTGGCCTCTCCTTCACCCACTCCGCCAGGCCTGGTGCCCGCCCTGGCGGTAGAGTTGGCCTCCTCCTCTCCTCCACCTGTACTTTTCGTGTCATTCCCCCTGAACCCTCCCTCTCCTTCTCCTCTTTTGAAGCTCACTCCATCCGCCTCTTCTACCCCATCCATCTCCGCGTCACTGTCATCTACCGCCCCCCTGGCCCCACCTCCCTTTTCCTTGACAACTTTGCTAGCTGGCTTCCTCACTACCTCTCCTCCGATCTCCCCTCGATCATTCTCGGTGACTTTAATATCCCCATCGACAACCCCACCTACCCTGCTTCCAGCAAACTGCTCACCCTCTCTTCCTCCCTCGGTCTCACCCAATGGACCTCCTCCTCTACCCACTGCCTTGGTCACTCCCTTGATCTTGTCTTCTCCTACCTATGTAATCTCTCCGACTTCTCCATCTCTCCCTTTCCTCTATCCGACCACCATCTTCTCTCCTTCTCTCTCTCCTCTTCTCCTGCTCCCCTCCCCCTGCCCAAACCTACTCTGTCCATACGCAACCTCGATGCTCTTGACCCTGCCTCTCTGTCCTCCTCTCTCGATACCCTCCTTTCTCCCCTTTCCTCCCAGGCCTGCCCCAACCAGGCGGTCTCCCTCTACAATCACACCCTCACCTCCGCTCTGGACGCGGTCGCCTCTGCCCACTCCGTCCACCCCCGCTGCTCCAAACCCCAACCCTGGCACTCCAAATTTACCCGCTTCCTCCAAAAATGCTCCCGTTCCACCGAACGTCACTGGAGAAAATCCCGCTCCCTGGCTGACTTCCTCCACTTTAAATTCATCCTTTCATCCTACAGCTCTGCCCTCTCACTCGCTAAACAATCTTTCTTTAAATCCCTCATCTCTTCCCAGTCCTCTAACCCCCGCCGCCTTTTTGCCACCTTCAGCACTCTCTTGGCCCCCTCCCCTTCCCCCCCACCCCCTCCTCCCTGACTGCCTCTGATTTCGCCTCCTTCTTCTCCTCTAAAATCGAGGCCATCCGACTTGAAATCTCCTCCTCCACTCTCTCTTCCACCCCTCCCACTCTTCTGTCCTCCCCCCCAACCACCTTCCCCTCCACTCCTTCCGTCCCACCACCGGCGAGGAAGTCCACTCTCTCATTTTATCCTCCCCCCCCACTACCTGCCCCCTGGATCCCATCCCCTCCCACCTTCTTCGCTCCCTTTCCCCCACCACCTGCTCCCACCTCGCTCACCTCTTTAATCTCTCCCTCTCCACTGGCATCTTCCCCTCCTCCTTCAAACATGCTCTCGTATCCCCCATTCTTAAGAAACCTAATCTCGACCCCACTTCTCTCTCGAACTATCGCCCCATATCTCTTCTCCCTTTTGCCTCCAAAATTCTCGAGAGGCTCGTTTGCAGCCGTTTAACCTCCTACCTTTCTGAATACTCCCTCCTTGATCCTCTCCAGTCTGGTTTCCGCCCCCTCCACTCCACTGAAACTGCCCTGGCTAAAGTCACCAATGACCTCCTCTCTGCAAAAGCCAGGGGCCACTTCTCCCTTCTCATCCTCCTTGACCTCTCTGCAGCCTTTGACACCGTTGACCACCCCCTCCTCCTTCACACCCTCCAGTCTTTCGGCCTCTCCGGCCCAGTCCTGTCCTGGTTCACCTCTTACCTTACTCACCGTTCCTTCTCTGTCACCACCTCTGGTTCTCTCTCCCCCCCCATCCACCCTTCCAGTCGGGGTCCCTCAGGGCTCTGTTCTGGGACCCTTACTCTTCTCTCTATACACCTCCTCCCTGGGTGAACTCATCAGCTCCTTCGGCTTCAGCTACCACCTTTACGCTGACGACACTCAACTATACCTCTCCTCTCCTGATCTCTCTCCCTCCCTCCTCTCTAGGGTGTCCGCCTGCCTCTCTGCCATCTCCTCCTGGATGTCCTCTCGATTCCTCAAACTTAACCTTGCCAAAACTGAGCTCATAGTTTTTCCTTCCTCTCATACCCCATCCCCTTCTGACCTCTCCATCACTGTCGACAACACCTCTATATCCCCTGTCCCCCAACTTCGCTGCCTTGGTGTCATCCTCGACTCCTCTCTCTCCTTTGGCCCCCACATCCTCTCTCTTGCTAAATCCTGCCGCTTCCAGCTGCTCAACATCGCTCGCATCCGGCCCTTCCTCTCCCAAGATGCCACCAAATGCCTTATCCACTCTCTGATCATCTCCCGCCTGGACTACTGCAACCTCCTCCTCACTGGCCTCCCCCACTCTCATCTCGATCCCCTTCGATCCGTCCTTAACACTGCAGCTAGGCTTATTTTCCTCTCTCGCCGCTCCTCTTTTGTCTCCCCCCTTTACCTAGCCCTTCACTGGCTCCCATTCCCCTTCAGAATCCTCTTTAAGATCCTCACACTCACCTACAAGGCCCTCGCCAACTCCACTGCGCCCTACATCTCCACCCCCCTCTCTATTCATGCTCCATCCCGCCCTCTCCGTTCTGCCTCTGACCGTCGCCTCTCTTCCCCCCTTATAACCTCCTCCCACGCGCGTATCCAAAACTTCGCCCGCGCTGCCCCCCTCCACTGGAACAAGCTCCCTCCCTCCATCAGAACTTCCCCTAATCTGTCCAGCTTCAAACGGGCCCTAAAAACCCACCTTTTTCTTAAAGCCTTTCTGTCTCCTACTTAACTTCCTACCTTATCTTCTGCCTCTGTCCCCCTACTCTCCCTCTCTCCCCTGCGTCTCTCTGTCTGTCCACCCCTCCCCTTAGATTGTACGCTCCTCTGAGCAGGGCCATCTCTCCTCCTGTTTCCACCACTTCTAACTCTGCTCTCCAGCTACTTAGCCCTCCTCCTCGAGGGTCCTCCACCCCACGTCCACTCTCGCTCCCTCCTCCCCCCTGGGGGTCTCCCTGTCTTCCGTGCCCTCCTTCTTGGGCCCCGTCGTTTGCGGATCCTCCCTCCCCCTTCCCCGCCCTCTCTAGCTGTGCATTGAGCGTACTGAGTTGCTGTGTTTACTGTACTGTGCTGTCTCTTATTTTATTGTGATTTTGTTTGTCTCTGTACGGCGCTGCGGATGCCTTGTGGCGCCTTATAAATAAATATTAATAATAATAATAATAATAATAACTATCGAAGCTGAACCTGTTGACAGTGAGATTGTACACAGGTTCAGTGTGTCTATATGGTTAAAATGGCAAAATTGTGACTAGTAAAGTCAACGGTCACAATGTCGACATTCAAACGGCAATACATGTCCGACCCACTGGCACAATACAGTAAATAACACAGTGAAAAATAAATAAACAAAAAAAACAGTCCTTCCCCCCACCTCCTACTGCTGCCAGCCTAGGCTGGCACTAGCAAATTCACGGGGGACAAAAAACGTGAGGTCCCCCAGATTTTAAGAATACCAGCAGTAGACTTTTCCAGCTGGCGGTGTTGGCACTATACCGGGGAAACCTGCAGCGTGGGGTCCCCTTGCCATAATAACAAACCAGCCCTAGGCTGGTCAGCATTGGGCTTGGTTCCACAGGGAGATGGGGTCCGCAAAAAAAAGAGCTCATAAAATAAAAAATAAAAAAACATATCCTCAGTCCTGCAGCTCAGGGAGCTGCGAGCTGAAATCTGACTAGGAATTACCGTAATAACCATAATAGTTTTTCCGCGGCAGAAAACGCAGAGAATTGAATACCCCCTTTAATGTAAAATAATTTCTGAAAATAAAGTAAAAAATAAAATGTGGATTATATTTGAAAACCCTTTTATTATATTTATTATATTGTTAGGAGATGTTCTTTTCATTTATGATCAAATAAAAGTTATGTGTTTTCTGATATGAAATGACTGTAAATACACATGTGCATATACGTTTTTCCGCTACGTGTGTTTACATACGGCAAGTACTGTTTATACAGAGCCAAATCCAATCTCATATTCAAAACGTAACATACCTTAAGATACACTTTGATTTAAATACAGGCGGAATTAAGTGCAAGTTGCATGCTCTGTTTATGACCAAGTTCTATTCGGACTTGAATCAGGCCCATTGTGTGTAGATGAATGATGCTCTTTAACAGAGAAATCTTTAAGTTGTCCTATTTTTTCTGCATTTAACTTAAAAGTAAATATATTGCGGGTTTGGCCAGACCTCTGTGTTCATTATTAATTTTTTCCAACATTTGCAAAACAAATATCAGCTATATTGCATCTCTCACACTCATGTTCTGATAACAATTGCTGTGTCTACAAGTTCTCAGTTCTTAATAGCTTGTTAAACCACCAGCTGTGCAAGTGAGAGGTTTCTGATTGTGCCCAAGATCAGCTCGATGAACTTCAATGTTTGAACTATAGATGTGGATGCGTGAACTGGGACATCAAATAAAAATCGCAATGCCAAAACATATTTTACTAGATTACGCCATCCGAGTGTAGTGTTAATATCAGTTTATAACAGATATTAAAATTACTGCCAAGATATAATGTAATAAAACTTTAACTTTAATTGCTTAACGCACGCTGCATTCTGATTAGCTGCACAATGGTCTGTCTATTTCTCCCATTGTCTGGACTCAATTTACTGCAGCTCATGGAATTAAATACTTCATTTAAAGGCTAAGTCCACTTTCATAAAAAAAAAATGAAATATTAATTACCTAACTAACCTAAGTAACATTATGAACTATTAATGCTTATGATTTGTGGATGGCGGTTAGAGATGGTTGCACAGTGAATCAGCTCAGTGCGCTACCTCCCAAATTATTCTGTTCTCACAAGTATAAAGCAAGTAAAAGTTTTGGGAAATGGGAAATGAGGTGTTGAGAAGTGTCAGCAACGAAGCAGGTGTATTTTGGGGATTTTCTGGACTACTATTCAGTAGTCAGCCACCAGTCGGACAGGTTATCGATAAGATGCTGCTCTCCCATGACTGTCCAGAACGTTTCCCACTCAACTCATACTCCTTGTCGCCCTTAACCTCCCAAATCCCCTCCTAGTTTAGGAACACTCTGCAGGCCTCTGGGGGGAATGAGAACTTGGTGCAGTCCTTGGGTCTAGATGGAAGAGAGCCTTATGCCTGTGAAGGACAAAGCCAGCTTGGGACTGGCACGGGTTTGACAACAATGTTCAATGGTCCTTCACCATATTTGTCAGCTCTACTCCATAACACAAGCTATTGATTAATAAAACTTTTAATTATTCATGAGAATTTGTGATTTTAAGAAAAGTCAACAATAATATTACATGCTACCAAAACTCTTATCCATTATCTCATCATCTCCCATCTTGACTATTGCAACCTCCTGCTATCTGGCATTCCTGACACCCATATATCCACACTTCAATCCATCCTAAATGCTGCTCTAAGACTGATCATCCTCTCTCACCGCTCGACATCTGCTGCACCACTTTGCAAATCCCTACACTGGCTCCCTGTGTCCTTCAGAATCAAATTCAAATGACTCACCCTTACCTACAAAGCCTTCAACAACACCCCTCCATACATCTCAAATTTCATATAAAAATACTCTCCATCCTGCCCTCTTAAATCTACCTCTGATCTCCGCCTTGTCTCATCGCTGATAACCACCTCTCACTCCTGCCTACAAGACTTCTCCCCTGCTGCTCCCCACTTATAAAATTCCCTACCATGCTCAATCAGACTTTCCAACAGCCTTCAAATCTTTAGATCCTCTTTGAAAACCCATCTCTTTTTTAGAGGTGACCTTATCCTCGATAACACTATTCACACTAATGCACCGTCACAACTATCCCAATCTCCACTCTGAGCCACATTCGCTCCTCTTGTTTCAGCTGTGTCCCCCTACTCTTAGAATGTAAGCTCTCTAATTAGCAGGGTCCTTCATACCCTTTGTTTTCATGTCTCCATTCATTTTGTCTGCCTTGTCTGTTCTTGTTTTACGTATTTCCTGTTTGATGTATGTCCTTGTCTTCCCTACTGTATGGTGCTGCGGAGCACTGTGACGCCTTGCAAATCTACGTCAATAATAATAATAATAATACATTAGTAACGGTTTGTTATGTGTTAAAAAGGAGATGAAGAGGAGGTAAAATCTCTAACTTAGGGCTTGAGTCATTGAGGAGAGCAAAGTATTAAAAAGGAGTAACTTTGCACCTGGGCAAAACCATGTTGCATTTGAGGGGGAGGTAAATTTAAAATATGATGGCAGATTTATAGTTGGGATAGGGCATGTCCTAGATCAACTTTAAATTTCAGTGTAAAAATAAAGCTATCAATTATTTGTGTGCTAGATAAAAAAAAAACAGCCAATATTTAACTTATGTGCAAAATAATAAACTAATTTGTACTCCTTGCATTATAACATGGTTTGGCCCTGAGAGCAAACACAGCCATAAGTGGACACATTAAACCACTCTCCTGTGAGTTCTTTTTATTTCTGCATCTATATCTTCTCTGCACTTGTCCTCACATATGTATTGTTCCCAATCCATGTCCTTCACTCTTTCACCAAATCTTTTCTCATTAAAGGTTCGATTTACTAATAAATGGTGATAGAGTTGGTTTTCTATCTCTACTTGTCCCATAATACAAAACCACCTCGCCCGGAGCGGATAGGTTTAACTTAACGTTTCCCCTGGCCAGTCTCAAGAGAAGTGTGAGTTGGGCTTTCAGTTCCACTTCTTGGAAAAAAATAAATAAATATGTTTAGAAATTGCTGAGAAATATTTTAAATGAATTCCCAATTGAAACCGTCCCTTTGCGTGGGCAAACTTTCATCTTTTTGCAGATGGGGCTACTGCCATCGATCGCCAGCAGTGATCCTTTGATGTACATGTCCACATCTTTGGCAAAAATGGGGTCTTTGCAATATAACAAATATACTAACTCTCTGTCAGGAATAGACTTGCTCTGAAGGTCTTACCTGAGAGTATTGGTGCTGCTAAGCTAAGAGGCGCAGAGTCTAAACATGCCTCAGGTCTTCGGCAGGGACCCCCACAAGTGGGTTTGGGGTTTGCTGTGAATGTGTGAGGACAGGATTACCCACTGTGTCTTGTGATCATCTCCATGTGAATGTGTGAGGATGGGACTACCCACTGTGTCTTGTGATCACCTTCATGTGAATGTGTGAGGATGGGACTACCCACTGTGTCTTGTGATCATCTCCATGTGAATGTGTGAGGATGGGACTACCCACTGTGTCTTGTGATCACCTTCATGTGAATGTGTGAGGATGGGACCACCCACTGTGTCTTGTGGTCATCTCCATGTGAATGTGTGAGGATGGGACTACCCACTGTGTCTTGTGATCATCTCCATGTGAATGTGTAAGGACAGGACTACCCACTGTGTCTTGTGGTCACCTTCATGTGAATATGAGAGGATGGTACTACCCACTGTGTCTTGTGGTCATCTCCATGTGAATGTGTAAGGACAGGACTACCCACTGTGTCTTGTGGTCATCTCCATGTGAATGTGAGAGGATGGGACTACCCACTGTGTCTTGTGGTCATCTCCATGTGAATGTGTGAGGATGGGACTACTCACTGTGTCTTGTGGTCATCTCCATGTGAATGTGTGAGGACTGGACTACCCACTGTGTCTTGTGATCATCTCCATGTGAATGTGTGAGGACTGGACTACCCACTGTGTCTTGTGATCATCTCCATGTGAATGTGTGAGGATGGTACTACCCACTGTGTCTTGTGGTCATCTCCATGTGAATGTGTGAGGACAGGACTACCCACTGTGTCTTGTGGTCATCTCCATGTGAATGTGTGAGGACTGGACTACCCACTGTGTCTTGTGATCATCTCCATGTGAATGTGTGAGGATGGGACTACCCACTGTGTCTTGTGATCATCTCCATGTGAATGTGTAAGGACAGGACTACCCACTGTGTCTTGTGGTCATCTCCATGTGAATGTGTGAGGACTGGACTACCCACTGTGTCTTGTGATCATCTCCATGTGAATGTGTGAGGATGGGACTACCCACTGTGTCTTGTGATCATCTCCATGTGAATGTGTAAGGACAGGACTACCCACTGTGTCTTGTGATCATCTCCATGTGAATGTGTGAGGACTGGACTGCCCACTGTGTCTTGTGATCATCTCCATGTGAATGTGAGAGGATGGGACTACCCACTGTGTCTTGTGGTCACCTTTATGTAAATGTGAGAGGATGGGACTACCCACTGTGTCTTGTAGTCACCTTCATGTAAATGTGAGAGGATGGGACTACCCACTGTGTCTTGTGGTCATCTCCATGTGAATGTGAGTGGATGGAACTATCCACTGAACTTTCTGTCCATGTTGTGAATGGAAATGTACTAGGTATACCAAAGTCATCATATCAATGTGAATAAATTAATTATTGTACGGTGCCCTGTGGTCATTTCTATTTGAATGCAATTGTATAGTGTATTGTGATTAATTCAATGTAATAAAATGAACTTTTCTGCAGTGCCCTGTGATCATCTCGCTCATGAATGAATGTGGATGGAATTTTCTATGTTGTATTGTGATCATTTCTATCTGAACGCAGGTGGATGGTTTACTGAGGTGCGTGTCCATATGTTTAGTGGATGGAACTGACCATGATGCCATGTGGAACATAATCATGTTGTTTCTAAGAAATAAGGAGCCCCTCCTAGATATAAAGCATGCATGATAAAATGACATCGCAAAATCCTGAAAAACAATGTCAGATAGAGTCACATTGACAAAACATAGGAATGTTATAAGACTTCTCCAGTGTTAATATTGGGTAGAGCCATTGTAAACAGTCATTTCTATAAAATAGCTAAAGAGAGAAAAAGGTAGACATTGCAATACATTCTCCATGTGTTAGAGAGCATGGCATTGACTAATACATTTCCCTCCTTACTGGTCTTCCCAAAATCAGACTCAAACCCCTACTATTTTGCACACAGTGGATAGATTGATTTTCCTTGCAAATCATCCTTCCTCTGCTGAGCCACTCTGTCAGTCTGTACATTGGTTGCCTGTTTTTTACTGAGTCCAATATAAAATACTCCTTCTAACATACAAGCCCATTAACACAACTGCACCTACATATATCTCCTCACTTGTCGCAAAATATTTCCCAACCCGACACCTCTGTTCTGCACAAGATCTGCACCTTTCATCCACTCTCATTACAGGCTCCCATTCTCGGTTACAGGACTTTTTTCGGGCTGCACCCACTTTGTGGAATGCCCTCCCTCACACAATAAGACTTTCCTCTAGTTTTCAAGCCTTCAAGCGTTCTCTGAAAATCCACCTCTTCAGACAAGTTTATGATATTTCTCAACCAGCATCTTAATCACCCTAGGTTATCCTAATACCACCCTCTACACAGCTAACACAAGACAACAACCCTCTAACCAACATAGCTGTGTGACTGATAACACAGCCCACTTAATACTTTTTTACCTTTGCATTCTAGCTGAAAAGTATGCAATATGATGTAGCACTTACCCTTGTGTATCAAACCATTGTTCCATAAATGATAAGCTTGCGAGCAGGGCCCTCTTACCTATACGTCTGTATGTATTACCCAGTATTGTTTTATTACTGTTTGTTCCCAATTGTAAAGCACTACGAAATTTGCTGGTGTAATATTGGGCAGCACGGTGGCTTAGTGGTTAGCACTTCTGCCTCTCAGCACTGAGATCATGAGTTCGATTCCCAATCATGGCCTTACCTGTGTGGAGATTATATGTTCTTCCCGTGTTTGCATGTGTTTTCTCCGGGTGCTCCGATTTCCTCCCACACTCCAAAAACATACTAGTAGGTTAATTGTCATTAAATTGCCCTTAGTCTCTCTCTATCGGTCTGTGTGTGTATGTTAGCGAATTTAGACTGTAAGCTCCAATGGGGCAGGGACTGATGTGAGTGAGTTCTCTGTACAGCGTTGCAGAATTAGTGGACCTATATAAATAGCTGAAGATGTTGAAAATGATATATAAATAAATGTTGATGATGATAGCAGATGAATAAGGTCTCCTGTAAATCATATACTTGTAGGTCTATCAGTTTAGGAGATGGAGCAGACAGGTAAAGCTAAATGCCAATAAGTCAATATAAATACCTCTTCTTCTGTAACTGCTGCAGGATGACCTCTTCCTTCGAAATATCCTTCATGTTGTTAAGATCTGATACTTTCATCCTGCAGTTGTGACTGGTGTCTTGTGGCCAGAAGCTTCTACTTTTATAGCCTCACAGCACTGGGGTCATGAGCTGAATTCCCAAGACGCCCTTAACTGTGGGAAGTTTGTATGTTCTCCTTGTGTTCCGGTTTCCTCACACCAAAACATACTGGTAGGTTAATTGGCTGCTGACAAAATTACACTACTATGTGTGTGTTTGTGGGTGTTAGAGAATTTAGACTGTAAGCTCCAATGGGGCAGGAACTGAAGGGAATAAAAAATATTCTCTGAACAGCGCTGCGGAATTGGTGTATAAACAAATGGTGATGATGGTGATGATGATGTTGAAGGCAAGTAGTTACCATGCAACAATGACCCTTATTCATGTCAGTCATGTGGCTGGTGGATGTTACATAGTCCCAAAAATGTTTAAACCTCTTGGCTACATGGTGTCATAGGAGTGGGGTTGTTTCAGGGATGGTAGAAGCAATGTGGGTGCCACCCCTCCTCCCCATGGAATGTGGCACCTGCCCCATGGAGATGACATCGCCCCACAATCAAACCTTCACAGAAGGGAAGAAGTGGGGGCAACATCTTCTGCTTCCTTCAGTCTGGGGGTGTGGGGTTGAGTGGGAAGGGACATCATAGCCAATTGCCGCTATCACCGAGATTGAGGAGCAGCAGCCAACAGATTGACAGGTAAGATGCTGCCGGCTGCTTCTCCTCCTTGTCAGCGACTGGAGCTTCATGTGGGAACACGGCTGGTACATTAAAAACACTGGACTAGTGACTGTATGTTACTCATTCAGTGTTTTGTTAGGTGCCCCTTAACCATTGGCGCCCAAGGTGACGGCCTAATGAAGACTTGGCCTGTTTGAGGCGACATATAGAATAGATTAGAAATTAGAAAAAAAAAAATCTTTTTGAAAACCTTAGTTTATGTGCCAGGAAAGATACTAATGGGTGTGACCTGGGAATAGCTGGTGAAAATGACAGGAGGAGCTGATGGATTGCTTAAAAACGGAATTCAATATTGGGGGCAGTCACGTATAAAGTGTAGAATGGCTGGAAAACAGCAGTCACAGCTTAATATAAGCTAAATACTTAGAGGTTGAGTAATTGAGGTAATGAGCGTTTCCTTTGTTTGACAGGCTGCAATTTCTGAAAGCATGTGTGTGATAAAATATACATGTCTATAGGGTGTCAATTCATGCGTAGCCCGGGGAATGGAGAGATGCACTATATACCATTAGAGTTACAAGCTTCAAGTTTTTAAAAAATGTTTCCCAATAAATATCTGTCAAGTGTACAGTATAGCTACTTTTATTTTGCATATTGGATCTGAATCTTGTTATTCTTTTTTTCTCTAGGCTTTAAAGGTGCAATTTACATACTCATCTTCAATAAACATTAATATATTTCTATCACTTTCAGTACACACGTTATGATGGGGATTGTGGTGAAGTGAGATCTATATAAATGCCCTGTGTGTGATGTCCTCAGATGAACCTGCCCAACAGCTATACGCCCTTGGACATGTTCTAAACTGTTGTCATCTCTGTTGGAAGCTGCGAAAACATAATTGCTTGAAAATATCAAGTAAATAAAATTATCAATTTAATCAATCCATTTACCCATGAAAAAGTCTGCTAGGTCAAACCAGTCATGGAGTGACAGGATGGCGTAATCCAATTGTACCACTGATCTCTATACATAAGAGATTAGTACAGACTCCAATGGGTTTTATATTGCAAGAGATATATACATCATCAGTATTAAAAATATCTTAGTATATGCGTCTTAAATAAAGTATGGTGGACTTTTTACCAGTCCAGTAGTATATATATCTATATCTATATATATATATATATATATATCTATGTCTATATATATATATATATATATATATATATATATATATATATATATATATATATACATATATATACACAAACACTATATGGACTATCTGTCCACACCTGTTGATTATTAAACTGGGGTGTTCACTCAGACCTGTTGCAGGAGATGTATAAAATCAAGCACCTAGCCATGCTGTCTCCATTTGCAAACATTTGTGATGCAAATGGGTCGTTCTGAAGACATCAGTGACTTCCATTGTGGTACTGTGATAGGATGCTACCTTTGCAATAAGACGGTTCGTGAAATTTCATCCCTGCTGGATATTCCACGGTCAACTGGAAGTGATAGTATTAGAAAGTGGAACCGTTTAGGAACAACAGCAACTCAGCCATGAAGCGGAAGACCATGTAAAATCACAGAGCGGGTTCAATGAATGCTAAGGCGCATGGAGCGTAAAAGTCGCCAACGCTCTGCTGACTCCATAGCTGAAGAGTTCCAAACTTCCACTGGCATTAACGTAAGCACAAAAACTGTGCGACAGGAGCTTGATGGAATGGGTTTCCATGGCTGAGCAGCTGCATGCAAGACTCACATCACCAAGACCAATGCCAAGCGTCGGATGGAGTGGTGTAAAGCACACCGACACTGGACTGTGGGGCAGTGGAAATGTGTTGTGTGGGGTGGCGAATCACGCTTCTCTATTTGACCGTCAGGTGGGCGAGTCTGGGTTTGGCGGATCTCAGGTGATCGTTAACTGCCCGATTGCATTATGCCAACTGTGCATTTTGGCAGAGGAGGAATAATGTTTTGTGGCTTTTTGTCAGGGTTTGGGCCTGGTCACTTATCTCCAGTGAAAAGCAATTTTAATGCTTCAGCTTACCAAGTCATTTTGGACAATGCTATGCTTCCAACTTTGTGGGAAGACCCTTTTCTATTCCAACATAACTGTACCCCAGTGCACAAAGCAAGGACTACAAAGACATGGTTTGATGGGTTCAGTGTGGAGGAACTTGACTGACCCGCACAGAGCCTTGACCTCAACCCCATCAAACACCTTTGGGATGAACATGAACTGGAACTGGAATGGTGAACATCAGTGCCTGACCTCAAAAATGTTCTACAGAATGAATGGGCACAAATTCTCACAGAAACACTCCAACATTTTTTGGAAAGCCTTCCAAGAAGAGTGGAAGCTGTTATCGCTGCAAAAGGGGGACCAACTCCATATTAAAGTATATTTATTTGAATACAATGTCATTACAGTCCTTGCTGATGTAATGGTCAATACTTTTGTCCATATAGTGTGTACATGTGTATATATTATATATAGTGGTTGAAGTGAGCTGCTATATGGAGGTATAACAGGCCACCACTTCTTCTACTGCCTTCATTGTAGAACTATCACATTCCCTTAACTTACATAACATTTTTCACACCGCCACTTCTAATTTTCCCTACGGCCAATTCTAAATGTCCACTTTGCCAATAATTATATTATATACTTTGAATAATAATATATTTGTTTTTCCCAACAACCTTCCAAAGAAATTTATTTAAATTCAAACACAAGGTACTTCCCAGGGAGCTAGGTGCATAGAGGGCTCAATGGTAGACCTAAGTCAGCACTTCTCTAAATTGGTACCGTAGATGCTACATGTGAAGACAAATTTATACAGATCTATGTCACACTTCCAATATATGAGCAAAACTATACACTTGTGTTCTGGGCAGAACTAAATATGCTGTACAGAACATTTTAAATTATACACAAAATTCCCTGAAAAATAAGGACATTGACCTGAAATCCCGATACAGCTCAGTCCAAACAGCAAAGCAAGTGCTGTGTAAAAGTGTATTAGAGCCAATCTGAATCAATAATAAAATCCAAAGAGATGCCTTCCTACAGCAGAAGAGCTGCTAGACACCAAACTACAGTGTCAACCCATTATTAATGGCCGAGTGCTGGGGTAACAATGTGGTTGTAGTTTCATGGAGACTGAAGAAGGCGAGCCACTGGAGTGATGGCAGTCAGAGATGACAATAGCAGTCTGTTTTAGATGGAAGACTTACATTAAGATGTTCTCTGTGGGGTGTGTCTCTTCCTCGAGCCGGACCATCGTTACCGTCCCAACAGGATTGGGGGGCAGCGCGGTACACTTGTTTTGAAACTTGTCGAGTGTTGCTAGGAGATCTTTAGACATTTACTGAGGTACCGCGATTGTGTTCAATCCAGACTATGAACACTTGGTTGTCTCCGCTTTCCCTGACAAGCGGGTGTATAACAGTCTTTCTGTAGAGTTTATTAAGTAAATCCACAATAGGAAACAATGTAAAAGTGCAGTCGTAGAGAGAATAAAATCAGTTATATTCACCAACGCGTTTCACCCTTTGAAAATGTTGTGTTTTAGCCCAGTTCCCACTCAGACAGTCTCTAAGTGAAACATCCAACTTCACATGTAGCATCTACTGTCCCAATTTAGAGAAGAGCTGACTTAGGTCTACCATTGCATCCTCTATGCACCTTGCTCCCTGGGAAATTCTCTGTGTTTGCTAGAAAACGCTTGGAGGGGGAGCATCCCCTCCCCCCATATTTCTCTGAGTAGCAGAAGATTAAATTTAGGAAGCACAGATTTCCCAAACCTACCCCTCTTTATTAAAGAAATGTATTTGTTTACCAAATTATACAGCATTGCAGATTAGGATAATGAGTTATCAGTTGGGGAAAACTCGACAAGAAATATATATCGAAATAGACCGTACTAGGTATACCTCTGGGTATGACAATGTGTGTGAAGATATACAGCAGAAAATGGGCACCAATAAGATTGATGGCCATTTGATGACAAATAAGGAACCTCATGTTTTGAGGACAGAGATTAATAATGTGTTTAACTCTGGTTGTGTGTGTTGGATTTAGATTCAGATGTTGAATACATAAAGAAAGAAGCTGAAAGCAGAAAGGTAAATATCACTGACTATCGCTCAGCTGCCTCTGGGAGAATTTATTGATACATTTTTTTCAATAGGTGATGTTCTATTGCTGCTACAAGTAGCGACAAAATAAAGAAAATCAGCCCTATCGCCTTATATTGATAAATAGACCCGAAAGAGACTTATCGCTGTATACATAATTTGGCTCAGACTCCTTGTAAACTGTATGAGTAATAATTATATAAAACAATGTATAAATTTGGATTCTGAATCGAAATACAATAATAAGCCACGTGATAATCATGCCAATTAGCCAATTCAAGAAAACCCCTTTATCATGTGCCAAAGCATCCACTGAAATGAAATCAGAGGTGCTGAACATTGCAGATGAAATATGTGGTGCTCACAACAAACAATTATCCTAACCAATACAATATATAGCAATAACAATATATTCAGTGGAAAACAAACAATCTGACAAGCCACCCCCAGCCCATTTGAATAAAACTGCTCATATACAAGGGAGTACAGGGCACTGAAAGATATATTAGCTCCAAGTTGGCTCAACAGAGATTAAAGATTTACGTTACAGCAAGAAACCATCTGGACATTTTAAATGTAATCAGTGCAAAATTTGCAAATACACCCACACACTAAATAAGACGGTCATTAATTCTACTAATACCTTCATTTCTACATTTAAATCTTTCTCTGTCTTAGCAAATCAGTTATATAGTTACATGAATTTACTTGTGGGCTGCAGTATATCGGCATAAAAAAAACCTCAGGATTCAGGAGCATGTTTGGATAATTACAAATAGTCGATAATCACTTCCAAGACATTTTTCTACTCATCAAAACTCTGATGTATTTATTTCAATGTGATAAGTTCTAAAGTTGTATGTCTTCATAATATTAATGCAGTATATATATTTAATATATATACACACTTCATAATTTACTGTTTTAATTGCGATTTTACATAGTATAGATTACATTCATATTTTATTTGAAAAGCTTAATGGCTGATGTACTCCTTCCGAACTGTTCCCAGTAACAATAATAACTTACCCTTGTAAGCAAATAACAGACACAGAATCCAGGGATCGGCAAAATTAAGGTCATAGTTTATTAAACATGAACAAAAGCATGTTGGAGGAGTAAGCATAGGAAGCTCAGCTGGAACCAATGACCAGGATATCACAATGAGGATAATTTACTCTCTCAATATATACAAATGGGGGGCATTTTCCAAGCCAAGCGCACCCTTATGAACATTAGGGATCCATTACTCCCAAGTATTCGAAAACCAGCTATCTTTCTGGGCTGACCGAAGGCGAACTACCAAACCCACCAAAACAAAGCCTGGCTCTTCGAAGGCAGGTGGACTCTTCAGCTACAAAAACATAAACGTAAGTGTGCCCACCAGGTATAGGCTAGTGATGGCCATTGCTTTCCAGCTGAAACCCACCCAAATAATCCAAAGGTGTTGGAGCTCAAAGCACCCATCCAAACCATATCAAAGAGGACTAGTGAAGCTGGAAACTCATCTCTAACTATCAACAGGTGTTGGGACCCAAAACACCCATTGATACACAATATAACCAGATCTGATCAGCCCACATTCATCATTATAAGTTATTTATATATTTTATATAGCTGTACAGAGAACTCATTCACATCAGTCCCTGCCCCATTGGAGCTTACAGTCTAAATTCCCTAACATACATAGACACACACACACAGACACACACACAGACTAAGGTCAATTTGATAGCAGCCAATTAACCTACTAGTATGTTTTTGGTGTGTGGGAGGAAACCTGAGGACCCAGAGGAAACCAACGGAAACACAGGGAGAACATACAAACTCCACACAGATAAGGGCATGGTCGGGAATTTGACTCATGACTCCAGTGCTGTGAGGCGGAAGTGCTAACCACTAAGCCACCATGCTGCATTCATCACTAACCATCAATGTGTTCTGGCATCCAAACACACGCCCAAAGTAAACTCCTCATATCTGCATAGATCAGGTAACTCCATGCCAGAATTGGGAGGGTGGGCAACTCATCCAGCAAAAGAGGGAGATAATCAGGTGAAACTTATAAAGAGACACGTCAAGCTACCCTACACTGTCCTATCGTGGGTGTGTTTCACCTACATCTGGCATGCCTACTTTAACTCGTTCAGTGGGGGAGTTGGGAACCACTTAGAGCCCACACACATATGTATATATATATATTGCTACTATCAAGTGTTGTTTCCCCTCGGAACATAGGCTGCGTTTGAGCTGTATTGTTTAGGTGCAGTGATTTGTTTTATACACAGTGGAGTGTAATTGTTTTGCAGCTGTGGTATTTATTGTCCTCCAGCAAGTTTTCCTTCCTCATTTCTTCTTTTGTGCATCACAAAACTCAAGCGAAATATACGGCTGTGGTAATAATAATCTCCTTTTACTAACAACTTGTCTTTTATTTCTCAGTTGTACTAGGAAAATACGACTGGAAAATTGTACACAGGATGAAGGCTAATGCCATGCTGCCTGAGTAGTGGTGTAGCACGGAACCATGGCACCCGGAGAGAGCACCTGCTTAGGCACCTTCTCTATGTACAAAGTGCTGTAGCGCCGACAATGGTTTATGACCAGTGCACGGAGGGGAGTGTGACCAACATGCGAGGAACCATGCTTGTAGGTTCAGAAGTCCTAGGCCTCCCTCCAGCCACCTCCCCTTCCACACTCCTTGGACCTATATAAAACAGACAGGGGGGGACTTAGTTGCAGTGTGTATATATATATATATATATATATAAATAAATATATACACACACCCAACCAGCACTGCACAACAGTTAAAAAAATGAAGAAATACACTTATTTGACAACGTACTGGAATTCATTTCACCACGGTATGCAAGATGTATTTCATTCTTTTTTTTCCAACTGTTCTGCAGTGCTGGTTTGGTATATCACTGTAACACATTTTCTCCTCCTGGCCCCCTGTGAGGAGACCATCAGGAGAGGTGGAAGATTACTTACCTGGTCAAGTTTAAACAGGTAAGTCCTTGTTGCTGCCCCACCTTCTGGCCATGGTCAAAGCGCGTATAATGAGACTGGCTTTGGTCCAGACACAGGTCGTTGCGTCAGGCCAATCAGCTCTCAGTGCTGGCCCTTTGAATTTTGACGAGCCAATCCAGCCTTGTCCCATTGCAACTGATTATATTTAGCAGTCTAATTTCTGTACAGTTTTATTAAAAGGCTGCAGCAGAGGGCGCAATGTCCCTCGCACCAGGTAGAATATTGTAGGACCCTGTTTATTTTGGGTGCAGTAGTAGGCCTAATAGCTTGTGGGCAGCACTTATTCAGGAGTAGCCTGTGGCACCAGTATCAGACGCACAAGCCTGTGGGGTGCATTAAACAGGAGTAGCATGTGGGGCAAAGTTAATTCAGGCGCTAGACATGTGGAGACAAATTTTGGCACTAGTCCTTGTACCAGTAGGAGATAGTGCTGTCATTGAGAGACCGTGTCCAGTCTGGTTCCATATGCCCTTTAATCCCTAGGTGGCCATCTTGTGGTGGTCTCTTATAGACCAGTAGATAATTGTGCCCTTGCCATCAATCGCCAGGCCCCCATTACAGGTAGGCTTTTGGTATCTGATATTGTAACGTATCTGTTATTCTGTGGATTGGTGTATTGGAACTGTGGGGATTGTAGAGAGGGCGGTACACTACACTTAGTGCTAGGAGGTTTGTTGCACAGCATACTGGTGACGTAGAAGGTTGTTAGGACCAGGGCACTACTGTTGTATTGTTGTTATAGCTAGCCCTAGAGTGGGTGGTATGTATTTGCTTGATAGACAGCAGTGTGGATGGCCTGTTGTTTGTCGCCCTTTTTCTAGACTCCAATTCTGGGAGTTGTAGTCGAATTTCAAGAGGAGATAGTGATAACCTGGTGAGTATCGTTATTCGGTTTGTCTTTCTGTGGATGAGGCCCTAACCAGTACAACGTTGAGTAAGATATTTGGGAGGGATACTTTCCTATCATGTAGATCTGTAGTCCCCCGCTCCAGGGCCAGATCAATATCGAGCTACCGGCTATAGGGGTTGAGTTTAAGGTCTCTTTTTCTGGCTGTCACCGCAACACCCCCTTCCTTCTACTATGTACTCTGCTGTTTTATCCTCCCAAGACCTGACCAGAGTGGTGGGTGTAGAAGTGTTGCTGAAGGAGCAGTGCGGGTGGTAGGTGGATCAGCCGAGAGCAGGTAGACCTCTTTACATACCAACTAATTCACGCTGCTTGTGCCTCTCCTCATCGATGGTGCCTGGATCACCTCCTCCACTCACTCCGGCCACTCTAGGGTTAGCAGAGGCGTCATTTCTTTAAAGGGCCTGGGTATTATAGGGGCATATGGTCATGGTTATAAAAAATGTTTAAAGAGACTTTTGCTGTCGCTCACCTTGTCACACATCACACTGTGCTGTATGTCATGCAAGTCAAGTCTCTCAACTGTAATTAACAATAAGACTAATATCTACAATCAACTTACCAGGTCTTCTGCATTCTGCAAGAATAATATCTATTTTTGGTTATGAGGTTTATTGCAAGTTAAGTGAATTATGCATCCATGATACAGATTACAGATTGCTACATAGATACCCGCTGCACTTTACTCATGTAATGAGTTTTATTAATTGGGTAGGTGAACCTGAACATGTAAATTGCTGCTGTAAAAATTATTGTTTTATAATTGCCTCTGTGTATATTTCTAATTATATGATAAAGGTTGTTTTCTTTTATGAATATATATAACATGTATTTGTTATTCTAATGCTACCCTGCTTGTATGTTAAGTTTTGAAAATCACAAACCAAACTACTATTATGTTCACTATATCTTATAATACCCCATAAAAGGTTAAAAGGAGCAGTTTTATTTTCACAGGCAAAAAAATTGAATGTAACCACTTGTTATGTGTAATGTTTTATGTATGAATGTGCTCCATGATATGTGGTTTATAGAGGAATGTTTGGAGTGTATGTTTTATGAGTTAAGTGTGAGTGGAGGAGTCCCAGGTTGCTGGGTGATTTGAAAAATATAACAAAAAAGTAAAATTTGTAAGTATGCTTTAAAGGTACCTATAATTCAATGGCAATTAAAATGTCTATGCAAAGTAGGAAATAAATGCTTTGAAATAAGTACAATCTGATCTGTATTTAAATTTAAGGCATGCTGGGACTTGTGGTTCTACAGCAGCTAGATCATACTTCTCAACTTGTTTTTTAGGTGAAGTACAAGTACGGAGGGACGGGGCGCTGCAAATCACTTTATTTCCGCAATCGCATCATTCTGCCATGGAGGTGATTTGCAACGATCCACATCGCGAATCACATGATGCAGGCTCCCCATTCCGCTCACTTCACTAGGAAGTGGGCAAGATGTGGAGGAATGGCCTGTTCTCCTGAGAAGAATGGCCTGCTCTTATGAGAAGAATGGCCTGCTCTCATGAGAAGAATGGTCTGCTCTCATGAGAAGAATGGCCTGCTCTCACAACAAGAATGGCCTGCTCAACCGAGAAGAATGGCCTGCTCTACCGAGAAAACCGGCCCCCTTTCACGAGAAGAGTGACCTGCTCAACCGAGAAGAATGGTCTGCTCTCACGAGAAGAATGACCTGCTCTACTGAGAAGAATGGCCTGCTCTCCTGAGAAGAATGGCCTGCTCTACCGAGAAGAATGGCCTGCTCTCACAAGAAGAATGGCCTGCTCAACCAAAAAGAATGGTCTGCTCTCACGAGAAGAATGACCTGCTCTACTGAGAAGAATGGCCTGATCTCCTGAGAAGAATGGCCTGCTCTACCGAGAAAAATGGCCCCCTCTCACGAGAAGAGTGGCCTGCTCAACCGACAAGAATGGTCTGCTCTCACGAGATGAATGACCTGCTCTACTGACAATAATGGCCTGATCTCCTGAGAAGAATGGCCTGCTCTACCGAGAAGAATGGCCTTCTCTAACAAGAAAAATGGCCTGCTTTACCGAGAAGAATGGCCTGCTCTACCAAGAAGATTGGCCTGTTCTCTCGCTAAATTGGCTCACATTGTAGTCCCCATAGAAGTCTACGAGGACAGCAGTGACCAGTATTAAATCAGAGATTTCTACTTCTTCAAACCTTTGATAAACTGAAAGAAGAGTTAAAATGGTCATTCTCTGAAAAAAGCAGCTGTTTTTCAATGGTATTTGGCTCATCGCAGTTTAATAAATCCCCTTCTCACGTATATTATAGAGAATATATGTTTTTTATGGTACACATCCCTTCTTAACAGCTGCAGGAGATGCACAATCCTTAATATATTCCTGAATATCAATATTGAATATATATCTGAAGGTATAAAATATGATAGTGATAAAGATGTTTCTAAAATTATTTACTCAGTCCTAATATTTTCTTCATTCCCTTCCACTGGGAGTAATGTCCAATCATGTAGCTCAGTGTGTGTCACCACCAGAAGCTACGGAAGGTTCGTGTAGCACCAGTCCTCCCTCCAATCAACCTCCCATTCACGCACCAGAAAAAGTGCTCTGTGTCCATGCACAAACCAGGCAATTCTCATTAAACTGATTATTCTAGAGGTGAAGGGGGAGGAAATAATCTTCACATCGCTATTCAGTGGTTATTGAACAGAGAAATTCAGCTTTCTCCATTGAATAACCCCTCTATGGTGCACACAGCCCCCCTGCCTAATCTATGAGCCCTAGTGCTGGTATCACTTAGGGTGGCAGAGGCATGTTTTTATTGAAATAAAATATTTATTTGTACACATTAAACACCAGGCATTGTTTTGCTGATGACTACCATCTCTAGCGTATGATGCTAATACGCTTTAAACGTATCCTCATGCAGTACATCCATTTACACGTCACACGTATCTTAAGAAATCTGCATATACATTTAAATGCATTTATTTTTAGGACCCATTTACTTATTGGCGCTAAATGCGCCCAACTCTGTATGAGGCCCTGTATGTGTACTGTGAATCGCCATTAGGACTTTTAGGAGCATATTCAATTAGGTCCAGAGATCGCGACTACACTTCGGAAGGGGCGTTGAAGGTGCTATGCGGTACCGCAAGAACGCGGATATCCCTTCAACCCTCTCATAGGATTGCGAAGGGAAATCCGCGTTGTTGTGGTACTGTATTACCTTATGTAATGAGCAGCCACCACGTAGCTGCGATCTCCGGACCTAATTGAATATGCCCCTTGGAGTCAGGAAGGATTTTTTGCACTCCTGTGAGGCAAAACTGTTGCACTGGGGGAATTGTTGTGCCATCCTCTGGATCTACACAATTAGGGTTTATGGAGGGTTGAAGTCAATGGAAATGTGTAATTTTTTCAACCTTACTATGTATTGTATAAGAAAAGGTGGTTATATATCTATCGCATTTGGAGAAATTCATCATCAGGTCCTATCATTATGGGCAAGAGTGGCCTTGGCCGCTCATGTGCAATAGCTACAGAGGGTCACTTCTTCCTTCCGCCGTCCAGTGAAAGTTCTTTTACCTTGCTTTGGAAGTGGGACTTTTGCCAGGACTCGCCAATGAGCCCTGGCTTGGTAAATAGTGATATACAGTGATAAAAATTAGTAGCTACTGCTGCCTACTAGCCACCAATGGTAAAAAGCCCCCATAATCAGAGAATAAAAGACATGAAAGATAGAAGTATTATTCATTTAAATAATATACGTTTAATTTGGGGCAATATGGCTGAACCACAGCATTATTTTAATGGTATGTTTATTGAATAACTCTCACCTAAGATTTACTATCAGACCTTTACTTATAAGTTGTAATTTGCTTTAATTACATCCAGTTCTTAATGCTAATGGAATTCTATGCAAAGAATAGGGATCTGTCGAAGTCAGATAATTGGATATGGTCATTTCAATTAATATCTAACAACTTGATTGTCTGTTGAGTATGCGTATAGCACGCAGCGGCGTGGAGGAGCGTAATCAACCGCAACACGTGGTAGACACTTTTACACACATTTACACGGACACATACACTTGTAAAAAGCTCATATTAAAAGTAGTTGCAACACATAATTATTTGTACTGAAATGTAGTAGAGTTTATAGTGAAATATTATAATGGTATTTACACATTAGTGAGATCAAAGGTTCATGTCACAGGAAACATGTCATGTTTGGTATCATTCTAATCCCCTATTTATCCGCAGTAGTCCGGTTCATTCGCCGAAAGGATCGCACATTGCGTATGCTAGTTATGGAAGATAGGGAATAAATGAATAGAATGGTAATGTCTGTGTAATGCTAATAGACCAGTTTAGACCAGTTCTTGGAGGGAAAATTAAGTATGCATCTTCTGGAGAGCTGACCCCCACCCCTTGATGGCATCGTTTGAACTGGCCAATGACCTGCATTACAATGGACCTTCCTGAAGCCTGAACCTATGGAAGCAAGCCACATCATCTGTATTGTTTTCACTGTATCACTGACAGTATATAAGTGGGGGCTCTGGGACCAGTGTTCAGTCTACTTGACCACAGCCTTCAGACCTAAATGACTGTACACTGGATCCAGAGCGCCTGCTAAAAGTAACGGCTGTACTTATTTTATTCTGACTTGTTATTCTGCTACTTTTGGCTCTTAAATCACATTGTGCTTTGGAACCACATCACGGCAATTGAACAATCGTTATTGGATAGCAACTAGACGTGCATAACAGATCATTCTAACAGTTCTGTACACTGAAAAGTAAATATAGTGTTTATTTTCAATGTATTCTGCCATGCATTTACATCAAAGTTTCATACAGACAAAAGGGACATCCATGGAAACTGGAAGTTTGACGTGTTTACAAATGTGGTAAAAGTTTTATTAACTTATTATTAACTTTATTCCCATAGAAACAGAAACTCCTGTGTTCTTTAGAAATTGATACAGTATTATTTTTGCTCAGTACACAATCCAGCTGTTACTAATTAAAATTTTCTCATTATTTAAAACAAGGGACTGAAAAAAATTCACTGGCCTGGCAACTAACACTGTTAGGTTAACAACATTGGCTTTGGTAAGTCATCATTATCAGCGTGCATTCGTACCTGCCCTATAGCACCTCCTAACAGGCATATACACAAGTTTCTGCAGGTCTGCATAGGTAGCGTAATAATGCCTTTATTGTACTCCGTCTGAGTTTATACACCCCCTCCCCCCCATCCCGCCTCTTCAGATACAGGCAGGTGTAAGTGATAGAATCATGCAAGTCTGCACAGAACCAAATGCGTACGCCCACGTTTTGGGCTTGCACAGTGTGAATTCATGATATATGCTACACGCACGTTAGCATACGTCCTACTCTAAATCAGCCACATAGTCAACAAAGTTCATCCTATTATCTTCGTTACCTGGGGGAAGAATAATTACCTGGTTGGTTTATGACAACTGGAGAGGTCAAATTCATCTGACACCAGCCATCCATCCTCCCTACAAACATTTGATTTGGCAAAGACAAGTATTGTTTAACTGACAGTGTCTTAACAGGGACTTGTTGTGCCAACACCGCTGGTGAGCTCCAGGTTGCCTAAAGCTGACCATGATCTGGCTCGCCAGCCAAATTGACCAAGAGTAAATGTATTAACTAGCGATTCTAGAAAGTTGCCAATATTCAGCAACTTTGCCAACATAATTTTAAAGGACTATATGTTTAAAGGCAAAACTTACCTTTAAACACATTGCAGTTTTAAATTATACCAGCAAAGTCACTGAATATCGGCAATTTGCTAGAATCGCTAATTAATACATTTACCCCTAGATCTCTGTCTGAGATGGCCATCAGGGTCGCCAAGAGGAATTTTGGGCACCGATACAGCAACTTCTTTGGGCCCCTTCCATCGAAGAGGATGCAGCTACACCAGGCTGATGGTTCCTCCCACTAAACAGCAGGCCAGAGCCCCTAGTCAAGTCTGAGCTCTGGTACTTTGTACTAGCCCCTTCCCTCTCAGCACATTGTTGGCCAGACACCGACCATTAGCATGGTTGGATGCATGAGTTGCATGGCCAGAATGTGGCCTCTGTCTGACAATATTTTCCATCTTCCCTACAGAATCTACCGTATTTGGGCCTATGCATGCATGACATTTGCATGCATGACATCACCGTGTGTGTCTGTGCTTTAATAGCAGTAAAGCATTATAAAAATGAAACCACAAAGAGTGTCTAGTTCTTCTGTTTGTATTTTTCTACAGTATCATACTGTGTCATGCTCAGATAACGGTAATATAGTTTCTAAACAATAACAAAAGCATAACAACAATGCTGGAAAAATAATAAATGACAGAAGCTAATAAAGCATCAACGATGCATAAATGTACAAAGTAAATATATGTTATGTTCACGTTAGATAGCTCTCCCTGTCATTTGGCTTTATGGCACAGTAACTACTATATATTTGAAAGCAAATTCCTGATAATTGGAGCAAACGGGTAATTAGTTAGGTTTTACTATGTATGACTTGGGAGTGAAAAGTGAAGTCACAGAAAGTAGAGATATATTAGTAATCATCCCATGTAAACACATTCCACTTAATATTATAATGGCCACCATTAAGAACCTGAATTACACATCCCAGGCTTAGAGTTAATATCCATTTTATAATAGATATTAAACCTGCAGCCAAAAAAATTACTATTATAAAACCTCCACACTTTAATTGCCCGACAACCACTGAATTCTAATTAGTCATAAAGCGCTACATTCATTTCTTGATTGCTGCAGAGTTGCCGGAGTAATTGTACTTTTCCCCGCAGGGCTAAGACAAAGCCTTCAGCTATTGATCTGCGACGTGCGGTGGTAATATGTTGGCTGTGTCCTGTCTTCGCTTTTTATATATGAAATGATTGCCTCTCCGCTGTTTACTATAAATGTAGCAATTGTTATCTGGGTTATTAGTTTTATTGGATGAAAGAGTTCTGTGGCAAGAAAAATAAGAGAAGCAAGTTGAAATCAATGACAAAGGTTCGTGACTTCATACTTTGTGATTTTTCATTAGGGCTGCAAACCTAGGTGGGTGGAGGGGGTGGTAGGGACCCTTTTGGGAGGGTTTACCTGGGACGTCTGCGCTTTGTTTCATTGTTGTGAGGGTTGGTGCTGCCTTGACGGATGTTCCAGTTCCTAGGGTGCCAAGGTTAAGGGGGCACCTAAACAACTGAATAAGTTACATATTGGCACTCATTCAGAGTCTTTAATTTCACAGTGATGCCAACCACAATATGCACCGGCTCTGACACGGAGGAGAAGCAGTCGGCAGCTTCTTAGATGTGACGCTGCAGACTGCTGCACCTCCGTGTTGTTAATGGGCCCTAGGCTAAATTGTCATAGGCTGCCACTACATCCCTGTTCCACACAATATAAGAACTGGAGGGGGGGCAGTGCCCTATGGGAAGGAAGGGGGGAGCCCGCGGGCCAATAGCAACAGATTTACGGAGTCCACAAAGCTTCTATCTGCAGTTTTGAACAATGTTAGCTGATTTTTAATGATTAACCCCTTTAAACTTAAACTACAAATAATTGCTAAGTATTTACATAGCAACTTCCCGGTATTGTTTAACCAGTGGTAATTAGATTGTGCTGACCAGAGGGAAATCGCATGGACTGCATAATAAAAATATATACAGTGAAATGAAAGAATAAAAGATTAGAATGTGTAAACATGCATAATGTGTATAATGAAATTGCGGTCACCATTGGGAAACAAGATTATACCATTCCATTTTAAAACAGACATTAAACACGGGGTCAAGAATACATTGCATTAATTCAATTGACTCACATCAAATTATAATTATCCATAAAATGGTGTACGCATTATAACGCATCCATATTACGAGAAACAATCATACAGCCCCCTCTATGGAACCATGAATACATCTACACAACAGAGAGAAACGTGCTGGAAAGTGATTTCAGAATTGTTACCCTGTGAGATAAAATTAGGGAATATATTTCACAATCTGTTCTCTTGTATTCAAAAGTGTTTGCTGTCTCCTTGGAAAGAAGATATTCATTTGTGGGTTATAAACGTCTCTTTTTTCATGGAATATATTACATTTTTCTAAATTAAAAAAAAATGTATAAACTTGTTTTATTTGAATTGCTGAAGATGAACCCTTCAACTGTGATTGATGAAAGTACAACAATGGATCATGTTTGAACAGAGTGTGAGCCAATTGTCCCATTGTGTTTAGTGTTCTGTTCCCTCCACTGACTGTTTTCTGGTTGACTCTAAATATCTTTTATTTGCATTTAATAAGATCATTGCATGTCACATTTGTTACATTTCACAAATAGTAAAATAGATTGTAATACCACACCTGTGAGTGTTTGGCTTTTATTGTTGTTCTGTATTCAGAGAATCTTTAGGCAATGATAGATCTCTCCGTATATATACACAAATTCCAGAACCAAACAATGAATCTGCCCCTAGAAGTGTACACAATATTCAAAACTGTTCTCTAAATTATTCCACATTTGGCCATGAAATTTTCAAAGGTTTCACCTGTGGAATTTGGTGTAAGCGTTGCTACTCCTACACCAACCACATCACACAGCAGAATGAGTTGACCTGGTCTAGTCATAAATGACAAATTTCTCAAAATGCTAATTTACATATACAGGGCATAATGGCATTTCACAGAATGGAGAAGCAAGAATAGAACTGAAAGTCTGTAGAGCTGGACCACAGCACCTCTGCAAAATTGCCTGCTGAGTTACAAAGGTGGATTGGGCACAATATTTAGCTGCAATCTTGTTCATCTCTAGAACACAGACAACAAATAAAACGAGAGACAGAGTCATTCTCCAGTGGTGCATTTATGGGAAAAATAATGAATTACAATTTGTTATCTTCATTTGTCAGCCATTAAAAACACTGGGTCTAAATTAGAGATGCTCGGGCTCAGTTCTCCGAGAACTCACATTAACAATACCAGATAGCCAATACTGTGCATATATTTTTTACACCAGGGCCTGATTTATGTTCGGACGTAAGTCAGTTTGTCAGGCTGTATATTGTGTGAAATAGCTCTACGCATGCTCAGGTACCTTACACCAATGAGCGCAATTGCAAGGTAGTCATGTCTGAACGCAAATGACACTTACAACTGCCTATGACTTGAAGGGCATAACAGGGGTATGAAGATGTGGATGGAGGTAGACAATCTACAGTAAGAGCGTACTGATGCAGATGTGGCTGATGCAAGTCCTGGATTACGCTTATTGTCAGCCGTATCATTCGCACCAGCTACAGGGCAGGTAAAAGTGCTGACTGATAGTGATGACTGACACGACAAAGTCTTTGTTTGGAAAACTACACATATGCATGTGATACCAAGAAACTGTTGGCACTAGAACCCAGTGAAACAGGATTGTCTCACAGTATGATACTGGAGGGACTTTAAGACCCAGAAAAGTCCAATCTGTGAGGGCTGCTGGAAGGTTCTGTGTTTTGTGTGACACAGGAGGGGTAGCAGTGATCTTGTCACTTTACAAAAATTGACTGGAAATGACTGGAAATTGATGTTATTGAGGTTAATAGTAATGTAGGAACAAAAAAAGATTCAAATTATGTGATTTTAGAAAAAAAAACAAAACAGGATCCAAAACCAAAACCAAAACCAAAGCACACAAGGGCGGTTTTGCCAAAACGAAGTTAATCCAGATCCAAAACCAAAACAATAAACCAAAACACAGGGGTCAGTGAACATCTCTAATTATAACTGTAGCTAACTGTCACCTCAGAGACATCATCCATCTTGTGAGTGGCATCCATATTGCTTAGCTACGTTCATTACCACAAAGACTTCTGATTGTTCATAGAGAAAGGAAAATAGCAATTGTCTTATCTGATATGCTGTATGTAGAAATGTAAAAATGAGTTTAAATCCTTTGTCCGATTTAAATAACTGTTGGCAAAACATTCAAAGACGGTGAATATTGATTTAGATTAAGAGTAAAATATTTGTGAGTAACATTGCTTATAACTAGAAAATTGTAATCATATGGTATTTGTTGCTAATCATTATTTGCCCACAAAAAAACATTTTAGTAATATATTGTTCCTGAATAATAAATTTGACGTTACTTAATTTTTTTACGGTTTCCTACTTGTATTGAGGAGCCGAAGGTTCTCTGTCCAACCGCCAGGTCGTGATTCAAAGAAAAGCATCCTGACACTAGGTACGATCCACACTACACTCTAATAACACCTACCAATAGGTGTTACATCCATGCCACTAGATAGCGCAGAACATGTGTATGCAAGTAAGATAGACCATAAGAGCGTAATTTATGTACATTACGCATTATGAAGATCTTGATTTATGCATTTAAGGTAAGAAAAAATATTTAACAATTTTTTTATTAAAGCCAATAATATCTGTATTAATGATTATACTGTTTAGAGTGTGCTTACACCCAAATTCAAATTGAAAAATGCATCTTGAGATCCGCTTGGATATTAATACGCTCAAGTACCAAGCTCTTTCTTAAACTGGAACTTGTGTGCAAGTTGTGTTCTGATTTGATTCAGGCCCAGAATGTTTCCTATGATATGGGTTCTGAATAAAGGAATAAAAACTAGACCAAGTCTGTACTTGGATTGACAGTGGGAACAATTCAATTATGTAATATTCATGGTTAAATTACTGTTCCTTTGGAGCATTGTTAGTGGTGACCATTTAGGAATGAAACCATCTCTCAATCAAACCAAGGCCAAAGTATTACCTGAAAATCCACATATGAGATGCCAATAAGGATTTTTAAAGTAGAAATACTTTATACTGTATGGTTACAAAGGTTATTTACTTTCTTTTCTATTCATTTTTGTCTAAGCTGCCTTTAAATATGCTCTATAGTGTAGCAAATGCGATTGATCGACAAATCATACATTATAAGGAATGTGATATTACTAAAAGCTGTACTTGAGAGTTTCATTTCTGTAATCTGAACAATCAGTTCTTTCAGGCCCTGTTTTTTACACGATTGTTGTTGATTGAATTTATTTGGAGCCAACAATACATTAGGTGCCACTAAAGCACAGTAGAGAATGTATGTCTAGAAAGTATGTTCATGTAAGAGTCAAGGCTAAAGTTTTGGACTTAGTGGAGACAGCAGGATATCTTCTTACAAAGCACTGAATACCACCATATAGTAATTGCCAGTGAAGACACAAAACTGGTGTCGAAGTAATAATTAACAAAAACCCTATATTACCAATTAGTTCAAAAGAATGAACCAATGAATCTAATTTTATATGTTTGTGTTTTTAAGAGAACGGAAAAACAAATATTACACAATAACATATTATATAACAAGAGACATGTTTTTAGTAAATTTCCATTATTTCACAATCGCCTAAATATTGGCTCCAAATAAGGTCAAGACGACCCTTCCAAAAGAACATGTCACTTTAATGATAGAGACTGAGAGTGCCAGCAGTGATGTAAGCTGGGAAGGTGTGGTTTAAAGTAAAAATGAGTAACATTTTCTATAAAAGAATGACTTAATAAAATATAGATTGTCAATTGGCATTTGAGACCCCTGGGCAGATGTCTGCTTCGTCCAGTATGGCTGTATCTATGTAGAATATCTTTTTAATAAACAATAGAAATATTATATTTTGGAAACCTGCTCATCTTATTTATTATTTAAAGAGAAGAAAAGAGAAAATCTTATATACTGGCCTCTAGTAATTTCTGTAATCACCAACTGTCGGGAGCCAGGGACAAGCACGGTGCTTGAATTCACCAACTACCCAGACCAAGGAACAAGCACAGTGCCTGAATTACCAATTGCCTGGAGCCAGGAGCTAGCACACTGATGGTAATCACAAACTGCCTGGATCCACTAACTAGCACAGTGCTTTTAATCACCAACTGCCTGGAGCCAGGAATTAGCACAGTGATGGTATGATTTGGTAAGATTTCATTGATGAATTCTTGAAAACCACAGGGACATTACAAGGGCATCACAAGATACTCATAGTGCCCATCTCTAGTATTAAAGGCGGTTTTCCACTTGTCACCCTAGTGAATGCGGATAAGGTTATAGGCCCCTCTAAGACCCAGTTTGGTGAAAATCTAGGGTCCACGGATCTGATCAAAAAGTTCTGATATGAGGGGAGGCAGATAGCGTTTTTTCACCGTAATTGCATTCAACTTCCGGTAATCACTGCAGTGTCTAAGGGTACGATCCTTCCTTTTGACAAAAAGGACCCTGCAACTGCTGGAGTGGAAAACTTCATCATCATCAACATTTATTTATATAGCGCCAGCAAATTCCATAGCGCTTAACAATTGGAAACAAACATTAATAAAACAATACTGGGTAATACATACAGACAGAGAGGTAAGAGAACCCTTCTCGCAAGCTTACAATCTATAGGACAATGGGAGTTTGAAACACAAGGGCATGTGCTACATCATATTGCACATTGGACCAGCTAGAATGCAAAGGTAAAAGTATTGAGTGTGCTGTGTGTGTAGCAATGTTGGTTAGAGGGTTGTTGTCTTGCGTTAGCAGTGTAGAGAATGGTAAAATGGTAATCTAGGGAAATTAAGATGGTGGTTGAGGAATATCATAACCTTGTCTGAAGAGGTGGGTTTTCAGAGAACTCTTGAAGGTTTGGAGACTAGAGGAAAGTCTTACTGTGCGAGGGAGGGAATTCAACAAATTGGTTGCAGCCCGGAAAAAATCCTGTAACCAAGAATGGGAGGATGTGATGAGAGTGGAAGAGAGATGTAGATCTTGTGCAGAACGGAGGTGTCGAGTTGGGAGATAGTTTGAGACAAGTGAGGAAATGTATGTCGATGCAATTTTGTTGATGGTCTTATATGTTGGTAGAAGAATTTTATACTGCATTCGTTGAAATACAGGCAACCAATGTAGAGACTGACAGAGTGGGTCAGCAGAGGAAGAACGGTTTGAAAGGAAAATCAATCTAGCCGCTGCATGCAAAATAGATTGTAGGGGTTCAAGTCTAACTTTGGGAAGACTAGTAAGGAGGGAATTGCAATAGTCTATGCGGGAGATGAGAAGTGCATGAATTAAGGTTTTTGCGGTGTCTTGTGTGAGATATGTGCGTATTCTGGAAACGTTCTTTAGATGTATGTGACATGATTTAAATATAGAGTCGATGTGGGGAATAAATAATAGTGGGAGTCAAGGATTACACCTAGACAGCGAGCTTACGGGGTGGGATTTATGGTCATGTTATCAACAGAAATAGAAATGTCAGGCAGGAAGCTTCTGTTTTTGGGTGGGAATATTATTAATTCAGTTTTTGAAAGATTGAGTTTGAGTTGGCGAGAAGACATCCAAGATGAAATGGCAGAAAGACAGTTAGTAATGCGAGACAACACAGATGGTGAAAGATCAGGAGAGGATAGATAGATTTGTGTATCATCCGCATAGAGATGATACTGAAATCCAAAGGAGCTTATTAGTATTCCAAGAGAAGTGGTGTAGATAGAGAATAGCAGATGACCTAGGACTGAGCTGATAAAGGAAGCAGAGCAGAGGTGGCTCCAGAGAAATTAACATTGAAAGAGCTATTAGATAGGTAGGATGAGGACCAGGATAGGACAGTGCCTTCAAGACCTAGGGATTGTAGCGTTTGTATGAGGAGAGAGTGGTCAACAGTGTCAAATGCAGCAGAGAGATCCAGGAGAATTAGAAGAGAGTAATGGTTATTATTTTTTGCTGTGATCAAATCATTGACAACCTTGGTCAGCGCAGTCTCTGTGGAGTGTTGAGAGTGAAAGCCTGACTGAAGAGGATCCAATAGGTTGTTTGCTGTAAGAAAGTGTGTGAGGCCAGTGTAGGCAATTCTCTCTAGAAGCTTGGAGGGGCATTGGAGCTGGGAGATGGGGCGGTAATTTACGAGAGAGTTAGGGTCAGAATTCTGTTTTTTTTAAAAATAGGAGTAATCACTGCATGCTTGAATAGTGATGGAAAAATACCAGTAGAAAGAGATAGATTACAGATTTTATTTAGAGGGGGAATGAACACAGGAGACAGGGACATACCAATTTGTGAGGGAATGGGATCAAGAGGACAGGAGGTAGAGTAGGAAGTTGAGAAGAGAGTAGAAACTTCCTCTTCATTTGTGGGATCAAATGAAGAGAGAGTGTCCGAGGGTGCTACAAAGGAATTGAGCTGATTGCTTGTCAAGGGAGATGATATCATTTCAAGTCTGATCTTATCAATTTTGTCCTTGAAATAGGAATATACATATATACATAAGTTTCACCATCCTGACCAAGTAAGAACTGATTGGACTACAGAAGAAGTAAAATCTGTTAATTAGAATGATGATAGGATGTGATGTTTTTACTTTCTCCATCAGGGACCCCATTCAAGCAAATGCACTGGGGCACGTCTTGAACAAGTGGACATGCACCAAAATATGCGCAAAGAGACCTAACAAGTGCATTTGTAGCTAGTGAGCATTTTTAATATGGATCAACTGAGCAACAGTAACTACACAGCTGAATAGAACATTTGTGTGTCCAAGGTGTAAAGATTTAAGATATTACATTTTGGAACATCTATATTAAACGACAGCGCTTAGCAATTTATATACAAAGTGTGAATAAAAATAATTACACAATAAAACCCAGCTTATTTTCTTGATCTATAACCCCTTGAAATAACCTGTACGATGTGAACTGGTTTTAGCAAAGATTTATTTATTTTTGCAAATTCTGTTTTGAGATATTAAAATGCAAAAGTAAATGATGTTCCTCTCAGGGGAAATAAATATAAAACTTGCCATGAATTAAAAAAAATCTATCTACGTTATCTGGGTAAGGTGACACGGGATAGCTCATTTCTGCCGAGAGCTCTGCTAACACGTTAAGTAGTGGAAGGTGTTAGTCTAATGACAGATTGGCTGTTCTACTTGATATATTGTGTGCAAGAGACCATACCGAATAAGATGTGGTTATTCATTTTAATACCACTGCAGCTTGTATTAATTAGAAGAAATAGCAAAGGTAATTGAAAAGAGCAACGCTGAGTATTTCATCATGTGATATTCCCAGGTGCATACTTGTAAATACATATTTTGCACTAGATGTAGTTACAGAAATATTTATTGTACACATTAATGAACAAATTGTATCTGTATGGAAGGCTAAGGAAGAGTGACTTTTAAGTTACGGTGAACCTGTCACCATTATTATTTTTTTTTCAATTCCATAATGAAAGTCCAAATTTATCCTGCAAGTTATCTACTTAGAATGAGATGTGCAGTAGAAAGTGATATCCCAAGATTGTTATCAGTGGTGAACGTAGCACAGTTGCAGGGAGTGGGGCGAATATGGGACCCAAAAGTTGTGCCTGCTTCTTGTGCCGCCCTCAGGCTGTGCACGCAGCCTGCTGGGGTATAGTCATATATACCACTCACCAGACTGGGTGCACACCTTCAGAAAAACTATTGGTTAATGCAGTCACTTCTCTCATTCTATAATCCGAAGCCAGTTCACATCCCCACCATCATCAGCAACCCCATTAGGGGCCCGAATACTCTGGACCTGACCCCACGCATTTTGGCGCTGGTAATGTGCTGTGAAGCTCCATTCAGACCAACCCCCTCAAGTTTTGCCATGGATGCCGACGATGGAACGTTGCCCCTGATTGTTACGTCCCATTATGCTGTTATTCAGGAATACTTGGTTAACCCCTTATTGACAGGGTTACTTTTAGTTTTGTGAAGAGACACATTTTAGCATGTTTGCTATGTGCTGGCTAAACAACGATTTTTCAATTAGTTAGGCTAACGGAATGCATTTAATCTTGTTTTTTCATGAGCTTTTTATAAAAACTAAATTACATGACAATAGTACAAAGAAAAAAATGACATTATTTCACTCAAGGTTAATATCAAGCAATTTGTGTGCACCTATAAATGTGTTCATATATGTATTCCCCTATTTCTCCTGTTTATTTTGATACCTTATATCTGTAATTTTCTGTAGGTTAGGGAAATTATAGGCGATGTGCATTTTTACTTTTTTAAATGTTTTTTTTTTTACAGTTTTTGATTTTTTGAATTTTGAAACCATTTCTTTAATAATTTATTATTAGAATATTCATGACCATGACATACAAGCACGAAAGGTTGGTTTTTTTTTAAAAAAAAATTAATATTTTTACTATGAGAATTAAACTCCATAGCAGCAGTAGCTCTTCCTGGACCCCACGATCATGTGATCACTGGGGGGGGGGGATACAGTGTGCAGAAGATTCCATATAGACTGCACAGCGTTCTATTAAGTGTGGTCAGCAGCTGATCAGAGAGTGTGCTGACCATCTCTCTTGAGTCCCAGGCTGTTACTGGCAGTTGTATAAACATAGCACATAGGTTAAAAAGTCAATGCTTGGCCTTAGAAAGACTTTGGGTGGGCATTAATGGCTTAAGGTTATTTGTGAGGTTAAACCATACTTGTTTACATATTGGACCTCGCTTCCGGGAGATCCCAGAAGGGAGATCCAATTGGCAAGTGACAGGAAGATGTGATGAAATTACATCATAGCGCAGCAGGGGCGGGGCCTTTTATGACACATTTGCATGACCCGCCATCAAGGGCTTATAACGCAAATCTTATCATTAAAGCCCCAGTCCTGCCCTTGTTACAAAAAGGAGAAGCAGGATCCGGGAGGGTGCCTACTCTGCAGGGTGAACTCCCCGGAATTCAGAAGTCTCCCAGACAATCCTGGAGAGTAGGTGAATATGGGTTAAACTGCCACCTAGTATTTATATGCAGACTAAGGACTCCTCCCCTTATGTCATGTGACTTTATATTGTTTTACTAAATGTAAGTTGCCATTCAGATTCTACTAGAGGTATATTCAGTTTTTTTTTTATCTGTATGTAAACTGCATCATTTTAAGAGAGGGTTCTGCAATGAATACTATTGTTTGTTCTGTATGGTTTTGCTGAGCAAACTATAATGAAAAGGGTGTCACCAATTTTATCTTTAATCTTTAGACAATGTTTCACTAATATAGTAATCTAGTACTTATATTAGCAGCAGGCTGGATAAAAACTATGCTGGATACAGTGTGTAATGTTACCTGTGTCTTCTAAGAAAATATACTACAAGGAAGTACTGAGATCCTTCTCGTGGATAGAAGCAGTCTTTCGAACAATAGGATAGACAAACTAAACATTGAAGAGTCTACTTCTGTCATTTAAACTTTCAACTACTGCTGTTACCTGAATCTCCATTGAATTTCCATAGTGCTTGAGTCCTAAAAAAAAAAAGAGAAGGAATTATTGGGGCAGCTAAGTGGTTAGCACTTCTGCATCACAGCACTGGGGTCATGAGTTCAATTCCCGATCATGGCCTTATCTGTGTGGAGCTTGTATGTTCTCCTCATGTTTGCGTGGGTTTCCTCCCACACTCCAAAAACATACTAGTAGGTTAATTGGCTGCTTTCAAAATTGACCGTAGTCTCTCCCTCTGTCTGTCTGTGTGTATGAATTTAGACTATAAGCTCCAATGGGGCAGGGACTGATGTGAGTGAGTTCTCTGTACAGCGCTGTGGAATCAGTGGCGCTATATATTAATAAATAATGATGATGGTGATACTTGGCAATTCTCCCACATCCTGCCCACTTCCTAGTGAAGCGGGCAGGATGAGAGTCTCAATAACGCAATTTGTGGGGAATGACGCCATGTCAATTTTGTTGTGGGGGAGGGGCCAAAGTGACGCAATTGCCCTTGACCCACCTACTTACGTCCTCCCTCCACGCCCTCTCCCCCTTGCGGGATCTCCTGGTGCTAAAAGAGAAAACTTTTGTGATAGAAATAGTCATCATGCTCAAGCCTCCAACTCCGCCCCATTAAATAATAGTATAAAGAAGAGCGCACCAGCTGTATACTCTAAAACACTTCTTTTTTTAATATCACAGATAGCGTTCAACACTTCCCAGTGTTTAGCATTGCTGCAACACAGCACACGGGTCATGAATTCGATTCCAACCAGGGATCTCTCTGTGTGGAGTTTATACCTTCTCCATGTGTTTGTGGAGCCGCAGAGAAAAGCAAGTAAGGAGAGCAGAATAGAAGAGGAAACAAGAAACAGAAGGAACAGGGCAAAGTGAAAGAGGACAGAAACCTGGAGACAGCGAGTGGAGTGGTGCAAAGGCTTCTGGGTTTGAGCCGGAGGCAAGCGCTAATGTGTTTCTTGTCTTGTGCTAAGCACGTCTATAAAAAAAAGTATGTGGACAACCATATGTAAGAAATACATTTAAAAAAGTGACATTTATAGTGCACTGATTTGTCTCGGTGATGGGCAGCCTGTGAGATATTAAACATTCCATTTTGTAGACTAATTTCACACCGAGCTGCACTCCTGACACCATCATCCGAGGACCCAGGTGGTTCCTGAGCATCTGTTCTCTCCAGAGCTGCCAGGCCACACATGTTTCTCTCGCAGAGGGTTACTAATTAAAATGTGAAAAAGCTTATCGATCAATAACAGTTTCGTTTAATAACGGATGGAATTGAAGTTGAACCAGTATCGATTTCATGTACCACTGTGCACGCATTATTTCTATTTTATATTAAAAGGAACATTTGTTACCGGGCTCTGTCATGATAAATGAAAACTAATAATGATTATACCAGCACGGGGGAATTCATTTTAAATCTCAAAGGTCACTCAACTAAATAAAACAGTCAAAAGCCCATAAATCCTAATTCTATCGATAAGACATGACTTGGTTTAGTTACCATTCAGTGATCAAATACTTTAGCTCCATCAATCACTCTGCTGCCTTTTTAACCTCATTAGACCTCTGGGATTGGAATTACCAAATTGTTTTCGTTTTATTAAAGTCATTTTTCCCAAGTAGTTAAGAACAAGCGTCGAGGGTTGAGAGCTCCATAATCTTGTGTACATAAATAACTTAATATCGTGCAGGTCTGTAAACTCAAGATAATTTATACGCCTGTGATGTATCTCCTTATAATTCCTGTTAGGAGGACCATGTTTCGTTTATCATACAAAGCGACATTGTTGAAGATATGTACAGTTGTAGGAGTATACGGAAATTGGGTGCATTTGGGGGGAAAATTTTAATGCAAGACCCAGAGGGATTCATATAACTGTACTGAAGTGGAACTTAAACGAAATTGTGAAAGCACTTCTTTTAACTAGAGATGCTCACTGACCCCCGTGAACTGGTTTTGGTTTTGGATCTGGATTAGCTTCGTATTTTGGTTTTGGCAAAACCACCCTCGTGTGTTTTGGCTTTGGTTTTGGATTTTTTAGGAAAAATTCTAAAATATGCTAAAATCACATATTTTTGCTCTTTTTTTGTTCCTATATTATTAATAGAGATGCTCACTGACCCCCGTGTTTTGGTTTTGGTTTTGGGTTTGGATTACTGTCGTGTTTTGGTTTTGCCAAACCGCCCTTGCGTGTTTTGGTTTTGGTTTTGTTTGGTTTTGTTTTGCAATTTTGTTTAAAAATCAATGTTTTTGGGCATAAAATAACCTAATTTAGTGCTCCACCTGTTTCTTGGATAAGTAAGGTAATTCTAAAGCTAATAAATTAGGAAGAAAACAGTTTAATCCCTGGTAGGCCGTCATCTTCATCTTAGCCTATTGGCAATGCAGCCATCGTCTTTGGGTGTATATTACACCCTACACTTATAGTTAAATATATAAAGAAATGGACAAAGGCAGTGTGGTTTCTGTCTCTCTAGGCCCTCCCCCCTCCACTTGAAGAAAATACTAAAAAATTCAGCCGTTGTGGACTGTACAATATAAATTGAAATGGACAAAGACAGTTTGGTTTCAGTCTCTATAGCGCCCCCCCCCCCTCCACTTGTAAAAAAAAGCAGCCTGCATAAACTGTAGAATTAGAATTTAAAAAGAAATGGACCAAAGTAATTTGGTGGCTGTCTATGGCCTTCAAGCCCCCCCCCCCCCCCCACCCCCGCCCTCCACTTGTAGTTGAATATAAAAAAAAGCAGCCTGAATAGACTGTAGAATTAGAATATAAAAATTAATGGACAAAGGCAGTTTGGTATCTGTCTGCATCAGACCCCCTCTCCACTAGGAGTAAAATAGAAAACTATTCAGCTGTTATAGAGTCTAGAATATAAATAGAAATTGAGAAAGGCAATTTGGTATCTGTCTGCATCATAATCATCAACATCATCATTAGCGCCCTCGTCGCCTACACAAATCCCCCCCTCATGCTCTTCTATTTCCAAAGTGGCATCCTCAATTGGTGTATCATCGGCTACACTCGGGCTGTTCAGGCACACATCAGCAGAACTGCTGAAAAGAACCTTCTTTATGGGTACACTGTCACTAACAGAATGCTCAAGATTAGACATTCCACTGTTGCATGGACTCTCCACAGGGATTGTTGTAATTTCTGATTCAGAGCATACATTATCCTCTAAAGCCTTGCTGTTTTCTTGCAGCTTGGCTTTGATGCATAACAGTAGTTGTGCACCACTTTTAGACTCCAAATTACTTGGTCTTGCTTGGTCACGAGTGACCGTACAAAAAGAAGGCTCAGTAACATTTTTGGATCTGCCACTAATAGAGAAAGGTGAAGGCCTCATTCTTTCTTTGCCACTGCGTGTGTAGAATGGCATGTTGGCAATTTTTTTTTATCGGCACTTAACTTTTCCTCAGTTACACTTCTTTTTCGATTCAACATGGTAATTTTTTTTGGGGTGTGTGTTTTTTTGCCTGATTTCAAAAGACTATGTAGTTTGACATCGCCTTTCCCAAATGACGTACTGGGAACACTACCATCAGGACTGGTGACAGAACCGGGTTGCTGAATCTGCTCATATGTGGACTACTTTGAATCCATTATAATGAGGCCAAAGCACTGTAAGTGCTGCTGTCCCTGCTGGTGAAGGCTAATGACAAACCCAGTGGGCTGTCACAGTCATATAATCTTTTGTTTGCCCAGTTCTGCTTGTCCACATATCTGTGGTTAAGTGTACAGTGGGTAGAATGGCATTTTGTATCCCAATAATTACATTTTTAGGAACCTTCTGGTACAGGTGAGTAATAGCTTTTCTAGTAAAATGGTATAGTGATGAAATTTGGTAACAGGGACACAAGACCTCAATTAAATGTCTTAAACCAACTGTATTAATAGTGGACATTGGACGCATATGTAATACTAGCATAGTCCCCATGGCGTCTGTGATCTGCTTTGCGACTGGGTGGCAGGTTTCATACTTGCTTCCTCTTACAAACGATTGTTTAACAGTCAATTGTTGGTTCAGGGGATATTGATTATGAAGGTGTTGGGGGTGTAGATTGCAGGTGCTGGGATCTAGATGAGAGAAGGGAGGTAGATGATGCTGGACTGCTTGTTGTTATTTTTTTAACATAAGTTTCTAATTTTCCCAACAGCTTTCCATGAACTCGCTTCAAATGCCGTCACATGGATGAGGATCCTAGATGGTTAAGGTCCCTACCTCTACTGAGTGTGGCTTTAGAAATGCTACAAATGGCTAGACAACTGTTGTCAGGATTTGTGTAAAAATAATTCCACACTTAAGAGGTGGATTTTTGGCCTTATGCCCAGGCATGACAATGGCCTTTTTCTTATCACTGGCAAGAACTGCTGCAATTTTTCTTTGAAAGTGTATGAAAATCATATTGTGACCTATGAGGTGGTCAAAATTGAATGGAAATGACTGAAAATTAGTGTTAGTGAGGTTAATAATAATGTAGGTACAAAATAATACATAATTTTTTTTAACAAATTGCAAAACAAAACCAAAACCAAAACACGCAGGGGCTGTTTTGGCGAAATCAAAACCAAAACCAAAACACGAAGGTAATCCAGATCCAAAACCAAAACCAAAACACGGGGGTCAGTGACCATCTCTAGTAACAATGACGTTTTGCCTCGTTTTTGATTCCGAGGGCGCAAAAGTACCGAGTCTGTTTGGCTCGGTTCTCAGATCCCCTAAGTTCGGGTGTGTTCGGTTCTCGAGGAACCAAGCCTGAGCATCTCTACTTTTAACCATTTAAGTGCCATAGATTAATGTTAATGTCAATGCCTATCTCACACTTAGGACTCCATCAACGTAAATCCTACCTCAATAAGCATGTGCTACCTCAGGGTTATAAGCATCAATGTGCCAGTAGGTATCCAGCCCACATGTAAATAACAATCAAGTGTTCTCCGAGACCCAATCACTGTTTGGACACATGTGGAAAGCGATCTTATAGGGCTCGCTGTCTCCAGGTGTCATAATCAGGGCCACTAAATGCAAATTTAGGCCCCTTTCAGTAACTTCCTGGAAGCTACTGATCCACGCAGTTGCTGGTCCCCACTCCCCCCCACCCACAATCCGATTTAAACATCCCTAGGGTGTATAGGGGTGGAGCCACGTTCTCTCCTGGGCCCTGAGTGGTCACCCAATTGGCCCCCAATAAAGTCGGTCCTCAAGCTGTTAAATGTAGACAAATTCACTATATTCAATGGCTCAATCCAATAATTCTTTTAGCAGTCTATAGTTAAAGATTAGGCACACCTAAGCAATGCTTAATTCACTTTAAATAAAGTGCTGTTTCTTCTGATTTTTCTATGAACAAATATTATCTTCTTTATTTAACGCTGATCTACAAAATATGTTAAAACTGTTGTTAAAATGAGGCACAATAAAGAAGTTGTTTTAACCTTGAAAACTGGCGTTCAAAGGTAGATCTCACCCGATGGGGCAGTAATCTGTGTACGATGGTATCTGGTATCATGCTCTTGAGTTTAAAATTTTGCAAACCTATAAGGTTATGCTCGAATCCTAAACTTTGCTATTCTACTATCTGGTAAGTGCGATATCTCGCTGAATGAATAGAAAACCAAATGCTGTCATAATGCATTTTTACGTACCTAATGTTTATGTTCTGATCTCTTAACTGGGCATTAACCTACTGTAACCTGTTAATTTTGAAAATTAAAATAAAGAAAGCAAATGAAAAACAATAGTATAAAAAACGAATAAGTTGATGGGCGTCTGGTGTCCCCATCTCATTTGGGCTTTACCCAAACACTGCACCCTCTTGCCCACCATATTTTGCAACTGGCTGCATTGCTTACCTCCCCTTTGAAGGAAAAATTTTGGCACACAAAACAGAAGAGGGCTCATCACTAGGGTATAACCTGCAGTCCTGTGTAACCTTGTCATAGTGCGAACCTGTCCCAGCTGGTCAGCATAGCACTGGGAAATCGATGGGGGGCCCGAAAAAGATGAGCAAGCAGAACCCCCTCTTAGAGACCACCAGCCTTTTGCTGAACAATGCCTTTGCATTCCAGTGTAGTAAAATAGAATTAAATATTGGCCAACAAATGATCCCAGCCAAGGCATGCTGGTGCTTGTGGTTCAACAAACTCCAATCTGCACTTCAATTTATGAAGCTATTTCTGGGACATGTAGCGCCACAGGGGTGACCACTTTGCCACCCCTGTGATCTAAAATTATTCTGTTATCATTATCAGAATACCCAAAATGAATGGGTGCCGGGAAGAGACCCAGTGCTATTTAACATGGGGCTGGTTGTATCTATGGATATGGGGCCTGAGTCATTAAGGAGAGCAAAACATAACAAAGGAGTAACTTTGCACCTGGGGAAAACCATGTTGCATTGGAGGGGGAGGTAAATTTAAAATGTGTAAAAAGGAGTAAATGTTCTCTGGGATAAACCATGTTACAATGCAAAGGGTACAAATTAGTTTATTTTTTTGCAGATAAGTTAAATACTGGCTATTTTTTCATCTAGCACACAAATACTTGAAAGTTTTATTTTTACACTGACATTTAAAGTTGATCTAGGACATGCCCTACCCCAACTATATAACTGCCCCCACATTTTGTCTTTTTGGGGACAAAAAGCCAGGATGGAGCAGCTGTAAGATATTATGGGATATGTTGGTGTATAAAAGGCTTATGTGTTATGTTATTAGTATAATAATTCTTGTATATTGCGGGTTATACAGTAAGGTACAGGTTACGTGGTATGCTGTATGTCAACTCTGTTCTTCTCCAATGAGAAAAGACAAAAAAGGAGCTGTCAGCTGGGTCCCTGCCCTTTAATAGCCCTCCTTGTATATATATTCTGTTTATAATGAATATAACCAACAGCAAACCACAACACTAACACCACTAAGGTCAACAGCCAATCAAAATAGTTGTCAACAAGCCAATTTATACCTATGAATATCATCAATATTGCAACAAAAGGGGCTTTTCACTAACCTCTGTGCAATAATACACAGTAACCAAGTAGACACTTGTTTTTTTTTATTCGTTTACTGGTTTACCATACCATAGGCCGATAAAAGTTGATTGCTGATTGGTTGTAATTGTTTGCAGTTCTGTGCATGTTAACATCTATCTTAAAATGTATAAATATAATACTCCCACACTGATGTCAGGGAAAAACAACTAGAATTGTCATTTTCTCTAGTTGCCGTCATTATCTCTGATTCTGTATCTGTGCAAAAGCAAACTATTGACATATATATAAAAAAAAATCTATAACTAAAGTTTTATTTTTCTTCCTGAGAGAACAGAATGTACGTTGAATTCTTTCTATGTTCTATCAAACCGAGCTAATCCCCCCCCAAAAAATATAGTGTTTGAAGCAAATGACACATTTGTGATACCACACACAATCAGACTTAAGCTCCCCTGCTAGGCAAATGAAGTAAGCCCTTCGGATCTCGCTCGCTATCCGCCATCTTGCGCTAGCACAATATTTTCTATTCCAAGGACATATAGATAGCTTAACTAGCAAAACTGCTTTAACATGAAGAAACATGAAAGAAAATCTGTTCTTTCTAAAAGTGCAAGGAAGTTCAAAGAGATCTCTTTCCACAAAAGGCCAAAAGATACATTTCATAACAGTATTGAAGACGAGGCAAGGGGCGAAAACTTTCCAGCTTAAAGACTTTCCCTGTAGCGAGACGCCGTTTCAGACTTCACAAGGACACTGCGGTCTTTGGGAAATGAAACTAGATATATCAATATGTTGTTTACTAGGAAAAGAAGATTGACCTAAATTACATCTTACTTGTGGCATGTAGGAATACATTACATTTTATTTATGTGTTGTAGTAAAGCATACCAAAGGGGAACAAATAAAATCTTATCATCAGGTGCAAAGCAATGATGGTCACAAAGGTGTGATCGAGTATACTACACAAAGCACATTTAAAGAAGACCATTGCTCAAAAATAATACTGAGCCGTTGTATCCTTTCCAACCTACCTAGTAGAACCATATAGGAGTACAGTGTTTGCTACCCCTCATAGTTTTTTTGACGCTTATCCCATGGTGTCTGTTCAATGGTCTGTTGGAGGAAGCAGGTGAAGTTTGAAATGTAAGCCCTCTGACACCTTAGCTTTTCACTTGAGAGCCATGGGTGGATAGATTGGCAGGTGTCCAATCAGAGCTCTTTACACAAGAGGCGTCAGACTGCCTGAATTTGAGTTTTTCTCCTGCAGTATCCAGATGAAAGTTTGATAATCTCCTGGTGGTTGAATATATTGCAAATGGAAGATTCCTAGATATCGGACCACACAATTTTGAAAATTGGGGAAAGGGGTACTACATTGCAATTATATTCCTGGCTGATGTTTTCCTTAAAGTTCAAGATTAAAAAATATTGGACCTAACGAGATATACTTTCAAACTAAGGTTTTAGAGTTAGGAACCCCTCCAGCCAGTACGACAAAACCCGAAGTCTGTTCTGAAAGTCTGGTGTTCACTGGAGCCCCTAGTGGTGGGTACAGACTTGGCAGCAGACAAACAGAGGGTCGTGAGATGTGCACTGACTGGGGAGAACCCAGCGATAGTGTGTAGGAGCAAACAGCAGAGTGAATCCAAGCAAGGGTCGAGGGCCGGCAGCAGACAGCGAAACCAGTAAACAAGCCGAGGTCAGAGGTCACAGGCAAAACAGCAGCGTAAGAGTCCAGGCAATAGATCAGGGTCAGAAGCACAGGTTCAGAGTCCAGGAACAGGCAAGGGTCATACACGGGTAATCAATCAGAGGTAGAAACACCAACACAGGAACAAGGTAGCAGGCAGCAGAACTGAAAACAGGACGCTATAACCGGCAGTGAGGCTCAGTCCTCAATCAGAACAATGCCCAAGAAACCTCCACAGGAGTAACCTAATTGATAGTGTTACTATTGGCCAATGAGACCAAAAGGCACCCAGCAGTAATAATCAGCCCATTAGCTGCATAATGAATCACTGGCATACAGCCAGAAACAGATCCCAAAGGCCCCCTAAATCAGCCACTATTGGCTGTATTTATACTAACCCTGTGCGTATCTGACAGCTGGCCGGGCGGTGCGACAGGTGAGTGCAGCATCCCGGTTGTTGCCTAGGCAACCGGGACATCGGGACCGGAAGTGACGTTACGGTCGTCAAAGGGACAAGGAGGAGTCGCGGCGGTGCCCGCGGCTGCTGCGACTAACATTTAGTTGGTGTGCTCATTTAAGAGGACAAAGTGATTTTCATGTTGGTTTCACCAACAATATCTTTTACATTGTTATTTTCTTCCCCTAAATAAATTTTACATAATTTTTTCTCAATAATCCCCCAATTCCAATTATTTCACTCTGCGAATTAAAATCCAAACTTTTCACTTGTCCACACTTTATAATTAACAAGGAAGGACAACACACTAAAAAAACTTACCAAACCCACTTAACGTTTTTTTCATTCATTCAGGTGAACTCAATCATGACTATTTAATATTCTCCATCTCGCCCGAGGAATATGACAGCAGTGTCAGTATGTGTGGGAGGGATACAGCTGATACAATGTGAATGAAATTAGGAGGCTGCCTACTTAACCTCTAATGATCCAGCATCAGAGACCTCATTGAGCCTCCTGGAATCTTAGTCCGAGCTAGGAGTCTTGATTTTTAGCATTTTTGAAGTGTCCAGCTCGCCCCCGCCATTGCTTGCCGAAATGTCAGTTCTGCTCCTACGTAAACCCTCCAATCTTACGGTAGGCACACTTCCAGAAAACAAGACACATTGTACACCATAAACAGTGGCGCACGCAGGGGGGGTTTCTGAGTCTATAGAAACACCCCCCCCTGCGCTAACTAAGTGGCCACTGTCCTATACAGCAGCCGCGGCGCTGTCAAAGTAGCGTCCGCGGCGGTGCTGTAGTGTATACAGCACCGCCATGGACGCTTCTTAGACAGCGCCATGGCTGCTGTATAGGACAGAGCTGATGAAACGGAGCATGCGCAGCAGCTCTCTCTCTGGTTGTTTTTTTTTTTTGGGGGGGGAAACCCCTCCCCCCGACAATCCTCCGTGCGCCCCTGATAAATGACCTCCAAAGGAGGCACAGGGTAGCACGGTGGCTAAGTGGTTAGCACTTCTACCTCACAGCACTGGGATCATGAGTTCAATTCCCGACCATGGCCTTATCTGTGAGGAGTTTGTATGTTCTCCTCGTGTTTGGGTGGGTTTCCTCTGGATACTCCGGTTTCCTCCCAAAGTCCAAAAACATACTAGTAGGTTAATTGGCTGCTATTAAATTGACATTAGTCTCCCTCAGTCTGTGTCTGTGTGTGTGTGTGTGTGTGTGTTAGGGAATTTAGACTGTAATCTCTAATGGGGCAGGGACTGATGTGAGCGAGTTACCTGTACAGCGCTGTGGAATTAGTGGCGCTATATAAAATAGCTGATGATGATGATGAGGAACCAATATGCCGTCTATGAATTCTGTCGGAATTAGAGGCATCACCTAGACACAAGCAAAGTGCCTCATTCCTCATTAATGTCACGAGACCCTACTGAATGAATTAGCTCGATTTTCATGAATAGCGCCTCGAACCACAGAATAGCTGCTTCCACGGCATGTAGATGACAGGTCCACTTTAATGATAACTATAATTTAAGACATTCTACCGTTTTATTTCTCTCCTAATAATTGCTATGTGGACCACAAGCATGATTGGATGTCTTCCAGGGTGAAATAAACCCCGCGACCTGCATTGTTACAGAGAGGGCAATGCAAGAGCACGTCCAATTGACTGTCACGAACAAAGTTAATCTTGGCTCAAGGCAAAACAGAATTGAAACTAAGTCACAGCAGTTGCCAAGCAATCAGTAAAATACTGCAGAAAACATGAGATAAGTCCGTTTTTTTTATTTAGTTGCAAGACAGAAAAGAGAAACAGATATGGAATATAGCTAATTACATGTATACAGCTCAGAAATTACTTGTGGTAGAGTTTTAAATTACTTTCTTCAGGATATTCCTTAGAGTTAAAACAATATCATGATCCATGATTGCTGGGGCTGAATGTCTCTGAATAACCAGTGCAGTACAGATTAGGTTGCATGGTAAACCAAGTACACTAACAGCTCCAAGAAAGCTATTATATCAGTGACCAACATTTCTGTTCTATTCACATTGGGACATATTTATCATATGTTTACACCAGCAATAGGGGTTGCCCTATATATAAAGGTGTCACTCGTGGCGATAGCCTCCTGTTGGTGATAAAGTATATTTAATATGTATTTTAAATATTTTAAAATATTTTTTATCTATTTTTTAACACATTATTATTATTATTTTTATTAGTGGAACTGAAATTGCAAGAATGTTGTTTCAGTTCCACTGGATATGCATGACCCGGCTAGAGGGTCACACATCCGCAGATCTCAGGGTGTAATAGTTTATTGTAGGGCCCCATAGCAAATATTTGGTAGGGTCATGGGGATCCTACTCTCGCTTCCAGCGCTCCCATTTTAATAAAGCAGAGCGGATGGTTCTACTGAGCAGGCCCTGGACTGCTGCCTCATTACAAGAGGCTCTTTTGAGAGAAGAGTAGTGGCATCAGCAAGGAGTGCCTTGGTAGTGGGGGCGACTCACCATTGCTGCCTCCACGCACATCTCTCGACACCATATATGCCGCACCAGCTGCAGATCCCTGGCAGATCCCTTGAGTATGGTCCAGCAAAGTGGCAAGCTAACCTTTACAGCTCTGGGCAAGTGTCAAGATCTGCCTGTAGCCCTCTGCATTGCATGCTGCTTATTGGCAGCTCCTGCCTCCAGGACCTTGGACTTGTAGTTTATTGTATTGTCTGCAGTACCTCTTTTAACCAGAGGAGCTGCTTTTGTTCCCTTCTTTTCTTCACTAGGGGTTACCTTGTTGCCCCAATTATCTCCTGCACCTGGGTGTTCCCTATTTATACCTGCCTCTCTCCCTCTCCCATGCTGGTCATTGCTGCTATATGTTGCTGTGCTGTTCCTTGTTGGGCTCCTGGTTCACCTGTTCCCTTGGTTTTCTACAAACTACCAGTTCACCTGCATCAGCTGTGTTTCTAGTATTTGCTTTCTGCATCTTCCTGCAATCCCTGTTCTTTATCTACACCATCCGGTTTGTACCATACTGCAATAAACATTGTGTGTTTTCACCTTATTCCAGGCTCCTTAGCTGTAATTTCTGCATTAAAGTGTGACAGTATGACCAGCCCAAAAAACAGCTTTGGAGCCATGTGAAAGATTCTGCTTCAGATTTTTATTCCTGGGACTTTTTCTGCAATTGTTTTAATTCACTTTCTCGTGCACAATGTCTGCCTCACAAATCACTGAACTACCTCAGCTACAGACTCTACTAGCAGATATAATATTATTGCGATCTCAGCTGGCTTAGTTTTCTGCCTTACTTATGGATCCACTAAGGAGACTGTCAGATTGTGTTTCTCACAATTCAAATACTGTTGATTTGCCTCAACTAACTTTCTCTGCAGCTTAGTCTGTGAAAACCGCACCTCTTAGTAGTACTATTACTAATTTGCAGTTTACCAAGAACTATGGTGTAACAAACTCCAGGTTCACAGGTGGTCCACTTCCCCACCAGATCGAAGAGGAGCGGCAGCGCAGAAGAACTAACAAATTATGTCTCTACTGTGCAAGTAATGTTCACTTCTTACAAGACTGTCCTCTCCACAGACCACAACAGCCTACAGAACAGTCTTCTGTTTTTCCCCTCCTCATTTCGAATTTGTTTGCGCTTCACTTCCTGTTTCCACATTTTAGTCTGCTCTGCTCTCTGAAATGAGGCCCAATCTGCCTACTCAAGTTACCTGTCTCGAGGTGCCAATTTCTGCCACTAGTCCTGAGGTGTCAGCTTCTGCCGCCAGTCCTGAGGTGCCAGTTTCTGCCGCTAGTCCTGAAGTGCCAGTTCCAGCTGCTTGCCCCGAGGTGCCAGTTCCAGCCGCATATCCTGAGGCGCCAGTTCTGGCCACCAATCTAGAGATCCCAGCCTTTGCCTCTGGTTCCGAGGTCCCAGCCTTTGATTCCGGTTCCGAGTCCCAGCCTTTGCCTCCAGTTCCAAAGTCCCAGCCTTTTCCTCTAGTTCTGAGGTGCCAGCCTTTACCTCAAGCTCCAAGGTGCCATCCTCTGCCTTCAGCACTGAGGTGCCATCCTCTGCCTCAAGCTCCGAGGTGCCATCCAGTTCCGAGGTGCTTGTCTCTGCCTCCGGTTTCGAATTGCCAGCCTCTGCCTCCGGTTTCGAGTTGCCAGCCTCTGCCTTTGGTCCTGAGACTCTGGCCACTGTCTCTGGTCCAGGTCCTCCTCCGAGTGGCAGGTACCCTCATGCTCCAACACTCCTTCTACTTTACTCAAAGCCTAGAATACCTCACAGCATATTGTTAAACATTTTAACATTTAAAAATAAGAAAGACCACACAAGCAACCCAGCCATGTCACATATAATTCTGGATACACCCTTCAATCTTAATCAACACCTATCTTGCCTGTTGAAGGAAATGGTAATTAGGGGTACAATTCACAAGCATACCTCACACTATACCTCACAACAACACTATCCTCTGCAACCCTTGTCTTAGCCCTTCATCTGCAAATATCTGTCTGAAGATAGACTAGATGGCAGTCACATATACTATCAACTCCCATCAAGGATATCTGCAGTCCATCAACCACAGACGCTACTGCAAAATCCTAACGCTCATGCCCACCAGTGGCCTGTGAATACTTATGTCCTCCAGCCTGCATCTCCACTGTGGCACCCCTCACAAATACCTCAATGCCCCACTCAGGCACCTGATGAAAACCTATTGATATATCCCTTCTACTCCTGCTTTCTCAGCCCCTCCATTTAGATTGTAAGCTGTCATGGGCAGGGTCCTCCACCCTGTGTACCATGCCTTTCCATGCTTTCGGGACTGATGTGAAGACTGGGGGAAGGATTAATGTTATTTGGGGATTGGAGGTTAATGGTAGGTGAGACAGAAGTTAATTTCAAACATTCAAATTTAATTTACACTTTCCATACCGCCACTTCTAAATTTCCACTTGGAACACTGGCCTGATTCATAAAGGAACGTAAGTTCCATTACGTGCCGTATTTTGCATAAAATTACTCAGCGCATGCTCACAAATGGATCTTAAGCCAATGAATGCACCTGCATGCAATTTATGTTTGCATGCAAATGACACCACTACGCCTACGAATTGAACAACAGAACACGGAGAGAAGGGGAGGATGAACTTAGACAAGGTACAGTAAAGGCCGGTCCAGGCTGATGCATGTGATTCAAAATCAGCCGTACGCAGAAGTACGTGTGTTTTTAGACATAAAGCTTTCACCTTCTCCAAGGCAGGTGTAACTAATGGATGATAATGATGACCAAACATAGCATTCACTCTCACAATATAATGGGATGATTGACAATTCACGTGCACCTGACAACTGATGTCATTGTGCTGTTTCGTTTCAAACTAAAGGAAAATGAAAAAAAAAAAAAAAATGTCAGCTTACTTTAAAGAAATAGGTGAAGCTTTTACATGTGCGTTTCAAGTATTTTATTTTATTTCGAAAGCAGGACATCCGTTCGCATGTGAGGGCATTTACAATTGTCCTAATGATCATTTTTTTAAAAATGATCAATGTGAGACTTCAAAAATAGACCTAATGAATTCACAGTTTTCATTGCACTAAATTGTTTCTAATGTTTAGATACAGTTGCATACATTAGTCAATGCAGTTTTGTGTTTTTGTGTTTTGCTGTGAAACTCACCAGATTCAACACGCTGCTTTGGATAGGCGAGATTAGCAAACATATCAACTTTCCAGTGCTGGCCAATGTTACCATAATAGTATACACATTACAAGTTTTAATTATGAGGGTAATCATGATTTCTTGTTTAGAGGGGCAAAATTCTGTTAATTATCTTACGGGGGCCAAATTACTTCATGAATAAATTAGTGGGCCAAATTTCATTAATGATTATATGTAAGGGCTTTTGTAATTTTATAGGTTAAAGTGGCATACTATTTCATTACCAATGAGGCAATAATTTATTTATTTTTTATGTGGCAACACTTAATATTTCCAGATGTGGACTCCATTTAAAGTACATACTTGTGGCACTACAAGTGACAGCATGCATTTGTGCCCATTAGATATCTCTGAAAAAAATCACAGTTCTATACATTTACCCCTTAGTCTTTTATCTCAACTTCTTATTACCTGTTTGTTTATACAGACTCATTATTGGGGAAAATAAATGTTATAAAGGATGTTTTCATTTTAATTTCATAAATGAAGAAATATATTTTTGATGTAATACTTCTAACAAGAGTAACTTGTGTTGCATTGACATTTATACATTTTAAGGTTTAGCTATACGATTAAAAATAATAATACGGCACTTTTTAAAAGTTTCCAGTTCTTAACGCTGAAGAACTTTTAATAAAACTCAGCCTGTAGAAAGCACCTTAGATTCATCCCCTTACTGACCCATCTAAATGTGCTTTTTACAGTTAAACCAGGCTCAATTTCCCCTAACGTACTAATGGAAGGGACATACATCAGCATACATATCATCATTAAACTTTGTATGACCTTTAATTGTAGATCAATTTTTAGGATTGGAGCTGTATTGAAGTGTGTGGAAATGCAGCCTGCAGGAGATTCATCATAGGATGTGTCCCATTTCATTGGTATTTAAACCGGTAACCCTTCACAGGGGTTAATTGTAACTACAACACACAAACTTACCAAAAAGGCAAAGTATACTTGTTAATTACATATAAAGCAAATTGAACAACTAAATTGTGATGGTAAACGTGTATTTTACAATTAATAATACTAGATTTCACACGTTATAGATATAACCTGTCATTTTTACATCTTTAAAGGATCACATCATCTAAAATACAAGTTGCTTTATTGAAAAGAGCAAATACAATACATATGTAGCTTATTGTAATTATCATAGCTTACATGTGTATATTTTATGTGTTGTGCGTTGTATGTGGTTGTACTTTTTAGGATTAAGCAAATATTTGGCCATCTGACTTGGGCAGCTATTAAAACTAAAGGGATCTCACATTCTGTGAACTTTGGCAGAAGACTGCAGTTCAGGACGTATATTTACTAAACTGCGGTTTTGAAAAAGTGGAGATGTTGCCTATAGCAACCAATCAGATTCTAGCTGTCATTTTGTAGAATGCACTAAATAAATGATAACTAGAATATGATTGGTTGCTATAGGCAACATCTCCACTTTTTCAAACCCGCCGATTAGTAAATATACCCCCAGGAATGAAAAGCAGCCAGACCATGCAGTGAGCAGCCAGCCAGTCACTGAGTACTGATTGGGGATTGGCTGGAGCTATCCTCCAAACTGAGTACAGGATGCTGTCACATGTCACATGTATAGCACGTGGAAGACAGCGAGGGATTGCAGGAGGGGCAAGTTATTTTTTAGGGTTGTTCCCAGAGATCTGAGGTCTGAGTTACACCAGTAGAGATTATGGAGGGGGGAACTCTATTATAATAGCATCTGGGGTCTGATTTTTTATTATTAAAGAGTTTAGGGAGGGTGCACTTGGCTGAACCACCCCAATACCAAATGAAAAGTCTAGATACACTCCTGATAGAGGGGGCATGCAGAGTTCTCCTATATTCTGTGGGCATGAGAGTACTGTACAGTGCGGGTACTGCACTTTATATGTGCGTGAGCTGCACTGTACACCAAAGGCATACTCTAGCTGTTCTTCTGCATACAGTGGCTAATGGAGAAGTTGTACTATATACAGGGGGTATATGAGATACATGTATACTGAGGAAATGGGATCAGAACTGTACACTGTAAAGTTGAGAGCTGTAGAATTGTGTCATGGAGGCTCCAAATCCTAGGAAGTGGGTAGGTAAGGCAGTATGCCCTACTCCCCCAGGAGTACGGGAGTCTCCCAGACATTCTGGGAGTATGGATTATAGTGAGTATATTGGAACCATATTATAGTGTATTCTGTGAACATGTGAGCAGCACTATATACAGAGGTCATGGGAGCTGTACCGTATAACGAGGATATGGGAGCTGTACTGTATACTGAGGTCATTGGAGCTGTACTCTATACTGAGGACATGGGAGCTGTACTGTATACTGAGGACATGGGAAATGTACTGTATACTGAGCCCATAGGAGATGTACTGTATATTGAGGCCATTGGAGCTGTACTGTATACTGAGGACATGGGAGCTGTACTGTATAACGAGGATATGGGAGCTGTACTGTATGCTGAGGTCATTGGAGCTGTACTGTATACAGAGGACATAAGAGCTGTACTGTATACTGAGGACATGGGAAATGTACTGTATACTGAGCCCATAGGAGATGTACTGTATACTGAGGACATGGGATCTGTACTGTATACTAAGGACATGGGAGCTGTACGGTATAACAAGGATATGGAAGCTGTACTGTATACTGAGGTCATTGGAGCTGTACTGTATACTGAGGACATAGAAGCTGTACTGTATACTGAGGACATGGGAGCTGTACTGTATAACGAGGATATGGAAGCTGTACTGTATACTGAGGTCATTGGAGCTATACTGTATACAGATAACATAAAAGCTGTACTGTATACTGAGCCCATAGGAGATGTACTGTATACTGAGGACATGGGATCTGTACTGTATACTAAGGACATGGGAGCTGTATGGTATAACAAGGATATGGAAGCTGTACTGTATACTGAGGACATAGGAGCTGTACTGTATACTGAGGACATGGGAGCTTTACTATATACTGAGGTCATTGGAGCTGTACTGTATACTGAGGACATGGGAGCTTTACTATATACTGAGGACATGGGAGCTGTACTGTATACTGAGGTCATTGGAGCTGTACTGTATACAGAGGACAAGGGAGTTTTACCTTTTACTGTGGGATTGGGAAATGGCATCACGGTTCATTCACACTTGTACTTTTCATATATTCTCATCAAAATATGAAGCATTTATCCAAAAAGCTTAATTTTGAAGTGGTTTTTGGTTTATTTTCTCCTTTGATTTTAATACAATTCAGCTAATAAAATAGGAACAAATAAAAAAATGCAACATAGTAGATTGGAAATAGGACAAAACAAAATAATGTAATTGCAATGATATAAATTGTGGCTTAGATGTTTACTTACTTTACAGCATTTTTAAACCAGTCTCAATACATTCAAAACTATATATATATCTCATATTGTTTATATGCTTTTTATGACCATATATAATGATATATATTGCTATGCATAAAAATACTTTAGTGGGCTACGAACACTGCTGGTTAGGCCACTTAGTTTTCTTTCCTCCCGTACTAAATGTTGCTGACCCTCCACTGTCCCTGTGCCAAATGTATGTGCATTTTTAATCCCATCCCATCACTACTACAGAAAACATTTCCACATCCATTTTAATAATTGTCATGTTTTACTGCTATCTAAAATATTACAATTCATGGAAGAAATGTGAATGCAAGATTTGAAAAATTGATTATGAGCCAATCTAATCCACATCTGAAAACAAGCATAATAATAACCAGTTTTATTGAAATATAAGCATATTTTGGCAGCTGCATATAAACTCACCAAGTCAAATAGAACTGCCTGACAGTCACCAGATACTGCTTTATTTTTCCAATATCACTTGAAGTTTCCTCTCATCCATCATCCAGTCATCATCTATGTCTATTACTCAACAGCGGAGTACAATGCTTATTATTGATTATTTATAAGTCTCCAGCATTCTGTGTACTGTACGTGTGAGGATAATAAATGCACAAATATTATATTTATTTTTACATCAACTTCCTCTCACTGAACCTTTCACCTTCCCTAGAAGCAGCAATCATTATTATCTCCCCACCTTACTTATCATGTGTTCCCCACACTTCTTAGATTGTAGACAGGACCAACCTTATCTTCTAGTAATGTCATGTCACTTATTTAGTGTTTTATATTACCTGTAGTGTGTCGGCTACCACAGTGATTTCAAATTAAACATCCCCTTCCTCATTGGTCAACAGTTGGGAAGAGGGGGATGGCTATTTAATGTTATTTTATATATTGTAATTGTAATAATCATGTTTAGCTCCCACATAAAAGCTGACTCATGTAGACTCCCAGAGAGCAGCCCGGTGCCGATTCTGTCTCAGTGCGGCCAAGAGGGATTTTAGGCCCCGGTATAGCAACTACTTAGAGCCCCTTCCATAGCCTCCAAAGGGGGTATGAACACACCAGGGGGTAAATGTATCAAGCTGAGAGTTTTTCGCTGGGTTTGAAAAACCAATCAGATTCTAGCTATCATTTATTTAGTACATTCTACAAAATGATAGTTAGAATCTGATTGGTTGCTATATACAACATCTCCACTTTTCAAACCTGACGGAAAACTCTCAGTTTGATACATTTACACCCAGGTTGGTAGCTTTTCCCACCACACCGACAGGCCTGGGCCTGGTACTTTTGGTTAGGATGTTTAGTGCCATAGCCTTGGTCCTGTTCATATCAGTGCATGCAATTTATTTGTAACATGATCCCCTTAATGTATAAACCTGCATAAAATACTGGTGCTTTCTAAATAGAGGGTAATGGAGCCCAATAGAAATATTTGCTTGGAAGTTTTCAACTGTTCATTAACTTTAAGGGCTAGATTTACTAAGCTGCGGGTTTGAAAAAGTGGAGATGTTGCCTATAGCAACCAATCAGATTCTAGCTTTCATTTATTTAGTGCTTTCTACAAAATGACAGCTAGAATCTGATTGGTTGCTATAGGCAACATCCCCACTTTTTCAAACCCGCAGCTTAGTAAATCTAGCCCTAAGTCTTACAAAGAAGAAATGTAATAAATTCAGTATTCTCTTTCTAATTGCACTTCATGATTTTAATTTATTTTTTTTCCTGAAGGACTATGACTGCTATTTGCTAAAACTGGTATGACCTTTGCTACCGTGACAGTTCTTAGAGCAGTTCCCAAACTGTTAGACTCACCAACATGTTTTATGGACTAATTACTGATCCATTACACCCACCTCTGGACATGGTAGCATATCTACAACACATACCATGTTGATAGGGCCTAAGAAGAAGTTTTAGAACCACTGCACTAGGCAATATCCACGTTCTCCTCCTGCGTAGTACATCCAATCACCCAGTGCCACGTTTCATTCCGTCTCTTTTAAGACACGTACTTCTGCAGTCTCCTCCACTGAAATAGAGAAAGAAAACAGTGAGACTTATTTATTAATAAAGAAATAATGAATCAAAGTCCCTATACTATACCGTTGGAAAACAAAGACTTTCACAAATTCTATTTTTCTTGAAAAGTCATTATGTAGCCAGCTATTTGTATTGGAAAGAGAGTTTCACATGCTGGGTGTAAAGTTGGTTCTGCCATATGACAAACAACAGCAAACAAAGAGTCCTTTCTTCTCTTATATTAGCTAAATTACAAAGTAAATATTATACTTTTCTAGCCGTGGAAATGAAGAGATGATGAATACAGTAATGTTTTTGAAGCACTAGTGATATGTACAAGTGTTATGTTGTTGTGATACAGAGTTGCAGACTATCAGGTTAACCTTGATGGCATCAATTATAATTTTCTGTTCTTTCCTGATTATTGTTAGACGTAATCTCAACAACATGGACTCAATGATCTACTGCTCACATTTTAATAAATGCTGCTCATGTCGAAAAAGTCTAGTTGGAGGCTTGTCTCTCGATCTAGAGCAAAACAAAGTTATGCTAATTGAAAGGACTTTTGGGGTTATATTTACTAAACTGCGGGTTTGAAAAAGTGGAGATGTTGTCTATAGCAACCAATCATATTCCAGCTGTCATTTAGTAGAATGCACTAAATAAATGATAAATAGATTCTGGTTGCTATAGGCAACATCTTCACTTTTTCAAACCCACAGTTTAGTAAATATTTCCCTTAGGGGCATTAAGTTTAGTGGTCCAGGTTGAGAGGATAAAATAAGTTGTAGGAGGGTGGTGATAGGGTAGGTTGAGGGGGGAGGAGGGTATTGGGTATATGGGAAGGGGTAGAATTAAGGTAGGATAGGAGGGAGGAGAGAATAAAGGGACAGTGTGGGGAGACATGAAAAGCAGTCAATGTAGAAGTACATGGTACTACAGATCAGTAGCAGTGTAGACATGATGCAGAATCAGATAGGACTGTAGACAGATTTCAATGTAGAATGTGGATTTGGGTTCGAGGATGGGAGCACCGTCCTGTGGAAGGCCTATTGGGAAGGGGTAGGCCTCAGGATCAAGATCAGCCTGAGTGGGCGGCTGAGCCATCAGGGTCACGTTACTGTCACGGATAAGAAGTATGACAGCCGTCAAGCTTCATGCACCTTATAGGACTAAGGGGCCCATTGCAGAGCAGCAAAAAAAAAAACAATCAAAATGATTTTATATACAGAGCAGATATATGCAGTGTCTGACAAAGATACCACCAGAAACCAACCCTGCTGGATCGGGTCAGTTGATACTCTATAAGTTTTTACTAAAATGACCGATACTGCTGATTTTCTTCAGTCAATGAAAAAATGAATCTCTATTTAATCACCTAGAGGGTTTATGGTAATTCGGTGTGCACAGGGATATTATTACTAGGGTGGGTTTGTTAACTCAATGGGGTAGAGTACAATTTTATGACACTAAATGTTAGCACTTAACCTGCCAACATGAAAATGTCGACAGGCTAAATGTCAACACTTGCATCATGTAGACAGGTGGACAATGTCGTCAGAGTGATTGGCGACATTATCAATGTCGCCAATTGCAATGCCGACATTAAAAGACCAATGCCGCCGGGTCACATTGCTGACATAGTCCACCTCTCTACACAATGCAAGTGTCGGCATTCAGCCTGCCGACATTTACACTGTCGGACAAATGTACGCCACCAACTCACTGCTGTGTTTTGAATGTGAATTCAACATGGTAATTTAATTAAAGTTTGTATTTTTTTCATATAGATTGTAAGCTTGAGAACAGGACCCTCTTACCTCTCCGTCCGTGTCCCAAGTTTAATATTTCTGACTAATTGCGCCATAGTCAAAATATGAATTATGTTTTGTTTATAACATTGTAGGTAACATTTTTATTTATTTTATTGTCAGCTATTGTTACAAGCCATTACATACACGTGTTACATGATAATAAAGACCCCTCTCCAATAATTGATTAATGATAAAGTACAAACTTTTATTACAAGTGGTCTGTGCTGATTTAGTATCTCAGGTGATGGGGAATAAATTCACATTAAATGACTGAGGTGGTTTAAGCCAGAATCAATTTATAATTACTTACTCTATCCTGATGATTTTTTTTATTGTTTGAGGACCACCGGGGCTTTCTTTTGACAGCATATTGGAACTGATGTTTTGTTTTTTTTGTTTTTTATTTGGATTATAAAAGGAAAAGGACCAGAAATAGGTCACAAATCAGTTATCCATTACTATGTCCTCTGTTATTATTACATGGTTGGTGTAACCACACAAATACAACCCTGCAATTTATACTTCTCTTTCTAATGTTTATAGGAATACAAAAGCTGTTCTCTCCTGTATGGAGCTGTCTTCCCCTCTCTCCACCAGTGCAATTCCTTGCACCCCCTCGATGCATCAGTCACCAGTCACACTGTACAATAACTGAATGCAGGAGACACATGGCACTCACACTTCTTACTGTAATGCGGGCTTTAGGGCCACCGTGACTGATGACTGACAGGGTTAATGTACAACCAGCAGGAGAGAGAGGATACTCCATTCATGCTGTCAGTCACCATGCTGCAAAGGCAATTCTTGCAGAAGTCAATTATTACAGAGCATCCATTTCTATCCCCAGTAGAGGAGCAGTTATTATAGTATATATTGTATATAATATGCCTGGTGATAATGTCACTGGGGTTCGCTCTGAACCAGGAAGAAGCTCGCACAGCATGGTGCAAATGATCTAGCAGAGATCACTTTAACTTTATGATCAGGAAGGAGTCGCTGAAGTTCCTAAGCTTGGTCATGAACTGACTCTATGGCAATTATTTATCACATACTTGCCAACTCTCTCGGAATGTCCAGGAGACTACTGAATTCCGGGTGGGTCTCCCGAACTCCCGCATCCTGCTTGTAGTGAGCCTAAATGATGCAATTCGTGGTAAATTTTATCATTTTGACCTTGCCCAATTCTGCCCTCCCATCATGCTCCCCCCCTCCAGTATTTCCTGTAGTCCGCCAACAGAAAGTTGGCAAGTATGATTTATCAAAGGGTTAAAAGCCCTAAATCCTTAAAAATTTTGACTTTTCACCAACTTCTCCCTATTCAGTCAATGCTATCACCAGCAATAGCCTTTGCCATGGGCTTCTCCAAGCCTATTTATTAAGGACAGCCGGAGTAAATGTCCCACCGATAACCTTCTATCACTATCTCCATCTCAGGATAGCAATAGGTAGAGATGATAGCTGAAAAAAAATCTTTATTTATTTCAGTAATTGTTTTCTTTTTACTTTTTTTTTAAATAAAGTTTTTATTTAAAAAAAAATTTTTTTCAAAAAACAACAACTTTATTTGTACATTTTTAAAATGAATCCAGGCTTCCAGTTCCAGTGTGTGTGCGCAAGACGGCTCACGCATGTGCAGAGGGACCCTGGGCTGGTCTGATGAGCGGGAAGACTGCTCTTGCCCCTGCCAGCAAGTATCACCATAGAGGCGATTAATAATCTTTCATATTGCAGCTATGTGATAAATAGACCCCTATGAAATAATTGTTTCCTGCTAAGATATCAATGGGCAAGTGTATGTGTTAATGTCATACATACCAACTTTCAAGATTTCTTCCCCGATAGATCCGGGGGAGAAGTCATGTGACGGGGGGGGGGGGGGGGGGCTGGTGACATTGTCTTGTCACCATTGCCCCACACCCACTATAAAATGCCGAAATTCACGGCATTGAATAGTGGGGGCGGGGCTTAATGACGTGATTAAGCCCCACTCCTTCCATTCAATGCCGTGAATTTCGGCGAATGTGGGAGATTTGCCTACTCTTCCGGGAGTCTGGGAGAACTCCCCGAAATTCGGGAGCCTCCCGGGAATTCCGGGAGAGTAAGCAAGTATGGTTAATGTACTGTGTTCTATAAATGTGCTACTCAGGTTTGCTCCAGGGAAATAGACTCCAATGCATGTTTATTGTTATTTTATTTATCTAAATTAATGATATAATTTGTCATCTTTCTTTTCCACTATATGATGATGATGATGATGATGGTGATGATGATGATGATGATGATGATGATGATATACTGTGTGGGTACCTATATTAACTATGCTCTATTATAAAGAAAAAAATTATACCTGTTTCTTTTTTGCTTTTTAGGGATGACTTATCTCTCCATTCATGCTGCTAGTTACTGGATGTTGGTTTATACTGGGGATTGGTTTTGCAGAACATAGATCACTTCTTACAACATTCTACTTGGTGTGAAAAACATATTTTGAAAGCTGCAAATTGCAGACAAAGGGGTAAATGTATCAAGCTACGAGTTTTCGGCGGGTTTGAAAAAATGGAGAGGTTGCCTATAGCAACCAATCAGATACTAGATATCATTTTGCAGAGTGTACTAAATAAATAATAACTAAAATCTGATTGGTTGCTATAGACATCTCCACTTTTCAAACCCGCCGGAAACTCGCAGCTTGATACATTTTCCCGAAAAATGTGGGAGAGTGAATTGTAAAATATGGTTTTACTAGGTAACAAACAGAACGAGAACGGCGTTGACTTTGAAATATACTGACTATATTTTTGTTGGCATCTATACAATGTTTCAATGTTACGTAATTTACAAATTTAAAGGCTAAGAATGAGTCATTAGCTGCTGAGCTGTAGCATAATTAATATACATCCACCTTCCGCTTACTGTCTGTGGCTTCACTTATTATTGGATATCACAGTGTGAGCCCATTATTCACAGGTAAAAAAGGACATTTATTTAGCCGGAGAGGCATTGTGATTATTACATCACTCAGCATGCTGTATAACTCCTGCTTAATTAACTGCACGGATTATATCAAACCTCCTGAAATTCTCATGTGAATTTATTTGCGGAAGAAAGCTCATTCATCAGCAGTTATTTGTTGATGTGCAGAAAAGGTCAAAAAAGACAACAATACATCAATTAATCTGCATCTCCTGTTATAATAAAACCACATAGTGTTCTTTTTTTCTCCCACATCGAAAGCATTATTATTATTATTATTATTATTATTATTATTATTATAATAGTTTATTTGTTAGGCGCCACAAGGTTTCCGCAGCGCCGTACACAGCACAAACAGTACACTATACAGGGTAAAACAATACAGAACAATAAACACAAAGTACCAGAACTTCAGAAACTCCAGGCAGGCAAATACTGTAAAGACGGAGCGGAAGAACAGGTGTGGAGACAGGAGGGGAGAGGGGCCCTGCTCATACGAGCTTACATCCTAAGGGAGGGTAAACAAAATCAGGCACAAGATGCAGCCAGTGAAGCAAAGGGGAGAGTAAAAAGGAGCCAGGGGAGAAACAGAAGAGGTGAGAGGTTAAGTGGATGGTTGGTAGGCCTCAAGGAACAGGTGAGTTTTAAGTGCCCGTTTGAAGGAGCACAGATTGGGTGAGAGACGGATGGAGCGAGGAAGGTCGTTCCAGTGAAGGGGGGCAGCTCGGGAGAAGTCTTGTATTCTAGAGTGGGAAGAGGTGATCAGAGTGGAGGAGAGGCGGCAATCATTGGCCGAGCGCAGGGAGCGGGCGGGAGTGTGAATGGAGAGGAGGTTAGAGATATAAGGGGCAGTAGACTGGGAGAGAGCCTTGTAAGTGGTGGTGAGAAGTTTGAAAAGGATTCTGTAGGGGAAGGGGAGCCAGTGTAAGGCAAGGCAGAGAGGGGAGGCAGTGGAGGAGCGGCGTGAGAGGAAGATGAGTCTCGCAGCCGCATTAAGTATAGAGCGGAGGGGGGCGAGGTGGGAGCAGGGGAGGCCAGTAAGGAGGAGGTTGCAGTAGTCGAGGCGGGATGAGAGCATGGATGACAGTTTTGGTGGCATCTTGAAAGAGGAAGGGACGGATGCGGGATACTGACTGTTTTTTCATGTAGCACAAAAATATCAACTTTAAATTTCAGTGTACAAATAAGCTATCAAGTATTTGTGTGCTACATGAAAAAACAGTCGGTATTTAACTTATCTGCAAAACAGAATACTAATTTGCATCCCTTGCATTGTAACATGGTTTTGTCCAGGAGACTAAAATAAGAAGTTTCTCAAGTTAAGATCCTTAATGAATCAGGCCCAAGATGTGCTGATACACTTAATGAAACCAATCAACAAATGTGCTGTCCTGGCCTTCAAGAGATAAGTGTCTTGTTCCTTTTATTCACGTCATCTGTGTAAAGGAAGTGCCTACTATCCAAGGAAGTACTGGAAGGCAGTATACACTTTCTGCTGACACTTTAAGGAAAATTACAGACCGTTACAAACAAGGGAAAAATAATGAGATTGTTGACTCAACTTCAGTTAAGGGCTTAAGTTATGTTAAAGGTTTTAAATTTCATGATTTCTTGTGTTAATTATGTATGCGGTACAACAGTAATCGAACATAAGCATCAACTTCATTATTTTTTTTCTCCACTATGAAACAAAGTACCTGGCTGATTATTTTTGTGGTAGTAATATATACCTTTTTTAAACACCCCCCAAAAAAATGGGATCCCTAATGTCAATTGAATTTAGCGTTTTTAATGATATTTGAAAACCGTGCTTTTTTGCCGTAACGCAAAACATGAGGCGGATAAAGTAATTTGGTTTTGCTTTTTGGATTCGGGAAGAAGAGTTACCTTAGGTGTCCAAATTTTGTGTCGATTCCTTAATAAACACCCGTAATACTTCAAATAAACTGGATAAAGAAGCCGCGATTAGTAAATTATTTAATAAATTGAAAAATCAATATTTAATCAATTAATTGTCAGACAGTCAAGATATTTGGCAGAAATAGTTGTTTTGACCTCCTCTCTTAAGTAAAAAAAATTTCAAAAAAATCTGAGTCGGGTGGTGGACAGATCATGTTTTTTTGGGTGATCTGATGTGGAATGACCCAGCTTCCTTGACATAACAGTTGTGCGCACCCGTTGGTTTAGTACATACCTTTATGCCATAAGTTTTATTATTGAATAATATTACTCCACCAGCAAGTTTGTATCACTCAATTACAAGGGAGACCCTGGCTTGTAATACAGTGGCTATGACCATGACATAGGGCGTGTTTGTATTGATTTGCGGCGATAAATCTAATCTTCTATTGCTATTTATCATAATTACAGAAAATCACCTATAGCTACAATTTGTCATTAAATCACACAGTGCATTATCTTATTGGTTATTCATAAATGTTTTTTTATTTCTAACAAATGACGGACCTTGCATATACTGACTTTATAATTCTCTCTCTATACCCCCTATATATATATTTATTACATGTGTCCTTTCCAAATAAAGAATTAAAAAACAAAATCTGACAGCTTAGGATACTGCCCCTACTTTAGACATAAGAACAACTATTTTCAATGTAAAACACCACAAGTGCTTGGGACTGGGGTACAGGATAAACCAGTACTTCATTAGGTTAGATAAAACATTGTTATATTATAGGGGCTCTTGCTAATAGGGAAACCTGGATCTATACCAGCCGCTGTCATCAGGCCTTATAGTGAGTCTGCCGATGTCACAACACTGGTTTATGATGTCATGTGGCTGCTGGTTTAAGGGCTCAGCACCCTAACAATTCTTTGTGTATCTTCACCCATTACAGCGAGAAGGAGATTTGTTTGTGCTTGGATAGTTTTTGGTTGTTGTTCTATATATAAAATGTATAGAAAACCAAAAGATAAAAAGAGAGTTGGGGAGGAGGCGAGGAGTAGTAGTATGGAGGATAGGAAGGAGGATTTATCTGAGACGAGAGGAGTTCATAACACCAACTCAGAGGAGAACATTGCTGAGGAGAGAGAGGACTTTCATGAGAAGAAGAACCAGCCCAATGTGACATCTAGAGGGCTTAATGTAGAGGCTTCAAATACTCCCCGAAAGAAGAGAAGGAAGACAAATAAGAGGAGAAAATCTGAAAAATCTGAGAGCGGGGAAGGGAACAAAGCCAATACTAAAACTATGGCTTCCAAATGTCCCAGAGACAAGAGGAGAAAGAGGGATGAGAACCTGGATGATAAAAGCAGATCAGAATATTACACTGCAGAAGAAGGATCCAGCCTGTCCTTCAAATCAGCCAAAGACCATCTTACATCCCGGTCTAACGAGCTGAGAGATCAGAGAGGATCTAAGAGACCAAGAGAACATATCTCAGATCATGGCAGCAATAAGAGGCACATGGGGAGACTCACTAGATGGGACACAGAGAGACGAGCGGACATAAAACGTAAGAGAGAAGATCATGTAAGTGTAGAAGAGGCGTCTAATAAGAGGAAACCATCTGATGTGGAGGGCACAGAGGAAAGTGCGCTTGAGAAGCATGAATCATCGTCTCAAGTTACAGCAGGTATGATTTATGAAATCACCATTAAATAACATGTAAATACATTGTTACTCTTATAGGAATTTTGGGAGATATGTATGTTCGAGTAAATTGTATTTTTGTCTGATAAAATGACATTATTATAAATGTATTACATGTGTTGACCTTTTAAAAAGTGCAAAACCACCCAGAAAAATAAGTGTATCGCATCACAAAATTTAGACAATGGCATTTACATAGCAGTCCCCATCAGTCCACTTTATTATAATAGTATTAGGCTTTATATCACATGTTCCTTTCTGTGAAGAACCTGTCTTATTTACTTATAACACACCTGCCCTCAATTTTGTCCTGATGAAATCATACAATGGCAACACTGATGAATGTCCTCCAGTCAGGGGCAAATGCAGGATTTCTAGAGGGGGAGTTTCCAAATGCTCGATGCGGTCAGTAGTGCTCATACTGGAGCAGCCACTGAAGAGTGTCCGAGCCGACCACACCGTGACTCCACTTACATACAGAAATGTCTTTCACGAGGCTCCCCTCAATCCACCCTGTGTGAGATGGAGCCACGTGATTGGCCACAGCCAGTTCTTGTAAAGCATAGATAAGGCGAGGGGCCGAGCATGAAACAAGCGGCAGTGCCTCATTCTAGAACCACAGACGGTTTTAGAGCAGGGTGGGCCCAGGGCAAATATCAGACATGGAGACATCCGTAGTGCTACAACTCTGCATAAAAATCTACACAATATGCAGAATAATCAAAGTGCGCTTATCCACTCATAACAACTGCTGAAAATTACATAAAGAGACTACTTGGTGACCTCAATGAAGCAATTGGTGGTGAATTACATCATTGAGGTCACCAAGTAGTCTCTTTATGTAATTTTCAGCAGTTGTTATGAGTGGATAAGCGCACTTTGATTATTCTGCATATTGTGTAGATTTTTATGCAGCCCCATGATGCAATGACCCTTCAGTTGTCCTCCACCTCTCGTCACCAGGGGGCATGTCTTTCTCTAATGCCAGAGGGGACATTTAAAGCAATGCTGTCTAGAAGGACCTTGGCAGAAAAAATATTGTCATATGTTTACTACACTTGATTATAAATATAATGTAATTGCTTTTCATCTTAAATATTTCCCCTTAATAAATAAAGCCCAGAGAATAAGGATAGAGCTTAGATTTGTACTAATGTATCTACTCTTGTCTAAAAATTGCTAATAATTATGAATGAGAAATAACACGTAAGGCTTATATGGCGTTAATAAATCTGATATCTCTTCATTCCACAAGGTGTAAGTGGGACCCCATCAGTCAGCACCCCAGAGAGTGTGACAGACTCACTTCTTACTCTGGAGAGTCTCACGTTCCACCAAATCCTGGGGAAGGGAAGTTTTGGAAAGGTAAGTGCTCACTACAGATTCTGCTCACTTACCTGTAAACACTGCAGATACCAGAGTGTCTGGGGAAACAATAACTTTTCTTATGGACTATTACTGTATCATATGTTTATCCTTCCTCAACTAATAAGTTATTATAAGTGTACAATGTTATTACGTGTGCCCACGTTGTGGCTGCTGGTGGGTATGGTGGAACTGGTGAGGGAAAAGATAGATGCTGGGGGCTGAGGTACAAAATGGGAACCTCATCTCTAACGTCCCCAAACTTCTGCTGCCTCATGGTAGAACTGCCCTGTGTTCTAGATCTAACACGTTGTCTTCTCCAGGTGGTGTTGGCCTCACATCCTGCCAGGAAAGAGCAGCTGGCAGTGAAAATGGTGAAGAAGATCCATGCCTTTAGAAAACTTGTCCTCATTGAAAGGCAGGTCCTGGAGATGACTGGAAGGTGCAAATTCTTCCCACACTTCTATGCAGCCTTCCAGACAGAGGTAGGAGTCACCTCTCCTTCTATCATATACTCATTCACCAACTCCAAGTCCCATGTGCATTGCACACCTAGACCCCACATACTGTGTATTATACACCTTGACCCCACGTACTGTGTGTATTATACACCTAGACCGCACGTACTGTGTATTATATACCTAGACCCCACGTACTGTGTGTATTATACACCTAGACCCCATGTACTGCGTGCATTGTACACCTAGACCCCATGTACTGTGTGCAATGTACACCTAGACCCCATGTACTGTGTGCATTGTACACCTAGACCCCAAGTACTGTGTGTATTGTACTCCTAGACCCAAGTACTGAGTGTATTGTACACCTAAAGACCAAGTACTGTGTGTATTGTACTCCTAGACCCCAAGTACTGAGTGTATTGTACACCTAAAGACCAAGTACCATGTGTATTGTACACCTAGACCCCAAGTACTGTGTGTATTGTACTCCTAGACCCCAAATATCGTGTGTATTGTACACCTAAACACCAAGTACCATGTGCATTATACACCTAGACCCCAAGTACTTAGTGTATTATACACCAAAACACCAAGTACCATGTGTATTGTACATCTAGAATCCAAATATCGTGGGTATTGTACACCTAGAGCCTGAGTCATTAAGGAAAGTAAGGCAAAAAGTGGAGTGAATGTTCTCTGGGACAAACCATGTTACAATGCAAGGGGTGCAAATTAGTTTATTATTTTGCACATAAATTAAATACTGGCTGTTTTTTCCTCTAGCACACAAATACTTGATAGCTTTATTTTTACCTGAAATTTAAAGTTGATCTAGGACATGCTCTACCCCAACTATAATCTGTCCCCACTTTTTAAATTTACCTCCCCTCCAATGAAACATGGTTTTGCCCAGGTTCAAAGTTACTCCTTTTTTATGCATTGCTCTCCTTAATGACTTAGGCTCCTAGACTCCAAGCACAGTGTGTATTGTACACCTAAACTCAAAGTACTGTGAATATTAGTACATTCAGACCCCAAGTACCGTGTGTATTATACACCTAGACCCCAAGTACTGTGTATATTATACATCTAGACCCCACTACTATGTATATTATACACTTATATTACCAGTGTAAGTACATGATCGGGCAGATATATGCGTGTTGTAGACTTACACATATGTATACACACATTTGACAACCAGACAGAACAGTTTCTATTTTACAATTCTATTGTCCAATATAAATGACCCCCATTATAACAATAGTGTAATCATTACATACAGTATATGTCATATGCTTGGAACTGAATGGTCAGAATTAATCATGATGGAATTCTATCCTGTATCTCTGTCTCTTACACAGGACTATGTGTATTACGTTATGGAATATGAGAGCGGGGGCGAGCTACGTAAGTTCATGAGGTCAAGAGGTGCAGCAGACGTTCCCACCACCAGGTAAGGCTATATGGGGATATCTTGGATTTTGGTTCCCCATATATTGCTCAGCTATACAAAAACATATAAAAGTTTCACGTTGATAAATCATTTGTTCTCTTCCTTATCAGATTCATTGCTGCTGAACTGGTGTGTGGGATTCAGTATCTGCATGGAAGGGGCATTATACACAGGTAACACATAGTATTGATAATATTAATATAATGTATATTTATAGTAAACCCTGCAAGGAGGTACAGTCTATGGGCTCTACTTAGTAAGCGGTGAAGAGCCAAAATACATTTTATGGTATTTACGAAAGAGTTAACACCAGAGAAATCAGAGATGTCTCCAGCCTTAACCCCATTAATGGAGCGTACCGGAGTCCTCTATGGGGACAGCAGCGACTATCAATTCACTAGGCTGCGAAAGCTGAGATGACGTTACCTGTATTTTATAAAGGGATCCAGCTGCAGCCTCTCCAGTTTTACCCATGACTAGTAAAATATCCTCTTGGGAGAACGGTGCTCCTGGAACATTCCCGGCATGATAAACTCCAACAGTATTTTATATTGCATCACTGTGATTGGCTGCGATGCATAAAGATGGCTATTGTGCTAGGGTGACACAGATGATTTTTGATAATCATTCACATCAGTCCCTGCACCAGTGGAGCTTACAATCTATCTTCCCTAACATACAGATACGCACACTGACAGGGTAATTTTGTCAAAAGCCAATTAACCTACCAGCATATCTTCTGATCTATCGTACCAGCTGGTGACTTAATGTCACCTGGCCAATAACCAACTAGTTACCTTATAATTATTTATAGATGTGTCTGTATTGGTTTTGTATCTATTGCTTACACAAAGTTGGCTCATTTATGGAGCTCACTCAATACACATCACAAAATTCCTTGTTTGTGCTCCGGGGGGCATGGATGGTCCACCCAGCACACATCAATGTGCACACCGACACTCTACGCTCTCGGGAGATGTCTTCACCAACTAGATGTATGCCTAGGTGTGCAGAAGAATCTCAAGAGGTGCAAAAGTGTAAATGTCACATCAGAGTCCACCCTCCTACCACTGTACATGGCTGTGTAACCCCAATTTACATGCCCTGAAAGGGGCAGAAATCAGGCCTGGGTCTTTACTATTAATAGGATGCCTTCCAGGTGACCTTTCTTACTGTTCATATATCCAAAATGGTCCTGAACATACTGTAGCTTGTACTCGGGATTCTGGTGCTTTCTCCGCACACCCTCCCCATGCTAGTATATCACTCAACTATCCAAGGCCAAAAATCTTACCATTGGGAGTGCCCCTGATATTCACAAGCCACCACCAGATCCACAAACTTCTCCTACATTTGCCTATGTCACACTACAAATCACTAACTTTGCCCAACTTTTAAGACATATAAATCAATGTTGCTGGGTTATTCCAACGTAATCCACCCAACGCATAGAAGCTCCATGTAACTGTTCCCCACTACCGGTGTGATCCTTCAGTGACTCATATACAGATATTAGTTGTTTCATAGACAGAACTTGCTCTTCTTTTCTTCACAGGGACTTGAAACCAGAAAATGTACTTATGGACACCGCTGGTCACATAAAGATTTCTGATTTTAGCTTGGCCGTAACAAACATCTTTGCTGGAAAGATGATTTCGGGGAGAGCTGGTACTCTCCGTTACATGGCTCCTGAGGTGAGGAACAAAGAATCCGTCCACTGACTTCTCATATCTAAAATTAAGTTTTTATCTAGACAAATCTTTAAACATAAATCTGAACATGAATCAGAGTTAACATGTAAGTATTGCACATACCCTGACATTCCCTGCAGTTTTGGTAAAATGTGATAATGAATTTTTTCCTTCTTCTTATACAAAAAAAGTCTAAATTCTGTCGCAAATGGTGTGAAATCAGCAGCACAACGTCCAACAGAGGAGAAGCAGGTTTAGTACTAAACAGTGCTGTGGTGAACGGTCATAAATGACCTTTGTTCTTATCCTAAATCTAGGCCAGAATGTGATCTATTGTTGGCATGTTCTCATGGAAAGCACATCGCTTTTCAACATACTGGTGGCCAGTGTATAGCAGATCTCTAATCTCTGGTGAAAGGGTAGAGGAAATCTCTAATCTCTGGTCATCAGAGTGGAGCAGATCTCTAACCTCTGGTGAGCAGTGTATACCAGATCTCTAATCTCTGGTCGTCAGTGTAGAGCAGATCTCTAATCTCTTGGTGGTCAGTGTAGAGCAAAACTCTAATCTCTTGGTGGTCAGTGTAGAGCAGAACTCTGATCTCTGGTGAGCAGTGTATACCAGATCTCTGATCTTTGGTGGTCAGAGTAGAGCAGATCTCTAATCTCTGGTGGTCAGAGTAGAGCAGATTTCTTATCTCTGGTGGTCAGAGTAGAGTAGCTATCTAATCTCTAGTGGTCAGAGTAGAGCAGATCTCTAATCTCTGGTGGTCAGAGTAGAGCAGATCTCTAATCTCTGGTGACCAGTGTATTCCAGATCTCTAATCTCTGGTGGTAAGTGTAGAGCAGATTTCTAATCTCTGGTGGTCAGTGTAGAGCAGAACTCTATTCTCTGGTGACCAGTGTATAGTAGATCTCTAATCTCTGGTAACTAGTATATAGCAGACAGCTAACCCTCACATTGACTAAGTAGCAGAGCTAGGGTACCAGGAGCCATTTAGAGAACTTGGCAGTGGGAGAGGGGCTCGGCTGTTTCGAAGTTTAAAGTGATGGACCCCTCTGCCCACAGCTTTGATATTAGGCCCCCTGCATGGCTCTTGTCAGTGCCCACCTGACAGCAGTAATATCATATATACGCAAAAAGCTTCTTTATTAGGCAATGCTACTGTAAGTATAGTTTCCCATGGGTTTGTTTAACAAGTGGAGTAGAGCTGGCAAAAGGCTCTTTCCCCACTTTTTCTTATTTATCAAAGAGTTAAAGCTGGAGAAATCATAGATTAACCTAATTACCACCACTAACCGCTGTCCCCTTAGACCTCTAGGGGGACAGCAGCATTAGGTTATTCATCTTGCTGTGAAAAGCAAAGTAACTCATTGCATGAATGTTTCTACGGGATCCAGCTGCAGCCTCTCCGGATTCGCTGGATCCCGTCCCAGGAGAAAGCGCTATGTCCATGTACACAGCACTTTGTCCATTCGGCGGCAGCCTGTTTATAGGTAAATTACCTCGCTGAAGAGGAGATTCCCAGACCAGCCCCAGCATAGTAAATTGCAGCGTTACATATTGAGGGAAATAGCGCTGGGGTTATAAAAAGATCTCTTAGTCTTTTAAAACAGACTTTGATTAAACTAAGCATTACTTTGTCTTCAGATATATTGGTGTGTTGTCTTCCTGCCAGGCTGAAAAATCATTAACTAATTGTTCATATCTCCACAATGTTTCCACAGATGCTTCTTATGAAGCCATATGATGCAGTCGTTGACTGGTTCTCCTGTGGGGTCATACTGTATGAACTGGCCATTGGGAGATATCCCTTTTATTCCTGTAGTGACGCCTTGTATGCTGAGTGGTCAGTGATAGCGAGTGTCCCTTCGTATCCACATCACCTCGATCCTCACCTGAAGAACATCCTGGAGAGAGTGAGTATATGCAGATATATAGATGGATGAGGAGATTATAGAGTCACAGGACAATACTGTCATGTAGTTGTCTATATTTATAGTAAGACAAATACATACACACCTGCACTCATATTATTCCCACCTATTTATAGATACATCAATATCAGAAGGTAATAATGTATAAGGAGGCCGGGTGTGTAGATTGCTAGAAGAGACTGTCCCATCTTACAGGCAGGGCCGTAACTAGGGCTGTGCGACAGGGGCGGCCGCCCAGGCGGCGCAACGCTGAAGGGGGGCGTAATTTAGGAATATTTTAAGTTAATTTGGTTAAAATTGAGGGCTAGGGGGGCGGCATTTCTCTTTCCTGCCAGGGCGCTAGAATACTAAGTTACGGCTCTACTTACAGGGGATCTGTTATGTAGCTGTAATTTAAATATATTGTGGGCATCTATAATTCATTATTTTAATTCTTATTTATGTATTGAAAAAATAAGGCTAGCAGAAGACTTGTCTGTACAGGCAGAGTGATTAGCAGGAAAAGGACAGAGTTATTAATTCTGTTGGACTAGTCTATAGTCAGACATCACTTAGAGTATTGTGTCCAGGGGTGGAGACCTCACCTTCAGACAGACAAAAATGATGCAGGTTTTATACACAAAATCTATACTACAAAGCGTGAGCCTTATAGCTAATTAATTATGGCTTAGATGAGAGCTGGAAAAGGGAGACACAATCAAAACATTTAAATCTATGGTACTTGTTAATTATACTGGAGGCAATTGAAACATGGACTCCACTCCTGTGGTTATCTTACATACTTTATTGAGGGGGGGAGCACCCATAATGGGGGGGGGGGGGCGACTATTAGTTATTATACATAGTACTTGTCAGAGAACGGACTCACAGCTTCTCGTAGCATGTCAGCTCTCTGCGTCACATGTAGTTGTACATGTATGTGCAGATAGCGTGAAGTACTAAAAATCACAGTGTTGGTGATCTGAAGCAGAAAGGAGCCCAGAGAAGGTGGGTGGGGGGTGGGGGCTTCGGTGGTGTCTAAATAATTAACAAGCACCAGATATATTACGGGTGTTAGCAAAGTGTAGGAAGGAAGGAGGAGAAACTTGGAGCAAACTCTTACCAGATGTATTTGTAAAACAACAGTAAAGGATTTGACACATGATATCCTGATAATGAACCATTCATAGCCTACTGGAAGAGTCAGATGTCCAATTAGTACTTGTCTGCCATTAACAGTCTGTGATTTCATGTTATTTCCTTTCACAGCTCCTGTGTAAATTACCTCTGTCACGGCAGCTCTCCTCTAGAGGTATAAGGGCACATCCATTTTTCGCGCCATGTGACTGGGAAGAAGTAGAGATTGGAACATCAGATCCCCCATTTACAATGGAGCCTGTAAGTATATAGACAAGGAATTCAATCATGTTGTATACAATCTGAGAATAATCAGAGACATGTTTGTGCAGAGGAGAGTTCCTTATCCCACTTGTCAAGTAATTATAACAGCCCACATTTCTTAATGTCCTTAATCGTGCACAGATGACTTAAACCTAACTGAACTGCTCAGTGATAATACTTGATATTCACAGACAAAGGGAAATACTGAAAACATGACCAGTAAAGAATGTGAGGGTGAGGACATGCTAGTATTGTGTCCACTGTCCAAGCTCTCTTATGATTGCTCAGATGAGGGAATAAGATGAATCATCCTTGTCAACCTTTAAAAAGTAAATTCTGGGAGATCCCAGGCAGGGGGTGTGTTTGGATGCGGAAGGGGCGGTGCACGGTCAATCGCGTCATGTAGGCCCTGCCCCCGCCACTAAATTCCGTTTTTGTCGCAGGGGGAAGGGCCAAAATGACGCGATTTACAGTCATTTTGACGAGAAAGTTGCAGTATGCGGGAAACTTGCCTGCTCTCCCGGGAGTCCAGAAGACCTACCCGAATTTTGGGAGTCTCCCGGACATTCCGGGAGAGTTGACAAGTATGAGATGAACTAGAAAGCTTTGACGGGGTAAGGAAGGGATAACAGACGCCTTAAAGCCAAATCTACACTACTGTGTCTGTCATTATTTGTGCTGTCTGCTGATAGCTGTAGTAAGGTCAGGGACACAGCTCGGTAATGTCAGTAATTAGGCTGACACTGGGCACAGGAATTCCCTCTCACCTGTAAGTTCTGGGCTGGAATAAACCTTCTATAATAATAGTGCTCAGGTCAGTGGAGGAATCACCATTGGTGAAGCAGGTGCTGTGCACCGGGGCCCATGGAGATAACGGGGCCCGCTTCATGGAGAACTAGTGAGCTGAGGGCCCCAGTTCCCTCCTCTCCGCTTCCCTGCCCCGGGGCCCACAGCTCACTAGTTCCGCCTCTGGCTCTGGTCGTATCTATAATGCCGAGTGCACAGTAAACGTTCTTTTCCTCCAGTCCCCACAACTCGGCTCAGAAAGATTTGCTGTAAAAGGTCAGATAATAACAATCATACTTATTATTCTGATCCTGTATTATACTAATAATCATGTAATATCCTGCTTACAGCCACGTCAGGGCAGCTCAGTATAAATATGCCCCTTTGTTACTAGCCCTGACTGTGATTATTATATTAGTTTGTGACATACAACATACAGATACAGCATAGTGTAGTGCAGTATGCAGAGTCTGCACAGTATATAGTAATTATTCTCCATTACAGCACATGCTGGAGGAGAGCATACAGTGGGGAATTGTCCTATTAGACATACATGTCCTATGTGTATTAAATGATACATCTGCTTTATGTGTCTTCTCTTCATAGAACCCAGAAAGTACATCACAGAATCACATGAGAATGGATGAGATGCTGTCATCTGTGGATCCTAAGAAGCCACCAATATCTGACACATACAGGAGGTTGCTCTGTGGCTTCTCCTACGTGAATGACACCTGGAACACTGGGAGGAGCCATAATACATGATCAGGGCCGGAAGACCACTCCCCCCATCCAGGACATCTGGTGTAAGGAGACGAGGAGGTAAATATATTAAATGTTTTAACCTAGTGAGTTTTGCCTAGAGATTATTGGTTCTAGTCTTACCACACACATTTCATGTTTACTTGTGATTCTTTCCCTTGCAATCCATTGTAGTAGCGTTTTTCAGTACACTACTTATTCTATTTCATGAATGGAACATGTTTGTGTTGAATGCCAGTGGGTGTGCGCCCTAAGGGTGCCATCTCTTCACACACAGGGAAATTCTGAAAACAAGACTTAAGAATGACTAAATAACATGAGGCCAAACGTCATTGCATTCACTTGTATGAGTGTAAGAATAATTAAGACTAAGCGGATATTTGGGCCTGATAGAGTTGATGCATTTTACGTAAAAGAATGCAGATATAAACTACATCTGAAAGGCAAGATACATTTGTCGTAGTAAGCTGAGCTGGACGCATCTGAATGTGAGTCCAGGGGGTACATTTACTAAACTGCGGGTTTGAAAAAGTGGAGATGTTGCCTATAGCAACCAATCAGATTCTGGTTGTCATTTTGTAGAATGTACTTAATAAAAGATAACTAGAATCTGATTGGTTGCTATAGACAACATCTCCACTTTTTCAAACCCGCAGTTTAGTAAATATACCCCCTGGACTCACATTCAGATGCGACCAGCTCAGCTTACTACGCCAAATGTATCTTGCCTTTCAGTTTATTAAATATACCCCCAGGGAAGTTGGAAATTGCTCTGTTGTCATATACATGTATTTCTGTATATTTAATGATAAAGCTGTGTTGTGTCTTCTATCATAGACCACAATTCTGGACGATATAAATAGGAGCATTGCAGTGATAATATGAAAACCGGGCTGGGCTGCATCAAAGAAAATCAGACAACACCATAGATGTCATCTGTGCAGCCAGTAACATAGAACCAGTGCACTGTCTCCTTACATTACCATCACACTAATATCTCAGGACAATGATGTCTCCTTCATCCACTGCAGCTGCTTTATCATCACCTCTTGTCCTCATCATCAGAGCAAACACCAGCAGCTCTCATTTCCATCATCACATTAACGGAAAATAGCTCTGATCTCTATGTCTCAGCATAAAACATCAGCTCTTCAGCAGCCTCTCCACAAACATGAGCTGTATCCTCCATAGCAATTCCACCTGATAATTCCTTTAAAAGCAGCAATACCATCTGCTGTCTCCTCCTCAATGCAGCAAGACCATCTGCTGTCTCCTTCTCAATGCAGCAATACCATCTGCTGTCTCCTCCTCAATGCAGCAAGACCATCTGCTGTCTCCTCCACAAAGCAGCAAGACCATCTGCTGTCTCCTCCTCAAAGCAGAGGCCGTCAACTGTCTCCTCCTCAAAGCAGCAAGGCCATCAGCAGTCTCCTCCTCAAAGCAGCAAGGCCATCAGCTGTCTCCTCCTCAAAGCAGCAAGACCATCTGCTGTCTCCTTCTCAAAGCAGCAAGACCATCTGATGTCTTCTCCTCAAAGCAGCAAGGTCATCTGCTGTCTCCTCCTCAAAGCAGCAAGGCCATCAGCAGTCTCCTTCTCAAAGCAGCAAGACCATCTGATGTCTTCTCCTCAAAGCAGCAAGGTCATCTGCTGTCTCCTCCTCAAAGCAGCAAGGCCATCAGCTGTTTCCTGTTCAAAATAACTCACATTTTTTTTATTGTACATAATAAAACATAAGCAATAAATGTAAATTCTGAACATACACAGTTGTACATCTTCTGTTTTTTTTTTCCTTAAGGCAACACAATATCATAATGACCCCATTAGAAAAGAGAAAGAAAGACTGCACCAGGTAAACCATTTATCTCCCTCTCAATGAGTAATTCTCAATAAACTTTTTCTATAGGAGATATCCTGAGAGGAAGGGTGCTCCCGATCATTAAATTAATTGTTGATTCAAGTACAAAAAGAAAGAAAAAGAATGATCCTAAGGGACACTCGAAACGGATATGGACAATATAATTCATTGATTGTATTTTAAAGTCTTAAAAATAAATCTTTATTAGGTAAATTTAATAATGTCTAGTAGCGAAATATTAAAACATGAAATGACATGACACATTGATGTAGAAAAATGACTGTTAAAAAGACAAGAGTTTCTTGTCTGCCCACGTTCCTGCTCTGGATCTATTAACTCATGTATCTTTACTAATATGTTGATATTTCACCACCCCTGAAGTTGAATCAGTGTAACTCCCTTAATTGGCCCCATTCATATTTCTCCTCAATAAGAGCACAATCAATGGGTTTGCTTATTAATTTGCCGGGTACCCGTTACACTTTTCAACTGCTGGGGCTTGTGTCAATCCTTGATATAACCGCTATATTCTCCAGGTTTCACATTGGGTATAACTGACCACCTCGGAAAGTTAACCCCTTAATTATATATTCTGAGCCTGCATAGGATTAAATGATTAGCAACCTCTTTATTATCACACCATACCGCTGAGAGTAATCTGTATAAGGCTGAAATATGTGAGCATGCCTCACTCTCCTTCTCAATACTTCTATTACCACTACCCATTGATGGCGGAGAGATCAAGGCATATATTATATCTATATTGGCTGACAGAGGACTAAAGAACAAGGATTGGCACAGACAGAGCCGACGCGCGTTTCGCTATTAGCTTTCACAAGGCAAGCCGAGAATCGGGCAAGGAAGCTTTTTAGAGTGAAGAGTCCTCCCCTTTGATGACAACTTCCTTGGCAACGTTGTAACAACCAAGGATGTAAATGCTCAACCGGATATAGTTCACCGATCGGCAGACAGTACCAGGATGCAGAGTACAATGTATAGCTCAGACAAACACCAGGGGGTATATTTACTAAACTGCGGGTTTGAAAAAGTGGTGATGTTGCCTATAGCACCCAATCAGATTCTAGTTATCATTTATTTAGTACATTCTTCAAAATGATAGCTAGAATCTGATTGGTTGCTATAGGCAACATCTCCACTTTTCAAATTCGCCGGAAAACTCTCAGCTTGATACATTTACCTCCAGATTGCGAAAAATTAAAAAAATAAATACCTAAATATTTTATTAATAATAATAATAATAATATGATCATATAAAAGAAAACCATTATTAAATGTCATGCAATTCAAGTTTTTTTTTAGGCCCTGTGGATGCGAGTTTCTAAGTCTCAACATCCAGAATGCATAATTTTGTTATAAATTCCTATATCTCCCCAAGGGTCAGATCCTCTTACATATTCCACTCTATTACTCTCAACTTAGCCGGGTTGCGTCCATGATGAATCTCAAAGGGCTTCAAATGTAATGTGCTTGTAACCTGTGTAAAGACATAATGCGTTTCCCAGATTCTATTCTATTTCAATATCAACGCAATCACTCTTTGTATTGTATCTTTGTTCAAAGATATATATTTATAACACACAAGTAGCTCTCTATCTAATATGCAAGTCTCTGAATAAACCATCAGTATCGGAAACTTAGGATAGTTACTATCTTCAAAAGATTTTACATTACTGTTTTTTCTTGGAAAATCTTTTCTGATGAACAGTTCTACTTTTTCACCTGCTTCTGGTTTTGATTTTGATTTTGGTTCTGACTCTGCCTTCTACTGACCATTTTTTGGATTGCCATATGCCCTGACCTTTTCTTTGGACTTTTGACCACTTTTTGGATTTCCATCTGCCTTGACCTTTTCCTTGGACTTTTGACCAATCATTCATTATATTGACACCTGTCTGACCATTTGCCTGGTTATTGACAATTCCTGGATTGCCATCTGCCCTGACCTTTCCCTTGGACGTTTGACCACTTTTTGGATTGCCATCTGCCCTGACCTTTTCTTTGGACGTTTGACCATTTTTTGGATTGCCATCTGCCCTGACCTTTCCCTTGGATGTTTGACCACTTTTTGGATTGCCATCTACCCTGACCTTTTCCTTGAACTTTTCACCAATCATTGGATTGCCATCTATCTGACCATTTGACTGGTTATTGACCATTCCTGGATTGCCATCTGCCCTGACCTTTCCCTTGGACGTTTGACCACTTTTTGGATTGCCACCTGCTCTTTTCCTTGGACTTTTGATCAATCTTTGGATTGCCACCTGTCTGATCATTTGCCTGGTTATTGACCATTCATGGATTGCCTCCTGCCCTGATCTCTGCTCACACACTGGACCTAGTCACATTTTTTTCCAGCCTGTGCCAGTACTATTAGTATTACTCTGATTGGTGTCTCCAGCGTTTCTGGTACCGGTGTCTTTTTCAGAATAAGCCTCTATTACTGTGTGCACAAGACCTGGGAGCAACTGAGAGCCGATGAGCACTTTCAGCTTTAGGGGATAGGGTGCTGCTATAAGCGAAGACCATGAATAGCCTGGTTCTAGAGATCTAGAATTTGACGTCTTGCATTACAGTTATGGGGGCCATCTGGGGTTATATCAAAAGATTTGTGTATTTTGGGCAAACAAAAACAAAAAATGCCTATTTAGCTATCACCCCCTTAGATAGGGAAACATGTGTAGGATCAGCTGATAGAGTCATATAAAAAGCTATATCATTAAATTGTCTTTTAGATTCTTTTAAGTAGTCACCATAATCGTGGTTCACCGCACCTTTATATGCTGGCTTGATAATATTAGATGTATCTGATATTAATTCTTTACGAGCTTGAGACTCTAATTTAGAAATGTATCTATTTTAACATAGCTGCATCTATAGTGGCAGCTAATGGATCTGAAGATCCGTGAAATCTTTCAATAATTAAACTCTTACAATACATAAGGTAACATTTTGATTTAAACTTAGTAGTAATGCGCCAGTTATCATTAGTTAAAGTGTTCTCAGAGACATTAAGTTCAGAATTACTCTCTTCCCAGAGTTCACAGAGACCTCTTAGGCTTTCATTATCTCTGTTATCAAGTACTATTAGAATTGAATGGATTTTCTTTTAAGGCACAGAATCTTTTTCGATACAAGATCCTATCATAGCTATTGAGTTCTCTAAACAATTTTAAAAAATTAGGTTCAGTGCAAACTCTAAACCCCTACTTAGTATGGAAATATGTGATTCTGTGAGTATCTTTAATTTAAAGATTCCACTACAAACTAATTTTTTGCTTTTTTCTTGTTGAGTAGTTTTCTTTCTCCTCTTTTCCCTCTACATGTGGGTGCCTGTGATTGAGAGATGGGTTCTATTCCTAAATGATAGCTATGAAATGATAGCCGTGATAAACGCTACAGAGTAGTTTCATCTGGGATATCACATTATTGAATTGTTCACCACTAAAAATCCGTGCTCCTTCAAACAGGACTTAAAACTCACCTGTTCCTCAAAGCCTATCAGTCATCCACCTAGCCATCTCTCCATGCTTGATCTCCTGACCTCTCTCTTCCCCTGTCCCTGTTCTCCTCCACTGACTCCCCTTCTGTCTCTTATCTGTTTGCCCTCCCTTTAGGATGTAAGCTCTTATGAACAGGGTCCTCTTCCCTCCTGTCTCTATACCTATTCTTCTGCTCCAACGTCACTGTACTAGCTATGCTTGGAGCCCTTGGGGTCATGGTATTACTCGTTTATTGTTCTGTACTGTTTTACCCTGTAAGAGCTACTGTTTGTATTCTGTATGGCGCTGCAGAAATCTCGTGGCGCCTTATAAATAAAGAATAATAATAATATCAAACCAAGCAAGGACCTGGCCTGCCCTTATCTCTTTATTCACATCCTGTATCATGGATAAAATTCTATGTGAAAAACATATGTACAACCTTGATAATTTGGTATTGTTAAGAAACGTGAGTGTTGTATTCATGTCATAATTCTTTGATGATCTCTGCTGTTTTTGACTGTATTGCACGACTGTATATTGTACCTGTGGGACCGAAGATAAAACTGACTGTGTAGAGTCTGTGTATGTGCTCATTCATACAAGCAGAACATGGAGGCCAGGAGCTGTGCTGTAACACACTTTTTCACTAAACTGAAGAACAAACATAATGCAACACGTTTTACAGCAGGCTGCACAACAGCACCGTTAAATATCACGGTGGTGAAAAATGGTATTGCAGGCATGAACAACAAATATCTAACAGACTGAGGGGTAATTGTATCAAGGTTCGATTTTTTTCAGCGTGTTAAAATCGTGGAAAATCGCGGGTGATAACCTGCAATTTTAGTCCAAAAGTTCTCAAATGTATTAAGCTGCGATTTTTATCCTGATCTTCAAAATCGTTGGTCATCTCTGGTGCTTTGCTGCGATGTAAAACACTCCCTTGGTTAGCTAACTCTCCTGTGTTGTCCTCATCTAGCTGCGAGATTAGTAAACACATCACTGTTACACTGATCCTGTCTATAGAGCCGGAGGTCCCGGAAACTGTCAAAACTGTAAAAAATAGATCAAAGTTAAAAAAAAAAGTGTGGGGTCCACTCTATTCACTATTAACCCTAGTGCTGCCTGACCACTGCTGGTTACATAAACAGCACTAGGCAAACCAGCCGGAGTTGGTGGCACTATAGCAGGGGGACATGCGGCAGAGGTCCCCCTGCCATAATGACAAACCAACTGCAGGCTGTTCAGAGTTGGGCTGGGTTCCCTAGGGAGTGGGGTCAACTGAAAAAAAATGAGCGGGCCCCCCCTCTAGGGACAACCAGCCCAGTGCTGAAAGCACTAGGGCTCTTCCTACACCCCTGGGTGGTGGGCGTAGGGTAATAAACGGCTATATAAGTGTAAAAAAAATAAACTGATGCCATTTTGTTTTGTGGAACTACAAGTCCCAGCCAGCCAGGGTGCCATAAACAGTGTGGGCATGCTGATACTTGTATAACTACAAGCACCAGCATACCGATGGCCGCCAGGGCATGTTGGCACTTGGAGAACCACAAGTGCCAACATGCCCTGACACCCACGGCTGGCTGGGACCTGTAGTTCCACAAAAGAAAATGTTAAATAAACCACCACATCATCATTAAAACCACAACATTTAATAAAAATAATAAAACCCCAATAGAACCCCAATAAAGACAGTAAACACCCTCATTTATACTACATATTTTTATTAAAAATAATAAATCCCCTTATACTCATCACTGATGTTTTCATCTGTTAGCAGCTTTTAATCCGAAAATGGCTGTCAACCAAGTCCAAAATAAATTTGTAAAGTCCGGCTTGAAATGTCCTAAAAGAATTTGCATCCAAAAGTCCCTGCTTGAAATATCTTCTCTTCTTCTTGGGCAAAAAGCCCCCTTGTTGATTGCAGTCTTCATTTTTTCTGGGCCAGGAGGGCCCTCTTGTTGCTTGAAGTCTTTTAATCTTTAATCGCACCTTGATACATTTACCCCTGGGTGTCTCATAATAATAGAAGGTTCAATGTTGATTTTTACCATTATCTTTATGTGGCCCAGACAAAGCTCACCATTCATATTACTTACTATATCCACCCCTTATTTACTTATCTGTAAACTAACAAGACACAGTTATTAGAATTGAGCCAAACCATACTGTACCATCTATGGATTACAGAGTTACTGTACAGTCTATAAGTATATGTAGTTTTTGAATGAATAGGACATCAATAGGCATTAATAAAATGTACATTTGAGGATTTGATAGAATGCTGTACAAAGTACAGGGCTGTGCAGTAACCGTGGTTTTGTCCAGTAAGTTATTGCAGTATTAGGTGTAATATATAGTAAGGAGGTTGTGTAAGATGCAGTCCTGTGATATCTCGAAAGAGATCCTGATAAAAAATTGAAAAGTATTGCTGCTACAAACATCAAACACAGTTATGCATTTTGCAGTATCCATTAGTGATGGACAACAAGGCAGTAAAATTTTTATATTATGTATGCAATACTGTATACATATAAAGTATGGTACAGCGTGAGTGGCTACATGTAGAAATGAATGGATGAAGCCTTCATGATATTAATATACTGTACTATGATTAAGAGACTGACTCACTGACACAAGGGGTAACATTTTTGAAATTCACATACACGGTCTCAAAACTGTGTCCCAAAACTGAAGCTCGGAAGATAAGATAAAACCAGGACTCTTGATTGCACCAGGCATCCCGTGTAAACAGTCTCAGGGACAAAAATAATGATACATAAGTTCAGAGTGTGAAAGTCAAAACAATTGGATGAAGTCGTTTCAAATTAATAAACATCGTTTTAATCGGCTTTATAGGAAAATATGCGAATAGCACGCTACAGCGTGGAAGGGTGTATTACACAACAACACTAGCAGACACTTCTAAATACATTTACATTCACACATACATTTGTAAATAGTTCACCTTAATAAAGTTCCAGCACATATTATATTAAAATGTAATAGATTGAATAGTTAAATATAATAATGTTAAAACCACTTTATTGACATCTAAGGTTCAGGATATAGGAGCTGTATCATGTTTAGTGTCACACTAATCCACTTTTTACCATCAGACATCCACTACAATCTGCTAAGTGATCGCATCTTGCGTATGCTAGTTATGGTTGATAAAGGATTAATGCTCAAAATGATAGTCTTTGGAATGCTAATAGACTGATTTGAAGCAGTATTTCGGCGGGAAGACACATAGGCAACAGCTGGAGAGTTGATCCCCAGTCTTGGAGAGCTTCTTTTGAACCAACCTATAACCTGCATTATACTGGAATGTCCTAAATCCTGAACCAATGGAAAAATGCTATGACATCACACTGTTTTTTTTAATGTACCACAACTGTATATAAACCAGGCACTATGACCATCATTAAGTCTACTTTGACCACAGGCTTCAGGACTGCTGGATCCAGTGTGCTGCGTATGTATAGGCTGTACTTTATTTTATTTAATTTAATTGTTACTTGTTAAATCTTGCTTTTAAATCTCTTTTGTGCGTTGGAACCACATTGACTGTAACGGACAATCTTTATTGATAGTGACCAAATGAACATAACAAGAGGATAGACCTCAGTGGCTGGAAGCCAAGCTAGAGATGATTGCAAGAGTAAAGCAAGTATCCAGACTAACCAATGGCAGGGCTAAAGATCCATAGATGTCACAGTTAAGGATTTAAGGATTGCATATGGAAGTACAAGGACTGAATATACACTGGTACAGGAGCTTAGGAACTGCATACAGGAGCACACTGGGAATTTATTGAGCATAAAAAAAGGCTAGAGTTACTGATGCGAGTAGCTAGGCTGAGCAATAACAGCACTGGATACACACAATAGTCGTAGGAGCTTGAGAATTGCACACAGGAGCACACACGAAATATTTGAGCAGCAAACTTGGCTGGAATAGCTAGCTGACTTGCAAACCAAAGCATAGCGCAGTTAACAAGCCAAGGTCAGGGATAATGGAAGTCCACCAAGTGGTTTGCCAAAGTTAAGGTATCATGAAAAGTAGTCATAGGGTGCAGCAGAAAAACTCAGAGATCGCAGTGTGGTAGAAAACAATGACCTACCAAAAGTCCTCTATTTAAAGGGTCATAATCAGGCCTCATCAGGGGCAGCTGGAGAGTTGTAAAAATCAGGAATTCCCACTGAGCATGTTTATGGAAGCTATTTCTTCCTCAAGCCAGTGAGTGTGCTCTGGGAGCTTTTGGAAGGCGAGATTGTGACAGAAACACTCTAATCACCATGGTTAACCACTTTTTTTTAAAAAAATACTGTGAAGGTTGTAATCCATTTGAAATCAAATAAAAACATACAGAATTTAAAAGATTCTTAAACCCTTGTGTCAGTGTTAAACGCTTGTGTCAGAAAAATATACCAAAGTATAACCGATAGCTCATCAATCCTGAAGTTTGTAGTCAAAGAGGCTGTTACTGTACCAGTGGCCTGATTATATACAGTTTGGTGTCACAATGTACACAAAGATAGCACTAAGAGAGTTCTTCATTGGTTTAGGGTTTATGATGGTCCAGTGCAATGCAGGTCATAGGTCAGTTGTTTGAACTTGTGGGGGCAACTCACTCCAACAGCTGTGTAAGTGTCTTGCCTAAGGGAACCACCAAAAATCTGGTTTAAACTATCCCATTAACAGAGTATCTTTGAGAATTAATCTTATACTAATCACAACTAGCGACCGCAATTTGCAATCGCTTCTCTGATGATACCGGATTCCTGCTGGTGAAATGTGGATTAATATAAGACCAAGCATAATACATTTCTTAGGATCTACACCATAAATATCTTTAATATAGGTTTGCCTTCATATAATAAATCTCTAAGTCTTAATAATATTAGAATGTGAGTTGGAAACTTTATAAAAAGTGAACTATTTACAGGTGTGAGTGTAAATATAAGTGTATTTACTGTGTTTTCTTATGTGATTGCTCATTTTCCCTTTGTACGCCAATGCGTATAAATCGCAATTGCACAGGAAACTATAACAACTGATATTTATTATTTTAAAATAATTTCAACCAATGATTTGACTTCAACACCCCCTAGTCAATGCATCCTCATCAGCCATTCATTCACCCATCTCACATTTAACTGTGAAACGATCTTATCCACCTAGTTTCATCAGAGGATGAAACAAATTGTATCTCCACAGAAGTCACCATTGACAAACCCATGTGCTTCAAAAAACAGACACATTTGTGGAATAATAGGCACACCACAAAATCACATATGTGGACCTAAGCTTCTGAACATTCCAAAATGACTATAATTGACTAAGACTTATGTTGGATGACAGGAGTGAATTGTTTTGCAGCAAGAAAACATTGCAGCCTTTTGTGATTTAAATATATCGTCCTCATTAAGAACCGTGCCCCCCCCTTGGTGACAGGTCCTCTTTAAATAACCTATGCATAAATAATAATGACACTTTTTATTGGAGCTGTCGCTCAGTTTGAATAACAATTGTTCATGATTTCTCTGTAATGAATACAACGGAAGAACATCAAACTTCAAAACCCAGCATGATCATCGCACATCACTTGTGAAATTACTCTTTAAAAGCCAATAAAAATATCCAGTATAAATGGTGTTTGAACAAACACTAACAGCAACTTCTGTAAAGTGACAGAATAGTCATCAGGGCTTATGATTTTTCTTAATGAAAAAGAAAAAGCAATTCTCCCCTGGTGTTAGTTTGCACAAAGGATGAAAAGTGTCTTTTAGTACCAACGCCGGAGTGCGAAGGCACAGCAATCATAAGCTTTTATGAAAAGAGCGTCCGAACTAGTGACACTACCATTCACACATCCTGCACATTAGAGTTCTTCCTCAGCCTGCTCGTAAACCAAGACGGTTGCACGCTGGGTCGCTGGCGTTCATAAAACCATATGATGCCTGTTTTTTTTTTTAACAGAAACACATTATTTTTGTGTTCCACTGTTCCAGGAAGCCAACTCCCTGCCATACCAATTAAATGATGATTGAAAATACAAAACGGCTTTGCTGCCTGACTCTGCTGAACAATACGTGTAATTGTATTTCTGCGTGTCAGTGAATTTAAATCCTTTGTTGCTCTGAGGCATAGTATCAATGTGCAAGTCATGAACATTTAAGTTACTGTAAAAAGAAAGTAGCAACAAAAGAACACACACATCTTAATAGTTGATATAGTAACCAGTTAAGCACATTTCCTACTAAATTATTGTATTGAGGAGAAATTGCAATATACCCAATTTCTAAAAATTGATTGGTTGATTGTTTCTATTATTCGGAACATGTTCGGAAAAACAAATATTAATTTTTTCTGCACAGAGAAACACAATTCTTGTCATGATTGCATTTATTAAATCTCCCATATGTCTTATTTATGTAGACAATGGATACTCACTGGTGGACAAAACAATCTCAATGTCAAATGGGAGCACCAGTTTTACATCTCTCAATAGGTTCCAATTAAATCCATCTTTCCTCCATTCTGTTTTTAAGAAGTGACCAGAGGAGAGCAGGAAGCTCACATACAGTAGAGATCATTGATCCCTATAGAGAGATGTCGGTGTTGTCCACCAGGGGCGGATCTAGAAAATAGTTCTACTCGAAGCGATTAAAGGGGGGGGGGCGATTTAGACCCCGCACCCTTTTGACATCTAAGGCTGCCGACGGCTGCACACTATGTGCAGGTCAGTTTTAAACACAATCAGAGCAGCCGGGCAGCACACTGTCCCTGCCTGTCACTACCGAACGGACCTGCACATAGTGTGCAGCCGTCAGCAGCAAGCCCCTGTAGTGGGGGCAATCTCCCTGGATCCGCCATGGTTGTCCACACTATCATCGTAGCTGGTAACTACTTTTGGATGCAACTCCATCAGATTTCCTGAGCTCTCTGGGGGCTGGCTGGTGGGTTTCAGGAGACATGAATTGCAGTCAGAGGAGAACAGATGTACGGAAGGATGTGGAAGCCAAATCAAATAGTGTAGTCAGCGTAGTCAGAGCAATAGACATGGTCAGGGCAGGTCACAAGAAAATGTATTTGGTAAGAAATGCCGGGACGTTAACTGGATTTGAGCGCTGAGCTTCTGCTTCTGGAGACTGCTGTTCTGCTGACTGAGCTATTCTGGCTGCTGGACAGCTCCCTGCATTTACTCTGTGTTCTGGTTCAGTTTAACTCTTCTCCTGATGTTCCAGCATGATGTAGATACTCTGACTTCCTATATAAGCCTTGTCTGTTCCTGTCTTCCTTGCCATATTATTGTGCGTCTGCCAATAATTTAGTTCCTGCTGCTTTTGCTGCTTCCTGTCTCCAATTATCCATTATTTGTTCACCGAACTTGCACTGTCCTCAACTATGCCTCTGCCAGAACCCTTTGCCTATTTGCTTCTCTGTGTACCTATCCCGGCAGCCGTTGACCTTACTTTTATTAGCTAACCTTTCATGGCCTGCTGTTCTTCTTGCCACTAGACTCCAATCCAGTCTCCAAACTGTTACACAAACACTGCACCATGAACCATGGAACACGACCTATTATCAGGCAGTCAGAGACCCACATTTCTAAGTTTATAAATGTCCCATCAGGAATATCTCATCACATGATTTCTGTCACTGTGATAGGAGAAAGATGTCACAAGTGGAGAGATACAATTACCGGCACATTGGCAGCAATTACGGTAGGAATCTCTGCTCATTTTGCCTCAAACCTCTATGGGGTGCGAGGAACAAGGAGCGGAGATTCCAGCTATTACATCGGCGCAATGTGTCTCTATTGATGTTCCCGAGACTCCTCGAGCCATATGTGGCCCCATTGTGTTTAAATATTAAAGGACGCGGTGACCTACAAGTATCACGAGTAAAACAAACATTGTATATGACACTCACCACACACTGTTTTGTCATCTGCATCAAGATAGCAGTGTGCACGGCACCGGCCTCTCTCAATAGAGATCATTGATCTCTGTGTCAGGAATTCACTCTCTTTGGTTTACTTTAAAAATTTAATGGAGAAGATGCAGATTTTAATACATTTAGGGGTAGATGTATCAAACCTTCTAAAATGTAAAAGTGGAAGTGTTACCCAGTGCAACCAATCAGATTCTAGCTATCATTTTCTAAAATGTACTGGTTAAATGCTAGTTTGAATTTGAATGGTTGCTATGGGCAACACCTCCACTTTTACTTTTAAAAAGGTTTGATACATCTACCCCTTAGCGTGTGCAAGCCCTAAGCATGTACTCTAATTCCAATGTAGAACACATGTTCAGAAACAGAAATGTGTAACAAGTGGCAGACAGGCCTATCCTTTAAACACAATAGTTTAAGGCACCTTAAACATAAACATTTTTTTAAAAATACATGAAAATCAATGTTCAATAGAAAATGTGATGTGAATATAAAATTGGTACAACTTGTACTTATATGCTATTTATAATCACAATATAACATATCATAAAGTAACACATTTACAATAATTACACATTATTAGATGTTTTGCCTTTTTTTGTGACCCATTTACATGTTCATTATACAAGCAATGCTGTACTAGGTCTCATCATTATCCATCCATTTCTGGCTTGTAGAATAGCTTTCATTGTTCCCAATGTCCTATACAATACATTAACCTTTCTGGCCCTGTATTGCTGCAATAGTTTGTGATTCCTATTTAAAATGTATTGTATTCTGAATATTTATTTTTGTCCCAGAACATGCATAACATTATTATAATGTGGATGATCGAATCCACAGTAGGTATGGTCTAGTTGTTATTTATTGCACTTTTTTTTTAGCAGGAAAACTACTATACAATAAAATAACTTTTATCATTTGGCAGTATAAAATCTTTTTTTCAATTATACAGTGTGACACAGATAGAATTATGGCTGTTTTGCATTATAATTGCTACCGGCGAGAAACATCACAGTGCTGAATGGTACTACCTTGTTTTAATTGCAGTAATGCAAATTTACCTTTCATTACTGTAAGGCCATTATAAATCAAATTGAGAAGCATAATTTACCAACATTTGTATAACAATATATTTCAATTACATGAAGCATTGGTGCAAGAAAATTACTGCAGGTAGTGATAACCTTTAATTAACTCATTAAAAAAATGAGTTTAGAGAAAAACACTTCTTTGACAAAATGTTGATGGAAGGGGTTCCCCAACACGTACCTCCAAACACTGCAAGATAAAAATAAAATGAAAGTTGGCTATGGTTCTGTTCAGCACTGGTCACGTCCACCCAGCTTGGCCAACTAATACCTTAAATTCGCTATTGCCAAGACCCCAATATCCAGAGAAAACGGAGACAGTGCTGGGAGAAAGAAGATTGTCAGTACGTATTATTTATTTTTATTATTATCATTTATTTATTAGGCGCCACAAGGTTTCCGCAGCGCCTTACATAGTACAAACAGTAGACCATACAGGGTAAAACATTACAGAACAATAAACACTAAGTACCAATGCTTCAGAAACTCCGGGCAGACATATGGAGTGAGGGCGGAGCAGAAGAGTAGGTATGGAGACAGGAGGGGAGAGGGGCCCTGCTCATGCGAGCTTACATCCTAAGGGAGGGTGGACAAAACAGGCACGGAGGGAGGCAGTGATGCAAGGGAGAAGAAGAGACCAGGGGAGAGGGGGGAGAACAAGCAGAGTAGATGAGGTGTTAAGTGGATGGTTGGTAGGCTTTCAGGAACAGGTGAGTTTTGAGAGCCCGTTTGAAGGAGCACAGATTGGGAGTGAGACGAATGGAGCGAGGGAGGTCATTCCAGTGCAGGGGGGCAGCTCGGGAGAGCTATACGTATATCAACAGAGCAATCATGGTCTAAGGGATATGTATGATTAACATTAGATCACACAGCATAACTGTTAACCTCTCAACTTGGATAGTAGATACTGTTTATAACATTAGATTTGTCATTTGCATGTTCCGAAAAAATAAGTTTGCCTCAAATGTATAGTTGTAATACATGAATATGTCTACTCTTAGGTATAAGGTTTCCCATTGGTTCCAAGACTATGTGTGACGTCAGCACTGCAAACTCTGATTAACACTTTCTAGTGGTCATTAAAGTCCTAGAACAATTCAGAGCCACTACCTGCTCGTCTCACTCCAGGTAATGAATGGTGCTGTGCATGGGCGTCTTCTGAGATTAGAGAGAAAGTCAACACATTTTTTCCTGTTTATATCCCCCAAATTAATAATTAGTTTGTAATTTATTAATTATGATTATAATATTTTCTGCTGCGTTCTGAACGCAAAATAAGTACATATAAAGGTTGCTTCTAACCTACCTACTTATATGCTGTAGGTTTCAACTTGCCTGTATCAAGTGATTTTATAGAGATAGTCTGGGCTTTTGCATCCCCTATTTCTACAATTTTACAACTTGTCAGGCAGTTCATCATCATCATCATTTATTCATATAGCGCCAGCAATTCCGTAGGGCTTTACAATTGCTACAAACACAGTAATAAAACAATACTGAGTAATACGGACAGAGAGATAAGAAGGCCATACTCGCAAGCTTACAATCTATGGGACAATAGGAGTTTGATACATGAGGTGTACATATTGGTCCGGCCAAATTGCAAATAAAGTGCTTAGTGGGCTATATGGTCCGATTACACAGCAATGTTGATCTGGGGTCAGAGGGTTGCTGTTTTGTGTGAATTGTGTAATGGGTGATAATAGGGTAACCTAGTGAGGTTAAAAGGGTGGTTGAGGAATATTATAAACTTGCCTGAGGAGAGAATGCTTTGTAGACCAGACAATAGTCTTGTTGTGTGAGGGAGGGAATTCTATAGAGTGGGTGCAGCTCAAAAAAAGTCATGTAACCGGGAATGGGAGGATGTGATGAGAGTAGAAGAGAGATGCAGATTTTGTGCAGAATGGAGGTGTCGAGTTGGGAGATATTTTGAGACAAGTGAGGAGACATATGTTGGTGCAGTGTTGTTAATGGCCTTGTATGTTAGTAGAAATATTTTATATTGGATTCAGTAAAAAACAAGCAACCGATGTAGAGACTGACAAAGTGGCTCGACAGAGGAAGAACGGTTTGCAAGGAAAATCAAACTAGCCACTGTGGGCAAAATAGATTGTAGGCTGTGTAGGGCAGTTGTTATTTTGTTGAAGTAACTTTGCAGCGCTCTGCAAAAGAGTTAACCCTTAGCTGTAGATTTATCAAACATTAAAAAGAAAAGTGGAGGTGTTTCCCAGAGCAACCAATCAGATTCTAGTTATCATTTCCTAAAATGTACTAGATGAGTGATGGGCAACAAGAGGACCTCCGAGCCTTCAGCTGCAGCCCCAGCTCTCTGTGCTTCATTATCAGGTTTGTTTGTCTGCGGGCATCAAGTGTTTGAAACACTTGATGCCCGCAGATATGTTAATACAGATAGGTATCTCTTTCTTTAATTAAATGTATTGTTTTAACTTATTACTAAGATTATTGATAATGTGCAGACCCTTTGAAGGTTAGAGAGCTGAACCATGTGATCCTAAAACATATAAGATTGCCCATCACTGGTTTAGATCAATTATAGCTAGAATCTGATTGGTTGCTATGGGCAACACCTCTGCATTTCCTACTTAGAATGTTTGATAAATCTATTCCATGCCACAAAGAAACTGCTGATAAGTTTAAATGAAAAAAAAAATACATTTCTGCAGTCATAAGAATAGAAAAATAAATTTTATATTTTCGGATCACCTTATTGAATTGGAAATATAGGTTTGAAAATATATAAATATACATTTGATTGCCCTGCAATACCTCCTGTTACCTGTAAGAAAAATGTTCATATGTGACTCTCATTTAGATTGCTGTGAGTAGGTAATAATGTTTCTATTTAAATGTAAAGTGTACAAATGGGTTAGAGTGGCAGTACCTTGTTATCTATGCTTGTTCTATGCCGTGTTTTCATTAAAATCTGATTAGCATAGGAAACAATTGTCCAATGTTTCCTATTTTGTCCTTATTCTTTAGTATTTCATTTATCACATTATGTAAACAGAATGATACAGGAGTAAGCTTCTATTTCAGTTACGTGGTGTTCTAGGAAGATAAGGGATCTCTTTTTAACCAATTGATTTGGTTGACCAATGTGATTGCAATATTTTCTTGTTCAAATATAAAAAAAAAGAAATGCAAAGACAAAAATAACCTCACCCTTAATCGTACAGTCTCATTTCTGACCCTTGATACAAGGTTGAAATAATTGGTAAATTGCTCACGAAAAATCTACAAAAACTTAAACGTATTAAACTGCGATTTCTGTAATTCGACGCTATTCTGCGACTTGGACAGCTAAATTAAATTTAAAGTCACCGAATATCGGTGATTGGCAGAAATCCCAGGTTAATACATTTACCCCCTGAAGAGATCTACCAATGAGAAAAAAAAAGAAGACAATATTTTTGCAAAGTTCTCATGCTAAACATCCATATTAGGTTCTAAAACCTACACGTGTGAATTGCTCCTTACAGCAGTATTTTTCCAAATGAAGTAAATATAAGAGTAGGTATCGTTAATCATGGATAACTTCCATTATTCGGTGAGACAAACAGTTATATAAATAGTATGCATTAAAAGACAGTTACTAAAAATATCAATATATGTCCAAATTCTAATAATTAGTATGTATAATTAATTTTGGACAATGTAGACATACAGAGTAATTTCTACGTATATGTTTTAGATTCCGTTTTGAATGTTTAATGCTGAAAGTTTACCATACCGTATTTTCAATAACTTACAACTGAATCATCTGTCTCTACACAGTAAGACCACAACTGGTGTCAGTATTTCAACAGTTACAGACATGTTCATTAATAATGGACGATAGAGCACAGAGTCCAAACTGTCAGCGCTTTCAGAAAGGAAACATCTGATGCAAATGACTTGCAGATTAAAAATAGAAGACAGCGGAGGCAGTAATTACTTCTACAGGGACTTTGCAAACCATAAGACCAGAAGATTGACTTCCTGTAAAACGGAAATCATTCTGCAGGACTGGACCCATAACGGAAATTACAGTGACACTTACACATGATTATAAGGGTAATATCACAGATTAATGATGCAGAATGAGATTAAAATAGGTTTGCGGACGGCACAGACTAATGGTCTTTGAGGCCCATGGCAGTTGGATTTATCCAGATTATACGGTTGTTATCAAACTGTACAAAGACTGACAATAAAGTGACCTTACTTTAATAAAGACATATCAGGAAGAGAAACTTGCTTCTAATAAAATAATCATTCTGATACATTTTTTCATTAAGAGAATGATAAGATTTTTGGTCTGCAGTAAATGGAGGTGCGAATCGGGAAAAAGGATGCACGTATCTATTCATGAATTGGAAAGTACCCCCACGTGAACAATCGGTGTGAACATTTTCAGGATTGTAAGACCCGATCAGGATGCACATGGTGGAGAAAAGGTCACTTTTAAAGCCCTGACTGGTATCACTTATTGTGCTTACTTGTCCACTCTCCCAGAATGACTGGGAGACTCCTGAATTTCGAATAGATCTCCCGGGAGATCTACCTGGAACTCAGGAGTCTCTCTGACATTCCGGGAGAGCAGGAAATTCTACTGCAACCTGGCCGTTGGGAGCCAGGATGATTTGATTTGCAGCGAATCGTGTCATTTTGACCCAGCCCCGTGACAAAATCAGCATTTTGACATGGGGCGGGGCCAAAATTATACAGTCTGCTGAGCCTCCCCCCTTACACCCTCCCACCATACCACCCCACCTGGATCTCCCGGACAGAAAAGACACAGAGTTGGCAAGTAAGTTATTGTCACCATCATACATTTTATTACAGAATAGAATTGCACCTATAAATGTACTTAATCCCATATAAAGTAGAGATGAGCGGGCTCGGATATCTGAAATCCGAGCCCACCCAAACGTTGCCGATCCGAGCCATATCCGAGACAGATCCGGTTATTCCCGCCAATTGCAAAACTGAAACTGAGGTTCTGAGTCATAATCCCGCTGTCGGATCTCGCGATACTCGGATCCTATAAATTCCCCGCTAGTCGCCGCCATCTTCACTCGGGCATTGATCAGGGTAGAGGGAGGGTGTGCTAGGTGGTCCTCTGTCCTGCTATATCTCGTGCTGTGCTGGGAGCACAGCACAGCACAGCACAGCACCATTGGTACTGCAATATTACAAAGTTCACTGATTCTGCAGAATAGACTGGGAATTAGTGGAAATGATTGGTATTGAGGTTAATAATAGCGTAGGAGTGAAAATAAACAAAAAAAAACTTGTTTTTAACACTTTTTAAGTTTTTTTTTCAAAATAAATCCGAATCCAAAACCTTAAATCCGAACCAAAACCTTTCGTCAGGTGTTTTGCGAAACAAATCCGAACCCAAAACCTCAAGCAAATCCGAATCCAAAACACAAAACACGAGACACCAAAAGTGGCCGGTGCACATCCCTAATATAAAGGGTTCTTGTTTTGGGCAGAAATCATCCCACTGAAAGTGTAAGCGTAAGCCTGACTTTTGCCATTTCTAAAAACTGAGGAAAGAATGTTTGAACAAAAGTTCAAAGAAGAAAGTATTAGAGCACTCCAGTCCACATCTGTAAAACAGTTATAAAACTTAACTTTTATTTGTATCTCAAAATTAAAATATTCACCAGGACATAAAGAAGGTGAAATATAAAAACCATAACCATAAACATAAACGGATTTTGTGATTTGCCACAGTTACACAAGGACATGTGTGAATTAAAAATGATGATTTTTTTTTTTTTTGGACGTATCTTCCACCGGGGTTTCTTCAGAGGGAAATCACCAGGTTTGCAAAACAGGGGGCTCTTTATATTTACATTGGCCAATTCGTAGGACATCCTCAGTAGCCAATAGTGTGTTGCATGTTCAAAAAGTGCTGAAAATAATCCACTAATAAACCGTAGTAAGCTAATTATAAGTATAAATCAAATAGAAGGGCAGCTTCACGAGTGCAACACACATCTCACCAATGGAGGGGAAGAAAGTGCGGAGAATAAAAATATATATAAAATATACATAACATAACCAAGAGCAGATTTGGGTAGAAAATCTATATAGATCTATATAGCTCCATGGCTTAATTAATATATGTAAATCAACACATCAAGGCTCACATCCACGGATCCATATATAATGAATATAGATATAGCACAAAATGAGAGAAAGAGATTATTCTGCATGGTCTAAAACAGAGAAATTTAATAAATATGTATACATATATATATATGCATAGGCAAACTGAGGGGGGTTTCCTAGTGCCTGGAAACCCCCTCCAAGCCTGGGGCACTGTATAATTGAGGTGGCTGGACCCTGCCCCCGCTTCACACGGCTCTGCTTGAAAAGGGAGAGCTCTGTGCACCTAACAGTAGTGCACGCAGTATTGCCCATGTATATTGTAGGGATAGGAAGAGTTGGAGAGCAGCCAAGCACTGTCTAATATTATAGCATTGCCCTCATGCATGCTGGTCACGCCCACTGGTGGTGCGGTGTGGAACTCCCCCTCAACAAATCCTGCGTTTGCCCCTGATATGGTAAGATGTTTAGGGGAGTCACTGATCTAAGTGATATAAACAGCAGGATCCACATGATAAATCACAGAAAACAGACATAACTGCTGCTTTCATTTACACCTGCAGGATGTAGAGAATTCATAAGAAATATCCACCGGGACTCCTAGAGAAGTATTTGGACTCCATCTCCACCTCTGATCCCCATTCTGACTGTTCAATGCCAGAGGCTCTCAAGCTTCGGAGCTCTCCCTTGTGGACTCTTAAGTAATGTTTGGCAACCAGTGATAAAATTCTAAACCTTCCCTTATCTTTCGGTGCATTCCTGATACATCCATACATTTCTAAAAAACTCTAATAAATATTAACTTCTTTTTGCAGGGAGGAAAAGGCTCAGCACCCTCCACTCCCACGCTATCCCATTAAGGTATAATCTCCTCCACTTGAATATCATTTAAATATCATGTTCAGTGACACATCCTTTTTGTGATGTTTGCACAATGCGAGGGACATGAGCTCATCAAATCCACATTCAGCATTGGCATCCGATTCACCCACATTCAGCAAAGCTTTTACCATCTGAAATTGAAAACTTTTTCTGTCTCTGCAAATGCCACTAGTTTATGCTCTCCCCATATAACCAGCTGAATTTGCACAAAAATAGTTACGTGATATCCTAACAGCATTTCCACCCAGGGACTGTATTTTTTGCAGCTTTGTACTATAAATGACCTTTCATGCCCTATTGTTTATTTTAGGTTTATTCACTTCTACAGTTAGTCATAGTAGAATACTGAATACACCAGAATTCACGGGGACGATGGAGTCTTTAGCAAAGCTTACGTAATTTTGCAGTCTAAATTGCCTACAAATAATTAACTATAATTATCTTTTAACTATGTCACTACAAGCATGATAAACTAGCTCTTGACGTATTTGCATTATTTTACCTATCACTAGTTAATTCCAATAATCTGTTGTGCAGCATTAAAATTAGAGTTGTTCAAGTTTGATGAAATCATTTTAAAATGCTTAACGGCTGATAGCTATCACTGAACTTAAACCTCTTAATAACTCATTTAACTTCTTTTAATAATTGACACGAGACATAATTGTGGCAATAATAAAAAGAGTTTATTTTGCAAACCAATATGGTGGTGGAGAATAGAGCAGCCAGAACTATACATGCCAGGCAACCAGGATATCCCAGCATTTAACACATGGGACATCCACAATCGAGGTTGGTTTACCAAACAGCTACATGGGCGCACATATCTACCTTACTGGGGCACTCAATCCCGGGCGTTTCATGAACCCGCAACCCTTCTGGGCTGAAAGGAGCGCAACCACAAGCCTACTCATAGGGGCGGTACTTGTAATGAGACTATATCAGGTTCAGCGTGTCCATTACCGTAATGTGTGCCCCAACCACTGGCCATGGAATGCATTGCGTTTTCCAGCAACTCGCCATCCAGTATCTCCACCATCAAATGCCAGACACACCAGAAACTGGCAACATGCAACCAGAAAACAGCACGACAAGCCATAGCAGGTACGGCCATCAGTTCCTTAAAGCAGTTGTTCATTTTGGACAAAGCCTGCTATTTAGCCAACCTTCCCATGTAATCCTAAAGTGGGGACCTCCCCAGGACCGCAACCAATACCTGCATTTGTCATCACTGACTGCTTGCACTTAGAACACCCGGGTAAATGTATCAATCTCCGGTTTTGTCAACTCGCGGGAGTTCAGCGAGATGACAGCTTAAATTTAAAGCGGCGCTGCCTTGTAAAGGGAAGTTTCCCTTTACAAAGCAGCGCCGCTTTAAATTTAAGCTGTCACCTCGCCGAACTCCCGCGAGTTGACAAAACCGGAGATTGATACATTTACCCCCTGGTAGGAAATAAAACTTCAGACTCCTTGTGTAATCATGTACTCTATGTAGCACAGAAACTGAGGTCAGTCTATTCATCCCTCCCCCTATAGTGCACACCAGCTTCCTAGTGGCTTATATAGTTACAATGGTATAAGTATGGTAATATTAGACAGTGCTCTTCTCTGCATTCTGCAAGGTCTTATGGGTAGGGGGCCAAATGCAGCTAATAGTGGTGGTGGTCAAATCCTACCGGAGAACTGTAAAGGGATCAGGGCCTAAGGGTGCATTTCATGCAAAGCTAATGTGCGATAGGCAAAAACAAACTCACCCTTAATTTAAAAACCCGCACCCTGCAAACCCCCTTCCCCCCTCTCTCCATTAATGTTTATGTTCCAGTGCTTTGAAAGCTCAGCTTCACTTGGTATTTTAAAATGGTCACGACAATCTATGTTACTCATTTCGTTTTCATTATAATCAGAACCGTGTAGCAGAACGGAGGCGCGTACGAGCGCTACTGAGGGTGAGGATGTGAAAGGGGGAGGGGGCTGCCGCTGTGCCTGTCGCCATCCTTGTCTATCTTACTCGCTTATCCTCAAGCCTTCACCCAAGGATGACTCATTGTCTTCAACCTATACCATGGGAATACATCAAGATTTAAACCTTACTACATTTATCTTTAATGTTTTCTGTTTACTTCAGGGGAAAAAATTTCTCAGATTTTAGAATAAGTTTCAGTTTGCAAAAAGCCTGTAAGTCCTTGATTTCCGAATTCATGGATTGTTCTCTGGATTTCAGTTGCCTTTGACTTTAACTTGATATTGGATCCTGCTGTTGCCTGTGACACTGACTTCCATCTTACCTTTAAACAATCAACAGATCAGGTCCTGAATTGTACATTCTTGCTCCAGATCTCTTGGCTCCATAATCTGGCTTAATCTGTCTGATGTGACCTTATCCAGGAAAGACTGTATAAGATGCTGTTTCCATTTGCTTGGAGAACTCCACAGTACATCACACATCTTCTAGTCTTTAAACCAAAAATGTTCCAGTCTATTATGGATCCATGGATCCACAGACTTCCACTTTTTATCATCATCATCATCCGTTATTTATATAGCACTACTAATTCCGCAGCACTGTACAGAGAACTCATTCACATCAGTCCCTGCCCCATTGGCCCTTACAGTCTAAATTCCCTAACATACACACAGACAGAGAAAGACACACAGACTAGAGTCAATTTTGATAGCAGCCAATTAACCTACCAGTATGTGGGTTTTTTTTGGAGTGTTGGAGGAAACCGGAGCACCCGGAGGAAACCCACGCAAACACAGGGAGAACATACAAACTCCACCCAGATAAGGCCATGGTCGGGAATTGAACTCATGACCCCAGTGCTGTAAGGCAGAAGTGCTAACCACTAGGCCACTGTGCTGCACTTTTCTCATGAGTTACCACAAAAGAACATATTGTTTGAAGAAATAAGTAGTTTTCTCTGTCAAGTTGGCTGAACAGAGGCTGGTCCTGCCATTCAGCCATGTGACAAACAACAAGATCTATCTCAAATTCGGCTATAGACATGTTTGACCAAATCATTCAGATCTCGCCTTCCAGCGTTCAAGAAGAGATGACAGCACATGTCGGCAGAGGCAATCATCTTAAATAAGCATCAAAAACTTATCTCAAATCTGAAAGCAAAAGTCAGAAAGTAAGCCGAGGTCAGGCCATGAAGATAGAGGATTATACTAGGACAAGAAGCATAGGTTTTAGGATAGGGCCGACCACCACATTCAGAGAGGGCTGAATCAGACATTTCTTTGGTTCCTTTCTAGTTGTCATACTGATGTGACTTCCCTTTTTACCCTTTTAAGATTAGGGATAGCCTAATTTTGGGGCTAAATAGATTTTTTTTTTGGTCTCTGAGACCTCTTCTTTGTATCTCTGGTCCTTGAGATCCAATACAAATCAAAAGCAGATTAATTTTGTTATAATAGTTAAAAGTTTGTTTCAATAAAATTCAAAATGCAATTAAATTGAATGTATATTTCATTTTACTTAATAACAAACATTTTTGTATGACCTTCAAACAAATGAAACTTGTCTACATGTTTTCTTTGGTCTGCCATGCTTTGCTCCTGAGACATGCAATACACCTGCTTGATGTGGGCATACCGCGCTGACATGGCATGTTATAATATCTGTCAATCTTTTATATATCGGTCTTTACAGACCAGAAAGCAAATCAATAACCTGCATTTCAGTCACACATTTTTCTGTTTCATGCATTAGATTTATGCTTCCTGTCATTCCATTCAACACTTCTTGATTACATATTATATTATAGATAATATACAGCGCTGCTGGAGTGTAAGGTTATCAAAAATGTATAGGACCATAAATTGTACATCGATCAAGAAGCACATTATTTTGTTCAACAATACTGGTTTCAAAGTACAGAAATGACACTACTGCAGCCTTTCACTGACAGCTATTCCTTTGCCTCTCTTTCATGAAAGTTAATTTGCCAGCCCCTCCGTCTGGAGAGACGGATTGGGGGTGGGCAAGTGCAGCTGAAGTACAATAAGGGTGTACACACCCCCAGGAGATGTGGCCTGTTCTGAGTAAGATGCATCTGTTAACAGGTGTATATGTTGCAGGCACTCCTCTGCAAAACCTGCAATCAGCCAAGTTGAGATGGCCCTTGGGCAACAGTGAGACCTGTTGTGTGGGGTCTCCATTTAATAGTGGAGCTATTCAGTGCCAGTGATTGGAAAATTGAGGCTCTAAAATGCTCCCCCTTTCCTTGGCATTTCCCATTGACATTAATACACTCTATATGTGCACGCATGTTTTGTAATTGAGGAAAGATTCCATTCATCCGGCAGTATCAGAAAACCGTGGGAAGGGATCTAAGGGTTTTAGTTTTAGCAGACCAGTGGGACTCGTCCTTAGGGGGCCATGTAGCACCCCACTCGTCCATAGCACTCAAGGGTCTAATGAGCACACATTTCTTGCACATTGTGGGCCTCGTTCATTAAGGAAAGTAAAGCAAAATAAATGAGTAAGTTTGCACCTTAGCAAAACCATGTTACATTAGAGGGGCCAGTAAATTTAAAATGTGATGGTAGACAGAGGCTGGCTGGTAGACTTTAGCCTGGGGTTCAAGCACACAGCACTGACCCATAAGTAGCGGCCCAGCCTTAAAGGGTGTTTTTCTGTACAATATATATTTCACAAGATAAAAAGAGGCTATTTTAGTGTTACTTAATCAGCGGTACTTTATTATTTTAAATTACAAATAATGAAAATAAATATTGTAACAAAAAACACACATATATATATATATATATATTTTGTTTTTTGTTTTGGATCTGGATTAACTTTGTGTTTTGGTTTTGGATCCAATTTTTTTTCTTAAATACCGATTGTTTTTTGCTAAAATCACATATTTTTGCTTTTGTTTCCCCCCTACATTATTATTAACCTCAATAATACTAAATTCATGTCATTTGTAGTCAATTTTGACCACCTCACAGGTCACAATATTATTTTCATACACTTTCAAACAAAGACTGCAGATTTAGAAGACCAAGCCTGCCAGACCTATTATTTTTATTTCAGCAAATGACAATTAGCAATAGAGCAATGGAGCTCTCCTCTTTGTATGTTACCTATATAACACAGTACAACGTGACTGCAGATTTAGAAGACCAAACCTGTCAGACCTATTATTTCTATTTCAGCAATAACAATTACCAATTGAGCAATGGAGCTCTCCTGACTGTCACTGCAGACTTTGAAGATCACTGCTACCCCTCCTCTTTCTATTCTACCAATGACGCTGCCCAACTGCTCTACAGACTGTACTACCCCTTCTGTGTCCCTCTGTGAAATGGTGCAGGATCTCCGTGGAGGGTGGTACTTATAGAATCCAAAGCTCATGAAATCCGAGATCTGACGATGTAACATTGGCTTTTTGCCTCGTTTTCAACTCCAAGGGCACGCGAAAGTACCGAACCAGCTCGGCTCGGTACTCGGATCTGCTAAGTTCGGGTGTGTTCGGTTCTCCGGAAACCAGGCCTGAGCATCTCTAATTTTTACATGATTTGCACTATGTTTTGTCATCCTCTATATCAGCAGATACACCCCATTTATCTTCATCCCCACCACCTTCTTCTGGAATTACCTCTTGTCTTCTTGTTTCATCCAAGTGTCCTGTCAGCTTAGGAAAGAGGTTCGCAAAACTTATTAAGCAAAACTTAAGTTCACTAATAAGAGACTCTTCATTAACTTTGGCCAATTCGGAAATCGTTTTTAGAGTGCCCTCTTCAAGAAGTGTTGGATCATTTTGAATATTTTCTAAAAATCTAGGATCCAAATACTGGGTGTCCAGCACCAACTGTTTATTTTCAGAAAATCTCTCTGTAAGACTTGCTAAAATTTGGCTGGATGTTCATCAACTGAGATCTCACCCGCCATTCGTTTCCTTCTGCCAACCCTTCTCACTAGGATCTCGGTTGCAATCTCCAGGAAAGAGATTATTTCACAATTGGCTATGTCATTCATTTTTGATGCAAAATGTGTAGCTTTTTCTGTAATATTATCAAAATCTATTTTCTTTAGCTGGTCAATGGCATTCTCAACCATTTTCCATGCCACCATAAAGTCAAGACCACTGGTTTGTAACTATTTTGAATCTGGTCCAATCACATCAAAAATGGCAAGGAATACATTTGCTGTTAAAATGTTCTTGAACTCGGACAGTTTTACATATAAAGTTGTAGCTTCAGAAGTGGCCCTTGAATCACAATTTCCCAACTGTGAGATTAAAAATAAAACTTCAAGAGCATCCAGATACAGGGACTGTCTCTCTCCAAATAGCCAATTAAGGGCCTTCTCCTTTATCCAGCATCTTGTCTCACCAATTTTAAAAGATTTTTTTGTCCTTGTATTTTATGATGTTGTTTGGCCCATATGTTCATACGTTTGTGGGAATCTCCAATAAAAGATGCCATGTGATTTAATGGACCAAATACATTTTTGCTTCAAGGACCTCACAACAATCAGAAATACATAGATTGAGGATGTGGCTATAGCTCTGTGCTCATAAGCCTCCTCATGTTTGCTGCACCATCAAATTACTCACCAGCAATTTTATGCTCCACATACATATATATATATATATATATATATATATATATACAAGTTAACCCGTGCATGATACTCATGCATTCTAGTCAAATCAAGCTACTTAAGGTCTTAAAAAGGTTCTTGTCATGCATTTGGGCCTAGCCCAGGCCTCCTCAGGGGAAGAGTGTTACTTCCCGACGCAAGCAGCCTTTTTAATGTGTGTTCATGAGGTAAAATTACCTCACGAAAATGAGTTTGACCCCCCAACTCGTAAATTTAGCCTTTACTACCCCTCCCACGGGGGGAAGGGGGGATGATGGAAGTTAACTGACTTGACTATTCTAATTTTTTTGTCAAATAATGTCAGTATACCAAATTTCAGGTCAATTGGATGAGCCCTTTCTGAGAAAATAGTTTTTTCCACACACACACACACACACACACACACACACACACTAACGCACGCCTCTACACATGTGTGTTCATGAGGTAACATTACCTCACAAAAATGAGTTTGAGCCCTACCAAATTTCAGCCCTTTTTGAATTTTTTTTCCCACACACACTAAGAATTTAGTAGGTCAGTGTATAACTCCGCCCAGCAGGTGGCGCTGCAACTTGGTTTTTTTTTTTTCACACACACACAGACAGACAGTTGCCACTAAGCATTTATATAATAGATAATCTCCCACCATGTCTGTATTTTATTTATATTTTCCACCATCCAAAACATAGATATAATATATGTCTGTCTTCCCTTGCCCTGATAGGTAGTCAAATGTGCCCACACAATGTGGCTAGCCCACAGTAAGCTCCGCCAGCTACTGGCCTCAGTCTCTCACGCCGTCTTCAAGGGAATGGATGACTAGCATGCAGATTAGAGATGCTCAATGACCCCTGTGTTTTGGTTTTGTAACTGGATTACCTTCGGGTTTTGGTTTTGCCAAAACCGCCCTTGCGTGTTTTGGTTTTGGTTTTGTTTAGCTATTTTTTACAAAATTCCATTTTTTGGGCTAAAATCACATAATTTAGGTATTATTTTGTACCTACATTATTATTAACCTCCCTAACACTAAATTCCAGTGATTTCCATTCAATTTTTAACATCTCACAGGTCACATACAGATCAATATGCTTTTCATACACTTTCAGCCAAATACTGCAGCGATCTGGCTGGATGGTAAGCGACAGAGCAATGACTCAAACACATGGAAGTTCCTACCACATCTAGGAAACATTGGCACACAGCAGTGGCAGAAAAGAAAAGTGGTGCAAGATGGAATTGTCCTTGGATCATGAAACCAGTTATGGTTCATTTGATCACTCCACCTATTTCTTGGATAAGTGAGGTAATTCTACAGCTAATACATGGCAATGAGCGCTGACTTCCCGGGATGCGTGCTTTTATCAGACACACCTCAATCCAGGGTGCCAGACAATGCACTAAAAGGAGCCATTGTAATTCCCAGCAAAAAGTGTATATAACACCGTACAGTTTTTAGTGCAAATTCAGAAGAAAAGCCTGCAAGGACTAGTATATTTGTATTTCAGCAATGACAATTAGCAATGTAGCACTGCTCTTTGTCTGTTACCTATATAACACTTCTGAATTTGCCTGCAAGGACTAGTATTGAAAATTTTAGCAATGAGAATTAGCAACGCAGCTCTCCTTTTTGTGTTACCTATATAACACACTTTTTGAGTCAGAATGACAAGGCCTTGCATCATCATGAATGACCTTACAAGAAGATACCCCACTGACAGTTGCAGAACTAGCACTCATAGAGAAAAGGCGAAGGCCTGATTCTTTCGTTGCCACTGCGTGTGTAGAATGGTATGTTGGCAATTTAATTTTTTTCGGTACTTAACTATGCCTTGATTATAGGTGTTTATTCCTTGACCAAGGTAAAAGGTGTTTTTTTTTTATTTTGTTTGCTGGACTTAAAAACACTATGTACTTTTACATAGGCTTTACCAGATGAACTACAGGGATTACTATCATCATGACTGGTGGCAGCAGCTGCTTGGTGCTCCTGCTCTTCTGTATACTGCTGTGAATCCATTTTGATAACACCGTACACTTTTTGGTGCAAATTTAGAAAAAAAGCCTTCAAGGACTTGTATATGAGAATTACAAATTGAAGTACAATATTTCATTAATAAATGACGCGGCCGTATCGCAGAAGATGTGATGCGGCTGCCTGTGTAGTGGACAGCATTCTGTATATGTGGGCGGCACCACATTCACTATGAGGCAGCCCAAAAGAGGTACCAGACTGACCGGCCCAGGGGGCATATTCCCCCCTGCCCCTCGGCCCAGCTCGCCCCATATTTCTAGATCAAATTTAAATTTCAGTGTAAAAATAAAGCTATCAAGTATTTGTGTGCTGCATGAAAAAGCAGCTAGTATTTATCTTATACAAAATAATAAACTAATTTACACCCCTTGCATTGTAACATGGTTTTGTCCCGAAGAAAACTTACTAATTTTTTTGCCTTACTTTCCTTATTGAATCCTGTGATAACTTTGTAATCTTTGTAAAAAGACAGTTTCCTTCCTTTGTGGGTTTCAGGATGAATTGACCTTGGGCGTTGCTCGCTCTACGGAGTAGAGAACGCCTTTCATGTAAACCTTGCTAGGAACAAGCCAATTATCATATTTCTACACTGAAGGGATATGGCAGCACTGAAGGAAATAAGGACATTAACATGACTCTAGCACTTGATTAAAGTAAAACTAGAAATTAAATGACTAGAGGTATATCAAAAAGAGATTTTAGATGGGCCTGTTCTCCGTCCAGTAATATATTTGGCAAGAGATATAAGAAAGAAACTTTATGTAAGTAAAATGCACTCTCTCTAACATTGAAACTTTTACTTGTCTAATTTTGTCTAGTAAGTGAGATGCATATGCAATCAGGGGCAAATGCAGGATTTGTAGAGAGAGGTTTCCACGCCATGATGCTAGTGGGTGTGACCAGCATGCATGGGGGAGTGGTAAAAATTGTAGACAGTGCTTGGCTGCTCTCCAACTCTTCCTATCCCCATCATATACACAGGCGATGCTGCGTGCACTACTGATAGGTGCATGCAGCTCTCCCTTTTCGAGCAGAACCGTGTGAAGCAGGACATACCTCCCAACCGGCCCTACAGTCAGACAAAGTCCTAATTGAGTGTGTTAGAACAGTTGGCAGACTGTCCTGCTCTCTCCTACCTTTTCTTGCTGCTTGTTGCTACTGCTCGTGTCATTGGCTCAGTTGCTGCTTCTCTGGATCCTGGAATGTTGGGTCCCTGTTTGGAAAAAGTACAAGTACCTAATATAGAAACCCCAGCAATGAATGAACACAGTAGGCAGAGCAGCCCAATTTTAAATCAAAAGCACTCACGTTTAATAATTAGACCTCTCAGCAACCAACCCGGACAGTAAATTAATGTCATTCACCTTAATAAAAAGATCCTTTTGCCCCCAAACAACCCCAACATTAAATTAATAGTATTTACATTTAATAAATAAACTTATTTCCTCCCAAACATTAAATAATTAGCATTCACTTTTAAGAAATAGCTCTCCTTCTCCCAAAACTCAGCCAGGCATTAAATTAAAAGCACCAAACCCACCTGAGCATTGAAAGAATAGTCCCATCATCCCACCCCTGATTGGTCTGCCAAAACTCCACTCTTAAAATAAATATCCCCAACCTTCACCCCACCAATAAATTAAAAGCGCCAACTCTCAACCTGCTATAAAATTAATATTTCACACCCCATCCACATCACATAAAATACCCTCCTACATTTACATTAAAGTCCCTTTCCCCCTTCCCCAAACTTATATTAAAAGTCCCTCCAAGCCTATGTTTACAAAGGAACTATTATACTTATACATGAAATCCCCCCACTTACATTAATAGCATAAGAGAAACCCCCAACACACACACTCACACTCACACACTTACCCTCTGCATCTAGTGCTGTGTCTTGTGTCCTCCTGCTGCACACATGAGACAAGCAGGTAGTGGGAGAGAAAGGGGCGGGGACACACAGCAGGAGAGAGAGGGGAGGGGACACACAGCAAGGGAGAGAGGGGAGGGGACACACAGCAGGAGAGAGAGGGGAGGGGACACACAGCAAGGGAGAGAGGGGAGGGGACACACAGCAAGGGAGAGAGGGGAGGGGACACACAGCAAGGGAGAGAGGGGAGGGGACACACAGCAGGAGAGAGAGGGGAGGGGACACAGCAGGAGAGAAAGGGGTGGAGAAACACAGCAGTGGGAGAGAAAGGGGCGGGGACACACAGTAGGAGAGAAAGGGGCGGGAACGCACAGTAAGGGAGAAAGTGGTGGGAACACACAGAAAGGGAGAGAGGGGAGGGGAAACACAGCAGTGGGAGAGAAAGGGGCGGGGACACAGTAGGAGAGAAAGGGGCGGGGACACACAGCAAGGGAGAGAGGGGTGGGGACACACAGCAAGGGAGAGAGGGGAGGGGACACACAGCAGGAGAGAGAGGGGAGGGGACACACAGCAAGGGAGAGAGGGGCGGGGACACACAGCAGGAGAGAGAGGGGAGGGGACACACAGCAAGGGAGAGAGGGGAGGGGACACACAGCAAGGGAGAGAGGGGAGGGGACACACAGCAAGGGAGAGAGGGGAGGGGACACACAGCAGGAGAGAGAGGGGAGGGGACACAGCAGGAGAGAAAGGGGTGGAGAAACACAGCAGTGGGAGAGAAAGGGGCGGGGACACACAGTAGGAGAGAAAGGGGCGGGAACGCACAGTAAGGGAGAAAGTGGTGGGAACACACAGAAAGGGAGAGAGGGGAGGGGAAACACAGCAGTGGGAGAGAAAGGGGCGGGGACACAGTAGGAGAGAAAGGGGCGGGGACACACAGCAAGGGAGAGAGGGGTGGGGACACACAGCAAGGGAGAGAGGGGAGGGGACACACAGCAAGGGAGAGAGGGGAGGGGACACACAGCAAGGGAGAGACGGGTGGGGACACACAGCAAGGGAGAGAGGGATGGGGACACACAGCAGGAGAGAAAGGGGCGGGGACACACAGCAAGGGAGAGAGGGGAGGGGACACACAGCAGGAGAGAAAAGGATGGAGAAACACAGCAGTGGGAGAGAAAGGGGCGGGGACACAGTAGGAGAGAAAGGGGCGGGGACACACAGCAAGGGAGAGAGGGGTGGGGACACACAGCAAGGGAGAGAGGGGAGGGGACACACAGCAAGGGAGAGAGGGGAGGGGACACACAGCAAGGGAGAGACGGGTGGGGACACACAGCAAGGGAGAGAGGGATGGGGACACACAGCAGGAGAGAAAGGGGCGGGGACACACAGCAAGGGAGAGAGGGGAGGGGACACACAGCAAGGGAGAGAGGGGAGGGGACACACAGCAAGGGAGAGAGGGGTGGGGACACACAGCAAGGGAGAGAGGGGAGGGGACACACAGCAAGGGAGAGAGGGGAGGGGACACACAGCAAGGGAGAGAGGGGAGGGGACACACAGCAAGGGAGAGAGGGGCGGGGACACACAGCAAGGGAGAGAGGGGAGGGGACACACAGCAAGGGAGAGAGGGGAGGGGACACACAGCAAGGGAGAGAGGGGCGGGGACACACAGCAAGGGAGAGAGGGGTGGGGACACACAGCAAGGGAGAGAGGGGAGGGGACACACAGCAAGGGAGAGAGGGGAGGGGACACACAGCAAGGGAGAGAGGGGAGGGGACACACAGCAAGGGAGAGAGGGGTGGGGACACACAGCAAGGGAGAGAGGGGAGGGGACACACAGCAAGGGAGAGAGGGGAGGGGACACACAGCAAGGGAGAGAGGGGCGGGGACACACAGCAAGGGAGAGAGGGGTGGGGACACACAGCAAGGGAGAGAGGGGAGGGGACACACAGCAAGGGAGAGAGGGGCGGGGACACACAGCAAGGGAGAGAGGGGCGGGGACACACAGCAGAGGAGAGAGCGGCGGGGACACACAGCTGGGAAGAGAAGGGCAGGGACACACAGCAGGAGAGAAAGGGGCGGGGACACACAGCTGGGAAGAGAAGGGCAGGGACACACAGCAGGAGAGAGAGGGGCAGGGACACACAGCAGGAGAGAAAGGGGTGGGGACACACAGCAGGAGAGAGATAGCCGTGAACAGTGCAGACAGAAATGATCTGCACACAAGTAGCCTGTCCCAGGGGCAGGGTCCTGCCACCTCAAGCATACAGTGCCCCAGGCTGGGAGGGGGGTTTCCAGGCACTAAGAACCTCTCTCCCCTGCTATGTGTCCCCATCCCCTTTGGTTGGCCTATGGCAATATATATTATTATGCTATACAGATGGAGCTGGGTTGATATTAACAGGTGCAACACAGCACCATCTATTTCTTTTGAACTTTTATCTACTTTTCTGCAATATTTCCTACCTTTGAAGGTTATATGCACCTGTCACCTTTACCCCGGGAGGGGAGCGCTGTCCCCTCCTCACCCTGTTGCGGTAGAAGAGTTGGATGCAGCGGCTCCCAGTCACTGATAGGTTTGGCGCGTGCTGCATTACGTGATCTGGTGCAATGACCTCAGGATGAGATCCTTGTACATAGTGAAGAGCAGGAGAATACTTACACTGTACACAGAGCTGGGTTAAGACCACATACTGCTGAAGATGTTATACACTTGCCACTTTTGCTATCTGTGTAATCTCCCTTGCATATGTAATCGTATAATCACAACCTCACCTCCCCTTGCGTTATTTAGATCACACCTTCTCCAGTCCTTCTTTACTTAAATAACATACAATCCCCACAGAGATCTTTTCTCGGTAATTATGTAGCAAGGCTGTATATATACTATAGAAAACCCACAATCACAGAGCAGATATTCTCTATAAATAAAATTATATCTTTTGCTTGCACAACAAAGTTATAACATATGTATATCTCCTAAACATAAATGCAGTTTAGCAAAGATGATACAATGAGTTTCCAGTCTATTACCACTTTTACTTCAGTATATATATATATATATATATATATATATATATATGTGTGTGTGTGTACCATCACATTTATTTATATAGCGCCACTAATTCCACAGTGCTGTACAGAGAACTCATTCACATTAGTCCCTGCCCCATTGGGGCTTACAGTCTAAATTCCCTAACATACACACACACACACACACATACACACAGTTAGCGGCCAATTAACCTACTAGCATATTTTTGGAGTGTAGGAGGAAAGTTTATTTACTTGGCTGTAGGAGTTGTTTAGTCAGTCTTTGTGTGATACAACATTTTGGACATCTGGTTGGGTCGTAGAGTCCTTCTGATATTCTTGAGTTGTATATTCCTTTATTCCTAAATTAGGGAGAAAAGCCAAGAATCTATGGGCAGCATGGTGGCTTAGTGGTTAGCACTTCTGTCTCACAGCACTGGGGTCATGAGATCGATTCCTGACTACGGCCTTATCTGTATGGAGTTTGTTTGTTCTACCTGTGTTTGCGTGGGTTTCCTCCGGGTGCTCTGGTTTCCTCCCACATTCCAAAAACATACTGGTAGGTAAATTGGCTGCTATCAAATTGACCTAGTGTCTCTCTCTCTGTGTGTGTATGTTAGGGAATTTAGACTGTAAGCTCCAATGGGGCAGGGACTGATTTGAATAAATTTTCTGTACAGCGCTGCAGAATTAGTAGCGCTATATAAATAGCTGATGAGGATGATTAATCTCTTTTTGAAGTCTTCCCTTCTGAGAGGGGATTTTTGTCCCCTCCCAACCTCTCTGGTGGTTTATTATTTTACTCCAAGTGTCTTCCACTTCCTTCTGGAGTATTTAAAAATCATATTTTGCTCCTATTAGCTAATTTCTGAAAATATATATTTTACCATCAAATACCATGTTTAACATGTAGCTAAAATGAGAGTAAATAAATGTAAATACAATGGAAATTCAAGAACTATAGTCAGATTTCATCTAGGTCAAGGACCAAGAAATTTGACTCTGAATTATAAAAGAAATACATTAAACAGTGACAAGTGAGTCAAGCATTTAAAAGCTATACTTTGTGTCTAGAAAAATGCAAAAGTGATCAAGGCAATTCTATGTTTATAGTAAAAAATAAATAAATTCAGTATGTGCATATTTTTATTATTACTATTTTACAACATAGACGTTTTTAATATTCTTTTATTCTAAACTGGAATAATATTTTGGCCAAAATATGCAATATTTTACCAGAGACACGTAATGTATTGTTCAGGTTCACCGAAATGTAATTATTGGTACAAACATCTTTACGGTTTGCTTCAGTTTAGCATTCAGTGATCTTTACCTTCCAGTGAATTTTCTTAATTTGGACATATTTCTAATTTGGTCAGTACTTCAGTGAAACCTAAGGGATTTTATAAGTGTTGTTCTTGGCCTAAAAATCCTATATTGAGCTCAAAAAGTATCTCTAAGACCTTGGTCTTAAAAAAAAAATATATACCTTTTAAAGGGAATACTGCTAATTAACATTCAAATGGTTGGATTTTTTTTTTCTTTAGAGTAAATTATAAACACCAAAAAAGCAACCTGCACATTTTTAATAGTTTGTTCTAATTTGACAGCTGGATATAATAGCTATATCTGCACATATACTTATTAACCATACCACAGAAATAAAAAATCAATATCAAATGCAACATTATTTTTTTTTTAAATAACAGATATTCAGACATAAAGGATCCAAGTCTGTAATGAGATCCAAGCTAAAACTTACAATTGTTTTTTTTAACCAAAAATTAGATTTTTTTTTAAACTCCAACAGGAATTTAATTTTGAATAAATATTTTATATGCATTGATAAAAAAAATTCTACATATAATATTATTTCTACACATCAGGAGTCAAACAAAGGACAGGATCCAAGGCAGCATCAATGGAATTCTGTAGGGAGATCATATAAAAATGTGTAGATATTATTGACTCGGTACCTAAAATAATAGATCAGGATGGATTAGTGAATGTAACTTATTTAGATTTTAGCAAGGCTCATCATATGTTATCCCACAAGAAATTCATTCAGAAAGTGAAAGCTACTTGGATTTAACGGAAAGATAGTGGAAGGGATAGATGTTTGACTAAAGGACAGGAGACAGAGTGCTGTAGTCAGTGCTCAGAGGAAGTTCTGATATTTGCATGATACAAATTGTTAGGAACCCCTCCAGCCGGCACAACACAACCCGGAATCTACTCTGCCAATCAGGTGTTCACTGGAGCCCCTGATGGTGGGGACAGACTGGGCCGCAGACTGACAGAGGGTCGTGAAGTGTGTACCAGCTGGGGAGAACCCAGGCAAGCTGAGTGAGGTCCACGCAGAGGTCAAGGGCCGGCAGCAGACAACAGTATCAGTAAACAAGCTGAGGTCAGGGGTCACAGGCGGATAGCAGAAACGGTAAACAGGCCAGAGATCAGGGTCACAGGATACACAAGCGAAGTCTAATTCAAAGCCAAGGGTCATACACGGGAAATCAGTAGCGGTCTCAGAAGACTAGAACAGGAACAAGCAGGTCAGCAGACTGGAGCACAGAAGCTATAACCGGCAATGAGGCAGCAGACCTCATTGCCTTAAATACAGACACAGACCAATCAGCAGTTGAACACACTCCTGCAGACTAATTACAAGTATCCAGCAGGGCCAATCAGGGCTTGTCCCTGACCTACACAGTTGCAGGCTAATGCCTGTTAATCAGCCTCATAGACTGACTGCTATGCGCATGCGCCCGGCTACCAGCACCGCCGGGACGCAGCGCTAGTGAACTAGCGTCCGGCCGTTGCCCTGGTGACGGCCGGACAGGAAGAGGAAATGACGTCCCGGTCGCCAAGGTGACGACCGGGACGCTGGGGCGCATGAGAAGCGAGCCGCAGCGGCTGTGAGTGCCGCCGCGGCTCGTGACACAAAGATTTGTAACAGGGTTGATATTTGAGAAGGAATAAAATAAATGCAGAGTGATTAAGAAAAAACAGAGGAAACGACTGAAGTTTGGAAACAGAGGCTTAATATAACAAAATGTGAAATAACTGATATAGTTTTTTTTCTGAAATAATAGATGTGTGACACAAAAATCAGAAAGTAGAATACAGAATGAATAGCAATGAATGGTACTGAGCCGAAAATATAAATTAAATAACTAAAGTGTTTATATTTAACTAAATATGACCGCTATGCTGTCTCTCACCCCTCTGCAGCAGATTGCCATGTTAGGAGGGAGGTACTTGTTAATCCACATACTTCCTTTTAGGTCCCAAATAAGGAACAACAGCTCTAGGAACCTCTTTTTTATCTCTTTAATCAGAGTTCATCAGAAATGATGGGAACATATGTATTGTGAGTTAAAAATTTTGTGGCCAACAAATTGGAAAGTAACAAACAAAAGAGCAATAACTGATTAAGTATCTTTGCATTTGAGAACACACTGAGAATGATTTTGGCACATTCTTCTGGGCAGATTTTTCTAGGTTGTCAGGTTAGTCGAATGATGCTCATATACTCTAGTCTTCAGATAGTACCACTGGTTCTCAATTTTTGTGAGAACAGGACCAGACTGGGGTCATTGTAGGACATTCACTCTTTGGTTCTTGAGCCACTCCACCAGTGATAGTTTTGGCCTTGTGTTTGGGATCATTGCTGAGCTGAAAGATGAGCTTTCACACAAGTTTAAGGCGCCAATGGTTAGGGGGCAACTAAAACAATGAATGAGTGGCATAATATCACTCATCCATTGTTTTTAATGCCCCTGTGGCATCACCACATGTAGCTAGGGGAGGGCTGGCAAACTTGAGACCGGGGGGAAAAACTCGACTCAGCAGCAAATTTTAAAGGAAAAAAACGCAGGTGACCCAGTGACCCAGCCCAGGGTAGCCCATTATGGGACCGTCCCGGGGGGCAGATGCCCCCTTGCCACCCAGCCCAGCCTGCCCCTGCATGTAGTGGAGGAGATGTAGCAGTCAGCGTCTTACTTGTGAAGCTACCAACTCCTGCTCCTCCATGTCTGTTATGGCCTGGGAGTGTGGCAATTGGCTGTGATGTCAAAGCCAAGTGCCACAATCCAAATGAGGAGCAGAGGATACCGCCCCACCTGCTGCCTGCTAAGGTACAAAGCAGTGGAGGTGGAGGCACAAGTTACAACTATAGCCAGAGGAGGGATGCATTTCTGAGAAAGAGGCACTTCCTAGGGTGCCCTCAGAGCTGTCACTGCTCAAAAGTTTCCTTCTCATTTGAGTTCTGAGAAACATCATTTTATAGGCAGCATTTGAATGATTTAATGTAGCATCAGGGGACAGGAGACTCTCAGGTAGAGGCTCTCCTGAAGGGTCAGGAGAGAGTTGAAGCGACATGGGAGAAGTGAAGGGACAGGGGAGTGGTGAAGGGAAGTGGTAGAGGTAAAGGGACATGGGAGAGGTGAAGGGACATGAGAGAGGTGAAGGGACGTGGCAGAGGTGAAGAGACATGGGAGAGGTGAAGGGACGTGGCAGAGGTGAAGGAAAGTGGCAGAGGTAAAGGGACATGGGAGAGGTGAAGGGACATAAGAGAGGTGAAGGGACGTGGCAGAGGTGAAGGGACATGGGAGAGGTGAAGGGACGTGGCAGAGGTGAAGGGAAGTGGCAGAGGTAAAGGGACATGGGAGAGGTGAAGGGACAGGGGAAAGGTGAAGGGACATGGGAGAGGTGAAGGGACATTGGAGAGAGGAAGGGACGTGGCAGAAGTGAAGGGACGTGGCAGAGGTGAAGGGACATGGGAGAGGTGAAGGGACAGGGGAGAGGTGAAGGGACAGGGGAGAGGTGAAGGAACATGGGAGAGGTGAAGGGACAAGGGAGAGGTGAAGGGACGTGGCAGAAGTGAAGGGACGTGGCAGAGGTAAAGGGACATGGGAGAGGTGAAGGGACAGGGGAGAGGTGAAGGGACAGTGGAGAGGTAAAGGGGCATGGAGAGGTGGAGCACACAGGGGAGAGGTGAAGAGACTGAGGAGAGGTGAAGAGATATGGAGATGTTGAGCACACACAGGGGATTTCCTTGCACAATTTAATATGCATTTGTGTTTTACTACATATTGTTAAAAAGAAAATCAAAAATGAAAATCAAACTATTACATTTCTGGGACCTACAGGCCTCCAGCCATTCTGTTACTTATACCACCTCTTCTACAATTCCAAATATTTGTTCATCTGCAGACTTTTCAAGGCTCTGGATAATAAAGGAGGACTATAATCAGCCTGGCGTGTACATGGACAGATACAGAGGAGCAAGGGATAGATAAACATGTTTACTGTGCTGACAGCATCTCGGTGATGGTTGCAGATCGTGGCTTTATTAATTTCTGGGTGAACGAGCACACACAGACAACATATATGTACATGATAAGATGGCTGCTGCATTTTACAGAGCAGAAGGAATCAACACAACCATGCCGATTCAATAAGCAAGAACACAATGGGGGAGAGGGGTTGGTGAGTCAGCATTGATGGACGAATCCTCCTGCTTTATTATCTGGATCAGCATAGGACAGCTCCTCCTCCTCCTCCTCATCATCATCAACATCTTTATATATAAAAGACTAACGCCGCTCCTCACCTTTATAAATACACACACAAACACACAAACAAATTGGGCAAAATGTTTACAAATGACTCTTTTGTGTACATGACTATTCCTACTGACTAGATTTTCCTAATTTCTTGGGCATTTTTTGTTTAGTTTATTTAGGTTTTTTGTGTGGCAGTTACCATTTATAACGACCTTTGCTATTCCAAATTGACTCAATTTTCTATCCATTTGTTTTATTTGCACTTTATGTTAAATTAATAAGAATATAGTAATTAATTGAAGAAACAAAGTGTAACTGCAATGCCACCTAAAAGGTAAATGTCTGTTGTAGGAGTAACTGCACAGCAAGAAGCAGCAAAAAGACAAAGGGTGGAGCGAAATGGAGCCCGATGAAAAACTATGCCTGATGCCCAAAGACAACGCAAACGTGATTGCCATGCAAATATGACTCCTCCACAAATTGCCCATTACAGAGAAAACAATCAAGGAGAAAACAGGACAGAGGAAATATCACATCAACGCCTACACAGTCAGCGAACACGATACCACGCCATTCTTAATGTCGGTAACTTGATGACACAAATATTAATGCTCATAGCTGTGGTCCCATGAACAGTATTTGGGAATTTTGCCACGCTAAGCATTTTGCGGCTGAACAGCCACCTGACAAACTCTTCAATTAATGCTGCCACAAGGGTAAAGTCAAATTGGATGCAATAAGGTCTGCCCCTGTTGTTGAGCACTTAATGAAAGGACAGCTTGAACATTCCAAAAAGTTCTTTAAAAACATAAGATTGATTAATAGTGCTTTAGCATTTGCGACTATGTGCTAGGTGCTAATATTGCCAGCCACCTGGCTACGGTCTCTATTCTTTCTGAATTTACAGTCAAATATTTACCATTGAACAGAAGGTTTACATCCAGCAAATGAGGACCAACGAAAGTTTGCGCAACTGTATATATTAGACCCAGATGAGGCTGCAAATAAAAGAATGAGTATTACACCCAATGAGGAGTGCAATCCTGATCTAATGCAAGAATAAAATGATGCCCAGAATTTAACCATTACCAAACCAGGATCCTACATCATCTTACTCTTATTTTTTCCGTCATGTTGATGGGCTTTAACTAGTTTATTTATATAGCGCCAGCAAATTCTTTAACTCTTTACAACTGGGGACAAACACAGTAATAAAACAATACTGGGTAATAGAAACAAAGGAGGGTCTTACACCTAGTCGCTTCATGTGAGGTTAAGGACAGAGGAGAGGGGTGCCCAAAAGTTTCAAATTATTTTAAACATCATTTATATAAGACAGGTGAACACATCATATACACAGTTGCATATTATAATATGCATCCTTAGAATGGCTGTCTGTGTCACAAGGGGACCATGGACAACCTAGCAAACTTATTGTACTTATTTTGTTTTCTACTTAGCGAACCGTGTCATTTTGGTCCTGCGCCCACTGTAAAATGATGCATATGCGCCATTATATCACTGGGGGCGGGTCCAAAAATGATGCTGTTTACTAAGCCCCACCCCCTCCGACCATACACCCCTCCTGCCTTCAAAGAACTCCCGGAGGTGACCAACATAAAGTTGGCAAGTATACTCTAGGGCTGAGTATGACTCCAGACCTAAATATTTTCAACTTTGACATCACTGGGCCTCATTTATGAACATAAAATGGCTGAGGCTCAGATCAAAATCGTTCCTCACATGTGTGTATGTCATTCTTCAACATCATTATTGCGGATTTAAATTGCTTAAAGTGGACCTGATGGCTTCATATGGTGGAGGCAGCCATTTTGTGAGCTCAACCATTATTCATTCAAGTGCAACCTACCAAAAACCAATGACCTCCCTCAGACAGACTGCCTTCTTGTGAATCAGGTGAGCTCATAAGATAACTGTCTGTACTGTGTAGAATCAAACATGATTTAACATGAAACTGCCATAATGCTTGATCAGCAGACCATAGTCTTCAGTAAAATGGCTGTCATGGTGGACAAAGTAAAAAAATCATGTTTCGGAGATGGAGAGCATTTGATTTGTTTGACCACAGTGCCTGAGTAAGGGTTCAGGGGACCCTAGGCTAATTTGCTTGTAGCTCCCCCAGGCCTTCCATGCCAGGCTAATATTGGGTAGATAAAAACAAATTCATCCTTAAATTAAAATCCAGTTTCCTTCACCCCACCATTGTTTACGTTTGCGTGTTTTTGAAACTCTGTTCCATTTTGCTTTTTAAAAGGGTCGTGACAGTCTTTGTCGCTTGTTTTGTATTAAAATCAGAAATGTATAGCAGAATGGAGGTATAAACAAGCTACTGAGAGTGAAGGGGCTGCTGCACCTATGCCTGTTGCCATCCTTGTCTCTCCAACTCACTTATCCTCAAGTGCCCCCCCCCCTCATTACGTCATGGGGACGGGCCCAAAATGAAGCTGTTTTCGGAGCCCCGCCCCCTGCACACCCACCTTCCCCGGCAGGCTCCCGGATCATACTTGCCATAAGTTGGCAAGTGTGGGCAAAACCAAGCAGGGGGAGGTAAATTTAAAATGTGGGGACAGATTTATATTTGGGGTAGGGGATATCAACTTTAAATTTCAGTGTAAGAATAAAGCTATCAAGTATTTGTGTCATCCATATAAAAAACAGCCAGTATTTAACTTATGTGCAAAATAATAAACTAATTTGTACCTCTTGCATTGTAACATGGTTAATGACTCAGGCCCATTGTCTTCAGCCTTTACAATTGGAATACAGCAAGATTAAAAACCTTGCTACATTTTTCTTTTATGTTTTCTTTTTACTTTGGAGAACAACTATTCTCTTATATTTTAAAATGAATTTCAGTTTAAACTTCTCCCTATCACAATTGTGCCCCCCCCCCCCCACTAAAAGCCTTGCACCCTAGGCTGCAGCCTAGTCAGCCTATTAAATAATCAGGCCCTGTTTGACCATAACAGCTTCAGAATCCCAGCTAAGCAATGATACATCACCACATCCAGTAGCGAACAGCTGCTTGTTCTATATCATGTAGCAACTAAGAGTTATCTCTCTGCTGAGATGGAAGGAGCCTGACTTAAACCCTCACATGGAAAACTGCAGTGCAGCTCTTTTTAAAGATTCACTAATGTGGTTTAAGACATCTATAAGTTTACTCAGTCACCAGCTATATATCTAAATTACAGTAATTATCACATGCGCTCTCAATAAGGAGAAGCAAAACAGTGTGTCGGCTTCACAAATGGCAGCCTAACAGCAGCTTTGGCAACAGCTCCTTGCAATAAAGCAAAATGTTTTTCTGTTCCTATCACCGCATGCAACTCAAGTAGCTAAAAGAGGAAGACATAAAGCCAGGTTCTCAAATGATCTGCAATGCGTGCAGCGAGGAACCAGGCTCGTTGTCACTTTAACCCTTCTGCCTCCAGAAGGCCATGAAATACAATGCAGCACGGTGGCTAAGTGGTTAGCACTTCTGCCTTACAGCACTGAGGTCATGAGTTCAATTCCCGACCATGGCCTTATCTGTGAGGAGTTTGTATGTTCTCCCTGTGTTTGCGTGGGTTTCCTCCGGGTGCTCTGGTTTCCTCCCATTCTCCAAAAACATACTAGTAGGTTAATTGGCTGCTAACAAATTGACCCAAGTGTGTGTGTGTGTGTGTGTGTTTAAAGGAATTTAGACTGTAAGCCCCAATGGGGCATGGACTGATGTGAATGAGTACCCTATACAGCCCTGCGGAATTAGTGGCGCTATTTAAATAAATGATTATAATAATAAGGTTATGGGAGCAATTATAAACCTGCACAAGAATATGATGCTGTTACCCAACAAACCAGATTCTGGGATTTTTCGAGCACTGTTTAGCATACTTGCCTACTTTTAGAGGCAGCTGTCCGGGAGGGGGTCCGCCGAGGTGGCGTGGCCACACGGGGTGCGCCGTTAGGCACCGCCTCAGTCAGTATAAGGCCATTTTAGCCAATCACAGCATGGGGGCGGGGCCACAATGACACGTTTAGCCCCGCTCCCCGCCATATTCAACAGCGGCGACTTCTGGATCCGGGATTTTTGCCTGCTCTCTCGGGAGTCCGGGAGAACTCCCAAAAATTTGGGAGTCTCCCGGACATTCCGGGAGAGTAGGCAACTATGCTGTTTAGACAATATAAGCAGACATGTGATTCGCTGCAGTAGCATCTAGCAGCTGCTTTTTCTTTGGGACAGTTTTCATAAATAAACACCTATATGACTTTAGGAACTATCCACCGGATGGTCTCAAGCCTTTGGGGTCACCTTATTTAACTAAGCAAGAAAAAGAGAAAAATCTTTGGTAAGTAGCTATGATCTATGGCAATTATCGACCCTTAGTAACATCTCTTACTTAAAACTTTAATAACACTTGAGTGTCCCTTTGGCTAGCTACACACTGGAGAATTTCCTGACCAATCTGTTACCAACAACGATTGTACCTAGGACTGAAGGTCCGACCGATTTACCTTCAGATCTGTGCTCTTCATCTGGTCCTCTAGTCGTTTAGAGAATGACAGCACGATAGTCATTCATTGCTGTCACACTTATTAACCGCCCTGTTATAGATATCCACATGTCATAACGAATTTCGTTAGCTTCTGTGACTCTGAAACAAGGTATTCAGTCTCAGAACGAACAAACTATTCCATCTACAGCACTCTCTATATTTAGTCACCAGGACATGTTCATTGCCGGCATCAGCTGAAAAAACCATGGGGTATATTTACTAAACTGCAGGTTTAAAAAAGTGGAGATGTTGGCAACCAATCAGATTCTAGTTATCATTTATTTTCTACATTCTTATAAATGACAGCTAGAATCAACATCTCCACTTTTTCAATCCCGCAGTTTAGTAAATATTCCCCCTTGACTCTACGGAGATCGTAATCGTGAGTGCATACACATTAGATGATCGGAAGGTGATTGGAATGAGATTATTAAACAGTACGACCAACCAAATGAACCGACAACGCACTTTGGAACGATTGTCGTTTATCATGTACTTATACATACTAACACAATATGTGGCAGAGAGCTCGTTTATCAGGTGATTGCAACATGAATGTGTAGCCAACTAATAGTTTGCATTAGATAAATAGGTTCACCTAAGGAAACAAAAAGGTGACTTTTTATTAGAGATGCTCACTGACCCCCGTATTTTGGTTTTGGTTTTGGATCTGGATTACCATCGTGTTTTGGTTTTGGTTTTGCCAAACTGCCCTTGCATGTTTTGGTTTTGGTTTTGTTTGGTTTTGTTTTGCAATTTTGTTTAAAAATCAATGTTTTTGGGCATAAAATAAACAAATTTAATGTTCCACCTGTTACTTGGGTAAGTAAGGTAATTCTAAAGCTCATAAATTAGGAAGAAAACAGTTTAATTCCTGGTAGACCGTCCTTAATTCTGCACACAAACCTGATTGTCTTCCTCTCCATCTTAGCCTATTGGCAATGCAGCCATCGTTTTTGGGTGTATATTACACCCTACACTTATAGTTAAATATATAAAGAAATGGATAAAGGCAGTTTGGTTTCTGTCTCTCTAGGCCCTCCCCCCTCCACTTGTAGAAAATACAAAAAAATTCAGCCGTTATAGACTGTACATAAATTGAAATGGACAAAGGCAGTTTGGTTTCTGTCTCTATAGCCCATAGCCCCCCCCCCACTGAACAATATAAAAAATAAATGGACCAAGGTAGTTTGGTGGCTGTCTATGACCCCCCCCTCCCGCCCTCCACTTGTAGATGAATAGAAAAAAAAGCAGCCTGCATAGACTGTAGAATTAGAATATAAATAGAAATTGAGAAAGGCAATTTGGTATCTGTCTGCATCATAATCATCAACATCATCCTTAGTGCCCTCGTCGCCTACACAAATCTCCCCCTTATCCTCTTCTAATTCCAAAGTGACATCCTCAATTGGTGTATCACCGGCTACACTCGGGCTGTTAAGGCACACATCAGCAGAACTGCTGAAAGGACCCTTCTTTATGGGTACACTGTCACTAACAGAATGCTCACGATTAGACATTCCACTGGTGGATGGACTGTCCACAGGGATTGATGTCATTTCTGATTCAGAGCATACATTATCCTCTAAAGCCTTACTGTTTTCTTGCAGCTCGGCTTTCCCCCGTAACAGTAGTTGTGCACCACTTTTAGACTCCAAATTACTTGGTCTTGCTTGGTCACAAGTGACCGTACAAGAAGAAGGCTCAGTAACATTTTTTGATCTGCCACTTATAGAGAAAGGCGAAGGCCTCATTCTTTCTTTGCCACTGCGTGTGTAGAATGGCATGTTGGCAAAAACTTTTTATTGGCACTTAACTTTTCCTCAGTTACACTTCTTTTTCGCTTCAACACGGTAAAAAATTTTTGGGTGTGTGTTTTTCCCCTGATTTAAAATGACTATGTACTTTTGCATCATATTTCCCAGATGACGTACTGGGAACACTACCATCAGGACTGGTGACAGAACCTGGTTGCTGATTCTGCTCATATGTGGAATGCTTTTAATCCATTTTAATGAGCCCAAATCACTTGTAGTGCCAAAAATTGTATTAGATAGATACTGGTGACAAATATGACTTTTTTTTGACAGGCAGAAAAATTATTGGTTCAGACTGGGGAATATGGGACACCCCAAAGCAGTTGTAGTGGCAAAATTTTTTAGAAATACTGCTGACAAATATCACTTTTGACAGCCAGAAAAAATAATGTTTTACACTGGGGAATATAGCACACCCCAAAGCACTTGTAGTGATTTTTTTTTTTTTAGAAATACTGCTGACATATATCACTTTTGACAGACAGAAAAAAATAGTGTTTCACACTGGGAAATATTGGACACCCCAAATCACTTGTAGTGCTAAATATTGTCTTATATAGATACTGCTGACAAATATGACTTTTTTTGACAGCCAGAAAAATTAGTGTTAAACACCGGGGAATATGGGAGACTCCAAAGCACTTGTAGTGCAAACATTTTTTAGAAATACTGCTGACAAATATCACTTTTGACAGCTAGAAAAATTAGTCTAAAACACTGGGGAATATGGGACACCCCAAAGCACTTGTAGTGCAAACAAATTGAAAAATAAGCCTCCTCTATCCTCCTGTCTTGCTGCTCTAACAATTGCAAATAGAATGTGATTTAATAATAGAATTGAATAGATTCAAAATGAAAGAATAATATAAAGAATAAGGTGTACAATTATTGCTCTGTTCCTGCGCTAATACAGCCTCTGACCTAACCCTGCTCTCTCCCTCTGTCAAATGGCGATGGATTGCTGTGGAGGCGGGTATTTATGCTTTTCAAATCTCGCGAGGATCGAGCTCAGAAATACGAATACGTCACAATGACATTTTGCCTCGATTTCGATTTCGGCGGGAGAGTACCGAGCCTGCTCGGCTCAGCTCGGCTCGGTACTCGGATCGGCGAAATTCGGATGGATTCGGATCTCGGGGAACCGAGCCAGCCCATCTCTACTTTTTATGTAAGGTGACTTATTATGAAAGGTGACTTATTATGTAAGGTGACTTGTTATGTAAGGTGACTTATTATGTAAGGTGACTTATTGAACTGAATGTGCTCCTAAAAACACTGTTATGAGCTTTAATGACAGGCTTAGGTGTTACCTACATTTTTAACCTTTTTGTCCCTAGGAGTTGGCTGATCCTTATTTACCTTAGAAAATAGCCTCTTACGGGTAGATTTATTAAACCATCTAAGCTTCACTTCCAATTTTCCTTTGTAGAACTTTAGTACAGTGGTGATCAAGGGGTGGCCCAACGAGCCTTCACCTGCGACCCCAATCTTGCTTCTTCCAATCTCACTTGTTCTCTGCAAGCAGAGAATAAAGCTGGATACTCATATGTAACTACTGGGCAGACCACACGATTCACAAACGTTTGTTCAGATATTAAGAGTGTATACGCTCCCATGATTGTTTTATTGTACCATAAACACATGGCATCTGTTCATTTGGCTTTCAAAACCTCCTAAAAATCATGATCAATAATGTAACGATGTCAGACAAATATGGAAGTTTGTACGCACTCACGACCAGCATCGTAGGCAGATATCTGTAGAGTCTACAGAGTCTTAATCTTTTCTCAGATGGTTATGAGAGATGAAGAGCTCAGATCTGAAGGTAAATCGTGTAGGTGTGTACCCATGAATTGACATGCTCAGCAGTGTTTTCAATCGTTGCTGAAATCGTTACAGAAATGACATCTGAAGTACGATTGCATAGGTGTCTAAGATTAAATGGGAGCAGGCGGCTTCCAAGTCATGTGACCTCCTCTGCAGACAACAGAGATGTCACACAGGACAACCAATCAAAGTAGGAGTTAGTGAAGTGCATTCTGGACTACATCCTTTCCCTCCTCCCTCTGCGGTCCTTGGCTGTGCAGGTAAGTTTAGGGAGGTCTGTTAGGAGATGTGCAGAGACCTGGGTGGCATGTAAAGAAGTCTGAGGGGCACGTGGAGAGGTCTGAGTGGCATGTGAGGGGCGTGTTGGGATTTCTGTGTGGCATGTACGGGGCAGGTGGTGAAGTCTGAGGGGCATGTGGTGAAGTCTGTGTGGCATGTGGGGGAGTTTCAGAATACATTGGGGTGTGTGGGGGTATTTTGTGATAAGTGGGGTCTGAGGGCATATGGAGCTATTTTGCACATAGTGGCAGATTTGAGTGACAATTGATGGGATTTTGGAGCACATGGACACGTGGGTGCATTTTGGGATGAGGGATGTGGGTAAAGTTGCTTGGAAATTAAGGGTAATGTGCGGCCCTTGAATTACATCGGGTTGTCCATTACTGCTTTATTAAATGTATCCTTTAGTGTTAAGGAGAACATAAAGGCATTAACAAGCTGGTAAGGTCTCCTTAAATTCAATCAGGGAGTTTAGAGCATTTGAGCCAATGAGAGTAGTAGTTTACAGTGGGAAGCAAATATCCTCCAAAGCAATGAATTAAATAAGAAACAATTAAGTATGGCACATAAAACGTTAGTTGATGGTATTTTCTACATTTTGTTGTTGTTGTTACATTTTAAATATAACAGATGGTTTTGGCATATTTATAAAATACAGAATCAAGAAATACTAGTTTCTATGCTTCAAAATTGTTTTGACGTGACAGTCTTGACATTTGCATTCACTAGTTTATTTATATGAGAATTTTCATTTATTGTGTCTCATAAAAGGTGACTTTCTAGCCGTATCTACTCTTTGCACGCTTTCAGAAAAGAATGACAGATTTCTTATGCATTTTTGACATGCAACAAATTGAAAATATGACAGTTCAAATGTTGTTTTTTTGTTCCCTTTATGTGGCTTTTTTCCTTGTGCCAACTTGAAGAATGCCAACTATATTACGTGTGCAAACACGTTACATTTATTGGATTTTGTATATCAATACTTAAAAGGCATTAACTACTGGACAAAGTAAGGAATGCATTAAATGTACTTTTATTGAAAATATCAGGCCTGGATACCCTGTGGCTCTCCAGGCGATGTGAAACTACAAGGCCCAGCATGCTCTGCCAGTTGATAGCCTACCGATAACTGGCAGAGCATGCTGGGACTTGTAGTTTCACAAAACCTGGAGAGCCACAGGTTGGCTAAACAAATGCAAGTAAATAAAATTAGCCATTGTCTTTTCATTGGATCAAAACGCTTGGTATACTTGTCATATTTCTTTTATAATTTGAAGAATATAGAAATAGATCATAAACAGGGCTGGATTAAGGGAAGGGAGGCCCCCGGGCTAAGGGTACTGTGAGGCCCCCCCAGCCATGAGGCCCCCCCCCCCACCCCCCATGAGCTTACCTCCTTCCGTTGTTCCACTCCCTGTAGGACTTATGCGGCGCGCAGTCTCTCATAGTCTCACTCTCACAAGATCTCCTCAGTAAGGAGATTACTGCGCGCTGCGTAAGTCCTACAGTGACAGCAGGCAACTAACAGCATATCATTTGCTGTTAGCTGCCTGCCATTCTCCTTCAACAGGTGACAGTCGGAGCCGGGGGCGGCGACACCCCCGACCCGATGAATGCCGGCAGGCCCCCCAGCTGCCCGAGGCCCCTGGGCTGTAGCCCCTTTAGCCCTATTGTTAATCCGGCTCTGATCATAAATAGCGTTTTTCCCCAGGATGTGTTTCTATATGTTTTACATAACTGTTTTTCTGTGATTAACGGAATGTGATGGAACTTCGTACTCTTGGGAAGTCAGTAAATGCATAATGGTCAGACATTTATAAGACCACTTTAATGTAGTGAACGCATTGCTTCCCCCGTGAGTATAAACACTGTAAATGAACAAGACGGTGGCCACTCTGACACTCAAGGGTGTTAAATCATATTTTATTATTCAGAATAATGACGAAATACACTTCCTCTGGGGAAATTACAATGCAGCCCTCTGTCGGGAGCTTTCAATTATGAACAGGGGAAAAAAAACAAAAAACTGTAGTATTTCTTTTTTAATATAAAACTATGCCAGCATTTTACATTTTAAACATGTACCTGAGGAAAAAGGAAATGCAAATTCTTTGTGAATTACCACATCACAAAATATGTAAAAGCATATTGATTGATTGTAGTGGTGCTCGAATTTCTCTCACCGTGGTGTTTTTCTAGGACCAAAGGCAGCAGGGAACTGAAGTGAGGGCCCCAAGCCATGATTGTACACCTCTGATTTACAGGACAGCGAATCCACACAAAAAGTTTAAACAAAAATTTTACTTGACCTTACAGAAAATAGACCCATCATACTTTCATTAACCACGTTGCTTTTATTACATCGCTAGACGTGATGGGTAATGCAGTCTATTAGCACATCATTTTTAAGGGTCATGTCTTGGGCTCATAGAACTTTTCAAAGGGGTTCGAAGTTCGATCGAATTTCAGTGATTTGATGTCAATGGACATGTTTGCCGTACAATCGCCAATTAATCCCAATTTTAATTTGTGGTTTGCAGCTTGTTTTTACTGTTCACCATTCGTTTTTGACTTTTATTCATCTTTCACTATTTAAATAAGATTTTTAAATAATTAACTTTTTTTTTTTTTAAACTGAACACTACTCTTTTTCATTTAGATTCAAGATTCGCTGTTTAAAATGTAACATTAGCGCTTTTCATTTACATTCAAGGTTCACCATTGAAAACTTCGATCACATATATATATGTAGATAACCTCCCCCGTTGTCATCTACCATTTTAGAACAAACAGAGTGCAGGGAGGAAGGTACCTTACAGGCTTTAGAGAGTGTCTAGAGTGTTGAAATAGTGAATTTGCACTTTATTTCTACATGCAGCACATGTGCAAACAGGACTGCTTGTTGCCATGGAGATGCATTCATGTTTTTGACCACTTCTGGTTTCCGGTTACGAGTGCAAAATGGCGCGATGCACTATATTAAGGGACACGGTTGTGGCATCATTAATTTCCATTCTCCTGATGAAGTCTGGTAATAAAACAGATGAAACGCGTTGAGCCTTAATTACTGCTGTATTTCTTTCACCTTGGATCGTTTATTGTCATCTGTACTTGATCCATGAATGCTGTTACAGATAAGCTGATTATCTGCTACTTGATATGTAAGTGGCTTATATGCTTTTAATAAAGTGTATTATTGAGATATTACATCTTTGGTTTTCATTCTACTCCATTTCTGAGGCATTTAAAGATTTGTTGGAACATGGAAAAGGTGTGACCTGTTTTTTCCTGGATATTTCACCTGATAACCCTCAAAGATCATTCTCTGGTACGCATATTCATATACACAAGTGATTGGTGTAATATTTGATTCATCTGTTGCACTAAGACCATTGGTCTCTCTCTTAGGTGATAAGGATTTAGGGCCTGACTCATTAAGGATCTCAAATGAAGAGGATACTCATTTCAGTCTCCTGGACAAAACCATGTTACAATGGAAGGGGTGCAAATAAGTGTTCTGTTTTACACATAAGTTAAATACTGCCTGTTTTTTCATGTAACACACAAATATTTGATAGCTTATTTGTACACTGAAATTTAAAATTTAAATATCAACTTTAAATTTCAGTGTACAAATAAGCTATCAAATATTTGTGTGTTACATGAAAAAACAGGCAGTATTTAACTTATGTGTAAAACAGAACACTTATTTGCACCCCTTCCATTGTAACATGGTTTTGTCCAGGAGACTGAAATGAGTATCCTCTTCATTTGAGATCCTTAATGAATCAGGCCCTTAGTCTGGATCTTTCTTGGTCCTGTACCAACATTTATACTACAATACTACACTATTGTGCGCCTTGTCCTCCCTCATTCTCTTTTTCCAGATTATTCCACACTACACCGCTTGGTTTAATGAGGACTGGCTGCTGCCTGCACACAGAAAGTGTTTATAAAGACTTGTTTTGGACTATATATTCCAATTTTCAATTATATCACTGATAATTTGTTAAAGCGCCTCTTTTTAGGTATCTAATTTATATATATATATATATATATATATATATATATATATATATATATATATATATATATATATATATATATCAAAAACATACTAGTAGGTTAATTGGCTACTATTAAATTGGCCTAAGTCTCTCTTGGTCTCTGTGTGTGTATTTTAAGGGATTTAGATTGTAAGCTCCAATGGGGCAGGTACTGATGTGTGTGAGCTCTCTGTACAGGCGCTGCGGAATTAGTGGCGCTATATAAATAGTTGATGATGATGGTATATACTTCACTCACTTCAAACAGATAAATAACACCAGTCTAGTGTCTTGGTATAACTAGCCTCCACTAGCTTCATTCTCCAAGCAAAAAATAGGCAACAATAGCACACAGGAACACCCTCTCTCCTGTGAAGGACTTATCAAAATGCTAATTAATTGCAGTGTCTTTCAGGAGGCATCCAACCTCCTCCCTAGGTCTGAATGGTTTAGTAAACTGCCTAGCAGCTTTTTATCAGCACCTTGCAGGTGCAACTCCTCATTACCTGCAACTTGCTAGCTGATTGGAAACGCCGTAATGGGCTTTATAAATGAAGCCCACCCTTCTCTTTACATTTATACCCCAGGGGCCCTTACAATATTTTCCTAAAGCTGAAAACACTCTCTGGGAAGTTTTTTTTCCCAATAGACATCGTTCTAAACTAGTATTTCTGTCTAATTCTAATTAGTGGGGAAAAACAGGGCGCTGTTGCTGTATGGCTCTGAGCAGCACACATCAAAAAACAATTAGATTTATTTATCTAAAATCCAAAGTTTTTCTAGTGAAAGAAGCCATCTTTTGAGGGTCCATTTTAATGACATCTGAAGCTGGCAAAAGCAGAGTTTAACTGTGAGCAGCATCCACCAAACAGCAAATTTTTCTTCTAAAATCTTTTCACTTTTCTGGTCACAGTAATTTTAAATTTGGTGAGGGGCAGTCTCACCGACCTCTTTATTAAGCCTGCAGAAAAAGGGATGTTGTGTTTGAGTGTGAGCAGCAGTGTAGCAGGACCCCCACAAAACCAATATATTTCTCTCTTCTAAAATCTAAAGTTTTTTTGTCTCTTGTACTCAATGTAATTTTGTCACTGGCAGTCAGTGACATGTTTATTAAGAGTGAAAAAAAATAGGCTGTTTGTGAGCAGCAATGCAGCAGCACCCCCCAAAAATAACAATATATTTCTTCTGAAATCGAAAGTGTTTTCTTTGTTGTACTCAAAGCATATTTTGTAAGGGGCCGTCAGTGACATCTCTATTAAACGGGAAAAATCATGGTGTTGTGCTTGAGTGTGATTTTGACTCTAAGCAGCACAACAACCCTGCACCCCCCCCCCCCCCCTCCCCCACCAAATCCTCGTCAGGGAAGGAAGTATTGACGAAGCATTGAGCGAAATGCGTTGGTTTTTATACTGGACCTGATTACACAACTTGTTCTGGACAAATAACTAAATGAGGATCGTTCCCCTACACTACCGCCGCATGCGCACAACTGACCCAGCCGCGGCCGCGACTGTGGCATGCATCAAGGATCTCAGCTGCAGATAAACGCAAGGAGACAGCTTTCGGGAGGAGTCTACCAGCCCAGGACAGGGTAAGTGAGAGTTCCTAACATCCTGACCCTCTGGCTGGATTTTTAGACTTTTCTTTCCTCCGCGATTTCAGTGGATCTCACCGGCAACCCGCAGCAATTATCAGGACCATGTCCACACTGCCCATTTCAGCCTATAGTCTCTGGACTACTGATACCATTGTTTGGGTTAATTTTTCTGGACTACAACACACTACTGAGACTCTTTGGAATTGAGTATATAATCTCTAGCACCTATTCAACCTTGGACTCAAATTTATTTGCTAACATTGCAAAATTGGGACATTGATATATACAGTGATTAGGAGTTCCATACCAACTTCAGCAGTACTTATATTGGACTTTGATTTACCATGCAGTTATGTATTTATGTTTCAAGGCTACTGTGGCTTACTTTGCATTTTTACTCTCCTATGTACATTTCATTGCAAGTATATATGTAGCCATTATACATTGATACTTTGTTTATAAGGTTGCAACCTTCTTTGAAGCTTGTTTCAATTGTATATTTCACATGTTTGATACACTGAGCAATAAAAGGCATTTATTTAGAAATTAGTTTCTCTAACTGTGCGCCACAGGCAGGGCCGGTGCTAGGGTCCATGGCGCCCTAGGCATTTTCAAAAAAGCGGCGCCTCCCCCCGCAAAAATCGCCGCCCCCCCCGCGCAAAAATCGCCGCCCTCCTCCCTCCTCCCCTTACCTTGTCTCACCACCGCCGCCTCTCTGCTCCGTCTCCTCCCCTCCACTGACTGACACAAGTAAGTGGAGGGGAGGAGACGGAGCAGAGAGGTGGCGGTGGTGACAAAATAGCCTCTTCCCCCCCTCCCCGTCCATCTGAATGCTGTGCGGCGGCCGTGACAGGTATGGTCAGCGGTCGCCGCACAATTTTAAAGTATTTTAGAATTCTGTGGCGCCCTCCAGAGCCTGGCACCCTAGGCAAGTGCCTAACCTTGCCTAATGGGAGCGCCGGGCCTGGCCACAGGGACACTGTTTTGTTCTATTGTAAGGATGTGAGTGACTGTCACGAATTCTGAGTCAGGTGGAATCTCGAGGACTGCTTGAATGAACGCTGCCCACAAAGAGGCGCGGAGTATAATGGAGAGGGTGGATTTTCACCAGGGATCCCTGGAAGGGAATATGGACATCGCAGCTCCCTGACTGTAGGTCGCAGCCCTCTAGTGGGTGACAAGCGCAACCGGGCGGAGAGCCCTGAAGGTCAGCGGAATTGAAGTATTCAACAGCAGAGGTATACAGCAGGAGAGAGGAGCAAGGGTAACCAGGTACATGGTTTAGGACAGTGTTGGCTGACCTGTGACACTCCAGGTGTTGTGAAACTACAAGTCCCAGCATACCCTTCCAGCAATAAGCTGCTATATATTGGCAAAGCATGCTGGGACATGTAGTTTCACAACACCTGGACTGTCACAGGTTAGCCAACACTGGTTAAGGAGGTCTGGAGGGCACTGAGGTGCTGTAGTCTGCAGAGAGGTGTAGCACAGTGGTCCTGATGAGCTGGGAAGCCCTGGAGCAGGATCTGTGAGGGGTGTGACGGTCTGCAGGTGTAGGTATGCTAAAAATAAATTCAAATCACACGTAAATTATTTGTGTAGGTTTTTAGCGCTGTCTTTTTCATGATTTCACATTAATATGTGAAGTTCACATTTACCTATGTAGCCGGCAGCTGAATACCCACAGTCCCTAAATGAGAGCATTATAACGCCTAGGATATTAATATTCCACCTGAGCGCTTTCTGTGGTCTTGTACCTCGGTTTATCACAGTCTGTGATATAATTTGCTCTGAATATTTATAATATAACATCCGGTCTATGATAAAACACACACTGGACCTGATTCATCAAGGCACGTATATGAGGATTTTGAGCCCAGAACCAGGAGATACGTCTGTGGCCGCAGCCCGGTCCTGTCCGTTTTTGATTGCAAAGGACACTTAATACAGCTTGTGCTTTTGGGGAGTGAATGGGGCAGGAAAAGAGTGTTTTGCCGCAGTCAATATACAGTAAAGGCGAGCCAAACTCAAGCGCACACAGACACGTCTAAATCAAGCTCTGAACGTCTGAAAGTTACTAGTTATTTTCTGCCGTATCTCTTGCTCCAGCTACAGGACTAGTCCTGATCAGTAGTGATAACAGTCGTATGCTATAATATGTGCATGTAATCAGGAGCAACTGTAAAAATGTATTTTACGTTCGTTCATTCATTTAGTGGGCTATATAAATAAATAGATGATGATGATGATTCATTCATGGCCTATTAAAGGCAAACCCTCCTGAAACAGTGGATGCATCACAATATAAGCAATATCATCATCATCTATTTATTTATATAGCGCCACTAATTCCGCAGCGCTGTACAGAGAACTCACTCACATCAGTCCCTGCCCCAATGGAGCTTACAGTCTAAATTCCCTAATATACACACAGACAGAGAGAGAATAAGGGTAATTTAATCACAGCCAATTAACTTACCAGTATGTTTTTGGAGTGTGGGAGGAAACCGGAGCACCCGGAGGAAACCCACGCAAACATGGGGAGAACAGACAAACTTCACACAGATAAGGCCATGGTTGGCAATCAAACTCATGACCCAGTGCTGTGAGGCAGAAGTGCTAACCACTACGCCACTGTGCTGTCCATCTACTTTTTTGCACTATCCACCTACTTTTCTTGTAAGTAGTTGTTGTAATCTTGTCTAAATGTAAATTTGATATTAAAACATAAAAAAACAGACTTGTGTTTGGGAATTACAAAAGAATTGTCTTATTTAAACAACAAACAAAACGACACATGCACCAAAAAGAACATAACAAATAAGGTAAATAATTTTCGGGGCCTCTTGGCCCTTTTTCATGAGCATTTTCTCTGACCTGGCTTCTGGTTCCCCGTGATGTGGAGGGAACAGTGTGGAAGAAGTAGAGGGCACTGGGGCAGCACAGAGTTGCTGTGCAACAGATAATGTAGGTGTAGAAGTGGTTGGGGGGTGCCAGAGGCGGCTGGGGCTGCAGAGGTGGTTAGTGCCGTAGACGTGGTTTGGGCTTGAAAAGTGGCTTGGGTGGCAGAAGTGTTCAATATTTTTATGATAGAAAAAGAGTCTTTCCAAGATACATAGAAAATATCCTCCAGTTAAAAGCATGTGGGTTTTCTTCTTTGTTGCTCTGGTTCAACAAGTGAAAGAATTAAAAATACAAAACATAGTGTGACTCATATCAAAAATACACACTTCTCAAAAAGAACTTTATTCCTACTATTAATAATTCCAAAAGGATTAATGCGGCTCTATTGTTTATCTAAACATGTAAGGTTTGCGGTCTTGTACTTATATTGCATAAAACATGGCTGTTTGACTTATACAAACAATGCCTAAGATGTGTCTATATTTTAACCACCCAAAAGTGCACAATATTAGTTTTCTTTAAGTGCCACCAGTTAGAGCATTTCACACCTTTTTCAAAGTGATATAAATGTCCAATACAAGTTATTATAAAAATATATTCTTTATTACCAGACTTCTGCTGGAATTTCAGCTTTCCAAATATAGAACATAGCATTGAAATCTCTCTGTGTGATATCGGATACCTATAGCGATGTGTGCGTACCCCATACAGGTGAAAATCGAGCATGTAGAAACTAGTCTCTGCAGAAAGAGGTTCAGTAACCGGCAAAACAGTCTCTTCAATACTCAGATTGAGTAGTGCACCTGGTCACGGATCCCCACTACCACCAGCACATTTTGAATTAAATCTTTATCAAGGACACCTTTAAAAACAAGGAATGTGGTTTGGGATTCCCCGCTGTAATGCTTTCACAATATTGGTGGCATTAACAGAAATCACATATCCTGAGAAAAGTCCAAGCGGGATAAGCCATGTTGCAATGACATCCCTTAGTTTTACTAACAGGTTGTCAGCAGTATGCATCTTATACCGCTTTCATACTACCGCCCTGGCAATATCCCGGGTTTTTCAAGCCGGGTTTTTGCCGGGGCTCGGAGCGTCCCAGCTCAGAAACACCATTCATACTGCACCTCGGACTCGGGAATTTCCCGGGTTGACCCCATTCATACTGCACAAGTCTGTGCCCTGGCAATTTGTGGGAGTCATCACCAGAGCAGTTTTCATTGGCTGAAAAATGGTGATGTCATTGAAAGGTGACTGTTTTTTTTTTCTTCCACAGGCTCCCACCGATGACATCATCCTCCAGAGACAGGCAGACAGCCAATCAGCATGTTTTCTGTGCAACCCGGGTTGAAAAACCCGGGTTGCACCATTCATAGTGCAGGCAACCCGGGTTCGACCCGGGAATTACCCCTCGATAAATCCCGGGTTGAAGACCCGGATTTTTGACTTGTACCATTCATACTGCACCAAGACCCGGGTCGTTTGAGCTCGCCCCAGCAAAAATCTGGGATGTTGGTGCAGTATGAATGGGGTATTAGTGAAGCAATTGATACACAGAGTAGTCTGCCTCTGAAAAATCTGATGCTGTTTATTAGATGCTGCTGCTGTTCCTGTTGCTGAAGGCGATTCAGCAACCCATTGGGCTGTCACACTCATATAATCTTTAGTTTGCCCAGTTCCGCTTGCCCATATATCTGTGGTTAAGTGTATAGTGGGTAGAATGGCATTTGTAGCCCAATAATTTTGTTTTTTGTAACTTCCTGGTACAGGTGAGCAACTGCTTGTCTAATAAAATGATGTTGAGATGGAATTTGGTAACGGGGACACAGGACCTCAATTAACTGTCTGAAACCAGCTGCATTAATTGCGGATATTGGACAAAGATGTAATACTAGTATAGTCACCATGGGGCCTGTGATCCACTGTGCAACTTGGTGACAGCTGCCATACTTGCTTCCTCTTGCAAAGGATTGTTTAACAGTTGTAAACTACTAGTAGTCTTCTTCTTGGTCTGCTCTTGGGTTGAAGATCCACCCCCAGCAGCAGTCGGACTATCGCTCAAGAGTTCTTCCTAGGAATCCAGGATAGTGGAGGAGTCAACTCGCCTTAGCAACTTGGATTCAGAAAAAAAAAAAGAAAGAGCCAAATTTTGTGATTTTAGCATATTTTAGCCATTTTTCTAAAAAATACAGATCCGAAACCAAAACCAAAACACGTGAGGGTGGTTTTGCCAAGACCAAAATCAAAGCCAAAACAAGTAGTCAATACATTTATGATCAGTGAACATCTCTAGTTTTTATAAGTCAAACAGCTATGTTTTATGCAATATAAGTACAAGACTACGGGCCTGATTCATCAAGGATCTTAACTTGAGAAACTTCTTATTTCAGTCTCCTGGACAAAACCATGTTACAATACAATGGGTGCAAATTAGATTTCTGTTTTGCACATAAGTTAAATACTGACTGTTTTTTTATGTAGCACAAAAATATCAACTTTAAATTTCAGTGTACAGATAAGCTATCAAGTATTTGTGTGCTACATGAAAAAACAGGCAGTATTTAACTTATGTGTAAAACAGAAATCTAATTTGCACCCCTTGCATTGTAACTAGAGATGAGCGCACTCGGATTTCTGAAATCCGAGCCCACCCGAACGTTGCCGATCCGAGCCGGATCCGAGACAGATCCGGGTATTCCCGCCAATTGCAAAACTGAAAGCGAGGCTCTGAGTCATAATCCCGCTGTCGGATCTCGCGATACTCGGATCCTATAAATTCCCTGCTAGTCGCCGCCATCTTCACTCGGGCATTGATCAGGGTAGAGGGAGGGTGTGTTAGGTGGTCCTCTGTCCTGCTATATCTCGTGCTGTTCAGTTCTGTGCTGTGCTGTGCTGTGCTGTGCTCTGTGTTCTGCTCAGTCCAGTGGTGCTGTGTCCTGTGCTCTGTCCTTCTGAGTTCAGTGGTGCTGCTGGGTCCTGTGCTGTGTCCTGTTCAGTCCAGTGGTGCTGTGTCCTGTGCTCTGTCCTTCTAAGGGCATTGTTATTTCCCCATTATTCCCAAATTATAAAAAATTTCAAAAAAAGTTATAAAAAAAATTACAAAAAAAGTAATTATAAAAAAAAAAATATCCCAAAACAATCCTGCAGTATAAGTCCATTGGTACTGCTATATTACAAAGTTCGCTGATTCAGCAGTATAAGTCTAGTGGTACTGCTATATTACAAAGTTCACTGATTTTGCAGTATAAGTCCATTGGTACTGCTATATTACAAAGTTCACTCATTCTGCAGTATAAGTCCATTGGTACTGCAATATTACAAAGTTCACTCATTCTGCAGTATAAGTCCAGTGGTACTGCAATATTACAAAGTTCACTCATTCTGCAGTATAAGTCCAGTGGTACTGCAATATTACAAGGTTCACTCATTCTGCAGTATAAGTCCATTGGTACTGCAATATTACAAAGTTCACTGATTCTGCAGTATAAGTCCATTGGTACTGCTATATTACAAAGTTCACTGATTCTGCAGTATAAGTCCAGTGGTACTGCAATATTACAAAGTTCACTGATTCAGCAGTATAAGTCCAGTGGTACTGCTATGTTACTGGCAGGAAAAAAGAAAAAAGGGCAGTTTGGAAGCCCCTGTACAAACTGGCTCTATTTTACCTGAGTTGACCCCCCTCCAGTGTGTACTCGGAAAGAGTTTTTAGTGCAGCGGGGAACCTGGTCAGTGAGCTGAGAAGGAGGTTGCTTCCTCAGAACGTTGAAAAAATGATGTTCATAAAAATGAATTATCAATTCCTCAATCAAGTACAGCACTGCCCTCCAGATAGTACAGAGGGACCTGTGGTTGTGGAGTCCAGCGGGGACGAATTGATAATGTGTGAGGAGGAGGAAGTACACACTGTAGGGGGAGAGGAATCAGAGGTTGAGGATGAGGATGACATCTTGCCTCAGTAGAGCCTGTTTAGTTTGTACAGGGAGAGATGAATAGCTTTTTTGGTGTGGGGGCCCAAACAAACCAATCATTTCAGCCACTGTTTTTTGGTAGGCACTGTCGCTGAAATGATTGGTTTGTTAAAGTGTGTATGTCCTATTTCAACAACATAAGGGTGGGTGGGAGGGCCCAAGGACAATTCCATCTTGCAAATCTTTTTTTGCCATTATGTGACCATTCAACAGTCGTTTGCCATGAGCACAAAGTAAAACAAAATGAAAACAAATTCAACAAATTAAACCAAAAGTAAAATGTCCTGTCATAATCAAAAACAAGAGGTATTGACGTGCTTGAACTACTGTAGTGTTTATAACTTATAAACACTACACTTGAAAGCTTGAGCCTTTAAATGAAAAAGTCACTCTTCATTGCACGAATATTTGCAACAGGGACAGTTTTTTTGTTAACAAAGTCAACAAATAACACTTCGACCCTGTCTGTCTTTCACATACTTGATGGGATCTCAATGATGAATGCTCTGTACCATGGTCATCTAAAACAAGAGTTATTGACGTGCTATAACTACTGTAGTTTTTATAAATTATAAACACTACACTTGAAAGTTGGAGGAGGTATTGGGTACCGGGGCCACACCACTATGCAGTCCAGATAGAGGCGTATCAGATATTAAACAACGTTGACTGTTGCTGCCAAATCATAAATTAATGAAAATGACCTTTCATCGTCAAAAACAAGAGGTATTGACACGCTTGAACTACACCCTGTATATGCTGCAGAGGATGTAGGAGCAGGCAGCTGTGCAGTGGAATTCAGACCATTTGAAGGCGGGGGTATTGTGGCCCTGGTACCAAATTGTGTACCGGGACCACTGCACTATGCAGTCCAGAAAGCTACCTCGGTGAAACGTTTTGGACTAAAAACAATATTGTGAGGTGTGAGGTGTTCAGAATAGACTGGGAATTAGTGGAAATGATTGTTATTGAATGTTATTGAGGTTAATAATAGCGTAGGAGTGAAAATAAACCAAAAAACTTGATTTTAACACTTTTTATGTTTTTTCAAAATAAATCCGAATCCAAAACCTTAAATCCGAACCAAAACCTTTCGTCAGGTGTTTTGCGAAACAAATCCGAACCCAAAACCTCAAGCAAATCCGAATCCAAAACACAAAACACGAGACACCAAAAGTGGCCGACTTTTGCTGGAATTTCAGCTTTCCAAATATAGAACATAGCATTGAAATCTCTCTGTGTGATATCGGATACCTATAGCGATGTGTGCGTACCCCATACAGGTGAAAATTCGAGCATGTAGAAACTAGTCTCTGCAGAAAGAGGTTCAGTAACCGGCAAAACAGTCTCTTCAATACTCAGATTGAGTAGTGCACCTGGTCACGGATCCCCACTACCACCAGCACATTTTGAATTAAATCTTTATCAAGGACACCTTTAAAAACAAGGAATGTGGTTTGGAATTCCCCGCTGTAATGCTTTCACAATATTGGTGGCATTAACAGAAATCACATATCCTGAGAAAAGTCCAAGCGGGATAAGCCATGTTGCAATGACATCCCTTAGTTTTACTAACAGGTTGTCAGCAGTATGCATCTTAGTGAAGCTGGTGATACACAGAGTAGTCTGCCTCTGAAAGATCTGGTGCTGTTTATTAGATGCTGCTGCTGTTCCTGCTGCTAAAGGCGATTCAGCAACCCATTGGGCTGTCACACTCATATAATCTTTAGTTTGCCCAGTTCCGCTTGCCCATATATCTGTGGTTAAGTGTAAAGTGGGTAGAATAGCATTTGTAGCTTAATAATTTTGTTTTTTGTAACTTCCTGGTACAGGTGAGCATCTGCTTGTCTAATAAAATGATGTTGAGATGGAATTTGGTAACGGGGACACAGGACCTCAATTAACTGTCTGAAACCAGCTGCAATAATTGCGGATATTGGACACAGATGTAATACTAGTATAGTCACCATGGGGCCTGTGATCCACTGTGCAACTTGGTGACGGCTGCCATACTTGCTTCCTCTTGCAAAGGATTGTTTAACAGTTGTAAACTACTAATAGTCTTCTTCTTGGTCTGCATCTGGGTTGAAGATCCACCCCCAGCAGCAGCAGCAGTCGGACTATCGCTCAAGAGTTTTTCCTAGGAATCCAGGATAGTGGAGGAGTCAACTCGCCTTAGCAACTTGGATTCAGGAAAAAAAAAAAGAAAGAGCCAAATTTTGTGATTTTAGCCATTTTTCTAAAAAATACAGATCCGAAACCAAAACCAAAACACGTGAGGGTGGTTTTGCCAAGACCAAAATCAAAGCCAAAACAAGTAGTCAATACATTTATGGTCAGTGAACATCTCTAGTTTTTATAAGTCAAACAGCTATGTTTTACGGGCCTGATTCATCAAGGATCTTAACTTGAGAAACTTCTTATTTAAGTCTCCTGGAAAAAACCATGTTACAATGCAAGGGGTGCAAATTAGTATTCTGTTTTGCAGATAAGTTAAATACTGCCTGTTTTTTCATGTAGAACACAAATTTCAACTTTAAATTTCAGTGTACAAATACTTCAGTGTATCAAGTATTTGTGTGCTACATGAAAAAACAGTCAGTATTTAACTTATTTGCAAAACAGAAAACTAATTTACACCCCTTGCATTGTAACATGGTTTTGTCCAGGAGACTGAAATAAGAAGTTTCTCAAGCTAAGATTAATGAATCAGGCAATAGATCTGCATTCTGGGTTTATTAATAGCAGAAATAAGTTATTTATGCGAAGTGTGTTTTTTTGATATTTGTCTCATTATGGGGGGAAATCAATTCCCCCCGAAGTAGCGCAGTTCAGGGAGCTGCGAGCAAAAAGCCGACGTTGAAACTCCCATAATAACAATATTTAAGTGCACTATTACCGTAATAACGGTAATAGTGCACTGGCTGCGTTACTTTTTACAGTAACACGGCCTATGTTTTGTATTTTGTTTTCTTTCACATGTTGAACCAGAGCAACAAAGAAGAAAAAACCCACATGCTTTTAGCTGGAGGATATTCTCTCTGTATCTTGGGAAGACTCTTTTTCTATCATCAAATATTGAATATTTCAATTGATAATCTAAGATTGTATTTTTTTACACCAGTGCAGATTTGCAGTATTGCTTTGTTTTTTGTTTAACTTTCTTATATGTTATAGGGTGACATGTATATAGTGTCTCCTGCTGCAGGAGGTGGGTACACAGGTGAATTTGAACTTTTTCTTGTGTTTGTTGGGTGGAAGAAGTAGTTTGGAAATAAGAGATGGCTTGTGGGTGGGCAGAGAGGGCTTTGGGGACAGTTGTGGTTTAAAAATAAGAGGTTGGTAGTGAAATATTGTGTTGGGACAAAAAGTGGTCAGGGCCAAAAGACTGCATTTGGGCTGGAGGGGATAGTGGGGCGGCATTGAATAATTGTGGATTCTAAGCATGGTAAAATGATGCTTGATGCGTTATCCTGCATTGTCTGTGCATGACTGGGTAGGTGTTGTCATGCCCCCAAATTTCCTGGATACCACTGATTATTGTAATTAATTGACAGGTGAGACAGCGATCATACATATGGTATTGAAGGGATCTGCAAGAGACGTGCCTACACTCATACATGCACTGAGAACCAATCAGTGCGCAGGATGTTGAAATGAGCCATTAACTTGTACTGCCACCTTCTCTCGTGCCGAGCTGCTGGTCTTGACTGCAACAATGGATCGTGGCTTTCACCCGCATCTCGGTATGTCACGAATGAGAACAAATTGAATGCCTATAGGGCAGACCAGAAGTGCCTGCGGTTAGACTTTGGCCATAGGCGCAGCATTGTGTGCGTCCACCAACGGTGGAGCTACTTGCGAAGGAGACAGCCCCAGCTCTACACGGAACTGAGGGCTGAGATTGATCTTTTAATCAAACTTTTCAATATTGAAAAAATAATATTCCTCTTATATCTGTCCCATTACACAGCAAGATGACTTCTAATAAACAGAGAACACCACCTACTAGGTAATAGTGATGTATCAGAATCAGTATGTGATTAATATGCACATCCCAGGTCATTTCAATGTCAAAGTGGTATATTGGTGTGTTTATTTGTCCAGTGATGGCCAATGTGTGGTATTGGATATTTCACACTACCTATAGACAACATTAGCTGGATGTCTATGTATGTTTGAGACAGAGATAACATTTCAACATAACACCACCACAGCAGGCACAGTTGCCATGAGGAGGAGGCTCAGGAGGAGGAGGGGGCCCAGGAGGTGGGACATGAGGAGGAGGCCCAGGAGGAGGAGAAGGCAAAGGAGGTGGGCCATGAGGAGAAGACCCAGGAGCAGGATGAGGCCCAGGAGGTGGGCCATGAGGAGGAAGCCCAGGAGGAGGAGAAGGCCCAGGAGGTGGGTCATGAGGAGGAGGCCAAGGAGGATGATGAGGCCCAGGAGGTGGGCCATGAGGAGGAGGCCCAGGAGGTGGGCCATGAGGAAGAGGCCCAGGATGAGGAGAAGGCCCAGAAGGTGAGCCATGAGGAGGAGGCCCATGAGGAGGAGGAGGCCCAGGAGGTGGGCCATGAGGAGGAGGCCCAGGAGGAGGAGGAGGCCCAGGAGGTGGGTCATGAGGACCAGGCCCATGAGGAGGAGGAGGCCCAGGAGGTGGACCATAAGGACCAGGTCCAGGAGGAGGAGGAGGCCCAGGAGGTGGGCCATGAGGACCAGGCCCAGGAGGAGGAGGAGGCCCAGGAGGTGGGCCATGAGGAGGAGCTACAGGTGCTTGTTGAAGAAAGTATCTGGATATTTTAATGTAGTATAATTGTTTAATTTTGTTTTTCCAGTATAAGTTGTTCTCTGGAACGGTTTCTTTCACAAATGTGATTTAACCCTAGACCTGGTCAAAGTTTTCCAATCCAGCGGTGTCTGACATCATGGGCATATTAAATTTTGGACTCTCCCCACACACAATATATATCTGCATGTGCCTCAACTCAAATTCCTCTGGCTATTACTGTGCTCAGCATAAGATGAACCTTTGCCCAAATTTTCACATATTGTACCACTGAACTCTACTGAGCAGTGGGTGTGAGGTAAAACTGCAATTTGTCCCTGGTGCACTACAGGTCCCAGCATGGCCAAGCTTCCATTAAGTTATTGCAAGCACAAGCATACCCATGACTGTAAGGCTATGTTGGGACCTGTATGTTCTCCAAAGAAGCATGTTAAACAGCAACAAGTGTAAACATCAATTATATTGCCAAAAATACACCCCTGCACAACCCACACTTACCATCTTTATTGCTCCCCTCATCAAGGGTCTTTCATCATTCCAGGATTCTTTGAAAAACAAAACCCTGGTAGATGATGCAAAATCAGCTCCTAAGACCTCTACTGCAATGTGAGCTCAAGCATCAATGGACATATTTATAACAGGCGGGCAATAAAAATACATGGCGTACTCAAACGTACATTTGTCCGTGAAGCACCTGGTGGATCAAATACTTACACTTACAGACGCAGCAGTACGCCACGTCACCTTTTACGTCATGTAAATGTTGTTGCTACCGAATTCAACAACCAACGTATCTTGAGGTCCGTGCCTGGATGAATTCGGGAGTGCGCAAAGCCAAAATATAGTTTAATATCAAACACAGGTTGCGCTCAGTATGCGTGCCATGATGAATCAGGCCCATTATGATATTGTGTTGCCTTAAGGAAAAAAAACAGAAGATATACAACTGCGTATGTTCAGTATTTACATTTATTGCTTATGTTTTATTATGTACAATAAAAAAATGTGAGTTATTTTGAACAGGAAACAGCAGATGGCCTTGCTGATTTGAGGAGAAGACAGCAGATGGCCTTGCTGCTTTGAGGAGGAGACAGCTGGTGGTCTTGCTGCTTTGAGGAAGAGACCGCAGATGGCCTTGCTGATTTGAGGAGGAGACAGCAGATGGCCTTGCTGCTTTGAGGAGGAGACAGCTGGTGGTCTTGCTGCTTTGAGGAGGAGACAGCAGATGGCCTTGCTGATTTGAGGAGGAGACAGCAGATGGCCTTGCTGATTTGAGGAGGAGACAGGAGATGGCCTTGCTGATTTGAGGAGGAGACAGGAGATGGCCTTGCTGCTTTGAGGAGGAGACAGCAGATGGTCTTGCTGCATTGAGGAGACCGCAGATGGCCTTGCTGCTTTGAGGAGGAGACAGCAGATGGTCTTGCTGCTTTGAGGAGGAGACAGCAGATGGTCTTGCTGCTTTGAGTAGGAGACAGCAGATGGTCTTGCTGAATTGAGGAGGAGACAGCAGATGGCCTTGCTGCTTTGAGGAGGAGACAGCAGATGGTCTTGCTGCTTTGAGGAGGAGACAGCAGATGGTGTTGCTGCATTGAGGAGGAGACAGCAGATGGTATTGCTGCATTGAGGAGGAGACAGCAGATGGTATTGCTGCTTTTAGAGGAATTAGCAGGTGGAATTGCTATGGAGGATACAGCTCATGTTTGTGGAGATGCTGATGAAGAGCTGATATTTTATGCAGAGACATAGAGATCAGAGCTATTTTCCATTATTGTGATGATGGAAATGAGAGCTTTGATGATGAGGACAAGAGGTGATGATAAAGCAGCTGCAGAGGATGAAGGAGACATCATGGTCCTGAGATATTAGTGTGATGGTAATGTAAGCAGACAATGGACTGGTTCTATGTTACTGGCTGCACAGATGACATCTATGGTGTTTTCTGATTTTCTTTGATGCAGCCCAGCCAGGTCTTCATAGTATCACTGCAATGCTCCTATTTATGTCATCCAGAATTGTGGTCTATGACAGAAGACACAACACAGCTTTATCATTCAATATACAGAAATACATGTATATGACAGAGCAATTTCCTACTTCCCTGGGGGTATATTTACTAAACTGAAAGGCAAGATACATTTGGCGTAGTAAGCTGAGCTGGACGCATCTGAATGTGAGTCCAGGGGGTATATTTACTAAACTGCGGGTTTGAAAAAGTGGAGATGTTGCCTATAGCAACCAATCAGATTCTAGCTATCTTTTATTAAGTACATTCTACAAAATGACAACCAGAATCTGATTGGTTGCTATAGGCAACATCTCCACTTTTTCAAACCCGCAGTTTAGTAAATGTACCCCCTGGACTCACATTCAGATGCGTCCAGCTCAGCTTACTACGCCAAATGTATCTTGCCTTTCAGATGTAGTTTATATCTGCATTCTTTTACGTAAAATGCGTCAACTCTATCAGGCCCAAACATCCGCTTAGTCTTAATTATTCTTGCACCCATACAAGTGAATGCAATGACGTTTGGCCTCATGTTATTTAGTCATTGTCAAGTCTTGTTTTCAGAATTTCCCTGTGTGTGAAGAGATGGCACCCTTAGGGCGCACACCCACTGGCATTCAACACAAACATGTTCCATTCATGAAATAGAATAAGTAGTCTACTGAAAAACGCTACTACAATGGATTGCAAGGGAAAGAATCACAAGTAAACATGAAATGTGTGTGGTAAGACTAGAACCAATAATCTCTAGGCAAAACTCACTAGGTTAAAACATTTAATATATTTACCTCCTCGTCTCCTTACACCAGATGTCCTGGATGGGGGGAGTGGTCTTCCGGCCCTGATCATGTATTATGGCTCCTCCCAGTGTTCCAGGTGTCATTCACGTAGGAGAAGCCACAGAGCAACCTCCTGTATGTGTCAGATATTGGTGGCTTCTTAGGATCCACAGATGACAGCATCTCATCCATTCTCATGTGATTCTGTGATGTACTTTCTGGGTTCTATGAAGAGAAGACACATAAAGCAGATGTATCATTTAATACACATAGGACATGTATGTCTTATAGGACAATTCCCCACTGTATGCTCTCCTCCAGCATGTGCTGTAATGGAGAATAATTACTATATACTGTGCAGACTCTGCATACTGCACTACACTATGCTGTATCTGTATGTTGTATGTCACACACTAATATAATAATCACAGTCAGGGCTAGTAACAAAGGGGCATATTTACACTGAGCTGCCCTGACGTGGCCGTAAGCAGGATATTACATGATTATTAGTATAATACAGGATCAGAATAATAAGTATGATTGTTATTATCTGACCTTTTACAGCAAATCTTTCTGAGCCGAGTTGTGGGGACTGGAGGTAATGAAGGTTTACTCTGCACTCTGCATTATAGATACGACCAGAGCCATAGGCGGAACTAGTGAGCTGTGGGCCCCGGGGCAGGGAAGCGGAGAGGAGGGATCTGGGGCCCTCAGCTCACTAGTTCTCCATGAAGCGGGCCCCGTTATCTCCATGGGCCCCGGTGCACAGCACCTGCTTCACCAATGGTGATTCCTCCACTGACCTGAGCACTATTATTATAGAAGGTTTATTCCAGCCCAGAACTTACAGGTGAGAGGGAATTCCTGTGCCCAGTGTCAGCCTAATTACTGACATTACCGAGCTGTGTCCCTGACCTTACTACAGCTATCAGCAGACAGCACAAATAACGACACACACAGTCAGTAGTGCAGATTTGGGTTTAAGGCGTCTGTTATCCCTTCCTTACCCCGTTATAGATTTATAATTCATCTTATTCCCTCATCTGATCAGTCATAAGAAAGCTTGGACAGTGGACACAATACTAGCATGTCCTCACCCTCACATTCTTTACTGGTCATGTTTTCAGGATTTCCCTTAGTCTGTGATCATCAAGTATTATTACTGAGCAGTTCAGTTAGGTTTAAGTCATCTGTGCTCGATTAAGGACATTATGAAATGTGGGCTGTTATAATTACTTGACAAGTGGGATAAGGAACTCTCCTCTGCACAAACATTTCACTGATTATTCTCACTCTTTCCAGCTTGATTAGGTGATGTTTACAGGAGCTTTCAACACTAAATCCATTTTGTTACCCTCCTCCCTTACAAGTTGTTTGATGGGGTTCATTGATCAGTTTGGTGAAATATCTAGGTCTTACCTGTGATGTTTTATACAGTATAGTTACAGTCTAACCTTCATCACGTGACCATAAATAAAAGAGTAGCATGGGATATTGGGCCTCAGTATTATCTGTGTGTTTAGTATGAAATCATTGGCTGGTAAAGGGTATCAGTGAACACTCAGTTGTACTTCCTCGTCAGCACCAGCAGGGGGCAGGTTGAACAGGGAATATCTCATTTTTAAACACAGTCTGTGGAATGATCAGATTGTATACACCATGATTGGATACTTACAGGCTCCATTGTAAATGGGGGATCTGATGTTCCATTCTCTACTTCTTCCCAGTCACATGGCGAGAAAAATGGATGTGCCCTTATACTTCTAGAGGAGAGCTGCCGTGACAGAGGTAATTTACACAGGAGCTGTGAAAGGAAATAACATGAAATCACAGACTGTTAATGGCAGACAAGTACTAATTGGACATCTGACTCTTCCATTAGGCTATGAATGGTTCATTATCAGGATATCATGTGTCAAATCCTTTACTGTTGTTTTACAAATACATCTGATAAGAGTTTGCTACAAATTTCTCCTCCTTCCTTCCTACACTTTGCTAACACCCATAATATATCTGGTGCTTGTTAATTATTTAGATGCCACCGAACCTCTACCCCCCACCCACCTTCTCTGGGCTCCTTTCTCCTTTGTATCACCAACATTTTGTTTTTTAGTACTTCACGCTATCTGCACGTACATGTACAACTACATGTGACGCAGTGAGCTGAGAGAGGCTTACATGGTACGAGGAGCTGTGAGGCCGTTCTCTGACAAGCAGTACTATGTATAATAAATAACAGTGCCCCATTATGGTGCATCATCCCCCCCCCCCCCCATTATGGGTGCTCCCCCCCTCAATATAGTATGTAAGATAACCACAGGAGTGGAGTCCATGTTTCAAGTGCCTCCAGTATAATTAACAAGTACCATAGATTTAAATGTTTTGATTGTGTCTCCCTTTTCCAGCTCTCCTCTAAGCCATAAATAATTACCGTAGCTATAAGGCTCACGCTTTGTAGTATAGATTTTGTGTATAAAACCTGCATCATTTTTGTCTGTCTGAAGGTGAGGTCTCCACCCCTGGACACAATACTCTAAGTGATGTCTGACTATAGACTAGTCCAACAGAATTAATAACTCTGTCCTTTTCCTGCTAATCACTCTGCCTGTACAGACAAGTCTTCTGCTAGCCTTATTTTTTCAATACATAAATAAGAATTATAATAATGAATTATAGATGCCCACAATATATTTAAATTACAGCTACATTACAGATCCCCTGGAAGATGGGACAGTCTCTTCTAGCAATCTACACACCCGGCCTCCTTATACATTATTACCTTCTGATATTGATATATCTATAAATAGGTGGGAATAATATGAGTGCAGGTGTGTATGTATGTGTCTTACTATAAATATAGACAACTACATGACAGTATTGTCCTGTGACTCTATAATCTCCTCATCCATCTATATATCTGCATATACTCACTCTCTCCAGGATGTTCTTCAGGTGAGGATCGAGGTGATGTGGATACGAAGGGACACTCGATATCACTGACCACTCCGTATACAAGGCGTCACTACACGAATAAAAGGGATATCTCCCAATGGCCAGTTCATACAGTATGACCCCACAGGAGAACCAGTCAACGACTGCATCATATGGCTTCATAAGAAGCATCTGTGGAAACATTGTGGAGATAGGAACAATTAGTTAATGATTTTTCAGCCTGGTAGGAAGACAACACACCAATATATCTGAAGACAAAGTAATGCTTAGTTTAATCAAAGTCTGTTTTAAAAGACTAAGAGATATTTTTATAACCCCAACGCTGTTGCCCTCAATATGTACCGCTGCAATTTACTATGCTGGGGCTGGTTTGGGAATCTCCCTCTTCAGCGAGGTAATTTACCTCTAAACAGGCTGCCGCCGAATGGACAAAGTGCTGTGTACATGGACATAGCGCTTTCTCCTGGGACGGGATCCAGCGAATCCGGAGAGGCTGCAGCTGGATCCCGTAGAAACATTCATGCAATGAGTTACTTTGCTTTTCACAGCAAGATGAATAACCTAATGCTGCTGTCCCCATAGAGGTCTATGGGGACAGCGGTTAGTGCTGGTAATTAGGTTAATCTATGATTTCTCCAGCTTTTACTCTTTGATAAATAAGAAAAATTGGGGAAAGAGCCTTTTGCTAGCTCTTCTCCACTTGTTAAATAAATCCATGGGAAACTATACTTACAGTAGCATTGCCTAATAAAGAAGCTTTTTGTGTATATATGATATTACTGCTGTCAGGTGGGCACTGACAAGAGCCATGCAGGGGGCCTAATATAAAAGCTGTGGGACAGCCGAAGTATATCTCTCCCACTACCAAATTCTCTAAATAGCTCCTGGTACCCTAGCTCTGCTACTTAATCAATGTGAGGGTTAGTCACCTGCTATGCACTGGTCACCAGAGATTAGAGATCTACTATACACTGGTCACCAGATATTAGAGATCTACTATACACTAGCCACCACAGATTAAAGATCTTCTGTACACGGGTCACCAGAGAACAGAGTTCTGCTCTACACTGTCCACCAAGAGATTAAAGATCTGCTCTACTCTGACCACCAGAGATTAGAGATCTGCTCTACACTGACCACCAGAGATTAGAGATCTGCTGTACTCTGGCCACCAGAGATTAGAGATCTGCTCTACACTGAACACCAGAGATTAGAGATCTGCTGTACTCTGACCACCAGAGATTAGAGATCTGCTGTACTCTGGCCACCAGAGATTAGATATCTGCAATACACTGGCCACCAGTATGTTGAAAAGCGATGTGCTTTCCATGAGAACATCTCAACAATAGATCACATTCTGGTCTAGATTTAGGATAAGAACAAAGGTCATTTATGACCGTTCACCACAGCACTGTTTAGTACTAGACCTGCTTCTCCTCTGTTGGATGTTGTGCTGCTGATTTCACACCATTTGTAGAGGTTTAAGACATTTTTTAGTATAAGGAGAAGGAAAACATTCATTATCACATCTTACCAAAACTGCAGGGAATGTCAGGGTAAGGTGCAATACTTACATGTTAACTCTGATTCATGTTCAGATTTATGATAAAAGATTTGTCTAGATAAAAATTAAATTTTAGATATGAGAAGTCAGTGGACTGATTCTTTGTTCCTCACCTCAGGAGCCATGTAACGGAGAGTACCAGCTCTCCCCGAAATCATCTTTCCAGCAAAGATGTTTGTTACTGCCAAGCTAAAATCAGAAATCTTTATGTGACCAGCGGTGTCCATAAGAACATTTTCTGGTTTCAAGTCCCTGTGAAGAAAAGAAGAGCGAGTTCTGTCTATGAAACAACTAACATCTGTATATGAGCCACTGCAACATTGATTTATATGTCTTAAAAGATGGGCAAAGTTAAGGATTTGGAGTATGACATAGGCAAATGTAGGAGAAGTTTGTGGATCTGAAGGTGGCTTGTGAAAATCAGGGGCACTCCCAATGGTAAGATTGTTGGCCTTGGAGAGTTGAGTGGTATGCATGGGGAGGGTGTGAGGAGAAAGCGCCAGAATCCCAGGCACAAGCTACAGTATGTTCAGGACCATTTTGGATATATGAACAGTAAATCTGCAGAGTTGGACAGTCATAGAGTTGTGGGTTATACCATTCTATAGAGGGGGGTAGTCAGCCATTTGTTATATACTGTAAATCTACCTGTCATTTACTCTACAGAGGAATTTTACACATATAGTGATCCATCTTCCATTACTCAGGGCTGCAGGGGAATAATTAATTCAGTATATCCAAACAACAGCCCATATATATCCTGCATGAATGGCAACCAAACAAAGGACCCAACAGTCTCCCAAAGAGAGATGATTATATAACTGTAACATGTGAGGTACATCTGTCACATAGCCACGTGCACAAGTATGGGGTCACTGCACATTTCATGCTGCACAAATGCACCTATTTATCTGCCTCGCACTCAGGAAGGGTCACCCCACATTCCACTTTGTGAAACAGCCCCCGGAAAATCACTCTGCATCTACTTTGTGGGATTGAGGGTCCGGGTGAGCACAGTGGAAAGGGAAACACATTACTGGAACATTGGTCCAGCGTGCAATCACTTTATCACCAATCCCTTCATTCATTTCATCTTTTCCTCTTGTTGTGAGATACAGTTCAATCAGCCTCCACTTATATCTTGTATAGATTGTGACTGCCCTTACTACATCTGTCACTATTGCCCATTTGAATTATATTTTATTATAAGAAAGGTCACCTGGAAGGCATCCTATTAATAGCAAAGACCCAGGCCTGATTTCTGCCCCTTTCAGGGCATGTAAATTGGGGTTACGCAGCCATGTACAGTGGTAGGAGGGTGGACTCTGATGTGACATTTACACTTTTGCACCTCTTGAGATTCTTCTGCACACCTAGGCATACGTCTAGTTGGCGAAGACATCTCCCGAGAGCGTAGAGTGTCGGTGTGCACATTGATGTGTGCTGGGTGGACCATCCATGCCCCCCGGAGCACAAACAAGGAATTTTGTGATGTGTATTGAGTGAGCTCCATAAATGAGGCCAACTTTGTGTAAGCAATAGATACAAAACCAATACAGACACATCTATAAATAATTATAAGGTAACTAGTCGGTTATTGGCCAGGTGACGTTAAGTCACCAGTTAGTACGATAGATCAGACTCAGAAGATATGCTGGTAGGTTAATTGGCTTTTGACAAAATCACCCCTAGTGTGTATCTGTGTGTTAGGGAATATAGATTGTAAGCTCCACTGGTGCAGGGACTGATGTGAATGATTATCAAAAATGATCTGTAAAGTGCTTAGCAATATGTATGTGCTATATAAATAATAAATAAAATAGATCCATTTCCTACAAGCCAGCATGACACAGCACTGGGGAACTAACAAACCAAATATAATAAATGAAAACTATTTAGCAAATAGTACAGCAAAGGTCCATTAAATCCTTATCCGCAACAGGATAATAACAAGCAGGCATCTATTTATCACCCCAAATCGATAGCCATCTTTATGCATCGCAGCAAATCACGGTGATGCAATATAAAATATCATTGGAGCTTATCATGCCGGGAATGTTCCAGGAGCACCGTTCTCCCAAGAGGATATTTTACTAGTCATGGGCAAAACTGGAGAGGCTTCAGCTGGATCCCTTTATAAAATACAGGTAACGTTATGTCAGCTTTCGTAGCCTAGTGAATTGATAGTCGCTGCTGTCCCCACAGAGGACTCCGGTACGCTCCATTAATGGGGTTAAGGCTGGAGAAATCTCTGATTCCTCTGGTGTTAACCCTTTCGTAAATAGCATGAAATGTATTTTGGCTCTTCATCGCTTACTAAGTAGAGCCCATAGACTGTAACTCTCTGCAGGGTTTACTATAAATATTCATTATATTAATATTATCAATAATATGTGTTACCTGTGGATAATGCCCCTTCCATGCAGATACTGAATCCCACACACCAGTTCAGCAGCAATGAATCTGATAAGGAAGAGAACAAATGATTTATTAACATGAAACTTTTATATGTTTTTGTATAGCTGAGCAATATATGGGGAACCAGAATCCAAAATATCCCCATATAGCCTTACCTTGTGGTGGGAACGTCTGCTGCACCTCTTGACCTCATGAACTTACGTAGCTCGCCCCCGCCCTGATATTCCATAACGTAATAGACATAGTCCTGTGTAAGAGACAGAGACACAGGATACAATGCCGTCATTATTCATTCTGACCATACTTAGTGTTACTTTCCAAGCATATGACATATACTGTATGTAATGATTAAACTATTGTTATAATGGGGGTCATTTACATTGGACAATAGAATTGTAAAATATGTGTCAAAAACTGTTTTGTCTGGTTGTCAAATGTGTGTATACACATGTAGGAGAGCGCACAAAAATCCACGATATTGCGATACCGGGACCCGTGCGGCTGCGCGGGATCGTGACCGCGAATCGTAATTGAATATGCCCCTAAGTGTATAATTTACACAGTATGTGGGGTCTAGATGTATAATTTACACAGTACTTGGGGATGAAGTGTATAATACACACTGTACTTGGAGTCTAGGTGTACAATACACATGGTACTTGGTGTTTTGGTGTATAATACACTCAGTACTTGGGGTCTAGGTGTATAATGCACATGGTACTTGGTATTTAGGTGTGCAATACACACAATATTTGGGGTCTATGTGTACACAACACACGGTACTTGGGGTCTAGGTGTACAATACACACAGTACAGGGAGTCTAGGAGTACACTACACACAGTAATTGGGGTCTAGGTGAATAATACACAGTACATGGGGTCTAGGTGTACAGTACACACAATATTTGGGGTCTAGGTGTATAATACACACAGTATGTGGGGTCTAGGAGTACAATACACACGGTATTTGGGGTCTAGGAGTACAATACACACGGTACTTGGGGTCTAGGTGTATAATACACACAGTACGTGGAGTCTAGGAGTACAATACACACAGTACTTGGGGTCTAGGAGTACAATACACACAGTACATGGGGTCTAGATGTGCAATGCACATGGGACTTGGAGTTGGTGAATGAAGGAGAGGTGACTCCTACCTCTGTCTGGAAGGCTGCATAGAAGTGTGGGAAGAATTTGCACCTTCCAGTCATCTCCAGGACCTGCCTTTCAATGAGGACAAGTTTTCTAAAGGCGTGGATCTTCTTCACCATTTTCACTGCCAGCTGCTCTTTCCTGGCAGGATGTGAGGCCAACACCACCTGGAGAAGACAACGTGTTAGATCTAGAACACAGGGCAGTTCTACCATGAGGCAGCAGAAGATTGGGGACGTTAGAGATAAGGTTTCCAATTTATACCTCAGTCCCCAGTATCTATCTCTTTCCTCACCAGTTCCACCATACCCACCAGCAGCCACAACATGAGCACACGTTATAACATTGTTGACTTATAATAACTTATTAGTTGAGGAAGGATAAACATATGATACAGTAATAGTCCATAAGTAAAGTTATTGTTTCACCAGACACTCTGGTATCTGCAGTGTTTACAGGTAAGTGAGCAGAATCTGTAGTGAGCACTCACCTTTCCAAAACTTCCCTTCCCCAGGATTTGGTGGAAAGTGAGACTCTCCAGAGTAAGAAGTGAGTCTGTCAAACTCTCTAGGGTGCTGACTGATGGGGTCCCACTTACACCTTATGAAATGAAGAGAAATCAATTTTATAAACGCCATATAAGCTTTACGTGTTATTTCTCAATCATAATTATTAGCAATTTTTAGACAGGAGTAGATACATTAGTACAAATCTAAGCTCTATCCTTATTCTCTGTTTAATAAGGGGAAATATTTAAGATGCAAAAAACAATTACATTATATTTATAATCAAGTTTAGTAAACATATGACAATATTCTTTCTACCAAGGTCCATCTAGACAGCACTGCTTTAAATGCCCCCTCTGACATTAGAGAAAGACATGCCCACTGGTGACGAGAGGTGGAGGACAACTGAAGGGTCATTGCATCATGGGGGCGGGGCCAAAGTGATGCAATTCACCCCGATTCGCTGCGTTGAGGTCGCCAAGTAGTCTCTTTATTTAATTTTCAGCAGTTGTTATGAGTGGATAAGTGCACTGCTATTATTCTGCATATTCTACATGTAGTTTTTGAAGCAGAGTTGTAGCGTTGCGGATGTCTCCATGCCTGATATTTGCCCTGGGCCCATCCTGCTGTACAACCGTCTGTGGTTCTAGAATGAGGCAATGCCGCTTGTTTCATGCTCGGCCCCTCGCCTTATCTATGCTTTACAAGAACTGGCTGTGGCCAATCACGTGGCTCCCTCTCACACAGGGTGGATTGAATGGAGCCTCGTGAAAGACATTTCTGTATGTGAGTCACGGTGTGGTCGGCTCGGACACTCTTCAGTGGCTGCTCCAGTATGAGCACTACTGACCGCATCGAGCATTTGGAAACTCCCCCTCTAGAAATCCTTCATTTGCCCCTGACTGGAGGACATTCATCAGTGTTGCCATTGTATGATTTCATCAGGACAAATTTAGTGGCTGATGTGTTATAAGTAAATAAGACAGGTTCTTCACAGAAAGGAACATGTGATATACAGTGTAATACTATTATAATAAAGTGGACTGATGGGGGCTGCTGTGTAAATGGCATTGTCTAAATTTTGTGATGCGATACACTTATTTTTCTGGGTGGTTTTGCACTTTTTAAAAGGTCAACACATGTAATACATTTATAATAATGTCATTTTATCAGACAAAAATACAATTTACTCGAACATACATATCTCCCAAAATTCCTATAAGAGTAACAATGTATTTACATGTTATTTAATGGTGATTTCATAAATCATACCTGCTGTAGCTTGAGACAATGATTCATGCTTCTCAAGTGTACTTTCCTCTATGCCCTCCACATCAGATGGTTTCCTCTTATTAGACGCCTCTTCTACACTTATATGATCTTCTCTCTTACGTTTTATGTCCGCTCGTCTCTCTGTGTCCCACCTAGTGAGTCTGTTCCCCATATGTCTCTTATTGCTGCCATGATCTGAGATATGTTCTCTCGATCTCTTAGATCCTCTCTGATCTCTCAGCTCGTTAGACCGGGATGTAAGATGGTCTTTGGCTGATTTGAAGGACAGGCTGGATCCTTCTTCTGCAGTGTAATATTCTGTTCTGCTTGTATCATGCAGGTTCTCATTCCTCTTTCTCCTCTTATCTCTGGGACATTTGGAAGCCATAGTTTTAGTATTGGCTTTGTCCCCTTCCCTGCTCTCAGACTTTTCAGATTTTCTCCTCTTATTTGTCTTCCTTCTCTTCTTTCGGGGAATATTTGAAGCCTCCACATTAAGCCCTCTAGATGTCACATTGGGCTGGTTCCTGTCCCCATGAAAGTCCTCTTTCTCCTCAGCAATGTTCTCCTCTGAGTTGGTGTTATGAACTCCTCTCCTCTCAGATAAATCCTCCTTCCTATCCTCCATACTACTAGTTCTCTCATCCTCCCTAACTCTCTTTTTATCTTTTGGTTTTCTATACATTTTATATATAGAACAACAACCAAAAACTATCCAAGCACAAACAAATCTCCTTCTCGCTGTAATGGGTGAAGATACACAAAGCATTGTTAGGGTGCTGAGCCCTTAAACCAGCAGCCACATGACAGCATAAACCAGTGTTGTGACATCGGCAGACTTACTATAAGGCCTGATGACAGCGGCTGGTATAGATCCAGGTTTCCCTATTAGCAAGAGCCCCTATAATATAACAATGTTTTATCTAACCTAATGAAGTACTGGTTTATCCTGTACCCCAGTCCCAAGCACTTGTGGTGTTTTACATTGAATATAGTTGTTCTTATGTCTAAAGTAGGGGCAGTACCCTAAACTGTCAGATTATTTTTTAAATTCTTTTTTTTAAAGGACACATGTAATAAATATATATAGAGGGGTATAGAGAGAGAATTATAAAGTCAGTATATGCAAGGTCCATATTTTGTTAGAAATAAAAAAAACATTTATGAATAACCAATAAGATAATGCACTGTGAGAATTTAATGACAAATTGTAGCTATAGGTGATTTTCTGTAACTATGATAAATAGTAATAGAAGATTAGATTTATCGCCGCAATTCAATAAAAACACGTCCTATGTCGTGGTCGCAGCCACTGTATTACAAGCCAGGGTCTCCCTTGTAATTGAGTGATACAAACTTGCTGGTGGAGTAATATTATTCAAAAAGATATGTACTAAACCACAACTGTTACGCCAAGGAGGCTGTGAAAATCAAATGTGACCACTATCGCCACAATTTAAGAATATATATATATATATATATATATATATATATATATTTAGATATATATATATAGATATAGATATAGATATATATTTTTATACACACAATATAGAGCATGTAGAAAAGGGTTTATTATGGATCCATCATGAAAATATCGCTATTTCCATGTGCTTTACGTTTCACGTTTAGACTACACAGCACGTAGGAGGCAACATCAAAGTAATAAATATACACACCCACAAAGGCGTCGCTGTTGGAGGAACGATCGGCAGAATTATCAGACAGACGGTCGTGAGTACGTACACACTTCAGAACTGGAACAACATCGTTCCATCGTTTATAGTGATGTTTAGTCAGTTTATAAGATCAAATCAAACGATACGACGTGCTTTGATACGATAAAACATGATGGTTGGAGCGTACACACTAATGTAACTAACGGTAGTTTACAGTTTAATCAGCCTGACATTTGGGTGAAAGACCTATAGTGTATAACCAGCTGAACTCTATTCATTCATACCACTGCCCATCCAATGACCTCCGCATGTTTCTGTAGCATCAGTGTCTACGATGGATGACCTATTACTTCTAATTTATTGAGTGCTCAGTCTTTATACATTTTTATTTCTTGTACCTTTAACTCCTTACATTATTGTATTTTTGTTGTGTAATTTATCTAATTGAATTAATTGCTTATCCTTACACACCCCATACACTGCACCCCACCCTACATAAACCCTATATACTACTTACACAATACACCCCAGGTGCAAATACAGGATTTTTAAGGGGGTTCCCCCCAAAAAAAATATATAGAGAGCTGCTGAGCATGCGGCCACGGAGAACCAGAAATCCCCCCCCCCTGCGTGCGCTCCTGAACTCCAAACAACTTACACTTCACTAATATAACATGTATAATATTATATCTATGCGTTATAAATTTATATACATTGCATATTTAGTACATAATCCTTTGTCCCAAGCGAAAGTTCATCCATCCTTTGGGTCCATGTTCAATCCTCAGTGCAACCAACGTGTGCTGTACAGGTGGGGCCTTGGGATCGGACGCCTGGACTTAACTAATGCAGCCATTGCAGGTCCAGCATCTCTCCCTCACTCTGTCCCTCATGAACCACTACAGTCTTCTCACTCTGTACCACATTCTCACCTTCCACTCCCTCAAATAGTAAAGTATCATACACACATACACACTCTTCCATACACGCTGCATATATTACATATACAGCCAAACTGTGTTCCCAAATGACGACTTTAAACAACCACTTATTTAATAGTATTTATTTAAAAGTATTGAAAAGCCCTGCTCTTGCCATGCGATGACGTGATGTCATGCGCCTACTTTTGTGCATGTGCGTTAGGATTTATGGAAAAAAATATGGATTTGCCAGACAAAATGACATCGGCTAAAGGGTTGTAAGAAATTTGCACCAGCCGATGGGAGAAGTTGGGCAGATTAAGGGTTTTTCTTGCCGAGTGAGAATTAAGAGAATTGAGTGCGGCTACGTTTGCACCAACATGCAAAAATAAGATTTCATCTTGCCGGACAAGATTACTTAAATTAGATAAACTTATGGAGAGGAGGCAATTACAGGGGCAAACCACCTTTCTCATCCTGTCCCACCAGCCCAGTTCCAGTCCCACCAGCAGAGCATTTTCAGGTTACCTTCGGGCCATGTCCCCGGAAGCACAGGCAACTTGGGCTCCAAACAACACCCACCTTCTATCATCAGACCAAGGAGACCCATCCAATCAGGGCATCCCAAACCAACCATACTAGGTCAGAAACTACACTTGAGCTTCCAAAAGGACCAATCAAGATTGACAGTTTAATATCAACCCACATGTATATACTTTATGCACACTGCTGTGCCACTAGGGATTGTATGATTTATTAAACTGCCATGTATTTTTGCTGCTACTTTGTCACTAATTTTAGCCAGCCAGCTCGCTGAAGAATTTGACTAAAATTGGTGAAAATTTGGACAGTTGTGAAGAGATCATTGGAAAATAGACTGTAAATGACTTGTACTGCTATAAATAGCAATATAGGAGGAAAACAATCTCAAAATCACATCATTTTACCTATTTTCCCAATTTTAAATTCAATCCAGATCTAAATCCAAAGCCTTTCAGGTTTTTGGGCAAAACCAGTAACAAAGTCAAAACACTGAGATGTTTTAGACCCAAACCAAAACACGGGGGTCAAAGCACATCTCTACTTATTAATCACAATTATTTGACTTTTTCTCAAATGAACAAAGCTAATTGGTAACTTTAGAGATCTGTGTTCTTGCAGAACATTATAACTGCTGATGTCACTTCTAATTTATTCACCTAGCCACCATCAAGCTATAAAAAGTCTAATTAAAACTTGTACGGAACAATATTTCACTTCAAAGTTCGAAAAATTCTAAAGCACAAGATAATAATCATTTTAAAAAAGTCTTCTTAATGTATACAGTATTTGACCTGTAATATGATTATACAATTTGATGTTTCCTTCTAGTTTATTTTGTTTATTTTTTTATTAATATTCCAAAAGGAGAGAGAAAACAGTCACAAGAAGAGGAGGAAAAACAAATCTATCTGTCCACTTTTACAATGTATCTGCAAGCCAGGTACTATGTGTCATTGATTTATTTTTTCAGAGACACAGAGACACATTTCTGTCAGTCAGGTCAGTTGATATAACTGACTATCCAGTACGATGCTGGAGATGTCAAGGGCTCTCTAAGCGTCTGTTATATTGTCTGTTAGACTGAAAACACATTTTGCATGCAGAACACGCACATGGACAGGATTTTACCTATTTGTCTTCTAGTCTAATTACGGGCACAATTATTGTGATGTCGTCCCTTTTGAGAGGTGCAAATACATCATTTCAATAATGTTTTAGATCAACAATGAGATACAATGCAGAATTCAAACAAGGATGAGGTGAGCAGTATAAATTACCACTACCTTTTGTCAGGAAACACAGGTTTTTACAGTGTTGGCTAACCTGTGACACTCCAGGTGTTGTGAAACTACAAGTCCCAGCATGCCCTCCCAGCAATAAGCTGCTATTTATTGGCAAAGCATGCTGGGACTTGTTGTTTCACAACACTTGGAGTGTCACAGGTTAGCCAACACTGGGTTAGTACTTCTGTGCATTCCCCAAGTATATCAATACAAAGCTTTATTTATAAAGCACCAACATTTTACACCAACACACTAGAGCCTATTTACTATCAAGTGGCGATAGGGCTGGTTATTTATCACCACGGTATGTCTTCTATCGCTGCAATTTACTAATAAAATGTCACCAGGACAGCTTTCCAGCGATAATGGCTGGCAGCCAGCCATGGATGCCTCTACGCACGCATGACCTGGTTCACACATGACTTGAGCTTTTAGTTCCACTAGTAAAAAAAATAGAATGTTAAAAAATATTTACAACAATATATATATTATGAATAAATTTATATGAATAAAATATAAAGTATTTTTTCTCTTAAAGTTATTTGTTATTTCTATCCGGAGACAAAGTTATAGGAATCTTTGCATAGGGAAGATTTAACTGGGAGAAAACTTGATTTATTAGGAGAAGCCCTAACTCTGGTGAGAAAATACCAGTGCCCAGAGGGAACCCACAAACACGGGGAGAACATGCAGACTTCACACAGATAAGGCACTGAATCAAACCCATGGCCCCAGCACTGTGAGGCAGCAATGCTAACCAGTGCGCCACTGGGCTGCCAAGTCTGTGGCTTCCTGCTTGTATCCTTCCCCCTCGTCACTTCATGGCGCTGACCCTGCTACCTTGGCTGGTTCACTTGGCTACCCGCAGTTTTTTCCTTTAAAATGTTCCTAGTAGGTAGCCCCCCTTCCCCCGTCTAACATTTGCTTTTCAGCTCCTGGTTCCTGTCACATGCAGCCCTAACAATACTAACATACTCACACATGTGTATAGGTCACTTGCTCTCACAAGATTAAGAGAGTTCTAACCAGAGAGAAGATGAGTCTTATAATTAGATGTAGCTATGATTGAAGAGGGTGTGATCAGGGCCATCTTAACAACATTATGGGCCCCCGGGCAAAGCAGTGCACCGGGGCCCCTACATACATATATATATATATATATAAAGAGAGAGAGAGAGAGAGAGAGATAGAGATATATAGATGTACGTGCTCAGTGACCCTTGAAGGTTTCTTTTGCAGGTTTTTCTTTTGCATGATTATTTATTCTAATTAAGAGCCCTGCCTATGGGGCCCCCTTGCCCGTGGGCCCCCGGGCACCTGTGTATGCCCAGAAAAGGGAGATTCGCAGCCCTGTCCACTCCGTCTTCGAACGCGAAGGACACTGTCCGTATCAAGCTCTGAGCACTGCAAAGTTACTAGCTTTTCTGCTGTTATCTCTTGCTCCAGCTACAGGGCTAGTCTAAGTCCTGATCAGTAGTGATGACAGTCTCGTATACATGCTATAACATGCGTTTGCAATGAGGAGCAACTGTAAAAATGTATATTATGTTTAGCAGACATTAAGATCATCCTAATAAATAGAATTCATGGGGCGATTATGTTTTTAATTGTTTTGTCATTAATGTTTTTATTATTACAGGTAACATTAATTCAATAGGTTTTTTTGTTACTGTGCGTTCTTTTGCAAACATATATTCCGCATAGGTATTGCCCGTATCCTGCACTGTCTTGTGCAGAAGAGCACAGCAGGCCTACACCTAAATTCAACAGCGCTCGTATCTTCAGATTCGCTCTTTGATTAATCTGCAAGGAGTGCGCAGAGCCAAAATACATGTGTCTAATACCAAACTCAGGTTGCACTCAGCATGCGTGCCTTAATGAATCAGGTCCGTTGTGTCTATAGGTGCCTATTTTTATGTGCAATAATGAATAGAGATCTGTAAGAGTTAAAACGTTTGTGTGCAATTAGAGGACAAGGTTTGTATTAGGAGATCATTCAGAGCACTTGAGACATTGACTAATATATTGGAAAATTATTCCAAATGAGATGCACTAGAAAAAATACACCAGTGATAAAGGTCAGTTCATTTGTAGAAACGAGACCTTTAAGTTACAGTGCGCTGTTTGCCTGATCTCCACATTCTGAATAATATTGTAAAGGAATTAATCATCAACAATCAAATCCAGTACTTGTTGTTTAATTTGTACCTACTTAACCATTTACAGTACGTTCTTCCTTCTACTGGAACGGAAAGGTCAGTGGGAAGATCTGATTATTATTTTAAGAGAACATTTCCTGTTTTAATAGTATGTACATTATTTGTTATCTATTTTACACTATTAAAGTTCACCTGTTACCAGGCATTTTGTTGGTTTGGCAAAAAAATCACAAGCATACAGCATATCAAAATATAATTAATTAAAATATTTTCCATCCTGACTCAGTAATATAGCTAGATCCTCCTGAATTGATAGGCTACAGTCTCATGAACAGGACCACCCATATGAATCATGGCCCACTTGACAATTATTGATCCTGGGTCCACCTTTCCTGGAGAGATCAGTTTATTAACTTCCAAAACCTCAATCAAAACCTCGTTCAATAGTATGTGCTCTATGACCATGGACTGCATGCAGGTTTGGATCAAAGAGTTATGGTGGTTGATAAGTAAGATTCAAAGTTCCCTTTGACTCTTATTAAAGTATTTTTCTCATTTTCCAATAAGCATTGTTTAAGGGATTTATGTGGTTCCAAAGCACAAGCAATTTATTTAGCAAAAGCAAAAGTTTAGCAGTTCAATAAACAAGTACAATCCAGCCGATACCAAATACATACATATGCTGCACTCAGCTGCGCCCTCTGCTGGATCCAGCTAGACAGTTCTTCAGTCCAGAAGACTGTGGTCAGTGATGACTGTTTTAGCTGTCCCAGGGAGCTGTATATATACACTCAGTGATACAGAGAGAGAAAATATTGCAGATGATGTGGCTTGCTTCTATAAGTCCAGACTTCAGGAGGGTCCAGTGTAATGCAGGTCATAGGCCAGTTCAAACGAAAATATGTGGGGGTCAGCTCTCCAGGGGATGTACTCCGATTTTCCCGCCAAGAATCCAGTTTAAACTAGTGTATGTAAATGAAAACCAGCATCTCTTCAGCTCTCAGTCTGGCAGTGTCACCTGTGCAATCGCTTGCTGCAGTCATGCAGCTAATCATCTTGCAATATCTCATTGGTTCTGTTGGCTTTATAAACCCCTTCCTGTTAATTATGTCAATGCTGGTTATAGTTTCTGTTGGACCTAGTATGCCTTGTATCCTGATCTGCTCTGTTCTCAGTATTTGAAGCGGATTGTTTAAAGGATTCTCTGTATTTCCCTTCTCCTCACCTTGGTTTGTTAAACAGGTCTGCATATATATTTCTACCTGCCCTGATTCCTGGCTTGTTTAAAGGAACTGCTGTCTTCTCCTGGTCCTGCTCCTGACCTTGATTTGTCCATTATTGTGCATTAACCATTGTCAGTCTGATTCTCAGTTTACTCTGCTCTCACCATCTAGGTGCTCACTATCTTCTACCATGTTCTGTTCACTCCACTGGGTAATATTGAGATTAACAACTTCTACTACCCGAGCTTAAGTCCTGGGGACAACTGAGCACTGTGGAACATATATTGTTCCTTGGAAAAGGGGGCTGCTAAAGGTGAACATCTCACCTAGTAGTTGAGGATCACATGCCATATTGCCCTTAATAGGTTATTCCACAAATCTGTGCTTATCTGTTAGCCTTTCTTTATTTAGCTTCTTTTTTCTATGATATCCAGTCCATCTCTCTCTCTCTCCCTGTCACTCACGTTCCTGTTTTTCCTTTGCAAGCTGTCCTTCACTCACTCCCTTGCTCTCGCTTCCTCCCTTACCTTCACTCTCTCTTTCTTTCTCCCTTCCCCTCTCTATCTCTCAATCTTCTCTCATTCTATTACTCTTCTCTATCTATGTCTCTTTTTCTTCAACAACCTTCTGTGTTAAATATTCGCACTAACAGCCTTCTTGCAGAAATAACTAATTACTGGCATCTCTTGCTAATTTAGATGCTGTTGTAAAGGTCAGAGCATAATAACAATTCAAGGTGCTTACAGCTGTGTGGTTCGATACAGTACACAGCAACCCAGCCCGCTCCTAGTAATTATACTCCCAGAGTCAGCCTTCAATACAAACACAGAATGTGTAAAAAAAGGCTTTTCATGACATGACTTAATTGTCAAAATGTGGATCAAATCCAGATTTTGACTGAAGACTCTGCTGTGTTCTGAGAACGTGTAACATGATTTAAAAAAAACAGCAAAACAAAACAAAAACCACCTTTAAAATATGTGAGCACTATGAAATGACAACAATGTATTGTAATTATCATGTTATGCTCTTTGCTAAACACAAAAGTAACAAGATACAAAATAGGATACTTGCCATGTGAAATAAAGTAATATGATTAAAAAATTGCAGTTTATTAATTTCCATATATGCAACATATTTATGTTTGGGAAAATGAGGCTCAGAAGTTTACTAGGTCAACCTTTTTAAGCACAACTAAATCATTGCTATAGAATTCACATAATTACCACTTATCATCATCATCATCATTTATTTATATAGCGCCACTAATTCTGCAGCGCTGTACAGAGAACTCATTCACATCAGTCCCTGCCCTATTGGAGCTTACAGTCTAAATTCCCTAACATACACACACTGACAGACAGACAGACTAGGGTCAATTTTGATAGCAGCCAATTAACCTACCAGTATGTTTTTGGAGTGTGGGAGGAAACCGGAGCACCCGGAGGAAGCCCACGCAAACATGGGGAGAACATACAAACCACACAGATAAGGCCAGGGTCGGGAATTGAACTCATGACCCCAGCGCTGTGAGGCAGAAATGCTAACCACTTAGCCACTGTGCTGCCCACTTATGTACTTTGATCAATATAAATTAACTGTATTTTCTGTATGCAACTTTTTGCATATTATACCTCTAGAAAACAGAGCGTCTAAGTATACCCCTCTTCACATAAATTAATAAATTAAAAAGAAGCACAGTGGAGTTCCACGTTTTCAATGCATGCCACCTTTATTGCAGAAAGCACAACTGGCCTCATGTAGAACATGCAATTTTGCACCTTGGCAAACCCAAGTTGTGCTGTATGTGGGTCAAACTCAACATGTGCAGACAGGTTTAGAATTAGCCATGGTGCATACTAGCTAAGCTCTAAAGCGTAATGTAAAAATACAGCACACAAATACTGCGCAGTATTTGTGTGCTACATGCAAATGCAGGAAGCATTTTCCCTGCATGCAAAAATTGCATCTGCACCTCTTGTATTGCTTGCAGGGGGCAGGTTGGGCTCAAGGGCAGGGGTGCGCATCTCCCCCCCCCCCGGGTTGGTCCCATAATGGACTACCTTGGGCTGGTTCACTGGGTCACCTGCAATTTTTTTTCTTTAAAATGTTCCTAATAGGCTGATGAGTCCAGTCTTGCCCCCCGGGCTAAAATTTGTCAGCCCTCCATTGGCTGCATGGTTTGTCAAGGTATAAATTTGCACTATGTAGTTACATTTAACTCTAAATGGGGCCCGATATGTTTAAGTACAGCTGTGAAATGAGCCTCCACCGTGCTTCCTTTTACTTTGGATTTTGGGCCCAGTACATGTTGTTATGCTGCTTAGCTTATAGTGAGTGAAGAGTTACTATAGTTAACTTTGTTTTGACCAAAACATTGCCCTTCCAGTTTCTCTTTCACTATTATATCTTTTTAGAGTCTCTTATACCTTCCACTGACTCCCAAAAGTGCCGGTCTGGCTTCTACAATACATACAAAAAAATAGTTGGGTTGTTATAGTGCAGGGGTGGGCAAACCAGTCCTTAAGGGCCATAAACAGTTCATGTTTTTAGGATTTCTGTCTGTAGAAACAGCTGGGGTAATTACTGACCCAGCCAAATAGATTAACTCAGCTGTGCATGATTAAAGAAATCCTAAAAACATGAACTGTTTATGGCCCTTGAGGACTGGTTTGCCCACCCCTGTTATAGTGCATTATAATGATTAGGTGTATTAAACTGTCCTTTATGTTATGTTCAGTAGATCTGAGGAGGTGAGTTCCTCAAGCTACATAGTCATTTCATTAAATATTAAAAAATACGGTAATGCAGTGTAAACATTCACTGCATGATAATCCCTGTGTTGCCTAAAATATATTTATTTATTTTACTTTAAAGACAGGAATCTCCAGGGCTGTTCTTCTTCAGCAAGCACGGAAAACGCATGTGATTGGCCAGCCAGGGAAGTGTAGTTTTTTATATTTTTTTATTTTACCTATTTGGACTATGTTGTATCAAGGAAGAAAAGTTAAAGATTATTTGTGGGGTTTATATTGTATCCAACCCAAGTGCATTTTCAGCAAATTAGCCCCGGTTGTATTTCCAAAAATGTAAGTGACAGTAAAGATCATTTTAAACGGGCAAATTTGTGGGCCGACAATGTGTCGTGATTTTATATGGATGTTGTATTTTGCAGATACAGAGCACATATAAGTCACTTCACAGAGGACCAATATTGATTACAATATCAAAGGAGCACAGTGACAACATAATGGTAGAACTAACATGAATTGTTCTAACTAGGATCAACAAATAAGGGAAGTAAAGAGATCAGGGAAGACAAAGAGGACTGTGAGCAGGGGCAGGCTGGCCTGGTGGGCAAGGGGCATCTGCCCCTCGGGATGGTGCCATCGTGGGCTATCTTGGGTTGAGTCATTGGGCCACCTCTGTCTTTTTTCCTTTATAGTGTTCCTAAATTGAGTCTTGGCCCCCAAACTAAGATTTGTCGGCCCTCCCCTGGATGTAATGTCACATAAATTGTCATGTGCTATTTTCATGCAAATGCAGAAGAAAAATGTAATAAATGTAATTTATTAATTACAAATTTTTTACATTTATTATCAATAGTAACAAGAGCCTGATCATCCATTAGGCATCATAAACTCCTGTCTAGGGCCCAGTGAGCTCTGAGGGGCCTGGATTACTCTTACCCCAATGGAAGGGGGGGGGGGGGGGGTGGAGGGAGCCCAACCCAGTATCTTGCACGGGGTCTCATTGGGTCTTAATCAGGCTGTGCTTGTAAACAATTAAAGTAATGGCAGAATGCAGACTGAACTTTTAGGTAATAGCTTGGGTGGCACGGTGGCATTTTGGTTGGCATTGCTGACTCACGGTGCTGGGAACCTGGGTTCTCTGATTTCCTCCCACAGTCCAAAAATGTACTGGTAGGGTAATTGGCTTCTGGGAAAATGGGGCGGGGAATCGTCCAGTATTCTCGCCAAAGCTGCACAATTTAGTTGTGCTATAGAAATAAATAATAACAATGGGCCTGATTCATTAAGGATTTTAACTTGAGAAATTTCTTATTTCAGTCTCCTGGACAAAACCATGTTACAATGCAAGGGGTGCAAATTAGGATTTTGTTTTGCACATAAGTTAAATACTAACTGTTTTTTCATGTAGCGCACAAATATCAACTTTAAATTTCAGTGTGCAAATAAGCTATCAAGTATTTGTGTGCTACATGAAAAAATAGTCAGTATTTAACTTATGTGCAAAACAAAATCTAATTTGCACCCCTTGCATTGTAACATGGTTTTGTCCAGGAGACTGAAATAAGAAGTTTCTCAAGTTAAGATCCTTAATGAATCAGGCCCAATAACTTGATTGCTTCTAATTTAGACTCATTTTTGTCTCAAGGTAGCGGTGTAACTGGCCCTGGAAGAAGATAATAGTAACCCTAGGTTATGAACACTGGATGTAATGAAAATGGAATTTCGCTTCCAATACGTTTATTTATGTCTTAATTACTTTATAGAAACAAGGTGATAGCACTTTAAATCTCTTTCCTTTGAATTTCATTTAAATACATATCGGAGAAAGTGTTTGGCCTGATCAATTTAACTCCTTCTATCAGAACGATCAAACTTACACATCCCACTAGTATACGCCATCTTAACGCTGTAATCCATGTGCTTACCTATATACAGGCATAATCACACAAATCACAGAACATTTACATTCAAAAAGGTCTGTAAAAATAGAGTATTTATGCCGATGTGCTGAGTCAGAGGCTTCTCCAGATGCGCACCTATAACACATATACGTCCAGGGCCTGATCAACCATTAGGCTGACCAGGTTGCAGCCTGGGGCGCTGGGTCCCGGGGGGCGCGGCGCTGCGGGTATTTATTTATTTTTTTCATTCTTTTTTTTTTTCTTCATTCATTTTTTTCTTCGGGGTTGGGGGGGGGGGACTCGCCGTGGGGGGTCGCCGCGGGGGGGTGGAGGGCTCGACGATCAAAAGCATTGGTGGTCAGTGGTTAGCAACACACAGCCAATCGCCAGGCTGCCTGTTGCTGTGCAGCAGACAGGATGCAGGAGGTCTTCACTTCCTATCTGCTGATCTGAGGAGAGGAGCGACGCTGGCACAACTACAGGTAAGTGAAGGGGGGAACTGCCCTGCATATCTATAGGGAGGGGGGGGAACTGCCCTGCATATCTATAGGGAGGGGGGGGAACTGCCCTGCATATCTATAGGGAGGGGGGGGGGAACTGCCCTGCATATCTATAGGGAGGGGGGGAACTGCCCTGCATATCTATAGGGAGGGGGGGAACTGCCCTGCATATCTATAGGGAGAAGGGGAACTGCCCTGCATATCTATAGGGAAGGTGGTGGTCACATGGGTGGTCTCAGCAATCACTAGAATACTAAATATTAGTGAGATGGGGCTGGTAGAGGTTTGTATTTGATTGACAACAAATATTCAGATATTGCTTATATATGCCTGTCCAATGGGGTACTTTTAGCTGGCCATAATGGAGTGTTTTGTTTTAACTAAAGGGCCTAATCATTCAGGGTTTGCATTATATTACATTTTTGCATTTTCAAAACAGGACGCCAACTTTCCAGAAGCCAGCGAGAGGATAACAAAGTTGCAAGAGAGAAGAGCAAGAACAGGTAAGAGACAATGGTGCAATCTGTCTAAATTTGAATGCTGGAGAATACACCTGAACATTCATATTCAGGCTGTGGCCGTATTAGCCTAGGGCGGCCAGAACCCTTAATCAGGCCCTGTATACGTCAGACATTCACCCACATATACATTCACACAACCAGGTCATAAGCACAGGAAAAATGTACTATCACTTGTTGTCACAGTGAAATACACAATTGCTGTTTGAGATAACACAGAAGATATACTAGTCCTTCTTGTGTACTAATGAAAGTAGCAAAACACATTTTTTCAAATATGCCTACAAAATCCTATAATATATACAAAATCAATGTAGAATGCCCCTATCAGCTTCAGAGGTGAATTCACAGTCAGCCAATAGGAGCAACTAGTGTGTATTTGTACCTGCCCTCACTAGCAGGTGCAAGAGATACGGCTCCTGACAGGTGTATATGTGTCTCGATGCTGGTTTGCCTCGGTCACATTTGAGTGAGCACTCCTTACTCTACTTGGTCTAAGTCACTCCCCTGCCCCGTTCTACCTCTCCATTCAAAAGAAGAAGCACGTTTCGGATGCGCACAACTCTGCATGCGTGCATATGAGCGCGCTTTCCTTGCAGGAATGAGCAGTGTCATTTATGCAACGCAATCTGGCAGAAGTTCAGCTCAGCGCCATGCCCTATAGATCTTAAATAGGATCCACATTAGATAACCAAAATGAATATTAGTATCTCAGCACTTGTAAAAACTATATTTTGTGAAGGTGGAGATATAATAAATGTATTGCATCATTTCCACTTTTCATGTCTATTACACTGAACAGTCAGTAAGAAAATTACCTCTGTAATGGATTACATAACACTGTACCCTTTAGTTTTGTCATTTGGGATGTGCCCTTTAATTTAAGTTACAGTCATTAAACATTATAATGAAACGTCAGCCACATCACAGAGGACCTGGCGTAAAACATGATTTATAAGGAAGAAACTACGTCTGGTGTTGGTGTATCCTCCCTGATTTGCATGAAACATGATGCTTGGAAAACAAAATTATTAAAGCTCCCATCGACAGAGTAACACCCAGACACCTCATACAGCAGTTACTCTCACATACGTGTCTTCTGCTTATTAGGAGGGATTGTTCCACTTTGTCACTTGCTACTCGCTATTATATAACATAATGATCAGGTTTCTAGTATAGCATGTAAATATAAAATATAGCACAGATGTTAATGTCATTTGTCATTGTGCAGCTGTGCATCTATCACTGAGAAAGAAATCAAAATATATCACTATATTTTCCTATGTACACAGAAATGTATCTATAATATTTGGGTGTATTTTATATGCAATAATTTGATGCAAATTTTGGTACTTCCATTTTGTATAGGAGCTAATTATTTGATCTTTTTTAAAGACTTTGCCACTGAGGATTATTATTTGTCTCTATGCTAAATTTTGACACTTATTGAGCTGGATATTTAAGATGCTTTAATAGTTCAAACCAACATCAAACTGGAATGAATTTGGCTGGTTTGGGGGCCACCAACTTATCTATGGTACAATCACCTGGTTCAATCGGGTTTAATCGCTGCGGCTGCCCTGTCCGCAAACGATGAACCATGAACTTGCATACGCAGTTTGAAGTTCGCATCTCAAAGTTCACATTTGTGGTTGGAATTCACAGAATAACGACTTAACAACTTAACGAATTAACTATAATGCAAAACATTACTAAAATTGCAAGAAAATCAAAATGCAAACATATGTGTGTGTTTTGCTTGCTGTAACAAGAAACATTTAGTGATGTCGTGGTTGGTATCAATCTATCTTTTCTATCTTTTCAGCAAAATCAGGATTATACACAGTTGTTTTCTAATAAAATCAATTCTTAAAATGATAATGCAAACTTTGATTAATATTGCTATATAGCATAAAAGATAGCATAGAATGTGTAGAATGAATAAAATGTGTAAGAATTATATGGATAGGCCAAAATGGTACATCATTTAGGAAACTAGACTCATTAACCTATTTAGACCAACAGTTGCAATGCACAGTAGTTTCCAGAAGGTGGAGCAATAGCAGGAAAAAAATCATACATCCACCAAAATAAAAGTTTGGTAAATGTTTACATTACAGGGATTAAAATATTGCTGAATAGCTGATGATCTTCTTCAAAGAATAGAAAAACAATGGCTATACACCAGCTCTGAGAAAAAACTCTTCTTCTCATTACAATAATCTTGCTCTACAAGATGCTGCCCTTTTAAAAAAGAGCAACAACTCATATCTCAGGAAGTCAGAGTTCTAAGGGTGGGAGAGCAGACGCTGGGAGAGTTCTGAGTGTAGAGTCCGGGGTTCACAGAGCAGGAGAGGAATGAGAATGGAACAAAAGGGAGTTCAATAATGAGTGAGCAAGGAGAGAAATCAAATGTAATGGATGCACATGCCAACTTCAAGGGGATGGATCAGTCCGGATGAACCTGTTCTATGTGAGAGAGTCAGATACCAAGAAAATGGCTGCACACTGACAAGAAGCCTATGTGAGACTGAGTATGGAGAACTTAGGTATCCTAATATACAGATTGTCCCAGTATAGTAATAGGACTGTGAAGACTTGGGATTTTGTATCTATGGAGGGAAGATGTATGGATGCGATGCAAAGAGAGGTTGTCCCACTGGAATACACTGAGATGTTGGACACTGTAGGCAAAATGCTGAGGGAACAGTTGAGTACACAAAATGTAGGGCTGTGATAATGTGCAACGGAGTACAAAGAATTTGCAGGCATTACCTGGACAGCGTGCAGCATGTACTACGGTACATGGAGGTGTTAGCACTGATTGAACAGCGGGTAGTGTGCAATAAGGTAAACAAATGTGTTGGCACTGATTGAGGCAGTAAACAATGGATATAATGGAGTATAACACAGTAACCCTGTAGAACAGAGACAGACAGCAAGTGTAGCGGAGTACACACACACACACAGGTGACAATAACTAGCAGGCAGGATGTGCACAATCAAATACAAAGCCGGAAAGTCTAAAACCCCCACCAGACTTCACCAGGAATCCCTGTAAGAGGATATGGACTTTGCACATTGAGGACACAGACCGCTGCCCAGTGTAGTTGATTTTCTTCCGTGAAAGCAGCAGAGTAATTAGCTGGTATAAGGACTCTGCCTAAAACAACACAGATGGAAATGTGGGTCTGGGTGAGCTGCTGTCGGGGAGACTGGACACAGGAATTGAAGAATCATGAATAGCAGCTAAACTTCCTAGTATAGTTCTGGAGCGGGAGTATCGGTGTTGGAATTGATAAAGACAGTGGCCCATTTCAGTGGGGTACCAACTTTTAATGATTATGGCATTGAGACCCCTGTAGTTGATGCAGTGGGGATGTGACCCATCATTTTTGTATACAAAGAAAAACCCGGCTGCAGCGGGTGATTTGAAAGTTCGTATAAATCCCTTTGCCAGGTTCTCCTTGAAGTACTCTGACATCGCCTAGATCTCCGGAAATCAGAATGAGTATACCCTACCCTACGACCAGTTCGATCCCGCAGCCACCTGCTCGGTGGGGTGGCATCTGCTCCACTATGTGTTTGTTGAACACATCTGAGAATTCAGAATAGGGGGAGGATAGGCTTGTGGTGACCTCAAAGTGGCATAGCATCACCAGGTTTCCTTTCACCACTTTGGCGAAACACTATAGTAGATATTTTACCCCCACGCCCTTATCTCCAAAGAGGTCCAGTCCAATACACTGGTGCAGAGTTTAAGACCCAAACTAGACTTCATTAGAGATCTCCACAATAGGATATGGACTTCACTCAGTGAGGAAGCAGGTCGCAGCCCGGTGTAGTTGGTTCCCTCTACGAGAGCAGCATAGTTCATAGCTGATATAAGAACTCTGCTGAAAACACCACACATGGAAATACTCTTATGGGTTTGCTGCTGTTAAGGAGACTGGACACCGGAATTGAAGAAACATAAATAGCTGCTATACTTTCTAGTCTAGTCCTGGAGCGGGGGTATCGATGTTGGACACAATAGATACTCAGGCACTGAGCAGGTTCTTATAGTGGCTGGTTGGTTGGTGATTTCATGCATGTGTCATCAGTACTGGAGCTTAGTGGTAACACCTGAGTGAGGTGTTATGTCTGAGGCTAAGCTCAGCTGGGTTCCATTAAGGATTCTAATTGAGAAGTCCAGCAATCCGTGGACTGCTGAGTGTTGGTGGCAGGCCAGTGTTGTCTACTGCTGGTACTGACAAGGACATTGTCAAGAGGCGTTTAAAAGCTGTGATTAGCGTAATGTTAATCATATAAAAAGAAAGCAGGAGGAGAGAAGCACAGTGGGAGAACCCATTATACAGCAAGTGTCATTTCTTGACACAAATAAATTCACTATTTCCCGTTAATCCGATGAAAGTTGGAAGGATAAATAATGATAAAACTACAACAGCTGAATGTGGTTAAGGCATTCATTGTTCCAATGTCTTATGAGAGATATGAATTCAAGAACATATGTTTAAAGATTGTGCTAATAAATTCAGATTTACCCAAAAAGGTGATCTGGTCACCATTATTCTAATTATCTGTATTTGTGCATCACTTAGCCTGCCTCATCTACACTATACCTGTGTTACTTTTACCAATCCTGCATGTTTGGGGGCTCATGTATTCCTACACTAACCCATATTGCTTGGAGATACTGAACTATAGCTGTGTGTTGTCCTACCTGTAGCTCAAAGACACCTGTCCTGAAGGATTCCAAGTAGGTGTCATGGAGGACACACTACCACCTCCCATTCATACAAGTAACTAACTGGTTACCTTGTGCACCATGTTCATGTGTAGATGAGGCAGGCTAAGTGATGTGCACCATGTTCATGTGTAGATGAGGCAGGCTAAGTGATGTGCACCATGTTCATGTGTAGATGAGGCAGGCTAAGTGGTGTGCACCATGTTCATGTGTAGATGAGGCAGGCTAAGTGATGTGCACCATGTTCATGTGTAGATGAGGCAGGCTAAGTGGTGTGCACCATGTTCATGTGTAGATAAGGCAGGCTAAGTGATGTGCACCATGTTCATGTGTAGATGAGGCAGGCTAAGTGGTGTGCACCATGTTCATGTGTAGATGAGGCAGGCTAAGTGGTGTGCACCATGTTCATGTGTAGATGAGGCAGGCTAAGTGGTGTGCACCATGTTCATGTGTAGATGAGGCAGGCTAAGTGATGTGCACCATGTTCATGTGTAGATGAGGCAGGCTAAGTGATGTGCACCATGTTCATGTGTAGATGAGGCAGGCTAAGTGGTGTGCACCATGTTCATGTGTAGATGAGGCAGGCTAAGTGGTGTGCACCATGTTCATGTGTAGATGAGGCAGGCTAAGTGATGAGCACCATGTTTCTATTGTCTGATGTTGAAAGATCAATATTTAAACTTAACTTCTATGGTGAAGGTTTTATAGACGAAAACTACATTGTTTCAGCAAAGTAAAATTCCTTGGTACTTGCAACGTTCTATTTCATTCAGTAGAAATGTTAGGGTTTAGATTATTACCTATCCAATTTATTTATATCGACTGATATCTAAAGATCAAAAGTAGATAGGTGAGAAATAAGTTTAATCTTTGCTAGAGCTTCCTGTGTAAAATGTAATATGTGTACAGCTGTTAACCCTTCTGTAGCTGGCGCAAGTGCAAAGAGAAAAAAAATAAAAATATGCCATGTAAATGTACCTACATTCATTAATGAATCAGGCCCTCCATATGTTTTTTGACTTTCATGGTCCATCATACATTTTCCGAAGCAATAGTTTAAAAATGTGAGCCCACCTACCATTTTTCTTCTTTTGTGATCCATGCCCATTTTACACCGGGCAGGGGCATTTGATTTGCATGTAATAATGCTAATTCATATGTCAGTAAAACCGCATGTCAAACGCAAATGCATTTTACATTCATCTGTTGCCTTGGATTTTCACTTGTGTTTCGGAAGGTCATTGAAGGTCAAAAATAATTGAAATTGAATAAAAGTTGTTGGATGTATGACCTTTGTTTCATATAGAAGTTCACTAGATGCTCAGATTTGGCTACAAGCTGGCTGAGCCCCTCCAACTTCACACTTACCCATGGATACACAAGAGTTGGCTAAAAGGCTGTGAAGAGTCTAATCAGGGGAGGGCTGTCAAATTTTAGCCTGGGGGGGGGGCAAGAGTCTACTCAGCAGCCTATTAGGAACATTTTAAAGTTAAAAAAATGCATGTGGCCCAGTGACCCAGCCCAAGGTAGCCCACTATGGGACGGACCGGAGGGGGCAGATGCCCCCAATGCTCCCAGCCCAGCATGCCCCTCATCATCATTATCATCATCATTTATTTATATAGCGGCAACATATTCAGTAGCGCTTTACAATTGGGGACGAACATAGTAAACTAATAAACAAACTGGGAAACTGCTCCTGATTCTAATGCTCTCATTGGCTACAGTTTGTTCAATCTCTGCCCATCTAAGTGTAACCAATTTTGAAGAATGAATACAATAGGGACTCTGACCTTTGTCAAACACACCTAAATATATTATATTGTTTAAGACAAGCTATGTCTCAGGAATCAATATCTACATCTGCGCCTCTATTCGGGATTTTTCTTCTGTAAAGTTACCCTCAAGCAAAAGTCAGATATGTGATCGCTCTAAAACTACTATAAATGTTGTAATAAGAACACCGAATGTGTTTTAAAGTAAATACACAATTACAATGGGCAGAAATAAAATCTAATCATAAGGAAAGGTTTACAGAATAATCTCACTTATCTGAATCTTACATCGTTTGTTGAAATATGCACGACCCACTATATTCTGCGGTTGTTAAACACAGCTCTAGCATTCCTTATTTTCATCCCAAATTCTTTTTGACCTCATAAATTTACAAATCCCTAATTTACAACTCCCCAAATCACCTGTACTGTTCACCGAGAAAATGAAGTAAGCAACGTAAAATGTGCTAAATTTGCATTGTAATAGGTTTTTTGTCTGGCTGGTTCCGTACTTTGTTTTAATGCAAGACATGATGAATTGATAATGTACTTTCCTGTTTTGCTGTTTGAAAGAGGGTGCACAGAGCTTCCTAATGTAAAGTGTACATCTTATATTATAAGAATAGGTTACAATCATACCACCAATATATAATGTCAATAAAAAAGCAAATCGGCTTATATAAAATTTCTAGGTTCGTGTCCTTTAATACATTTGCTAAGAGTAATTGGAAATTACAAATTAGGGTGACCTTCAAAAATACATTTTTCTAGGTATTACAAAATGCATTTCCCATCCTGTAAATGAAATAAATAGTGTAGTTCATAAGAACAAAATGTATCAATCATTCCCACGTTAAAACTCCAATACTAACAATTGAGAAATGATTGACAAATGTTTATTGCTGTACATATTGAAACACATTGACTGTTTGTTTCTTTTCTGCAATAAATCAATCACCATGTCAATATAAAAGAGAATGAATGCAGGTACATCCTACATAATTAGTGTTCTTATGGTATTAATGCTCTCAGGACTGAATGAGTAGGAATATATCTATTCTACTGCATCAGGTAACCTTTATGTCACATAGGTGTCCCGGATTTTGTTTCAAAATTCCTGGAGATCTATACCAAAAGGTTATTGCTTATGGGAACAGCCATGTAAGTCGATGTAAGTCAAAATTCAGATATGAACAAGTTCTAACAGATGGTTCCAAATCCATACACAGTCTCCCCACTTGTTCCCCTTAAAGAGCCCTTGCTAATTAGGCACAACTCCCCCTATAAATGTTGGTGGTGATCTCCTGTCCTAACCTCCACTGTTACTGAAATGCAGTCAGGGATCCCACAATCGTTTCAGCAGCCCAGTCTGTCGTAGCCGAGAAATAGTTTGCACTCCTGCTCCGCAATTTTTCCAGTTACGAAATGACAACCAATGTATTTATTTTCTTTGGAAAGAAACTCTTAACCTCACACTGCGGCTGACCAGCCATAGAGCTGAGGACCAATGACATATAAACCAGGAGGAAGCTGGGGGCCGCAGGCAGGGGCGTAGGAATCAACATTTTCATTGGGGGGGGGGGGGGCAAAAGGCCAAGGACTACTATAGGGCTCAGAGCCTCTTTTTCTTTCATTTGGTATCTCATTTTATGACAGTTGTAGCAGTGACTTTAGATGCACAAAGTTAATTTTTGTGAGTGATTCGGGGATATATAACAGAAGGTTGGAATTAGCCCAAGGTGATATAAACACTGAGGGGGCATGTAGATGAAAGGTTAAGGCATAGCAAGAGTTAATTTATCTGGGTGGTAGTGAAAAGTGAGTCAGCCAATCGTAAGGGACGCAGGGGGTGGACATATCTTTCAGAGAGGCTTATAACATATAGGAAGAGGATTCAACTTCCTCTTACCGTCTGGACAGTTTACCCACCCACCCATTCCCTATTTCAGTATAGGTGTGGGTATTGTTGGTTGTCAGTTAAGTGATTTTCATACATAGAGTTTAGGGGGGGGGGGGGGGGTAAGCAGCCCAATCAGTGGCCAATATGGTTACATTCAAGACGTTCAAATTGTAAAGCACTACGGAATTTGCTGGCGCTATATAAATAAATGTTGATGATGACGATGATGAAGGCGTGGTCGGCACTCTCCCCTAAAGGGATTGGGCAATTAGTCAGAATAGCCCTTCGGGGTTATGGGGCTCCGCTTAGGCGTGTGGGCCTCAGCTAATGTGCCAAATGGGGAAGATTGGCATTTAACGCCTTAGACTGGTCCAAATTAGTTTGGATGGAATTTACAACTTACAGGTGTGGCCTGGAGGCTGATTGGTCTGCTTAGATTTGCCACCTATTTTTCCAGCATATTTATCTTTAATATATTTCTGACCTTTCATTCCCAAAACAAGTCTCTGTGTCGTTATTTTATGCCGATAAGTTAACTCTTGTAAGGGTAAAAATGGTAAAAGGGTAAGATGTCAACCGTAAGCGGTTTATGGCCATCCCCAGTTTCATTATTTATTTTACCATAAAATGTATTTATACATTATTAAATAAATAGTATTATTAATATTAATGACCAATCAGTACAATAACTGCTAGAAAGATAGATAAATTCATTTGTTCCCCTTAAAAATGTACATTTTCATAGTCATTAACCTAATTTTTATTCAGATTTTGCTGACAGGCTAATCTCATTTGGTTGGGAGTATTTTTAAATCTATAGTCACTGCCGGACTGGTTATGGTCTGTGCTATAAATCCAAATTGCTAAATCTCATGTTACTGGAGGCACCGCACGAAATTCAGGGTAAATGTAAAGTAAATAGTTGTTCATCATCAATGCAGGTTATTTATTAAATGTTTATGAACGGAACACTTAGGGCTAGATTTACTAAGCAGCGGGTTTGAAAAAGTGGAGATGTTGCCTATAGCAACCAATCAGATTCTAGTTATCATTTATTTAGTACATTCTACAAAATGACAGCTAAAATCTGATTGGTTGCTATAGGCAACATCTCCACTTTTTCAAACCCGCAGTTTAGTAAATATACCCCTTAGACTTTATTTTTACATAAACAAATCAATCAATCTGTATTAAATCTATGCTAAGGCAATCTATATTAAAGAACATTTGGCAGTTATACTAAGACAATCTATAATTTAAAACAGTTTCACAAGTTTAGAACAGATACTATAACTTCAGAAAGTAGCATGAAGGCTTTTGAGCAGAAATTCATCAAGGGGGGAGGGGGGGGGGGGGCAGGGGTGCATGCAGGATTTTTAAGGATTTTTTACCCCCCCCCGAAAAAAATAGAGAGAGAGTGCTGCTGGGCATTCGGTCGCGCATGCGCAGCAGCTCCACTTCGGCGGCACTATATTGTACAGCAGCCGCGGCACTGTCAAAGAAGAGTCTGCGGCGGTGCTTTAATGTAGTCGGGGCCGGATTAAGGGAATGTAGGCCCCTGGGCTAAGGGGCCCTCCATTCCCCGCGAGGCCCCCAATGTGAGCCGTCCGCCGCCCGCCCCCCGCGAGGACCCCCCCAAGCACTTACCTGTCAGTCCAGTCCTCCGTCCCGGCGCGCTGTAAGCTCCTTACTGAGGAGATCTCGCGAGAGTTCATGAACTCTCGCGAGATCTCCTCAGTAAGCAGACTACAGCGCGCCGGGACGGAGGACTGCACTGACAGTACTCAGCAGCATTGATCGGGCCGGGGGCGCCCCCGCCCCCGACCAATCAATAATGCTGCTGAGGAGTTTGAAGGGCCCCCTGGATGCCCGAGGCCCCTGGGCTATAGCCCAGTTAGACCTCGGGTTAATCCGGCCCTGATTGTAGTACAATACAGTGCCGCAGCTGCTGTAAAGTACAGTGCCGCTATGTAGGGGCACTCTTTAGCCCCCGTTCTTCGTGTAGGGGAGGGGTTTCTGGAAAACCAGAAACCCCCCTGTGTGCACCCCTGGGGGGGGGCAAAACAAAGTTTTCGCCCACCCAACAGAAATCATGGGGGGCAACTGCCCCCATTGCCCCCTGGTTCCTACACCCCTGGCTCCAAGTAGAGGCTCTGAAGCCACCTGTTGAACACTACTGATGTACATTATGCAAAGCAGTAAAATATTAGTAAATATTATTTCTGAATAAAACTTTAATTAAATGATTTTCTTATTTTACGCATCTATCTATGTAAAGTGCTGAACTCCTGACCTCAAAGATGATTTTTTTCCATTCTGTTTTTGTTACCATCCGTCACTTTTCTTTAACGAGGCATATTTATGGCGTTATTCCTTCTAAAAAGAGTACTGCATAATTTATGAATGGCACACATTATGGCCAATTAATATTCAAAGGACTTTTATTTAGAGCTTAGTTTTATTTTTCAACAATTTGGAATAATTAATCCTCATTGGGCCTTAAATGTATTCAGTACAGATGACATCTGTTTAACTATTGTTCATTAATGTAACCATTAGTCATTAGAGTTAAATGTATTGTTCCCTACTATAATGAGGGATGATTTAATTTGGCCGAATACAGAACCTAGCTGTGAGCTATTAGTTCTGGGGCTTTTAGCTTGTAAGTAAAAACAAGTAGCCTCTCTTTATGGGCGAAGACAAACTGCACTTCAAAGTTTAATTTTCTATTTAAATTCAAATATATTTGCTGACTAAACTTTTTCTCTGATGTCTGATGTTTTTTAAATAAAGTATAAAACTTGTTCCTATAGGAAATAATGCATTATAGCATTCCCCTATGTAAAAAGTGCTGTGCCAACCAAGTGTGGGTAGTAATTTTCCTGCACTCTGTATATTCTGGGCATTCTTTAAAATATATTGGGGCTGCTGCAGAGTGGGATGTACGCCAGGTTGCGTCAAGAATCTTATGTGAAATTGCTCACAAATATGCACCTACGCGTGATTTTGGCGCTTAAGCACCTAGAGGGGAGGGGCATTTAACGTTTGCAGGGTACAGTAAATAAGTGTTTCTGCAGATATGGCTCATGCAGACTTGACTAAACACGCATATGCGCATGTTAAGAGACATATCTTTTGTACCTCTGCTATAGGCCAGGTGAAAATACTCGCTGGTAATGATAACTTGTCATAAACCAGGCACCAATGCTGTTGACGTGGAGGCAGACTGATTTCGAGATGTGCATGGTTCTATGTAAATACGCTATTTTTTAATGCTCTGTATTTAAGAGTTATCTGCTCCCATTTTGCATCCAACTCTACAATAACCTTAGCATGTGAGTATTATATCCTACCTCTTTTTATCCCTGATTGCATCAATCCTCAATTACTTATTCTTCAGTGTCTTAGGTATTTTACTGACATTTAACACCGGCTTAAATATCCAAACTGGTATAGAACCTTTCTGTCTGTCTGTATTACCCAGTATTGCTTTTTACCGTGTCTGTTTGCAATTGTAAAGTGCTACCTAATTAGTTGGTGCTATATAAATAAATGTTGATGATGATGATGGAACCAATTGGTTCCAATGACCCCATACTCCTGCATCTGTCTGCGGTCAGAAGATGCAGAGGCACAGCAGTAGCATAATGTGGACACTGCCTGCACTATTCGATCTGCGTTTCTCATCCACCCTCATTACATCCCGTTCCCGGTTACAGGACTTTTTTCGGGGCTGCACCCACTCTATGGAATTCTCTCCCTCGCATAATAAGACTCTCCTCTGGTCTACAAACTTTCAAGCGTTCTCTGAAAACCCACCTCTTCAGACAAGCTTATAATATTCCTCAACCACCCTCTTAACCTCACTACATTACCCTATTACCACCCGTTACACAATTTCACACAAGACAACTACCCCCTGACCAACATTGTTGTGTGACAGGATCATTTAGCTCATGAGTCACTTTTACCTTTGCAGTCTGGCTGGACCGAAATGCAAAATGTAGACTTAACCTCATGTGTCAAACTCCCATTGTCCCATAGATTGTAAGCTTGCGAGCAGGGCCTTCTCACCTCTTTGTCAGTTTTACCCAGTTTGTTTATTAGTTTGTTGTGTTTGTCCCCAATTGTAAAGTGCTACGGAATATGCTGGCGCTATATAAATAAATGATGATGATGATGATGTACACTGTAAGTGAACACAACAGGGTCAATGAAGACATTGCTAGAGTGAGGTTTCGCTTCTTTTCTTGCTCTGTGGGGTAATGCTGGTTGTTATAAACTATCGATTACAATGTGAATAGCTTCTACTATAAGAAGGATCTCACTGCATTATTTAATGCTCCTTCTAACCCATCTCACTATAACCTCAGTGGCTGCACATTTAAGGTTATTACAAGTAAGTCCATAAGCTAAACGCACATGTTTGTGCATGAGTCATTCACTTACCTATTAAGGGTTAAGTTTGCTGATCTCTCCAGCCAATAGTATACACGGAGGAGGGGCCCTGATCAGGCACATATATTCTCCCCCCAGTGGTTTCTGGGTCTCCTTTTGTTGAATAAATCCCCTCCCGCCCTCCCTGCATGTATGTGTGATGTATTATTCAAACTTTTTCTCCTGGCACCAAAGGAGGCACAGTTTGGCAGGAGAGCTCTTGCAGTCAGCGACTAATCCCTACGAAGCTATCGCTGATTGGCCACTGATCACTGGCCCCTTCAAAGCACCCTGGCTCTCGGTCCCTTTGTGTGGGGCACCCCTTGACCTGCTTGGTGTGGGCACGTCATTGTGAGCCTAGAAGAGGTGGAGTCACTATGACGCCAGATTTAGCACCGGCCAATCGAAAGGTACCAGTGGTTAATGTCTGTGGCCGTATACAGTTTGGTTTTGCTTTTAGTTGTTAGCTGACTCGCACTTTGCTTTTGATGCCACCATATTACTATTTAATTCAATCAAACGTGACCTATTTTGCCAAAATGTAAATGTTTGTCTCTGTCTTTATGTACGTATGGTATAGAGTGTAAGGCTAAACAATAAGAGCATTTGTGTAATGAACAAGAGGAGACATCAGTATGCAGTTGTCACGGGCACTAGGAGTCTTTACCCAGGGATCACCAGGTGGTAAGCTTACCAGAGCAATATAGATGGTAATAGTATACTCTGGTAGCAGGGTGATCACGGAACAGGCAATAGTAGATGATGAGATGCTCAGGAAAGTCTATGACTAGCAGCACTGGTAATATGGAGGTGATAATACACGAGGAACTGTATGGACAAGGGCAAGTGGAGGTAGTCAGTGGTCTGCGTTAGCAAGTTGTACCACTGCTATAGTGAGGAGGAATGTCCAACAGAAACGAGGAGGTGATGAGAGTCAGCGGTCTGCGGATAGCAAGTGGTACCGCTGTCTGAGTGAAGGAATGGAATCCAAGTGGAGGTATCCGGGAAGTCAGTGGTCTGCGGTAGCAAGTTGTACCACTGCTATGTGAGAGGAATGGAACAGGTGATACTGGAACAGGAATCAGTGGTCTGCCTTCAGCAAGTTGTACCACTGAAAATATATGTGAGGAGGTGTACGGGGAGAGACTGCAACACAGGATGTACACGGGCACATAAACACGATCCACAGTAATATGCACAATATATATAAATGACTGAACAGGTCTGCAAATGTAGAAAGTCTCTGAAGTAATCCAGCACAAGGTAACACAGTCAATGATGGCAAAAGACTCAGCGGATTGCAAACTCCAGAGGAGAACCAACACAGTCCAGCAAAATATGCAATACACCAGCACAGTCAATGAGAAGTATGCATACCGTGGTTCAGAAGGCAGTCAGACAGGAGTGCAGTGATACCTGGGCGGCAGGAGGCCGACAGGATGAGAAGTCCCTGGATGTAAGAAGCAGGAGTCTAGTAGGTGCAGCGCACAGGTAAGTAGACCAACAGGGACATGAATCCAATGCTGACAGCAGGGTAGCGACCAGGAGAACCAGGAAGGCGTGGAGAGCGGATCAGCAGAAGATGGACGATAGGACTGGCAGCGGCAGCAGGACTCTGCGGACCCACGGGAGAGATGAGATGAGGCTGAGGTGCACAGGAGCAGCGGATAGGAATCAGCTTGCAGTCACGATGATGAACACAGGCGAGTTGCCAGCTGGAGGCTGTAGTGCACGGAGGCAGCGGATAGGAATCAGCTCACGGTCACGATGATGAACACAGGCGAGTTGCCAGCTGGAGGCTGTAGTGCACGGAGGCAGCGGATAGGAATCAGCTCACGGTCACGATGATGAACACAGGCGAGTTGCCAGCTGGAGGCTGTAGTGCACGGAGGCAGCGGATAGGAATCAGCTCACAGTCACAATGATGAACACAGGCGAGTTGCCAGCTGGAGGCTGTAGTGCACGGAGGCAGCGGATAGGAATCAGCTCACAGTCACACTGATGAACACAGGCGAGTTGCCAGCTGGAGGCTGTAGTGCACGGAGGCAGCGGATAGGAATCAGCTCACAAACTTGATGATGAACAGGTGAGTGGATAAGGAGAGAAGGCTGTAGTGCACAGAGGCAGCGGATAGGAATCAGCAAACAGTCACTATGGAATATAATAGCGATGAAGTGGTATAGGAGACTGTAGTGCACGGAGGCAGCGGATAGGAATCAGCAAACAGTCACTATGGAATATAATAGCGTTGAAGTGGTATAGGAGACTGTAGTGCACGGAGGCAGCGGATAGGAATCAGCAAACAGTCACGATGATACAGTTGATGGTAGAAGTGGTATGGGAACCACAGTAGTAGAAGTGGTTAGGAAACCACAGAGGTAGAAGTGGTTTGGAAACCACAGGAATCAGCAGCGCTGAATACACGAGGAAACACCTTCAGAGGCTCATGGGGAATGAGACTCCAAGATCAGGCAACGTGGTGTTGACCACAGGTGCTTAAAATAGGGAGTGTTGCCTAAACTGCCAATTGAGTTAAAGGGACATACACTGAAGTATAGGAAAGGGCTGCGCATGCGCAGACCCTCAGGATGGAGGACGACCACGGTTCCTAACTGTCCGGGAAGAGGCACTCACGGTCCGGTGAGTGACAGTACCCCCCCTTTTAAAGGTGGGCACAGAACGCCTGGAACCGGGCTTGTCCGGATTTTTGGAATAAAACTTCTTCAAAAGGGCAGGAGCATTAAGATCTTCAGCTTTGATCCAAGAGCGCTCCTCAGGACCAAAGCCCTTCCAATGAACGAGGAAACGGAGTACTCCTCGCGAAATTTTTGCGTCTAATACCTCAGTAATTTCAAAATCCTCCTCCTGATGAACTTGAACTGGCTGCGGAGCTGAGGGAGGTTTTGAAAAACGGTTGATAATAAGAGGCTTGAGTAAGGACACATGGAAGGCATTAGAAATCCGAAGATTCTTAGGAAGAAGAAGTTTCACACACACTGGATTGATTACTTGAATGATCCTATATGGACCAATAAAACGAGGGGCGAATTTCATAGATGGGACCTTCAAACGAATGTTTTTAGTAGATAACCAGACACGATCTCCAATTTTTAGTGGTGGAATAGCCCGCCTCTTCTTATCTGCGAAAGATTTATATTTGATAGATGTTTTCTTCAAACAGGTTTTGACCTGAGACCAGATATTTTTAAAGGTCTGACAGGCCGTCTCCACCGCTGGAACTTGGGTGGGCGGGAAGGCAGGAAATTCCGGAAAAGACGGATGGTGACCGTAGACCACAAAAAATGGAGTTTTGGATGATGACTCATGGTACATGTTGTTATGGGCGAATTCGGCCCAAGGAAGCAACTCTACCCAGTTGTCTTGATTGGCTGAAGAGAACATCCTTATAAAAGTCTCAAGATCTTGATTGACACGCTCAGTCTGTCCGTTAGATTGCGGATGGTAAGAAGATGAGAGTGCTAATCGTATGCCCAAGGTTTTACAAAGGGCTCGCCAGAATCTGGAAACGAATTGTACTCCTCTATCTGACACAATCTCAGACGGACATCCATGGATGCGAAAGATCTCTTTAATGAAATGTTCGGCCAGGATAGACGAGGAAGGCAAACCGGACAGAGGGACGAAATGAGCCATCTTCGAAAATCTGTCCACCACCACCCAAATAGTGTTATGATTCTTACTAGGTGGTAAGTCAGTAACGAAATCCATACTAATATGGGTCCACGGTTTGGACGGAATGGGTAGTGGTCGCAGCAACCCTGCTGGAGTTCTGCGGGAAGATTTGAATTGGGAACATAATTCACAGGAAGCAATGAACTCTTTGACGTCTCTCCTCATTGAAGGCCACCAGTAACTTCGAGAGAGCATCTCAAAGGTCTTGTGTTCACCGGCGTGTCCAGAAAAACGAGAGGCATGGAACCATGAAAGGATTTTCCTCCTTAGAGTAGGAGGCACGAGAGTCTTCCCAAATGGTAGCGTTTTGGTGGATGAAGCAGCCAGTGAGATACATTTGGGGTCTAGAATGGTATGGTTGGAAACCTCTTCTATATCAGAGGACGTCACAAAAGCTCTAGATAAAGCGTCAGCTTTTTTGTTCTTGGCAGCTGGTTTGAAGGTTATTATTAATTCGAAACGGGAAAAGAAAAGAGACCATCTTGCTTGGCGAGGGTTCAAGCATTGGGCAGACTGAAGATATGACAAGTTCTTATGATCCGTGAAGATCGTCACTGGATGGCGAGCTCCTTCCAATAGGTATCTCCACTCCTCTAATGCGGCTTTGATAGCCAGTAACTCCTTGTCCCCGATAGTATAATTCTTCTCTGCGGGCAGAAGACCCCGAGAATAGAAGGCACAAGGATGGAATTTTTGCTGTTCAGAGCGTTGGGAGAGAATAGCTCCCAAACCTACATTAGAGGCATCTACTTCTAGAAAGAAGGGGAGTGTCACATCAGGCTGTCGAAGGATTGGAGCCGAAGAGAAGGACTCTTTGAGTGTTTGAAAGGCTTGAGAAGCCTCAGGCGACCATTGCTTAGGATTAGCCCCTTTTCGAGTCAGGGCCACAATAGGAGAGGCAATGGAAGAAAAGTCTTGAATGAAGCGTCTATAGTAATTGGCAAAACCTAAAAAACGCTGAATAGCACGAAGAGTAGTTGGCTGGGGCCAATGTAGTACAGCATTCACCTTGTCTGGATCCATCTTCAGGCCAACTCCGGAAACTATATACCCCAAGAATGGAATCTGGGGTAATTCGAATGAACATTTTTCTAATTTACAGAACAATGAATTTTTTCGTAGCCTGGAGAGGACTTCTGCCACATGTTGGTGGTGAGAAGGCAGGTCCTGGGAAAAGATCAATATGTCGTCCAGGTAGACGACGACACATACATATAATAAGTCCCGAAAGATCTCATTGATGAAGCCTTGAAAAACAGCGGGGGCATTACACAGCCCGAAAGGCATTACCAGATATTCGTAATGCCCGTCTCTGGTGTTAAACGCTGTCTTCCATTCGTCACCGGAACGGATTCTGATTAAATTGTAGGCACCACGAAGATCCAACTTAGTGAAAATACGGGCTCCCTTGATGCGATCGAATAGCTCAGTGATCAGCGGAATGGGGTACCGATTCTTGATAGTAATGGCGTTGAGTCCACGAAAATCTATGCAAGGGCGTAATGATCCATCCTTCTTTTTGACGAAGAAGAACCCAGCTCCAGCGGGAGAGGTGGAAGGTCGAATAAACCCACGCTGGAGGTTCTCCTGTATATACTCAGATGTAGCTTGAGTCTCAGGTAACGAGAGTGGATAGACCCGGCCCCTGGGGGGAGTCTTGCCAGGTAGAAGGTCGATCGGACAATCCCAAGAACGATGAGGAGGAAGACGTTCAGACTGAGCTTTATCAAACACATCAGTAAATGAAGCATATTGAGGAGGGAGTCCCGGTGAGGTAGATGAGATGGAAGATTGCTGTACTTTGAGAGGAATAACTTGGGAAAGGCAACGATGGTGACATTCAGGCCCCCAAGACGTGACTTGAGGGGTGCGCCAGTCAATCTGGGGAGAGTGACACTGAAGCCATGGAAGGCCTAAGACAATCGGACTTGTCGTAACAGGAAGGATTAAAAACGAGATTATTTCATGATGCAGGGCACCAATCTGAAGTGTCACTGGAGACGTACTCTGAGTGATGAGACCGTTGATGAGACGTGATCCATCTATAGCCGTCACAGTAATGGGTGTTTTTAAAGTAATCACTGGTAGAGACCATTGATTTACTAATGATTTGAAAATAAAATTTCCTGCTGCTCCGGAATCAATTAATGCCTGTGACTCAAAGGTTTTGGTAGCAGAGGAAATCGTAACATCAAAAGCGCAGACTTTAGATTTCATGGAAGATGGAGAGGACTCCAGGGACCCTAACTTCACCTCTCCAGAACTAGTTAGGGCCTGGCATTTCCCGATCTCTTAGGGCAGGAGCTGAGAATATGAGTGGAATCAGCACAATAGATACAGAGTCTATTCTTTACTCTACGTTTTCTCTCCTCGGAAGATAATTTGGAACGTCCTATCTCCATGGGAATCACAGAGGGTGAAACTGGACGAAATTGAGGGTTAGAACGAAGAGGTGCTTTAGCAGAAGTTGTTTTCTCAGCCTCTCTTTCACGAAATCTCATATCAACACGATGGCATAGAGAGATCAAATCTTCAAGTGATGAAGGAAGCTCTTGAGTAGTCAGTGCATCTTTAATTTTATCGGAGAGCCCCTGCCAGAAGGCGGCAACTGGGGCTTCAGTGTTCCACTGAAGTTCAGAGGCTAAGATCCTAAATTGAATGACGTACTGGCCTACTGTATGAGATCCTTGTCGTAGGCGGAGGATGCTGGAAGCAGCGGAGGTCACACGACCTGGTTCATCGAACACACTTCGGAATGTAGAAATGAATTTGGCACTATCTTGTAATATCGGATCATTTCTTTCCCACAGAGGGGAGGCCCAAGCCAGGGCTTGTCCTGAAAACAAAGAGATAAGATAGGCCACTCTGGAACGATGGGTAGAAAAATTTTGAGGTTGGAGCTCAAAATGGACTGAACATTGGTTCAGGAAACCCCTACAAGTTTTGGGGTCTCCATCGTACTTTGACGGAGTAGGCAGGTGAAGCGTGGAAGCTGTAGACACCTGGGATGGCACTGGGGAAACGGAGGAAAGCACAGAAGCCTCAGGAGTGGCTGTCACAGTCTGTCCAGATGTTCCTTGGGAGGTTAATGACTGATAACACTGAAGTAACAGCTGTTGGCGGGCATCCTGTTGCTCCACACGGCTGACCAGATGCTGCAGCATCTCTTTGGCGGTAGGTTCCGTATCTGGGTCTGTCATGGCCTGATCTTACTGTCACGGGCACTAGGAGTCTTTACCCAGGGATCACCAGGTGGTAAGCTTACCAGAGCAATATAGATGGTAATAGTATACTCTGGTAGCAGGGTGATCACGGAACAGGCAATAGTAGATGATGAGATGCTCAGGAAAGTCTATGACTAGCAGCACTGGTAATATGGAGGTGATAATACACGAGGAACTGTATGGACAAGGGCAAGTGGAGGTAGTCAGTGGTCTGCGTTAGCAAGTTGTACCACTGCTATAGTGAGGAGGAATGTCCAACAGAAACGAGGAGGTGATGAGAGTCAGCGGTCTGCGGATAGCAAGTGGTACCGCTGTCTGAGTGAAGGAATGGAATCCAAGTGGAGGTATCCGGGAAGTCAGTGGTCTGCGGTAGCAAGTTGTACCACTGCTATGTGAGAGGAATGGAACAGGTGATACTGGAACAGGAATCAGTGGTCTGCCTTCAGCAAGTTGTACCACTGAAAATATATGTGAGGAGGTGTACGGGGAGAGACTGCAACACAGGATGTACACGGGCACATAAACACGATCCACAGTAATATGCACAATATATATAAATGACTGAACAGGTCTGCAAATGTAGAAAGTCTCTGAAGTAATCCAGCACAAGGTAACACAGTCAATGATGGCAAAAGACTCAGCGGATTGCAAACTCCAGAGGAGAACCAACACAGTCCAGCAAAATATGCAATACACCAGCACAGTCAATGAGAAGTATGCATACCGTGGTTCAGAAGGCAGTCAGACAGGAGTGCAGTGATACCTGGGCGGCAGGAGGCCGACAGGATGAGAAGTCCCTGGATGTAAGAAGCAGGAGTCTAGTAGGTGCAGCGCACAGGTAAGTAGACCAACAGGGACACGAATCCAATGCTGACAGCAGGGTAGCGACCAGGAGAACCAGGAAGGCGTGGAGAGCGGATCAGCAGAAGATGGACGATAGGACTGGCAGCGGCAGCAGGACTCTGCGGACCCACGGGAGAGATGAGATGAGGCTGAGGTGCACAGGAGCAGCGGATAGGAATCAGCTTGCAGTCACGATGATGAACACAGGCGAGTTGCCAGCTGGAGGCTGTAGTGCACGGAGGCAGCGGATAGGAATCAGCTCACGGTCACGATGATGAACACAGGCGAGTTGCCAGCTGGAGGCTGTAGTGCACGGAGGCAGCGGATAGGAATCAGCTCACGGTCACGATGATGAACACAGGCAAGTTGCCAGCTGGAGGCTGTAGTGCACGGAGGCAGCGGATAGGAATCAGCTCACAGTCACAATGATGAACACAGGCGAGTTGCCAGCTGGAGGCTGTAGTGCACGGAGGCAGCGGATAGGAATCAGCTCACAGTCACACTGATGAACACAGGCGAGTTGCCAGCTGGAGGCTGTAGTGCACGGAGGCAGCGGATAGGAATCAGCTCACAAACTTGATGATGAACAGGTGAGTGGATAAGGAGAGAAGGCTGTAGTGCACAGAGGCAGCGGATAGGAATCAGCAAACAGTCACTATGGAATATAATAGCGATGAAGTGGTATAGGAGACTGTAGTGCACGGAGGCAGCGGATAGGAATCAGCAAACAGTCACTATGGAATATAATAGCGTTGAAGTGGTATAGGAGACTGTAGTGCACGGAGGCAGCGGATAGGAATCAGCAAACAGTCACGATGATACAGTTGATGGTAGAAGTGGTATGGGAACCACAGTAGTAGAAGTGGTTAGGAAACCACAGAGGTAGAAGTGGTTTGGAAACCACAGGAATCAGCAGCGCTGAATACACGAGGAAACACCTTCAGAGGCTCATGGGGAATGAGACTCCAAGATCAGGCAACGTGGTGTTGACCACAGGTGCTTAAAATAGGGAGTGTTGCCTGATCTGCCAATTGAGTTAAAGGGACATACACTGAAGTATAGGAAAGGGCTGCGCATGCGCAGACCCTCAGGATGGAGGACGACCACGGTTCCTAACTGTCCGGGAAGAGGCACTCACGGTCCGGTGAGTGACAGCAGTTTATTGGTTTTGCTGCCTTTGTTGTCTTATTGGATAAATAACTCCTAATTCCAAAGGAATGTCTGAGATTCCATACAGGAGCCTGCAAGGGCCCCACTGTCTCCCTTCTGTTATCTGTGATTTCAACTTGACAAATGGGGACTCTGCCAAGGCTAAATTAAACATTAAAAAAAAAAAAACACAAAAGGACAACAGTCAAGAAAATTCACATAAATCGGTTTCTCTTCTGCACCTATGTTGCTGCCCCAGGCATAGGTCAAACACATACAATATAGATATCTGGCCAGAACCCCATCAGAGTTTAATAGAATAAAGATGAAGCAGCTACAGAAAGTCTATGGAAAAACAACACAAATAAGAAAAGTAACACTTCTGCTACTAGGGTTAAACCATAGTTTTTCCCGGTATGTATAAAATGACACTCTGCCCCTTCTAAAGCCCCACTTATAAAGCTGACTGTCAGCGTTAATATCAGTCTGATGATCACATACATGGATCCCAGGCTTCCCATATATAATAATATTACGTGGGTGCTGGTGTTCTACCTGATCACCAGTATATATATATATATATATATATATATATATATATATATATATATATATATATATATATATACAAGTTAACCCGTGCATGATACTCATGCATTCTAGTCAAATCAAGCTACTTAAGGTGTAAAAAGGTTCTTGTAATGCATTTGGGCCTAGCCCAGGCCTCCTCAGGGTAAGAGCGTTACTTCCCGACGCAAGCGCCCTTTTTTAACGTGGTTTTGTCCACATGTCACCACCTCATCATTTTTCTCCATCACCTCATCCTTCATCTTCATCGCCACATCCTTCATCAAGCTACTTAAGGTGTTAAAAACTCCCCACTGTCACCCCCGGCAACCACCAACCACTCCCAACTGTCACTTCTCCTTCAAGAAATATATAGGTCAGTGTATAACTCTGCCCAGCAGGTGGCGCTGCAGCTTGGCTTTTTTTCTTCCACACACGCCACTAGGCATTTATATAGTAGATATATAGATTTATTTATTTTTTTGCAAAAATAGGAAAGTTTTAGTGTGCTGTTGTTCTGGGAATACAAAGGAGGCTTGTTGGGACCAAATATTGAGATTGTGCTACTCTGGTGGAGAAGACACAGTGCTGGACCTCAGGGACAGGCTGGGCTTGAGGACACGGGGGCAAAAAAAAATTTCACCTGGTTCTGGTGGTGACATGTTACCTTGTAGCGTGCTATCTATGACTAATGTTACCACTGCAGGCATTGCTTACTTGCATGATGTAATTGTGACTTTCATTCTGTTGTGACAATATACAGTACTATAGATTTGCATATGCACTGTTCACCCTTAATTTCCTTATATTACTGATGACGTATTTTTCCTTTCATAATTTGTAGCATTATTTGTAACACTGAGCAATCAATTATGTAACACAACAAACTGAAGTTCCAAATCATAATTTAGTAATTAATTAGACAATGGAAATATTACCAAAGGAAAGACAACCTAGATACTGTTCGTGATAAAGTAACAAAGGTTATGTAATCCATGAACTGTATTAAGGAAATACATTAACAAATAAGTTATTCATCTTTGACCTTGGTTTCTTGATTAAATTCCCTTTGTACTCTGGGCAGAGCTGGATTAAGTCTCTGGGGGCCAGGGCACTTAAGTCAGGGGCCCCTATATTGTAATAATGTAATATGGTTATCAATTTAGACAATACTGTGTGCACTACTGTTAGGTGCATGCAGCTCTGCCTTCACAAACTGTACAGTGTGAAGCGGGACATACCTCCTAACTGTCCTTGTAGTCAGACCAACTTTGGGACTGCCCCACCAGATTCAGGACAGTTGGCAGACTGTCCTGCTCTCCCCTACCTGTTCTTGTCATATGTCTGGATCCTGGAATGTTGGGGGCCCTATTTGAAAAAAAAGCTGAGTATATGAAATCTAGAAAACTTCAACCAGCCCTGGCGTTAGATCAATAGCACCCACATTTAATAATTAGGCATCCCTCCTTTCACCACATTAAAATATAACAGTATTCACATTTGATAAATAAATTAAAGCTGCCCTGAAATTAAATTAAATTAATAGTATTCCCATTCAATAAATAAACCTATTTCCTTCCTTCCAAACAGCCCCAGCAAAAAATTAATAGTATTTACATTAAATAAATATAACCGATTTCCCAAAACCATCCCTGGCATTAATTAATTCATATTCATATTTAATAAATAGCCCTCCTCCGCAGCATTAAATTAATAGGTCCCACTATTAAATTAAATAGCCCTACCATCACCCCACAAATAAATTAATAGCACCCATCATTAAATAATTTGCTCCAACCCACAGTCCACCATTAAATTAATAATAATTTAATAGCATTTACGTTTAATAAATATACCTATTTCCTGCAACCATCACTGACATTAAATAATTAATATTCACATTTAATAAATAGACCTAATTCTTCCCAAATAGTCATACATTTAATTAATAGCCCCAAACCACCCCAGCATTAAATTAAAGGTCCCATCACCCCATCTTAAATTAATAGAGCCCATTATTAAATTAAACAGTCCCACCAATAAATGAAATGGCTCCACCATCACCCCACAAATAATATAGCACCTATTAAATAATTAGCCCCCACTTACACTCCACTATTACATTAATAGTCTAACTGACATCGACATTATAATAAGACCCCCCACTCACTTCCATCACACGTTATTTAAGACCCTCCCCTTCCCTTCCATCATTCTTACCTTGTTTCAGCCGCACTTTGTTGGAGAGGCAGACTCTTCTGTCTGCTTCTCTTGCAGCTCTGTACACATAGCACGGCACCAGTCATGTGGTGCGCTTCCCATGTGACATCTGTCTCTCACAGGATAGGAGGAGACCACACATAAGGGAAGGATCCTAAGATCCGCGGCCAAATGAAGGAAGGTGGTCGGTCCCAGAGAAGGGGTCAGTCACCTAGTACTACACTGCCCCCCCCCCTCTGACTCCCCTGGTTGTGGTGGTCCCCTGACAGAGGGGGGCTCAGGCACGTGCCCCCTACCCACCTTAATCTGGCTCTGGCTCTGGCTCTGGGCTGTGTAAAGAAGCATACTCCTATTATCACAGGAATCTGGGGTTGGCATTAATTAGAAAAAATGACAATGTTTCATCAAATTTACTTTTACACAAAATGTTAAAGTGTGTTTGATGCCTGTGTCCCCTTAATCTAAAATCAGCACATGTCCATGGACATGTATTACTTTATTCAAATAGCATTGCTTGGTAAAGACAAAGAAACAATGCCACTATATTGTTGTTAACTTGACCACTTGGGGACACTGTTTCATTGAAGTTTTTGGCTGATATTTAAATTCATGAACACCAAAAAATATTACTAGACACTGAAGTAACATTCTCGATTTTTGAATGCAGAGAATTATAGTGTGAATAAATAAACTCATTTTTAAGCTGCAAAATCCCTGTGTTTCAGGTCCACCCATACTTATGCTCATGTGTTTTAATGTGAGTTTTGAGAGCTTAAAAGCTGTCCCCTCAACACGCCATTCTCTAGCACAGCCAACTGATACCAAAACCAAGTTTTCTCCAAAGCTTCCCATTACCTCTGGAACTCTAACCCTCTTCACCTATGAAAAATTCTGTACATATATAACTTCAAATAGGAACTGAAATGATTCCTCCTAGATCATTAGCTCTGTTGCTGCTGCCTATGACCACTTATCATAGCATTTTCAAAACCCAGCACACGCTAACCATAGAAACATAGAGTTTGACGTCAGCAAAGGACCCAGAGGTCCCTATAGTTTGCCCTTTTTATTTGTCTTTGTGTATCTATTCCTGATAAGTTTTGCTATTCACCATTATTATAAGCACTTTCTCAAATTGTGTTTCAGTTTTATGAGGCCTTAGCCTGTGGCTTTGTGTCTCCCAGCTTTGCAGGGAAGGGCTGGTAATATTTGGCAGATATTTTAATTGATTTATTCTCATTACATATAAAGCAACAACATCTCACTGTTTTACAATGTTGTTCTTCTACACAGGATATTGTGGGTACTGTGCTTCTGTACAGCTCTGTTGCTGCTCAGATTAGGTGTTTTTGCCTGTAGGCAGCCTAAGGTGCTAACTGAGATAGCCGGTAACTGCGTTCGGAATAATTTAGGCAGACAAGTGGCAAATTATAAGTGTACTTTATTTTCTGTAAGAAGTTATTTACGATAACACAAGAGTACATGCAATTAGCAATCAGCCAGGGATGTGCTGCTTACTAGCCATCCCTACCCTACCCTACATGGGCTATAGTTACTACATTGGGCGATAGTCACTGATGTTCTCAATCCTATTGGGTGTTGTCTCAGCCATTGAGCCACCCTTGAGTTCACCCTTCTGCCAACTGGGCAGGGACCAAGTCCAACGTCCTCCTACTTTTCTAAGATAGGCAAAGTAACAAGGTGCTCAATGACTTGAGAATCAATACACTGTCACATAGACACACAGAACAGACTGCAGTATATGTACCTGTGTGTGTGTACAATAAAAGTTCGCACCGGAAAACTTTTATTTTTATCAAAATTTAAAACAACTGTTAACAGTATAATCATTTATATAAATATATTGTTTTCAAATATAATATTTTTGTAATTTTATTTATATTAAATACATAAATAAAGAATATGTCACTTGCATGCAGACATGAACTGCAGGCAGCTGTGTTCATTGGCATAATGTTGGTTTCTGGACATGCGCAGAGGTATTTTACACAAGATACGCTACTCAATCAGATGTAAATACGAACGTGAATCAGGCCAAAAGGTTGCAAATTTATATCTAGACAAGCCATGTTGTGATGTAGGGGATAAATATGCAATTTAGTCTTTTGCATGGATAGAAAATAAATGCACACATGGTATGTTACACCCACATACTCAGCAGGTTTTAACCTATGATTTAGAGTTGAGTTAGGATATGCCCATCATTTCCCAATATTAACATGTCAAATTCTTAATTTGACCCCCTTCCCCCCCCCCCCCCCAGCAACTCAATATGGTTTTGTGAAGGTGCAAAATTCAAAATTGAAACCTCAAGCTGGATTTACTCCTAAATCCAGCTGAGGTTTCTGGTAATTATAATCATCCCGCTTTGCCTTCACCTGCTTCTGCCAACAACTATGAAACATAGAAACATAGAATTTGACGGCAGTTAAGAACCACTTGGCCCATCTAGTCTGCCCATTTATTTTATTAACCTATGGTACCTTAAACCCTATTTGAACCTTTATTCTTTATAAGGATATTCTTATATTTTTCCCAAGCATGTTTAAGCTGCTCTGCTGTATTAGCCTCTACCACCTCTGATGGGAGGCTATTCCACTTATCCACTACCCTTTCTGTGAAGTAGTTTTTCCTCAAATTTCCTATGAACCTACTTCCCTCCAGTGTCAGTGCATGTCCTCGTGTTCTAGTACTTCTCTTCCCCCCAGTGTCAGTGCATGTGCCTCGTGTTCTAGTACTTCTCTTCCCCCCAGTGTCAGTACATGTCCTCGTGTTCTAGTACTTCTCTTCCCCCCAGTGTCAGTACATGTCCTTGTGTTCTAATACTTCTCTTCCCCCCAGTGTCAGTACATGTCCTCGTGTTCTAGTACTTCTCTTCCCCCCAGTGTCAGTACATGTCCTCGTGTTCTAATAATTCTCTTCCGTTGTAGAATGTTTCCCTCTTGTACCTTGTTCAAACCCTTGATATATGTGAAAGTTTCTATCATGTCCCCCATTCCCTTGTGCTGTAGGCCATGCACCATTTTAGTTGCCCTTCTTTGTACAGTCTGTAATGTATTTATATCTTTCTGGAGATATGGCTTCGGACCTGAACACAGTATTCTAGATGAGGCCGTACCAATGACCTATACAGTGGTATTATTAATTCTTTCTTTCTGCTACTGATTCCTCTCCCTATACAACCAAACATCTGACTTGCCTTCCTCATTGCTTTGTTATATTGCTTACCTGCCTTTAAGTCACCTGAAATAGTGATCCCTAGATCCCTTTCCTCCTCAGTAGTTTCCATTATAGGGCCATTAATACTATATTTAGCCTTTGGGTTTTTGAGACCCAAGTGCATGATTTTGCATTTGTTGGCATTAAATTGTACTTGCCACTCTCTTGACCATTCCTCTAGTCTACTTAGATTATCGATCATCTGTTTTACCTCTCCTGATGTGTCTACCTTGTTGCCTATCTTTGTGTCATCTGCAAAAAGGCATACTTTCCCTTGAATACCATTTGCAATGTCTCCAATAAAGATATTTAAGCACTGGCCCAAGTACACATCCTTTGGGTACACTACTGGTGACCATTCTCTCCTATGAATGCACTACATTTACTATAACTTTCTGTTTTCTATCCTGCAACCGAGATCTGTCCATTCAACCATCTTAGAATCCAATCCCAAGCTTTCAAGTTTATTTAACAGTCTGCAATGGGGGACAGTGTCAAAAGCCTTACTAAAATCTAGATAAGCTACACATACGCCCCCCCCCCTCCCCCTTGATCTATTACTTTAGTCATCCAGACAAAAAGATCAATGTTATTTGTTTGACATGATCTCCCCCCAGTAAATCCATGCTGTTTGGAATCCTGTAAGTTACTGGATTTGAGATATTCTACTGATGTAAGGCTCACTGGTCTGTAGTTGCCTCTTCCTTGCTTCCATTTTTGTGCAGTGGGACTACATTTGTTTTATTCCAGTCCCCAGGAATTACTCCTGTAGCTAGTGACTGATTGAATAATTCTGTAAATGGTGTTACCAGCGCCCCCTTAAGCTCATCTTGTGTGGTAGCAGAGGAATCTACCACTGCCATTGGGCGGTACATGGGGGAGCTTACAAAACTTTGCTGGGGAGTCCTCAAATGTCTAGTTATGCCTCTGTGTTCCATGTCCTGTCTGGCAAATCCAAACCCGTCCTTCTTACACCATTTCTTTAACCAAATGTTAAAGTGTCTGATGCGAAGTATCCCACCTTATGAACAGACAAAACATCTGAGAAGGACAAGGAGGAGGCTGTCTGACCAAGCTAGCCTGTCCTAGCAGCCAAAAAATTCTATGTAATCTCATGATCTAACTGTATAAATGTGAGACCTGCAAACAGATTGGACAATTCTTATACAGGAGAACCTGGAACAAGCCAAGATTTTTGGAAGAAGAACGTGGCTTAGCTAGGAATAAGTTGTTGAAGATATAATGGGAAATGCATATTGCAAGGTGAGAAGTGAAGGTGGGTTGTGGTAGCTTAAGAGTGGTCTTAAGGTCAAAATGTTTTTTCATAGATGGAAGGGGCAGAGACGGTACTTTGCAGTGACAGCATCTACAGATATGATTGGGACTCTGAAATTGGTGGCACCAATAATAAATAGTGGTTTCATCTCACTGTGTACGGGCCGAGGGAATTATGGAAATTATTTCCACAGCAACTGGAGTCTGCTCGAGTAGTGGGAAGGACTAATCTTTGGTTGAAAGGTGCAGGACAATGCAGTGGGAAAGACATTTTGGTGGAAGAGATAGGTGGCCCAACCCAATAACTTGCTTAGGATCCCATGGGGCATTAATCCGGCTTTGGCGCAAATGCCAATGGTACATGCAAGATTTTATTTGTACGGGAGGTAGGGGGCAGCCCCCAAAAAGCACAGCCATGCCCCACTGTGGACACACTTGGGGCACTGTGTGGTCACCCCTGAGCGGCCACTCAGCAGCGACACATAAACTCTAGCTTAGTCATAAATAGAGAGGGCACATGAAGTTGCTGAACCTGAACCCCAAAATCCCCTTGGCAGCCCTGTATATTTTTAACACACTGGCTTGGCTCTTGGTATGTGTGTAATAAGGAGGAAGAAAGGATTCTGGTGATCTGCAGGGGGCATGTTGAGTAGATTGAGAGAGTGTGTGGAGAGTTGTGAGTCAGTGGCCTCTGCATCAGCCAATCTCGTAGGATTTTTACAGCTCACCATAGTGACATGGGCATGATCAAAATTGTCCCCAATAAAGTCAGTCTTTTAGAGACTGGGTAGAGGACAGTGAGGGCATGTTAATGCGATATATAGGGGTGGGTGCACTGAAGAAACAAATATAGGAGTGACCTTGGGGCACAGGGAGCAGGGGTTACCATATCATTCATACTATTTAATCTAAGAACTGTGGGAAGTGGGAAGACACAAGAGTGGGATATAAAATGATGATAGGAGGCATTATAGCATGATTCCCAGGACATTTGAGAATTGGTTCCAGATCTTTTTGTCTAATGTGCTTACGGAAAAGAGGCCGCAAAACTACTGGGTCACAACTACACATCAATCTGCATAAGGTAAGCCGATAGCGTCTAAGCAAAGTTAAGAAAAGATGGACCTATAGGCACTAATTAGGTGAGTAATTGGAGGAGTAATCAGCTGCTACATAATGAGATTTTGCATCTCTTAAGCCATAAGAACAAAGAAAGGAAAGCAGCACTATAATAATCCTCTTAAATTAGCCATTATTATTATTACTATTATCACAGAAAGCAATAAATATACAATTAAATATAATCAAATAGAATAGCATTATTAATAAAAATTAAAAAGGATTTAGACACAATGATTATACTAAGATAATTATGTTATGTGTCGATCTGTACATCACTAGCTTATGCAGCATAGAGATAGTGTAGAGATGTGACATGGTTAGTACTAAATGCAAAAGCTGCATTTCCCTACTTGTTCACAATATAATAATGTAACAATGTGTCATATACATGGGATAATATTGCCTTAATAGTTGTTACTAAATATGAAGTTGCATTTACCATGTAAAACATCATTAGATACAATCACAAATACAAATTAAAATCAATTAAATGCAAACATCTGTTGTTTCCCCCTTTAAAAATTTAATGGGAATCTTCTTTTCTGCCACAGTACAATGGAAATGCCCTATAATACAGTAGCCACTATAACGAATTGTCAGCTAGAGGGGTCAATCTGGAATCAGCCAATATGGTTCGGTGTACAGGTTTCAGTGGCAATTACATTAGCACACCGTTTACCACTGCTCAAGCTATCTATAAAAGATCAATTGTGCAGATATTGTAGCTATATGGTATGGTTACCCTCTATTTGTTTGTTTAAGAATTTTATTACTTTGTTTGTAGTGTGTGATTAGTGGGGGTTAACTCATGAAAGTGGTCACATGGCTATTTGAACCAGTATTAGGCTGCCAAAATGACGCGATTGGGCCTCGCCCAGCTCCCTCCCTCCCTCCAGTCACGCCCCCTCTCCCGGAAACTTGTTTCCGGGAGTTGGCAAGTATGGTACTAACTAGTATAGTTAGAGATATGCAAGAGGAGAACAGGAGGGGAACATTCTACTTGCAAACACTGCTACATGAGGGCAAATTTCAACAATCAGCCCTGAGCTCTGATATCCTCCACCACCTGGATTGCTAACTGCCTGGACTCTCCCTGCTGAACTGTTTCTCACACTTATTCAGGCCTGCTGCAGTATTATCACTTGGTGATTCCTCTTATGCTGCTTGGATTCCCACTTTTAATCCACACTGTTGCTCCACTTAGCTTGAACTTTAAACTGGCTCCCTCTTGTCCTGTGGATTTGTATAACCAGCTCAGTGCACCTTGTATTATGCCTTGTTTTATACTATTGCCTTCCAATCATGCCTGATGTTACTGTTTCACCTAGCTGTTTTTTATAAACCCACCCATCTGCTATCTCTGCTGTCCTTTCTGCTTCTTATTCCCTGACTCATACTTTACATCTCTTCTTCCTCTTTTGTCTCCTTCTACCTTTGCATTCTTTTTTATTCTCCTCTTGTGCTCTCACCATTTCCTCACTCCACTTGTAAGCCCTTACCATTCTTGATTTCTGAATTCTTTCAACTGTCTATTCCACACCTTCTCTAGCTTTATCATGATTTACTCCTCTCTCACTTCTGTCCTCTCCCTCTATCCCCCTGCTTCCCATGTCCAACCTTTCCATATTCTTCCTCCTCCTCACTCCCCCTTCTCACTTCCCATCCCTCTCCCTATTTCACTCCTTTCATCTCTTCTGTGCCTCTGGGCCCCTGATCTAACATGCTGCCTTTCCCTCTTGTCCCCTTCGCTGCTCTTTTCTCAGAGTCAATCTGCTCCTACCTACCTCCTCCCTCTCTTTCCCCCAGCTAATGTTCTCCCTCGCGTCACTCCTACCTTCTGCCTCTCCCATTCATAAACCCCCTTATCTGCCCCATCTCCACTCCTCCCCTACCTCTTGCTCCCCTGCCCCTCATCTGCTGTCTGCTGACATATCCCCTCTTATTTCTGCGTCTCGTCCAATTCCAACCCTCTCTTCCTGTCATTCCCCTTGCTCCATATCATACTCACCCTTGCAGACAAGCAACCCCAACAATCTTTTCCACATCTCTCCTTTTTCCTCTCTTCCACTATCCTGTGATCTATGGAATGCCAGATCAGTCTGTAACAAATTGACCTCTATCCATGATCTCTTTATCTCTAGATCCTTCAGCCTGCTTGCCATCACTTAAACCTGGCTATCCCCTGAGGACACAACCTCTCCAGCTGCTCTCTCTTTTGGGGGCTTGTCCTTCTCTCCTTTTCCTCTCTCGGACCACCATCTCCTCTCTTTTAGCATCTCTCCACCCCTCTCATCGTTCCTGTTCCCTAAGGTTACTCTCACCAGGCGTAATCTTGACACAGTTGAACTTACCAGTTTCTCCTCCTCCCTGGGTTCGCTCCTCTCCCCCATCACCACTCTTTCTTGCCCCGATAAGGCTGTCTCCTTCTACAATCGCACTCTTACCGCTGCACTTGACTCTGTCGCCCTGGCTGTCACCGTCAAGCTTCATCGGTCCCTGCACTCTAAACTTACCCGCTATGTTCAAAAATGCTCCCGCAGTGCAGAACGGCTTTGGAGAAAGTCACGCACTCATGCTGACTTCCTCCACTTCAAGTTCATGCTTGCCTCTTATAGTTCGGCCCTTTCCCTCTCTAAACAATCTTTCTTCAAAAGCTCTCATTTCTTCCCAATCCTACAACCCCCGTCGGCTTTTTTCCACTTTCAACTCCCTCCTCTCCCCTCCCCCTCTCCCACTCCCCACCACCCTCTCAGCTGTCGACTTTGCTACCCACTTCACCTCCAAGATTGAGTCTATACGTCATGACATCTCCCAGCAGTCCCTTCTTACCCCACCCTCTACCCCCTCCATGCCCATTCTGTCCCCCTTCTCACCCTCCTCTGCTGCTGCTATCTCCTTTCTCCCCTCCCCTCCAGTTCGCTCACCCTCCTTCTCTTCCTTCACTCCAGTATCTGCATATGAAGTCCATACCCTTCTCTCTTCCTCTCCCCCCTCCACTTGAACACAGGACCCAATCCCCTCCCACCTCCTCCGCTCCCTCTCTCCCGAAGCCTGCTCCCACCTTGCACACCTCCTCAACCTCTCCCTCTCCTCTGGAATCTTCCCCTCCTCTTTTAAACATGATCTTGTCTCCCCCATACTCAAGAAACCGTCCCTTGATTCCGCCTCTCTCTCTAATTATCGCCCTATTTCGCTTCTTCCTATTGCCTCCAAACTCCTTGAACGGGTTGTCTACAACCGTCTCACCTCCTTTCTTTCCTCTCACTTACTACTTGACCCGCTCCAATCTGGTTTTCGCCCCCTCCACTCCACTGAAACTGCCCTCATTAAGGTCACTAATGACCTTCTCCTCGCTAAATCCAATAGACACTACTCCCTTCTTATCCTTCTTGACCTCTCTGCTGCCTTCTATACCGTTGACCACGCACTCCTTTTGCAAACTCTCAAATCTTTAGGCCTATGTAACACTGTCCTCTCCTGGTTTTCCTCTTACCTCACCAACCGCTCCTTCTCAGTCTCTACTCATGATTCTACATCACCCCCTCTTCCCCTACCAGTTGGCGTTCCTCAAGGCTCCGTTCTTGGCCCCCTGCTTTTCTCCCTCTACACCTCCTCCCTTGGTGTCCTCATCCACTCCTTTGGCCTCCAGTACCAACTCTATGCTGATGATACCCAAATCTATCTTTCATCCCCTGACCTCTCCCCTTCCCTTCTGTCTCGTGTCTCCTCCTGTCTCTCGGTCATCTCATCTTGGATGTCCCAACGCTTCCTTTAACTCAATATTTCCAAGACCAAGCTTATAGTCTTCCCCCTGCCAGGACTCTCCCACCTCCCCCCCTCTCTATTTCTGTTAATAACACTACCCTCGTTTCTGTCCCCCAAGTCCGATGCCTTGGGGTCAGCCTTGATTCCTCCCTCTCATTTAAGCCTCACATTCTGTCCCTCTCAAAATCCTGTTACTTCCACCTTCGGAATATATCTAAAATACGTTCCTTTCTCACCACGGAAGCCACGAAAACCCTTGTCCACTCGCTTATTATCTCTCGCCTTGACTACTGTAACCTTCTACTCTCTGGCCTACCTGATTCTTGCCTTGATCCTCTTAAGTCTATCCTCAAAGCTACTGCCCGCCTCATTTTTCTCTCCTGCCGATCTATCTCTGCGGTCTCCCTCCAACAGTCACTACATTGGCTCCCCATACCCTACAGAATTAAGTTTAAACTCCTCACCCTCACCTTTAAAGCTCTTAGTCATTCTTCCCCTCCCTACATCTCCAATCTCATCTCTACCTACACTCCTACCCGCCCCCTCTGCTCTACCTCTGACCGCCGCCTCACTACTTCACTGATCACCTCCTCTCACTCTTTTCTTCAGGACTTTGCCCGGGCTGCTCCCCTGCTGTGGAACGATCTTCCAAGTTCCATCAGGTTAGCATCTACTCTCAAAGGCTTCAAGAGTGCCCTTAAGACTCATTTCTTTATTCAGGTCTATCAGTCCTCCTAACTTTCTTGTCCTGGCTCTCTCCCCTAGTTAGTACCACCCTTTATGTGCCTCCCCCTTCCCTTTAGGTTGTTAGCTCTCATGAGCAGGGCCCTCTTTCCTTGTGTGATGCTTCTACTGTTCCTTCACCCTCTGTACCTCTTGGCCTGCTTCGCTAGCCCTGTTTTTCCTGTTTTATTAAGCTTCGGCCTTCTTCTTGCTGATTTCTACCATCCCTTTCACTATCTGTAAGATATAATCTGATTTGCTTTACCCATGCACCTGTGTTTGTATATATTTGTGTATCATGTTGTGTCTTGGTTCTGTTTTCTGTATATGTAATGTACGGTGCTGCGAACCCTTTGTGGCGCCTTATAAGTCAAAGATAATAATAATAATAATAACTCAGCCAATGCTGCCCCTCCCCCCCCCCGATTCTGCCTCTCCAGAGGTGAAGAGTCGTAAGTTTCAAAAGTTCCAAAGCTCATCGTATCGTTTCATTTGTTTTTGAAACCAAACTAAAAATCTCATTCAACGATGGAACGATATCCTTCCAATCCTGCAGTGTGTATGCACTCAGGACCGTCAGTGTCCGTAGATCTCTATGGAGTGTGCAGAGTCACCATCTTTTCAGCTGATGGTTATGACAAATGAAGAGCACAGATCTGAAGGTAAATCATGTAAAACGTTTTAGTGTGTACACATCAATCGGCATGCTGATCGGGACTCCCTTTTCTTTCCAGTCGTTAACACTATCACATCGGGAGAAATTTTCTGTACTGTGTACTAGGGATGTGCACCGGCGACTTTTGAGGTCTCGTGTTTTGGATCCGGATTTTCGTTATTTTTGAGGTTCGGATTTGTCTCGCAAAACACTTGACGAAAGGTCTCGGTTCGGATTTAAGGTATTGGATTCGGATTTTTTTTGAAAAAAACATAAAAAGTTTAAAAATCAAGTTTTTGGGCTTATTTTCACTCCTAGGCTATTATTAACCTCAATAACATTCAATAACAAGCATTTCCACTAATTTACAGTGTATTGTGAACACCTCACAATATAGTTATTAGTCCAAAACGTTGCAACAAGGTATCTTTCTGGACTGCGTAGAGGAGTGGGTCACCACAATATATATTAAAAACCCTGAACTTTTATGATTCGCACCAATAATTGTACCTGGACTGCGTAGAGGAGTGGGTCACCACAATATCTTAAAAACCCTGAACTTTTATGATTCGCACCAATAATTGTACCTGGACTGCGTAGAGGAGTGGGTCACCACAATATCTTAAAAACCCTGAACTTTTATGATTCGCACCAATAATTGTACCTGGACTGCGTAGAGGAGTGGGTCACCACAATATCTTAAAAACCCTGAACTTTTATGATTCGCACCAATAATTGTACCTGGACTGCGTAGAGGAGTGGGTCACCACAATATCTTAAAAACCCTGAACTTTTATGATTCGCACCAATAATTGTACCTGGACTGCGTAGAGGAGTGGGTCACCACAATATCTTAAAAACCCTGAACTTTTATGATTCGCACCAATAATTGTACCTGGACTGCGTAGAGGAGTGGGTCACCACAATATCTTAAAAACCCTGAACTTTTATGATTCGCACAAATAATTGTACCTGGACTGCGTAGAGGAGTGGGTCACCACAATATCTATTAAAAACCCTGAACTTTTATGATTCGCACCAATAAATGTACCTGGACTGCGTAGAGGAGTGGGTCACCACAATATATATTAAAAACCCTGAACTTTTATGAATCGCACCAATAAATGTACCTGGACTGCGTAGAGGAGTGGGTCACCACAATATCTTAAAAACCCTGAACTTTTATGATTCGCACCAATAATTGTACCTGGACTGCGTAGAGGAGTGGGTCACCACAATATCTATTAAAAACCCTGAACTTTTATGATTCGCACCAATAAATGTACCTGGACTGCGTAGAGGAGTGGGTCACCACAATATATATTAAAAACCCTGAACTTTTATGAATCGCACCAATAAATGTACCTGGACTGCGTAGAGGAGTGGGTCACCACAATATATATTAAAAACCCTGAACTTTTATGATTCGCACCAATAAATGTATCTGGACTGCGTAGAGGAGTGGGTCACCACAATATCTATTAAAAACCCTGAACTTTTATGATTCGCACCAATAAATGTACCTGGACTGCGTAGAGGAGTGGGTCACCACAATATATATTAAAAACCCTGAACTTTTATGATTCGCACCAATAAATGTACCTGGACTGCGTAGAGGAGTGGGTCACCACAATATATATTAAAAACCCTGAACTTTTATGATTCGCACCAATAAATGTATCTGGACTGCGTAGAGGAGTGGGCACTGGGCACCACAATAAAATATATAAAAAACCTTCAACAGATCTGCATTACACTACACATACGGCTGCTCCTCCATCCTCTCCATCATATACATGTTGGAGTTTTAGCGTGTGACAACCTCTTGTTTTTGATAATGTCAGTGCATTTTGAATATTTTTCAATTTGCCCCACACCACTGAATGTACTTTATCTATGATACGCAATACACATCTATCTATCTTGACTGCGTAGTGTGGTGGCCCCGGTACACAATTTGGTACCGAGGCCACAATATAATTTAAAAACCCTCCACGTGTCGGAATTCCACCAAACAAGTATCTGGACTGCATAGTGGGGTGGCCCCGGTACCCAATTTGATACCGGGGCCACAATACCTCCTCCAAACATGCTACAGACAATTCGTCATTGAGAGACCCCAGACAGACAGGGTCGAAGTGTTATTGTTTGACTTTGTAAACCCAAAAAAATGTCCCTGTTGCACATAGTCGTGCAATGAAGACTGACTTTTTCATTTAAAGGCACGATCTTTAAAGTGTAGTGTTTGTAAGTCTAAGTCATATTATACTTTTGGTAAAATTGTTTTTTTTTGTTCCTCTTTATGGTAATTAATTAGTAATAGAATTAAAGTAGGAAATAGAATTAAATAGAATTAAAGTAGGAAAAAGAGTGGTATAGAGTTGTAGTGTGGTATAGATAGAGTGGTCCACACAATATAATAATAAAACCCTCAACTGGTCTGAATTCCACCAAACAAGTATCTGGACTGCATAGTGTGGTGGCCCCGGTACACAATTTGGTACCGGGGACACAATACCTCCATCAACCCTCTAAATCCCACTCCACTGATGGCGGACACCGGGCGCACGTCTAACACCAACATTGCAGTTACAGCCGCAGTTATACGCTTTGCAATAGGGTGACTACTATCGTATTTGGTGGTCATGGCAAACGACTGTTGGACGGTCAATTGTTTGGTGAAAGACTTAGCGGTCTTACGACTTCCCCTCTGGGAAGATGACCGACTAACAGCAGCAACAGCAGCAGTGGCAGTAGTAGGCGTACCGCTGCAGGATTCCTCGGATGAATCCCGTATTGAGGAGGACTCAGTCTGGCTGCTGACTTGGGCTGCAGGACTGAATCTGATGGAGATTGTGGAGGAAGTTGACGAGGAGGGTGTTGCTGGTGTGTATCCAACTGGACCACGGGATTTAGGTGTCCCTGTACCGATGAGGGTCCTAGCCCCAGTTCCTGAACTAACCACTGAACTATGAAGGTTATTCAGGTGACGTATAAGGGAGGATGTTCCTAGGTGGGCAAGATCCTTACCCCTGCTTATTTGAGCTTTACATAAGCTACATATTGCCATACATTGGTTGTCTGGATTTGGATAAAAATAACTCCAGACCGAAGAGGTGCATTTTTTGGTCTTCTGACCAGGCATGACGATGGGCTTTTTCATCCCATGGACATCAGCTGTTTCCCCCCCTGGTGCCTCATTTACAATAACCACATCACCATCCTCATCATCAAGTTCCTCCACAGCGCCAGCTACATCATCAATAGCCTCCTCCCGAGCCACCTCTTCCCGTACAGTGATGGGAAGGTCAGGCTTGACAACCACCAACACCCTTGGACTCGCCTTGGGGATTTGTGATAATTTCTCTTTAGAAGGCAGAGTTGTTTGCTGTTTTGTTGCTGACAGCATAACTCTCTTCAATTTTTTGTAGGGGGGGGGAGGAGGAGGAGGGCTAAGATCCGTGGGTGAAGCTGAACCACTAGTCATGAACACGGGCCAGGGCCTAAGCCGTTCCTTGCCACTCCGTGTCGTAAATGGCATATTGGCAACTTTACGTTTCTCCTCAGATGATTTTAAGTTTCTCTTTTTGCTACTTTTTCTTAACTTGGGCTTTTTGGATTTTACATGCCCGGTACTACGAGATTGGGCATCGGGCTTGGAAGACGACGTTGATGGCATTTCATCGTCTATGTCATGACTAGTGGCAGCAGCTTCAGCATTAGGAGGAAGTGGGTCTTGATCTTTCCCTACTTTATCCTCCAAATTTTTGGTCTCCATTATATGTAGCACAAGATACTGCAGAATGTGTGAACTTGGTAATATTGCAGTACCAATGGACTTATAATGCTGGATTGGTTTTGCAAATTTGGTTATAATTATTATATTTATTTATTTTTTTAATTTTTTATTTTTTTTTACTTTTTTTTTATTTTTAAAAAACTTGGGAATAGTGGGGAAATAACTATGCCCTTAGAAGCACAGAGCACAGGACACAGCACCACTGGACTGAACAGGACACGGCACAGGACCCAGCAGCACTACGGAACTCAGCAGGACAGAGCACAGGACACAGCACCACTGGACTGATACTGCAGAATGTGTGAACTTGGTAATATTGCAGTACCAATGGACTTATAATGCTGGATTGGTTTTGCAAATTTGGTTATAATTATTATATATTTTTTTTTTTTTAAATTTTTTATTATTTTTTACTTTTTTTTTATTTTTTAAAAACTTGGGAATAATGGGGAAATAACTATGCCCTTAGAAGCACAGAGCACAGGACACAGCACCACTGGACTGAACAGGACACGGCACAGGACCCAGCAGCACTACGGAACTCAGCAGGACAGAGCACAGGACACAGCACCACTGGACTGATACTGCAGAATGTGTAAACTTTGTAATATTGCAGTACCACTGGACTTTTACTGCTGAATGTGTGAACTTGGTAATATTGCAGTACCAATGGGCTTATACTGCAGGATTGGTTGTGAAAATTTTGTGGTAATTAAAAAATATTAAAGTAGTTTTTGGTATTTTTTAAAAAAACTTTTTTTTATTTTTTTAAACACAGGGGAATATTGGGGAAATAACTATGCCCTTAGAAGCACAGAGCACAGGACACAGCACCACTGGACTGAACAGGACACAGCACAGGACCCAGCAGCACCACTGACCTCAGAAGGACAGAGCACAGCACACAGCACCACTGGACTGATACTGCAGAACACAGCACAGCACAGCACAGCACAGCACAGCACAGCACAGCACTAAACAGCACAGCACAGCACAGCACTAAACAGCACAGAACTAAACAGCACAGAACTAAACAGCACAGAACTAAACAGCACAGAACTAAACAGCACAGAACTAAACAGCACAGAACTAAACAGCACAGAGGACCACCTAACACACCCTCCCTCTACCCTGATCAATGCCCGAGTGAAGATGGCGGCGACTAGCGGGGAATTTATAGGATCCGAGTATCGCGAGATCCGACAACGGGATTATGAGTCAGAGCCTCAGTTTCACTTTTGAATTTGGCGCCAATACCCGGATCTGTCTCGGATCCGACTCGGATCCGCAACGTTCGGGTGGGCTCGGATTTCAGAAATCCGAGTGCGCTCATCCCTACTGTGTACCCAGCCTAAGATGCCACAATCCATACAGACATATGTTAATACATGTACATGTATTTTTGGTGCACAATACGGAAATTATTATTATTGTTTATTTAGAAAACGCCACAAAAGTCTGCAGCTCTGTACAATAAAACAATAATAACAAATTACTATACAGAACGGGGGGAAGGAAAACAAGAGGATATAGAGCTTGCCGTGACAGCTCACAATCTAAAAGAAATGCATATTTTACACCAAAAAAGTTCATCCAGCCCTTATGGCCCAAAATTGTATTCATGTGCGTGCCAGTGCGTTCCAGGACAGTTAAGCCCTGTAAATAAATGCTAGTATGACATCGGAAAAATAGAGATTTGTACCCATGCTTTATGGTTAAACTCCCTCTATAACCTGATCATTCCTTGCAACTAACCAGATTTAAATCGCTCCTCTGATTTCCTTCATATCAGTGGTACCAGCAAATCTTAATGAAATAATGTACTGACCTCTTTCCCTTGGAAATCCACACAGAATTTTTAGCAAGCCTCAATGTACCGTAATATAATTGTGGAGTGTAACAGCGTGTCATAGTAAATGATCCCAGTGTAGGTAATAACGACATAGGCAATTGTAAATAAACATTTATTTTCTGTGCCCGATATGTTCCAAGGCTGATATTCTGTACATTTATGGCTGTGGAAGATAGCACACAGTGGTATAGTTAAGACAACTTTTTGTGCTTTTAATACGTACCCTTACTGTTCTTATCTCATCTCATTGTAGTGATTTATAGCCCAATTAGTAATAAAACTCTTGTTAACTCATGTTGTGAATTCCCTGGTGTATATGGCTTGGTTTTCATATGCCAAAAAATTATTTATATACCCAATGTAACTTTCAGTGCAATAAAATGTTTCATCTAAATTGTCATTTCTTGCATTACCAACAAAGACTCAGCAGAGTGGGATTTAGGTGAACATTTTGATTGGGTGCAAAATTTGCAGCAGAGTGAGCGATGCACGACAAGGGGGGGAAAGGCAAAATTTTTTTTTTGCATGTAAGATACATACAGCAGGCTATTAATTGTTGCATACAAATACTGTCCAGTTATAATTTTATACTGCATTTCAGGGTTGGGCTAAGCAGCGCCCCTGCAGCACACAAAGGTTTTTTTTTCCTGTAGCTGGATTTAACCCTAACTCTAAATTAGCCCAAGCATGTTATTACTTAATGTATGGATGTAAAAGATAAAGTCATTTAAACAAGCAAGACCTTGCTAACTCTAAAGCTAGATACACACTACAGAATTTTCCACCAACTTTTTATGGCGATCGATTTTACATGCGATTGATGTTCCGATCGCTCGGTCCATGGACTGCATACACATTAGCCTTGTTTAGGACGATAAAGGGAAGAGCGGACGTTCCTTTAGCGACTTTTTACAGCCATGTTGTCGTGAGCAATGACTGTAATTTCGTACTCACTGTTGTGGATCAGTCGGAAGTTTATACACACTACACAACGGAAATGAGATTGGAGCGAAAATATTAAACTGTACGACCAACCAAATGAATCGACAATCGTCCATTTGGGCAGACTTTTGACCATCGTGTCACTACACACACCGACCCGACTTTTGAACGAGACGTCGTATGTCGGCTGATTTAGCCGATTATTGGTCGAAAACCGTGTAGTGTGTACCTAGCTTAAGCCCTGATCATTCCCAATCTGTTTTCTGTGTGTGTGGGGCCACTGTGTGCGTGTATTATGTGTGTGTGAGGGGCCACTGCGTGCGTGTATTATGTGTGTGTGTATTATGTATGTGTGTGTGAGGGGCCACTGCGTGCATGTATTATGTGTGTGTGTGAGGGGCCACTGCGTACGTGTATTATGGGTGTGTGAGGGGCCACTGCGTGCGTGTATTATGTGTGTGTGAGGGGCCACTGCGTGCGTGTATTATGTGTGTGTGAGGGGCCACTGCATACGTGTATTATGTGTGTGTGAGGGGCCACTGCGTGCGTGTATTATGTGTGTATGAGGGGCCACTGCGTGCGTGTATTATGTGTGTGCGAGGGGCCACTGTGTGTATGTGTGTGTGTGTGTGTGTGTGTGGGGCCACTGTCTGTGTGTATTGCGTGTGTTACCACTGTCTGTGTGTATTGTGTGTGTGTGTGTGTGTGTGTGTGTGTGGCCACTGTCTGTGTGTATTGTGTGTGTGTGTGTGTGTGTGTGGCCACTGTCTGTGTGTATTATGTGTGTGTGTGAGGGGCCACTGTGTGCGTGTATTGTGTGTGTGTGTGTGTGTGTGAGGGGCCACTGCGTACGTGTATTATGGGTGTGTGAGGGGCCACTGCGTGCGTGTATTATGTGTGTGTGAGGGGCCACTGCGTGCGTGTATTATGTGTGTGTGAGGGGCCACTGCATACGTGTATTATGTGTGTGTGAGGGGCCACTGCGTGCGTGTATTATGTGTGTATGAGGGGCCACTGCGTGCGTGTATTATGTGTGTGCGAGGGGCCACTGTGTGTATGTGTGTGTGTGTGTGTGTGTGTGGGGCCACTGTCTGTGTGTATTGCGTGTGTTACCACTGTCTGTGTGTATTGTGTGTGTGTGTGTGTGTGTGTGTGTGTGGCCACTGTCTGTGTGTATTGTGTGTGTGTGTGTGTGTGTGTGGCCACTGTCTGTGTGTATTATGTGTGTGTGTGAGGGGCCACTGTGTGCGTGTATTGTGTGTGTGTGTGTGTGTGTGAGGGGCCACTGCGTACGTGTATTATGTGTGTGTGAGGGGCCACTGCGTGCGTGTATTATGTGTGTGCGAGGGGCCACTGTGTGTATGTGTGTGTGTGTGTGTGTGTGGGGGGGGGCCACTGTCTGTGTGTATTGCGTGTGTTACCACTGTCTGTGTGTATTGTGTGTGTGTGTGTGTGGCCACTGTCTGTGTGTATTGTGTGTGTGTGTGTGGCCACTGTCTGTGTGTATTATGTGTGTGTGTGAAGGGCCACTGTGTGTGTGTATGTGGGGCCACTGTGTGCGTGTATTATGTGTGTGTGAGGGGCCACTGCGTGCGTGTATTATGTGTGTGTGTATTATGTATGTGTGTGTGAGGGGCCACTGCGTGCGTGTATTATGTGTGTGTGTGTGTGTGAGGGGCCACTGCGTGCGTGTATTATTTGTGTGCGAGTGGCCACTGTGTGTGTGTGAAGGGGGGGGCCCAAACTGATATCTTGCCTAGGGCCCCATGAGGTGTAAATCCGGCTCTGCACACACACACGCTCAGATTGAGTGACAGGTTCGGTCCATGTGTGACCAGCTTAAAAGAGAAGGGGTGTATTGTGCTCCTCTGGTACTGCTGACTGAGAATCGGCTGTGTGTAGGAAAAAACATCCACCTCCATACATAATAACAAGCTGTATCTCACATATCTTCAGCTCTGATAAGCTTATGGGACTTTTACATATATGCATTTATTTTTCTTTCATATACAAGTTGTTTTATGCAGATTCATGGCCGTGTTAACAGCATTATAGGCCCCCAGCAAAGCAGTGCACTGGGGCCCAACCTACACAACCACTCAAAGGAATACAAATATAAATTATCAATAAAATGAAGACTATATTTATGGTACCTCCAACAAAATCAGTGTTTAAACATTGAAAAACACTTCATAGCCTTCAAACTTGGCTGCACTCTGTTCCATTTCTTTCATTATTTACATTTAGTAGGTAGCAGGGGAGGCAACTCACACGGACTGTTAAAAATATTAGAAGAATTTTATTATAGCTTTATGGCTTCAAAAAATGATGTGTGTTGATTTTGTCTTATTTATGTACAGTTAGTAAGTGTACGTTGTTTCCGTCAAGGTCAAGATATGTATTCGCAAAACAGCAAGATAGCGTGTACAGATAACAGCTGATACTGAGGTGATTAGTTCACCGAAATGTTTTAATAAAGAGGGGTTGAAGGTTCTGAATAAATCTCCTGGAATAATATACTGAAAGTTGGCCAACCTGTGGGGCCCCTATGTTTATGTGGCCCCCAGGCAACTGACCAGCATGCCCATGCGTTAAGCAGATTAACTAGTTGGGGCAGGCAGGGCCGGTCCAATACTGGGCTACCTTGGGCTGGGTCACTGGGCCTCCATCATTTCTTTCCTTAAAATGTTCCTATTAGGCTTCTGAGTCAGGTATTTCCCCCCCACCAGGGCTAAAATTTACCAGCCCTCCCCTCTCTGTTAGTCAGGACAGTAACTACCTGATGTCTGCATGTTAATCTCATACATACCAGACAGAGAAAAACAAATACACATGTATAATTCCAACACGTGTGATTTAATTAACGTTCTGTTCTGTGTTACACTTCGGGAAGAGAATTCCAGTCTTCTGACGAGCTGATGACAAGCAGCTTCCAGCCCTGTGATCAGGAGATCTACCCCGCTGCAGGCATTCTTACTGTGAGAGAAGACAGCTGACCACACCCTACGTGCTGCATTTATATATTCTAATATTGTACCACAAGCAGTATTTCATGCTGCACCTTTTCATTAAACTTACTATCAGCGTTACATAACAACATGCAAGATTCAAGTCTTTTGAAACTTTATAAGACTTGGACAGAGTAAACTTTGTCACTGAACAAAACATTTCTGCACCAACAGTATTGTAACGCAATCACGTAACCTTCATTCTTCATATTAAGGGGTCTATTTAACATTTTGGGCTAGTGGGAAGCGGTGAGTATCATTCTGTATCGCCACAGACTGCTATTTACCATGCCAGAGCACATTGGAGAGCCCTGGCGAAATCTTCCCTCCTGGCAGCCTAACGTTGTCCTAGGTAGGTAGGAAGTGACCTACAGTAGCTATTGCCCATAGCGGCATCTAAGGCCACGCATGCGCATACTGATGGGATCTCATTCCTCCTGCTTTAACCCTTTGATTAATTTAGAGTAGAGTTGTGATAGCCATTCTCCAGAGAAACCAGGAGATCTAACTGGATGTTTGGCTCATCGCAGTGCAATGCATCCTGCATTTTTTATATATAAAAATGTGTATATATATATATATATATATATATATATATACAAGTTAACCCGTGCATGATACTCATGCATTCTAGTCAAATCAAGCTAGTTAAGGTCTTAAAAAGGTTCTTGTCATTCATTTGGGCCTAGCCCAGGCCTCCTCAGGGGAAGAGCGTTACTTCCCCGACGCAAGCGCCCTTTTTAATGTGTGTTCATGAGGTAAAATTACCTCACGAAAATAAGTTTGACCCCTCAACTCATAAATTTAGCCTTTACTACCCCTCCCACGGGGGGAAAGGGGGGATGATGGAAGTTAACTGACTTCACTATTCTAATTTTTTTGTCAAATATGTCAGTATACCAAATTTCAGGTCAATTGGATGAGCCCTTTCTGAGAAAATAGTTTTTTCCACACACACACACACACACACACACACACACACTAACACACGCCGCTAGGCTTTTACTTTTATATATTAGATAATGCTAAGAATTTAGTAGGTCAGTGTATAACTCCGCCCAGCAGGTGGCGCTGCAGCTTGTTTTTTTTTTTCACACACACAGACTAACACACGCCGCTAGGCTTTTATATTATAGATATATATATATATATATATATATATATATATATAAATATGTATATATATATATATATATATATATATATATATATTTATTTATATATACATATATATATATATATATATATATATATATTTATTTATATACATGTGTGTAGCAACACCTGAGAGAGACCAAGGAGCCCTCCATCCCCCTACACTGGACCACAGGCACATGTACAGGAAATATTATCATACCTGGTTAGTCTGCAGAAGCCACACAGGCAACTATTTATATATATATATATATATATATATATATATATATATATATATATATATATTGGTGCAAATTTCCTAAGCCATAGCAACCAATCAAACATTGGCTTTCATTCTCTAGCTTGCACTAGACCGATGAAAGCTAATTGCTGATTGGTTGCAATGTACTGGTGCAGACCAGACCTGCACCACTTTTAAACAATGTTAACAAGTAACCCTCAATCTGTTCGCATTCCATTGCAGGAACATTTTGCAGAGGTCTTTTGTTCATCTCTATACACACCTTTGAAGACAATATCTCAGGTTCTAGCCGTGGTGAAAACTAACTACATCTGAAATTACTATTAAGTGACAGCGACTATTTGCAGCAGCTTATTGATAAGCATGATGGGACAGTAGTACTGTAATGTTATAGCCATCTTCAGAAGGACAATGAGGTGAACAATTCCTCTCATCCTGCGCTCCATCATGGGGAGATGAGGATGAAACTTAACCTGCGTGCGATAAGCAAAAATCTTACATGGATAAAAAAAAAAGCAAATGTGCTCAAACAACCTCACAGTGCTAAATATATTGTACAACAAAAGACACAAAGCTAGCAATAAGGCAATGATGTGAAGAAAATAAGTGTCATCTTCTCATCCAAAATATACAATGGGTGCCAAACATTTGTCAGTTATATATAACACAAAGAAATCTTTGCTTGTAGATAAAAAAAAAAAAATGAAATTGCATTAGATAAAACAATTTCCAGAAAGTGCTTGTGAAGTTGTGTCAAGCACTAACGATGAAGTAGAAATGCCACAAAATCCAGCTCCCATCCAGCAGGAACATGATAAGCATCAAAATAATGTTACTCCGTCTGTACTGCACCGGAGAAGCCCACCCCCCCCAAATAAAAAAAATCATTGTACAATGGCGAAAAATGTCATTTTTCATACCAGCTATAATTTATCATACAATGAACCCAATAATGTAATACCAGACAGTGTCATGGCTGCCAGATCTTCATCACCTACAACTTTACAAACAAGTGCCAAGAAAGCTTCTAATCCAAGAAAGGCACACCATATATCATCTAGAAGGCAGCCATAGCTGCAAGCCAAAAGTCATCAGTTTGAAAATGATAACATGACAATGGCCAGGAGCATAGTATGGGCACAAAGGGTCGAGATTGGCAGGCACAACTTTCACAGCATCAGAGCTGATCTAACATATGAAAAAGAATCACAGTCTCCTGTTGGAGGGGGAAAAAAAACGCCAACCTGACAATCCAGATGGTAGGTCAAACAATAAAAGTGAATATGTCTATTGTGTGTCTTGCTTTGTTATCCTTGCCAATGTTACATTAGATAATGTTTGTGATAATTCTACAGAAAAAAATCCAAACCAGCTATAGCTATAACCTCCAGCCATCGCTGATGAGTGTATTAGACAGAGAGAAAAAGCATATAGCAGAACGCATCATAGAGCACTCTGCCTAAATGTGGAAGTAGCTTTAAGAAATTATTCCTATGAAGTTTGTTGAATCTGCATAATTTCTGGAATTGATGGATTGTGCAGTGCGAGATGGTTGTACCTGCTTTATACACTTATATTGTTTTTGCATTGTTTGTTTGAGAGACATGTTTGGTATCAGTAGCTGATGGGGAGTCCTTGTGCTGTATTGCCATTTGGAGACTTTTTGGGGCACCTCTTGATAAGTTTGCTCTCAAATTAAAAACACTTATATGTGTAGTCCAAAAATAGGGACTCTCATAGTTCAGCGTTAGGACCACCCTATTTGCAGAAGCGCCTTGACGGGGCGGGTGGCTTGTCATACATTTGCAAATGTGTGCAACTGCGAATACTGCATTTTATGTACAAGTAGAAATAGCAGCTCCTTTAAGAAATTATTCCAGTGTGCTGGGGGATTGTTCTCTGTTATTGTTCCTTTCCGGATAACCCCACCCTTTCATGCACCTGCTATGAACCTATAAATTGATTGAGCAACTTCTGTATTGTAACATTAATCTTGTTACCAACATAGCAATTGCTCTCAAAATCTGTTTGTTCACACGTTCGTGTCATAACACATACATAATCGTATGTGGAGATAATATCATCATCATCATCATCATCATCATTTATTTATATAGCGCCACTAATTCCGCAGAGCTGTACAGAGAACCCATTCACATCAGTCCCTGCCCCATTGGAACTTCATCATCATCATCATCATTTATTTATATAGCGCCAACATATTCCGTAGCACTTTACAATTAGGGACAGACATAGTAAACTAATAAACAAACTGGGAAAAACAGACAAAGAGGTGAGAAGACCCTGCTTGCAAGCTTACAATCTATTGGACAATGGGAGTTTGATACATGAGGTTAAGTCTACATTTGCAGTCGGCCCAGCCAGACTGCAAAGGTAAAAGTGACTCATAAGCTAAATGATTCTGTCACACAACAATGTTGGTCAAGGGGTAGTTGTATAACAGGTGGTAATAGGGTAATGTAGTGAGGTTAAGAGGGTGGTTGAGGAATATTATTAGCTTGTCTGAAGAGGTGGGTTTTTAGAGAACGCTTGAAAGCCTGTAGACCAGAGGAGAGACTTATTGTGCGAGGGAGAGAATTCCATAGAGTGGGTGCAGCCCGAAAAAAAAGTCCTTTAACTGGGAATGGGAGGATGTAATGAGTGTGGATGAGAGACGCACATCTTGTGCAGAACGGAGTTGCTGATTTGGGAGATATTTTGAGACAAGACAGGAGATGTAGGTTGGTGCAGCTTTGTTGATGGCCTTGTAGGTTAGTAAAAGTATTTTATATTGGATTCGGTAGAAAACAGGCAACCAATGTAGAGACATACAGAGTAATAACGATTTGCAAGGAAATTTACAGTCTACATTCCCTAATATAGACACACAGACAGACAGACAGACAGAGAGACTAGGGTCAATTTTGATAGCAGACAATTAACCTACCAGTATGTTTTTGGAGTGTGGGAGGAAACTGGAGCACCCAGAGGAAACCCACGCAAACACAGGGAGAACATACAAACTCCACACAGATAAGACCATGGTCGGGAATCAAACTCATGACCCCAGTGCTATGAGGCAGAAGTGCTAACCACTAAGCCACCATGCTGCCATTCAATAGGTGATTGTAGAATGTCCAAAAGAGAGATCAAGCCATGGACCGTCATCATCACTAACACAGTTGTTATCACCATCATCGTCAGTATCCTCACCCCCATTGGCTGTACAGAAAAGACACACAGAAAATGAAATCCTGGCTTACAAAAATCCTTGCATAAATATTTACCAGCTATTCTTTTATGTGCATGGGGCAATAGCCCCATTTATTTCAATAAGATTGAAAGTGATAAATAAACATTTTTCTGGACAGGTATTGTGGAGGTACAAGAGCCTACTTAATGTCACCTGGCTGAACGGCCCCTTTATGTGCCCGTGATAGAACTGATTCTCCAGTGGGTGTTATTTATTGATGATCAATATGCAAATCCGACTGTCCCATCTCTGGCGCACAAATGTTTATTTTACTACTGTGCTTCCCAGATATTTCACGTACGCTGGCAGCAGCTAACGGCCTTGTGTCACATTTTATAATATAAGAGATGTTTTTCTCTTATTTTCAGCAGTAGCCTTTCCAGAAAACACAAATTTATGAGATTCACTTTATTTGTAAGTTTGTGAAGTGATATATGGAAAACAGAAATGTTTTGGTTATACTGTAAATAAAACTGTACAAATCTATCTGAATCAATGGGTAAGGCAGCAACTTGGCATAAAACGGACAGACTAGCGGTATAAAATGTGTACACACGATAATTAAAAAGGTGGCATTTTTATTATACCTAGTACTGGTAAATGGTGGAAAAGAAAAACATCTCCCATAGAATGGAACATCGGCAACTTATACAACCAGAAAAACAGTCACAATTAAACACGTCTACCAGGTTGCTCCATTGTACTTGTGTCCTTCTTCACTCAGTTCATTTGTCTGTAAATAGCTTTCACTTAGCGGTATCCCTCGTATTTCAGTAGTTGCAGCTGTGTATAAGTCCTATACATCCCGGACTGTGACAGCAGCGCTGGATATATGGACACTGGTAACTCAGTTTATTATAAACTGGTCACCCTGGAAACACAAAGGACTTCATTAACGAAGCCTATCTAACAAGAATCGTACCACTGCAATCCTTGTTCTATCATTGCCATCTCGGGAAGGGGATAGCTGAAGGCATTCAATGAAATAATGCTATATTATTTAAATAAACTAATTTTATTTTTTATTTTATCTTTATTTTTTTTATTTTTTTTTAAATTGTTTACAAGTGAAACTGAAAGTCCAAATCAGGGTTTTCAGTTTCCACCGCTCATGCGTAAACTGGATCGGAACATGCGCCGGAACACATGACCTACTACATCTACTCTTACTGCTCCCGCCCAGTATCAGCTACATTTGATTAGTAAATTATGCCAATAGGAGGTCTTCAATCACTGAGATAATTGGTGATAGCCAATTTTTTTTTTTTTAAAAAAAAGCCCCATGGTCAGATTGTAAATTTCATTGTCTGCATAAGTGAAATGTTGTAGGAGTAATTGAGCAGCACAGTATAGACACGAATAGCTGACACGGTTTAGTAACCTTATCATTTAATTGACAATAACATGATTGAATGTCTAGGTAACACAATATAGCTCTATGATAAGCCATAGTTAGAGCACCATAAGCTTTGATCTATTATTGTAGTTTCACAACACCTGGAGTGTCACAGGTTAACCAACACTGATCTAGGACATGCCCTACCCCAACTTTAAATCTGTCTCCACAGTTACAGTTTACCACCCCCTCCAATGTAATATGGTTTTGCCTAGGTGCAAAGTTACTCCTTTTTTATGCTTTGCTCTCCTTAATGACTCGAGCCCTATATAAATGAAATCATCATTCTTTTTCCTCTTCTTCTTCTTCTTCTTCTTCTTCTGATTATTATTATTATTAATATTATTATTATTATTATTATTATTATTAATAATAAACATCAATGCACAAAAGCAATGAAAGCATTTTTTAATGGTTTTGGTCTAAGATGGCAATAACAAAACAGGTACGGCCACAGTACAAGTACCGCCAAATAGGCATTCCCAGGCAAATCGTTCTGCCAGTAGGATTATTGCTGTTTAAAACCCCTTTGTTGAATTGGATGAAACAAAAATAAGCCCTTAGTGCCAGCTAATACTCCCATTATCGCGGGCAATAGGGCTTTTCGTCCTTTCATAAATATGCCCCTAACTTATTTTTACATTTACAGGTCCATCTTAATAAAGATAAAGCATTGTTTAATAGCAGCTAGCAGTATCTCTGAGTGTGACACTGCACAGATACAAAGTTATGTCCTGCTCTCCTGCCTTTAGAACAGAATCCTTCGGGAGGTGTTTTGAAATGAAAGGCCAGTGACCATTTCATGTTTGCTGGCAGGCCCAAACACTGAGTCCTTTGAGGCTTTGGTGCTTCAGTACTATTTGATTTCCAGCCAGAAGTAAATAGATTCAGCGTATAATTCAGGATCGCAATGTAAGGGTTTTTTTTTTTTTACCCAGTTCTTTGTACTGTTAGTCAAGAGAGATCTTTTCATGTTTCCCCCCTGGGGAATCTGACTGGCCTAGTTGTGAAGTTGGCAGGGGAATTAACATTCTATTGTCTCTTAACTGATTACCAATACAGTGTTTTGAAAAAGAGAGACACATCCAACAGTGTCAAATTAAAGATTTTTCTGAGCGATACCAAATGTTACAATCTGATAGTAGAAAAAACTTGTTTTTTTTTATTCCTGACACATTTTAATGCTGAAAAAGTTTAAAAGTTATTAGATGATTAGATATATTATAGCAACCGCAAGTCTCTTTTTTATCATTTCCCCAAAATAAAAGATATTTGACATATTTATTGTGGCATATTGGTCTGTTAAATATGACTGTCTATTAACATATACTTATTAAACTGTTGCAACTTGTAGTTCAAATTAACACAAGGGAAAATACAGACAGATATGAGAATCACCTCAAACTGTATATGTAGTATGTAAGTTAACTGTTATCACTATATTTTAATGATAAATTAAAGCAATAGTAGATTTCCAATTCTATCGCTGAATGGTAATAGATAAATCCATTAGTCTGAATTGGCTTCATACTGAGAACAATAGCTCAACTGTTTGGTCTAAGGTTAGGTACACACTGAAGAATTTTCTGACCCACGTGATTGAACCTATGGCTAAAGGTCCGATCAGTCTGGCGATTCCAGCATACACACTGACAGGATTTACCTTCAGATCTGTGCTCTTCATCTGATCCTTCATCTGGTCCTCTAGTCTTCAGAGAATGACAGCTCAATATTCATTCATTCATTATTGTCACATTGTCACACTGATTAAAACACCTTTTTACAGCTATCCACATGTCCTAAAGAATTTCGTTAGCTTCTGTGACTCTGAAACGAAACATTTTGTTTCAGAATGAACAAATGAATTATTCCTTCTACAGCACTCTCTACATTTATTCACCAGGACATTCGTTGCCGGCATCTGTAAACTCTCTGTAAACTCTATGGAGATCGTGATCATGAGTGCATACACGCTACATGATCGGTCGGGGATTGGTCGGAAAATATTAAACAGTACGACCAACCAAATGAGCCGACAATCGACACTTTGAAACGACTTTCGACCATTGTGTCACTATACACTCTAACCTGACTTCCAACCGAACGGTCGTATGTCGGCTGTTTTGTCCGATTATTGGACGAAAATGCTCCTGTGTCTTCCCAACCTTACTCTCTGGGAGATTCCGGAGCTGAGGTCACGTGGGAGGATAAAAGGGGGGCGGAGCGAACTGCGACAGGGGGGAAAGGGCCAAATTTACACAATTTACTGCGAATCGCATTATGGGGGCTCCCATCCTGCCAACTTCACTAATAAGTTGGTAGGATATGTGAAAATTTCCTGCTCTCCCGGAAGTCCAGGACACCTACCCAGAATTGGTGAGTTTCCCGGACATTCCAGAAGAATGGGCAAGTATAATGTAAACTCAGCATTTCAAGTTCTGTCAAAGTATGGAGACATTTACGTATATATTAGTCATTGGCTGAACTATCTCTAGAGCAGTCCATGTGGCTGCAATGAGCTCCACGGTGAGGGGGCCCAGTGACGCTAGTCCATCTGCTCTTCTCCGCATGCCCTTCTTGGGCTTTCAGAACAGATCCACCCCTAATATTAGTGGATATATTAGTAGATCATTTCATAAGTTTCTCCCAGGGCAGTCCCATGTTTACCACTATAAAGTTTCATACCCACCGAAACTGAATACTAACAATTGGGTTTACTGTGTTTGTGTTGTGTTATATTCACTTGTTTTTACCGCAAGTAAATACACCAAGGAATCCTATGGTCACCTCTAACAACCTTAAAATGCTAGTAGCAAACATTTGTTAAACAGGTTTACATTTCATGTGTGTTTTTACTCATCATTTTACTAACCTTTTAGACACAAACAATGCCAGTGGGCCTGATTCATTAAGGCACGCCATACGAACGTTTTTAGAAACGCATGAAAAACAGACATATGTACAGTACTCCTGTATTCAACTAGAAGTGGATCTGAAGTAACGACTCTTGTTGAACAGGGGTCTAGGTGCGCTCTGCCTATACGGCACTTGCTGTATTGAGAGAGACACAAGACACTGCAGGATATGTGCAATACATAAGTGAAATATAAAGTCCCAGCAGATCGCACAGAAAAAAAAAGTATCCCGTTATTGTCACATGTTAATTATATAGTCATTAATGAAAAAAAAATTCCCCCCCCCCCCATGAAATACATATATTAGGGTGTTATTAATGTCTTCTGTACATGAAATGCATTTTTACAGTTGCTTTTGATGGCAAACACATGTCCTAGCTGTATACACAGCCGTCATCACTATCAATCAGCACTTACACCTGACCTGTAGCTGATGCAAGTGATACGACTGAAAAACACGCACCTGAGACATGCCCACAGCTTGAATCCGGCTCATCCTGGGCACACCCTTACAGTACTTTGACTACGTACATACACCCCTTCCTATCCAGTTCCGCCCATAAAATCGTAGGCTGTCGAAAGTGTCCTCAGCGTTCGAAAATGAATGGGATATAATTGTGTTCACTGGCGTATAGTCCGTTTCTGGGCAATTTAACCAAAATACGGTACGTATCTGCATTTACGTTCCTTAATCAGCCTCACCCGTAAGAACAGCAACAGTTGGTTTTAAAAAAATTCTGACTCCCTCATCATTTTGAAAAGTGTCTGATATTCCTACTCGGTGTTGTTGGGGCCTCTGTTCCATCCACTATCTAAATCTCAGTCTGGCTTTTAGCCTGCCCCCTCACATCCTCATGCTAACCCTGTCACTGGCAACACTGCCCTCACTCATTACTGTGGATGGACCCGTCACTGCTTTCCACAAGAACAGCACCATCATCTCCTAAAACCTTCTTTGAGCATTCCGATGATCTCCATAGGCAACTTGAGGGAGGTTTCCTAGTGCCTGAAAACCCCCCCTCCCAGCCTGGGGTACTGTATGCTTGAGGTGGCTGGACTCTTCCCTGGGACCAGCCACTTAACAGCTTGTGTGCAGATTGTTTCTATCTGCCCTGTTCACAGCCATCTCTCCCCAACAAGCATTGAAAGCAGCAATAATAGGTAGGAGAGAGCAGGAGAGTCTGTCATCTGTTCTGACACACTCAATCAGGACTTTGTTCTGATTGTAGAGACAGTTGAAAGCTATGTCCCGCTTCACACAGCTCTGCTCGAAAAGGGAGAGCTGTGTGCACCTAACAGTAGTGTACGCAGCATTGCCCATGTATATGATGGGGATAGGAAGAGTTGGAGAGCAGCCAAGCACTGTCTAAAATTATAGCCACACCCCGAAGCATGCTGGCCACGCCCACGGGTGGTGTGGCATGGAAACCCCTCTCTACAAATCCTGCGTTTGCCCCTGATCTCATCGGTTGCAAATTGTTCTATTTACATCCATTTCCAACACAGGGATACACGGATGAGCTGGAAACAAATGGTGCACTAACAAGCTTCATTCTAATGAATGTTAGTTCAGCCCAGGCAAGAGCTTTCCCCGCTGCGTGTAGGCAATGGGTACACTTTAAAGAAAATGTAAATGTATCATTTAAAACATTGCATTATGATTTACTTTGAAAGTCCTCTCATAAAAGTGAAGCGTTAAACGTGAAACCTACAAAGTTAGGCCGTCCAGCCCCCGCCATATACAATAATAATGTCTATTAGAACAGCACACAGTTGGAGGATTTGAGATGTAAACTCCCTGTCTCTTGACTTCAGCCATAGAGCTCATACAGTAGAGATTAGATTCAAACAGCGTCTTCTGTTTCACTAATCATGCTTGGAAAATCCACAGCACTGAATGGCAGACAGTGTTCCACGTTTGTAATTGACTTTCAGGCAATCATGTACTTAGCAGTATCTGTTGATTAGGTATATATTGTACAAACTCTGTGCAGACTTTAGCTGCTAAATGAAATCAAAATGTACGAGAGCAGCAGGAATTTAAAAGTCTAACTGAAGCACAACTTTTACATTAGCATTAAACCATTTAGAGACGTGTCATTACAATCATAGGAGCGTGTTAATAACAACTAGTCATCAGACATCTGGACGTGTCTTGTTAACCTGTTATCATATCACACGTGGCTTTAGTCAGGTGACTTTATTCAGAGAGATGGTTGGTATTTATAACCATGATGTAATTATGTATCATTATTGTAAGTTTATGCCAAAGCTTATTGTGAATATACCAGGTTTTATGGCCCAATTCTACCCACTTCACTCTGGCTAGCCACCCACGGGTGCCTTCCTAGGCCAGGGAATCCTACCCAGTACCTTCTAAAGATCCTATTAGTCACTCAGGCAAATGCAGTTAGAAAAGTACAACAGTACATTTATTGTAACTAAATCACTAGAATGTTATGTACACACAGTAAATAAATGCCAGCCAGGTTCACCACATCATCTGTCGCTTACCCCACTAGCTTAAAGAGTTACAGTCACCTGGCTGTCCAGACTTGACCACCCATGGATCTGCCGATGTATTTCACTAGTAGAGCCACCAGCCACCCTGCAGCTTTCAGCCATCAATTCCCAGAATGAACACTACCTTCCCCCCTTGGAGTGGCTCCTTATATCTAGGGGCAAATATCCACAGTGCTTTCCCCTCCCTGAGCAAATCCCCGGGTCTCTCCCTGTCAAACATTGGTGAGTCCTGAACTAGGGGGTTGGAGAGGGAAGTGGAGATGAGCTGTACTTCCACAGAAACTCCCCTGCCAGATTGTAGACCAAACGTCGGGAGTAGTCTTGTGAGAACAATGGATACTAATTAGCCTTCCTCCTCACTAGTATCTTGCCACCTGATCCCTACCCATAACCCACCTGGCTTCACTTTAAGGACAATGAATAACAACCTCACTGCCACATCAACAATATACAATAAACAATATACATATTTACTATGAGATACAATGTCCCCTTATCCATATGTAATTAGATACTGCCGTTGTACTCTGTTGAGCTGGGGAACAAAAGCAAGGGCTATAAAAAGTATATGCTATAATCCACATTTTGTGAGAAATGAGAGACAGGCTGGTTAGGGTGCTATCAAACTTGTTTTGTCTCACTTATCAACTGTGGATTTTTTTTTAACCTTTTACAGTGATATCTAATACCTAAACTATGGAACAATGTAAAACTTAAAAAATAAAAGCAAACTTAGGCTGGGTACACAGTACAGGGTTTTCAGACGATTATCGGGCCAATCACACGATAAACGACCATTTGGGGGTAAATGTATCAATGTCTGGATTCTTCAACTCAGCGTGTTCAGCGTCTTCGGCGATTAAATTTAAAGCGACGCTGCATTGTAAAGGGAAGTTTCCCTTTACAATGCAGCGCTGCTTTAAATTTAATCGCCGAAGACGTTGAACACGCCGGAGTTGAAGAATCCGGACATTAATACATTTACTCCTTGGTCTGATATCGCATTAGTGTGTACGGTCCAATGATGAGCGATTATTGTTCCAAACACATCGAATAGTTTCAATTGATTTTCAAACCAGACTTAAAATGTCGTTCGATGAGCTTGGGATCTCATTTTTGTGCATGTGCAGAGCAAAAATGCGCAATATACGCCACGCAAATGGACTTACGTTCTTTAATGAATCAGGCCCAACATGACAGATGGTGGGTGCATCAAGATATGTTTAAAGTGCACCAAGATACGCTCTTTCTTTTCTGTTTTGTACCACTACAAAGAACTGTGCTGGTGATCATCATGACCCATATCTTTCCACCAGGGGTTGGAACACGAATCGGAAAACAGAGCGAATGGAATTGCTTCTCCTTGGGTACACCTTGGGTGTAGAGCACCCCTACCCATCATACCTGGGAACATTCAAATGACTGATCCTGAGATCTGGTGGGCAGGAAGTGAACACAGTCAGATAATCATTGGTGGATTTACATTTGGTTGGTAAATTCTTCTGTGACACAAATAAATTATTTAGAACATTCCCTTACACTGACATGAATTCATTGAAGTCCCTGTACAGCGCTACGGACACTGAGTGGTGCCTTATAAATAAAAATTAATAATAATAATTGAAGTGGCCTCAGTATTTCTGAGAATCTATGTTTATCTCCTCTGCTGAATCTAAATTTCATGGAAAACGTTACTGCTCAGGAGAGGAAACTAAATACACATAACATGCATCACACATCACCGAGCATACAGAGGCCACAATGCCGGATCATAGAATGTCCAATGTAAATGTTCAGAATTTTGTATGTTAAATACCTGCTTGTAAACCAGAGCACAGAATTTCATTCACGGTTCAGCTGAACATAAATACAGAATGAGAATAGCTATTAAAAGTTGTATCCAACATACAGCACTAGAGTCAGAAGTTTACAGCATTACATTTTATAATACTTTGAATTGGATTGTTTTAATGTAATATATGTGGGGGGAAAATGTCCTTTACACATGTCACACTGGAGGGTTATGAAAATGTATCTGTTCCTTTTATTTAGCTTATATTAATGGGCAGGGTGCACTAGGTATAAAAATGCCGGCTTTTAGGCACAACCTAGAGAAACAGATTGAAAAATACTGATGAGTAAATGTGACCCAATAAAGCATAACAAAGTATATAAATCTAAAAGTAATGCAGCTAAAAATATAATTTACACAGGTGGATACAAATAAATCACAATGTGTAAAATGACACAAATCAATATAAAAAGAAAACAAAGTGACGCATGTTAGTTGATAAAAAAATGTTGGTGCCCATTTATCTGGTGGGATACGGTATCCCGATGCTTGGGATACCGACAACCACTAATCCTAAAAAAACACACAGAATAGTTAAAAAACTATATGATAAAATATACACTCACCTTCACAGCAACGGCGTTGATTTCTGAAGAGTCTACTATGCGACGGCTAGTAATTCCGAAGATGCTGCATGCCAGCGTTGGATTGTGACATCACTGAACTACTTAGAACATCGGATAAGTATCACCCACTTCTGATTGGGCATTGTAGTTTATATGAGCCTCTGAACCAATTGTTTATATCCACTTGTGAAACCATTCAGATAATGTTTCAACCGTAACTAGTCTGTGTTTTTTTTTCTTACATGTTCCCTATCTATAAACTGCTATGAATGCCATTAAATAATGATTAAATGAAAACCACAAAATATAATCAAATATAAGAAAGGTTTTTTTAATTAAATAAATTACAATTAAACTTCAATTACAGTTCATTTGACTTTGTTTTTAAAAAAATTATTTGATGATGATTTTTCTTACACAAATTAATTAAATAGTTATAATTGAATGATGTTTAGCATGGCCGTCTGAAATAAAGGATTATAAAACTGACAAGGTACATTCTTAACAATAACTCTCTTTTGCATGGTGGTGCAATTTCTACACTGAAGTATAATGAATGTCTATTTAAAGTAACATGGTGCAAATAGCTATTGATGCACCGTAACACATAGACTGATGAAATACGACTTCTGATTGGTTTGTATAGGTTACAGCTCTTTGTAGAGTTTTAAGTCCCAATATTTTTGCATTTAACATATCATACAATTAAACATTTCAAATCGCTTTTTGACCATAAATAAACATTTACAAACTATACGAATCCCTTCTTTGACATAATCAACGTGTGCAACAACGATTTAGACATATTTAGAAAATAATATTTACTTTAAATTTATAACATACAGGTACTTGTATCTCTTGCTTTGCTCAAATTTTACGGAGATTCAAGATTAATAAACATCTTCTTGCTTTAAAATTTGTGCATCAAGTCCATTCTCAAAACAAAAGTTCTTTGGCACCATAAAGGCAAGCCTTGGCTTTTATATGTATTCGCTTCTGCGGTTGCAGCTGGGCCGCTCCTCCGGTTGACTTGTCATACACACCATCTCATGTTCACGAGGTGGTCTGTAGTCACAATTGTCCCTGCTCTGCCTACATGAGCAAAGCCAGCACAATATAATTCCACCGATGAGAATAAACACAAGCGTGGGCCAGGCCAGGAAGAGGGCTTCTCCCATCTCTATCCTCACAGCTCCTTTACATACGGAGGCGTCGTAGGTCTGTCGGACAATGTTGCTGGTTGTCCAGCTTACAGGAATTACGATGAGCACGGCACTTAGAATGTACAGGATTCCCGCTGTTAGAAGCATGCAGTGCCTTGTCTGTCGGCCCTCTTCATGACATCTGGTCAACAGAACACCCACCAGTGAGAAAATGAAGGCAATAAATGTCATTGAAAGGGCAAAGCTCATCAAAACTCTTCCAGATTTTAAGTCTGTGGTCAGCGAGACCATGGATTCATAGCTGTTGCACTGTAAGGAGATCCTGGCTTGATTGACACAGGTTGTCCATAAACCGTCCCACCGACTGATCCAATGCCCATCGATGCGACCATTTGCAAGTCCATTGTTTTCAGCTAAGACGGACACCCTCCACTGAGGCATTATTGTAACGATCCAGGTGAGTATCATGCCGATACCTCCACAAATGATCCCAATGATCTGAACCAAGAACCAAGCCATCTTTCCTCAATGTGGAAAGGACACCAGTACTTTGCTTCTGATGAGATGTGAGTGTGAAGACCAGACACCAGGCTGTGTACGACTGATAGAAGAGCTTCCAAGAGCAGACACATTTATTAATCCATTCACGTGCCGCACACGAGGATGAATGTCTGAAGTATGACATAATTACTAAATGACACTGCTAATTATTACATTCAATAGAAGTTTATGTGCTTCGTAATTCAGAAGTAAATTGACTTGGTGCCACGTTGTTGTTACCCTGCAGCTATTAATGAGTGTTGATTTTGTGGACATAGTGAACATCAAATATAAGATAAAAGCAGTTTCTACCTCAATGTGAGATTTATATCAGTATGGTAATTGTGACCATGCCTAAAAGCTTCAGGCTACATAAACAAGCAAAGTACCAGAACTTCAGTTATTGTGAAATATTTATTTTTCCTTAAAGGAGAAGTTTTAGAATTATTTATTTTCTAATTATTTTAACTATTGAAAAAAACATAATTGAAATTCATTAATTAAAGGAATTAAAACATGAATAAAAAAATAATTAGTGTGTTATATTGTATTCACTAGAATTTGAATTTAAAGAAACCTAGGGCCAAATAGTTCTCTGCTCTATTATATAGTCTACTTATCTAATTATTTTGTTTGATTTTCATATATTTATTTATATATGTATGGTTTATGATACATTTTATATTAATTAATATTTACTATTTAAAGTGTCTTTAAAAGTCATGTCATATTCCTATACAATTATTAATTATTGCATAGTTTGTTTCCCAAACCCAATTTTCTGGGAGATAGTATTCCATAAATCTTCCAATCTACAATATTTACTTATACATCCTTATGTACTGCCAGGTATATTATAAACTTACATACTAATTCATGTTATTATATCACTTTTTTGTATGGGTCAATAATTTTCTTTTCATATTTTTTTATCAATAATATACATATAGCGGGAAAGATGCAATGTAACAACTGAGCCATGGGTTGCTCAGCCGATTCAAAGACATAGTTTGACTCACGACCCGAAAAATATCTGATAAGCTCTTGAAGTTTTTCCTATCAAGTTTTGATACATAGGGATCTATTTATTATTGACCAGCGGTTACACACATTATGGACCGTTGCAAATTTTAGTTCTAGATAATGCATTACTGCTGCTATTTGCCATTCCGGGGTAGCTCTGGGAGCGAAGACCCCCTACTGCATGAAGGTTTTTTTACTGTTCACCAGCAGCTTAACATATGCCGGTGAATTGATATGCTATGCGCATGTGTGGCTAATGTTAACACATGCGCATATAATAATCTGACCAGCTGGGGGATCAAGCAGAGCCCTTCCTACTTCAACGGACCCCATAGAGAAGGTAAGCTAACGCCATCCTGAGATGGTAAAGTGCTCACAAGGAAAAGTAGGTTAATGCAGAAGAAAGCTCTGATTCCACCTGTGTTAACACTTTGATAAATAAAGGGAAGACCTGCAGTAGCCATTTTTGGGCTATCACAGTTTGTTAAATAGACCTCATAGACTTTCTCTCAATGTTATTAGAGATGCTCAGGCTCGGCTTTTCCAAAAACCGAACCCCTCCAAACATTGCCAATCCCAGTTCCTCGGATCTGAATCGCGGCATAACGCCATTGTTGCGTCGTCAGATCTCGCGGGTTTGGGATTCCATAAGTACCCCCCTCCCCAGGAGATACAACGCCATTGCTCACAGAGAAACAGGGGTAGCAGTGTTCTTGTCAATCTCCAGTCTCCAGTGCCATTGCTCAGACAGAAATAGGAGAAGCAGTGTTCTTGTCAATCTCCAGTCTCCAGTGACATTGCTCAGTGACATTGCTCATACAGAAACAGGAGGGGTTGCAGTGTTCTTGTCACTTGATAAAAATTGTCTGGAAATTATTAGAAATTAATGTTATTTAGGTTAAAAATAATGTAGGATCAAAAAAAGAGCCACATTTTGTGATTTAAGTATTTTTTAGCAATTTTAAAAAATAAAGAAAAAATACAGATCCATAACCAAAACACAAAGTTAATAAAGATCCAAAACCAAAACACAAGGGGTCTGTGAACATCCCTAGTTATTAGAAGAGGTCTGGAATCAGGGAACCCAGTTACACAAAGGATCTAACTACGGTAGATGGAGATAAGTAGTCATTATTATTACTATAGCTATACAGATATATATATAAAGAAAATACTCTTTAAATAAATACTCTGCTTTGCTTTTCTGCCATTTAAATGGGAAATATGCATTTTTAGCTGTAATATCACATTATAAAATCCTCTGCACCTATCAACTATACTTTATTCACCTCCAGAAACCTTCAGTCAAGTTTAGTTTTTCCCTCCGGCAAAAGGTGCCTCGGTAGTATTACTCATGAATTATTTACATTGCTGCTCTTGTTGTTCTATATTTTTTTAGAGTTCTTTGGTGCAAAAGGCAAAAAAAATATAAATAAAACAATTACCCTAGTTTTAACTATTTAGGGAAATATCACGTGTCAGTGTGTTAGCACTGTTCCGTCTACTGTCGGTGTATTTATATGCAAGGCGGGTGGGCCTTGGACTTAGTGGTCTAGACACAGAGCCCAGCCGTCAGTCATAGCCTTGCCTTCAAGGTAAGGGGCGAGAACTGTTACATACGTTGTGCTATGTGTAACCAGGGAAGCGTGAACTTGCTCATTGATCACAGAGAATCCTGTGATGTCACAATAGTGATGTCATTAGGGTACATCCCCAGTTTAGCGAAGCCTATAGAGCCGCAAGGGAGAACTGTCTCAGATCTTCCCTGCATGTCAGCACTGATAGATCAGATGTCTGCTGGATTTAACAATGTGTCACGTTCTGGTTACTAGCTGGTATTTGCACAGCCGAACAAGGTATTCACCAGGGACCCCCGCAAGGGAGTTTGGACGTCGCTGCAGAGGGTGTGCAGATCCCGGTTCTCCAAGACGGCTACCACAGACAGCAAGGTACAAAGGAGAATCCAAAGAATCGTCAAAGGCAGGCCAAATGTCAGTAAACCGACGCAGGAGATAAGCTACCAAGGGTGATCCAAAAGCTGGTTCAGGAACAATATAGGAAACAATAGTTGGCAAAAGACTGGATGTGAAACTATACTCTGGCACCCTAATGGTGCCAGAGTCTCCTTTATATCCCTCTTGATCCTCCTCATTGGTGGACAGTGTGTACGTCCCGTTGCGGCCGGGATCGGGCATGCACACGGGTCAACCCGGCAGTGGAAGGCCGTGTCCCGTTGCGTGGATCGGCCGGGACAGGCGGCCGTCTCTCGCACATAGAGACGGTGCGGAGGCGGTGCCTGACACAATGGATCTAACAGTGGCTGATTTGTCAAAAAGTTACACTGAATCTATCAGTATTGGCACCAGAGGAGAATCCAGACTCCATAAGTTCCCTTGGTTAAATAAATAAATAAATACAATTAAAAGAAATAAATAAATAGAAATATGAAAACTAAAATGACATTTGTTTCCAGGGCATTACACCTCCATAATACCTTACAAAACATATATATATTTGACATTTCTCTCTCTGTCTGTCGTTTCCCTAATCAAGTTACAGTAAATATTGGAACCTTTATTGAAGAGTATTTTTTTTTTATGCATAATTTGAATATATTCGTGTGTGTCATGGACTTAAAAAAAAATATATATATTTTTATATCACTATGCTACCAGATCTGTACCAGAAAAAAAAAAATCAATGTGAAATTTAGTAGGTTACGCAAAGCAGTTAAAAATGAAGCTCTCTGGTCACAAACATATAAAATACAACATCTCCTAAATTATACAGAACTTAGTTGTTAAATGGTGCCAAGACAGGCCAGGGATGAGTATGTACAAGTACTGTACGTTTCATTAGTTAGTAGAGGATATTTTTATCACGTTTTGTCCTCAGATGACTAATCCTCATCCGGACATTTGTCATCTAACACGTTTGTTTTCACATTGCTTTCCTCACAGTTCTAATTAAGTGAAACCTGGATAGATGTCACCTGTTCTAAATGTGTAACGGAATAAGGGACATATATGAAAGTAGAGAATTAAGTGGATAATTCAACAGTCAATATTCTGGAATTCTAGATATCTACACGTTACTTTATCTGTGGTTTGGGACGTTCTGTGTGACATTCACAGCACATTTTTGGAAGAGAGCACTCATGGAAAATACCCAAGTGTCAGCTTCCAGCAACCTGACACCATCCATAAGATATTAACCTGCCTGGTAATGTCCAACCAGCTGAATAACTCCTTGCTATTAAGTCAAATAAGATTTTTTTACGAGACCTAATCTGAGGTGACACTAAAACCTACTGGTTTGTGAAAGACTACCCAGGAATCCCAATGTCTGTAGTAGACAGACCATGTGCTGTGCGGCACAGAGACCTGGTTTAGTTACACACTTTGGTGATCCCTATCTCCCAAAGTAGGGCATCTGCATGTGGAAGCATCCACTGGTGGAGGCAAAAGGCGAAATGTTGAGAATTTCATGTGGCTAAATTCACCAGGCCTATAAGCGGCAAAATATTAAATATTAGATAAAATTATATATTAAGTGATAAAGATAGAAATTTAGTGCTAATAATTCCAGTAAGGCAAGATTATGTATCGAACTGCTGTTGACCCCTTTTGGCAGCCCCTGTTCTGCACACCACTCCCTGAGCATAAAACACACCAAAAATGACACTTTGTGAGGTATCCGTAAAGAGCTGCAGTTCAGAATGTCGAACTTCATCCAAGTTTAATCACATCATCAAATCTTCTTCATTTAGCTACAAGACATTTGGAGAGTTGAGTCAATCTTTATGCTAAAAAAAGCTAACACTATTGTAGAACCAACTATCATATCAGTGTGACAACAAACTCATAGACCAACGCATGGAAGTTAATCGTTAAAGACTGGAGACCAATAAAGAGAATGTCATTCAAATAATGACAAATTCCCTTATTGCTTGATTCTGTCCTCATCACCCACTCCAGAAATGCCTCAAATAATGGACATTATTTGGCATAAGACCAATAAATTTTACTTCTTGAACTTACAGCCGAAACAATTGAAAGGATGACTCAACATCTGTCTAGTCAACAGCATTTGCTTAATGAAACTTCTCACCATACGCATATCATTGTTAGAAGCGGTGTATACTACCCGGCATAACTCAGGGTCGGGGGTAACCTCAACTGAATACCCCACTGGAAAACAGAGGTGATGAATCATTTTAAAAGCACCCGGCTCTCTCTTGGGAACCACCCCGGGTCAGAGTCTCAACCAAGAAGGGTGTAGGAGCCTGTAGCCCAGAAAAGCCTATTTAGGAAGTTTCCTAAAAAATTTCCAAAAAACCTTTAGAAAACCCTCAACAAACACGCCATGTTAGCATATTGGTGTCACCTTTGGCATCTTTACTGCCATTAGAGCCCTTACCCTTAGCACCTCAAGTAAAACCTTTTCCTGCTGACCTCCTACCTTTCCTGAAGCATCAGCTTGAAGAATGTGTGCCTCTACAGCAGTAACACAACCGACTCATCACTGAAAGGGAAACCTGAGTGTTCCACCCCTTACTCCCTGCTCCCCCCAAAACTGTAACTACTGTAACGGACAAAATGGAAACTGACCCAGAAATTACACTGCTCACTACCAGTTGAACACCTAAGAACTTGGTATAACGTATGCTAGGAACTTTAAGTGAAGCTATATCAACGCCACTGGAGGAACCATAAAGAACGCCTCCCCGGGTTTCATATTAATGCCTACAGCATTACCTGTACCAGCTTTAGTTATTCACCTCGGTGGCAAGAAGAAACATTGTCTGACTTCCCCTACAGATCAGTGCTGTGCCAACAATACTAGTAATGATTTTGAGAAGGTATCTGCAGTATTAAGAAACCCGGCTAACGGCCATCTGCACCACAATATGCAGCTGCTGAGGGAAACAACAGCCAGCTGACGGTAGCCACCACTGTCATCAAGTTCTGTACAATCCCAGGAACAACTGATTTTTTTATCTCGTGTTCTGAAGCAGCAACTGTGTCCTCCACCACCACCAGCTCCAACTTGTCTGCAGTTTCTATAAATTTTCAACCATAATCCCATTTTTAAGGTCCTAAAGCTCAACTTCTTTCAACAGGAGACTTAATGACCTTCACACCTCATCTAAATGAGGCCTGACCCATGTAGGCCGAATTTCTCTGGTACCACTGCCACGTCCACTGTAAGGCATTGTGATATCTTTGCATCTCTCTGGCTTTAATCAGATGTCTTATGTGGATGAGATTTAATCCAGTGTGGCCTGCTTCACTGACTGTAGCTTCAGCTGAGTAATTGGAAGAGGACGTACAATAGGGCAACTCTTCCTAAGATCCTATCTACCAATCTACCAATCTACCTTCACCTGACATTACTTGACTGCAGCTCAATCAAAAAAGGAGATTTAATGCCTCCATTCCTTCCAGCTATCACAGAAATAAAGGGTGACCTTGTGCACACTCACCCAACCTACACGGTGCAGTTTTGGTTGCACCACTGGCCCCAGCCAATGCATGTGCACTAGAAGTGCCAATTAAAGGAAACAGCCAGAACAAGAACCATTCTAGACCATTTTCCTGACTCATGTGACTGTCTCCACTCTTTCCACTGCAGACAAATATAAAATAGCACCAGTAACCACACAAGAGACTCCTTGTAGTGCTGCAGGAGGCTCTTATTGCCTCCATGTAGATGGAGTCCCTCAAGATTTTATTCCAAACCCCTGAGGAAGTCTTGCAGGTGTCACTCACCGGACTGTGAGTGCCGCTTCTCGTGTGTTTAGGAACCGTGGCCGTCCACCATCCTGAGGGTCTGCGCTTGTGCAGGCCTTTCAAACCTTCAGTACCTGTTGCTTTTAGTTAATTGGCTGATCAGGCAACACTCCCTATTTAAAGCACCTGTGGTCAATACCTCGTTGCCTGATCTTGGAGTCTCATTCCCCATGAGCCTCTGAAGGTGTTCCTGTGTTTCCTCGTGTATTCAGCTCCTGCTGCCTCCGTGCTTCTACAGTATCCTGCTCACTTCAACTCTCCTGTGTTCATCGTGACTGCACCAGCTGATTCCTATCCGCTGCCTCCGTGCTTCCACAGTATCCTGCTCACTTCAACTCTCCTGTGTTCATCGTGACTGCACCAGCTGATTCCTATCCGCTGCCTCCGTGCTTCTACAGTATCCTGTTCACTTCAACTCTCCTGTGTTCATCGTGACTGCATCAGCTGATTCCTATCCGCTGCCTCCGTGCTTCTACAGAGTCCTGCTCACCTCAACTCTCCAGTGTTCATCGTGTCTGCAGCCAGCTGATTCCTATCCGCTGTCTCCGTGCTTCTACAGTGTTCCTGCTCATTTCAACTCGCCTGTCTTCATCGGGTCAGTGCTCCGCTGCTTTCATCTCAGCTACTGGTTATCAGACCGCCTCAACTCTCCCGTGTTCTCCAGGTGTCTAGTTCCATATACTACTGCTTCCTGAGTATTGCCTTGTTTTTGCTGGTCTACCTACCGTGCGCTGCATCAACTTGGTTATCGCTTCCATCTTCCAGTGGTCTCTCCTCCTGCCGGCCTTCAGCCGCTCAGGTATCCCTGCACGTCTCTCTGACAGCCTGCTCTCCTGAACCGCGGTATGCATACTTCTCATTGACTGTGCTTGTGTATTGCATATCTAGCTGGACTGAGTTTGTTCTCCTCCGGAGTTCCTATCCACTGAGACTATTGCTATCATTTGACTGTGTTTCCTATTTGCCTGGATAGTTATTGTGACTCTGTATATTTGTGCAGTGCTGCTCAGTTATTATTATATTGTGCATATCATCGTGGGATCAAGTTCTGTGTGCCCGTGTATACTCTGCATTGCATTCATCTCCTCGTGCTCCTCCTCACATATATATTGCAGTGGTACAACTTGCTAGATGCAGACCACTGTCTCCTGTTCCCTGTGACACCAGTTTCAAGTATCCTCTCACATAGCAGTGGTACAACTTGCTAACGCAGACCACTGACTCCCCTGATACCTTCACCTGGATTCCATTCCTTCACCTAGACAGCAGTACAACTTGCTATACGCAGACCGCTGACTCTCACCACCTCCTCGTTACTCCTGGACATTCCTCCTCACTATAGCAGTGGTATAGCTGGCTATCCGCAGACCACTGACTACCCTCACGTTTCCTTGTCCATCTAGTTCCTCGTGTACAGTTATCTACCTATTACCAGTGCTGCTAGTCATAGACTTTTCTCGAGCATTCTCTTACCATCTGCTGTCTCCTGTTCCGTGGTCACCCCGCTACCAGAGTACCATATTACCAACTATACTGCTCTGGTAAGTCCATCATATGGTGATACCTGGGTAAAAACTCCTAGTGCCCGTGACAGCAGGTATGCTTCCTGGACTAGAAAGACTTCCCCAGCGCTGACTAAGAGCGGCTACGGGATGGGAGGCAAAGCTCCCCTCTATAGTCATGTCCTGCTTGCTATCCCTTGCAGAGTACTTTTCTACAGGAAAACTTTCACCAGTGTACCCATGCGAAAGTATCCTCCAACCCCCAATCTTATTTGCAGATTGATTTTACAAGAGTGCCTTCGCAGATCATGAATTGGGCATTCACCCAGAAATGTGCTAGGTGGACAAATAGATACACTGGTGTACATAAAGGAGTATTGCAGGACCACACTTTGTCCAGCTTGTACATTAAACTCACTGTTAGATCCCGATTACACTGGATATTTCTTTACTGAAATAGATTTTCCCTGCAGGCTGGAGGGCTTGCTAACATTCAGTAAGATCCACGATGACTAGACTTGTGAGATCCCAGGATTAACTTTGTCCAAGGGGAAGTACAGACTTTCCCTCTTAGCTGTGGACAGTGGTGGCTTTAAACACCGTTTATAGTGATTGAGTGGCCAGAAACCAAAAATAATGGCAAGGACATAGCTAGAACTTTGGGGGCTCAATACTAACATTTTTTAAGGGCTCCCAAAGTTTCTAGAGAGAGCCAAAAGGGGGCATGACTAGCGCCTCCTATGCTCCATTTCCCCTCTTATTTGTATTATGCTCGCCTCCTTTGCATTATAGTCCAATTCCCCTCCCCCACTCAAACTTGTTTTATGCCCTATCACTGGTAGGTAGGGGATAGTGACACATCTTTGAGAGGCTTCAGTCCACATGATTATCTTTCACTTTGTCCACTGCTTGCAATATGCTCACTGTCAGCTCCCCTCCGGTACTAAGCTTCCATGTTAGAAGCACCACCAGTGACCTGTTAGAAAGCAAATCTTCCTTATTTGATTTGCTGAATGTGGGTGGGCGGAGGCATGAGTGGCCTACTCTGCTGAGTCCCTTGCACATGTGCACTACAGGAGCTGATTTCACACACAACACAAAGCGTTATGTGCTGAGAACCATAGACCATAGCACTGGCTTCTCCAGCCACTACTGTAGTTACACCCGTGGTTTCTGGCAATGTCACTGGAACCCAAGGCTGTAGTTGAAAGCAGAATTCACAGTACAGGTCCACCATCTACATAGTATGGTCACCATTACCAGCCAAAATCATCAGCCAAGTGTAAAGCTTTCAAGTGCCTAAATAGCAATACATAATAGTAGTAGAAAGCAAAACAGATGTAAATCAGCCAGGTATAGGTATAAATAAGTACCTAAAATAATTTGCTTCATCGAGTGTATTCCAGTACTATACATAGCAGTGTACTATTATTTTATCGTTTACCAATAATTATTGTCTGCTGCGATTTGTGTGGTTCCAACTCACAAAGCGATTTATTAGCAAAAGCAAAAGAATAACAATTAAATAAATAAGTACAGCCGATACATACACTGCGCCCTGCTGGATCCAGCTTACAGTCATTCAATCCTGAAGTCTGCGGTCAAAGAGACTGAAGGCTGGTTCCAAAGAGAAATCTATATACATTTGGTGTTACAGTAAATACAATACAGAGGACTTGGCATGTTTCCATAGGTTCAGGCTCCAGGACAGTCTAGTATAGTGTAGTTCATAGGTCAGTTCAAATGACGCCCTCCAAGGGTGGGGGTCAGCTCTCCAACAGATGCATACTAATCTTCCTGCCGAAAGCTAGTTCAAACTGGTCTATTTACATTACACATACACAATGCCATTCTGATCATTTATTCCCTATAATCCATATCTTGCATATGCAAGGTGCGATCCTTTATGCGAACTGGATCACTAAGGATAACTAGGGGATTAGATTGACACCAAACATGATATGTTTCCTGTAACCCGAACCTTTGATCTCAATAAAACGCTTCTAATTTTATCATATTTAAGTATAAGTTCAATAATCTCTGTTCATAAACAACTGTGGGTTGGAACTATTATAAAAATGAACTATATGCAAGTGAATGTGTATGTGTAAGTGTATGTGTGCGTTGTTTATCATGCGACTGCGTCAGAACACGTGGCGTACTGATCGCAATCACATGGTAAACCAATATTAATCAATATAGTTTATTTCATCCAAATATCTGACTTTGACAGTACATGTGTGATTTGTTGATTTGTTTCCAGTTATACCAATATAAATCTATAATTGGCATAGTGAAGTAATTATAATTCAACATGTCCTTTTGACTCTAGATGCATTGAATCCTATCTATCCAGCTAAACCTGTTTTCTTGTCCTGGGACAGGTGATTGACTCCAACAGTAACAAGTTTGATATGCAATTATATATAGAGCAAATTAAGCATTAGTTTAAATGTATACAGAGTACTTCCTTTTATGTGATACCAGATTTTACCCATTTACACCAACCAGTTTATCAGATATTTTTTTTAAAGTTACTCTTGGGGGGGTATTCAATTGTTCCTCCAGGCGCCGCCGGAACGAGCGCGTTAAAACTATTACCGTTTATACGGTAATATTGCGCGTAATTAGCGTTCATACGGTAATTTACTCGCTCAATTTCAGGTCGCTGCTCAGGTAGCTGCGAGCTTAAATTGAGCGAGTAATTACCGTATAAACGGTAATAGTTTTAACGCGCTAGTTCCGGCGGCGCCCGGAGGAACAATTGAATACCCCCTTTGGAGTGAGAATTTCTCAACTCTACTTTAAGGGGCATATTCAATTGTCCGCGTTACTCGCAAAAGTAACGTGGTTTGCGCACTATTACAGGTATTATAATAATAGTGCGCGTAATTACCGTTATTACGGTACCTTTAACGCCAGCTTTCCGCTCGCAGCACAGGGAGCTGCGAGCTGAAATCCGGCTTAGAATTACCGTAATAACAGTAATACTTTTAACGCCGTGTTACTTTTGCGAGTAACACAGACAATTGAATATGCCCCACAGGATATGTCCTCCCAAAAATTACATTTGCAGTCACCAGGCTCCCTTCCCTCAGCTACATTAACTAGTGGGTTTCCATGCCAGGGGATCTTGCAATTTGGATGTACTCACCTCCACTAGGCGGCATCGCCTTCCCTCTTTCTGTTGACTTATGCCAGGAGAGGAGTAACAGGAGCATAGGCTGGACTCACGCATGCGCATGTCTGTCTACTGGTCCAGCAAAGCGGTAAGTCAACCGCTAGAGTACAATATCACAGGTCAGTTGGCCAGTATTGCTCGGCAGTCCCAACAATATATTTTTATTAGATTGCAATGTAAGCAGTAATAAAAAAAAAAAGAAATTACAGCTACTGTAGCTCTTATTCTTACCCAGAGGTGTGTTTAGTTATAATGCACAGATTGTGTGCATCTTTTTACCTCTTTATAATAAACATGCCACATTGTCTTTCCACCCTTTGTTATCTGCATAAGGTACTTGTTGAGCAGGCTGAGTAGATCTGGCTGCAGGCAGTAACTCCACCGATGAGTGACATTATGATACAGATGATATATTTTGGTGGTGCGGTTCTGAATCAGAATTCTTGCTGTTTGTTTTCTTGACAAGTGTTTGCCTGCTATAATTTCCCGGATGTGTTTGTGACATATGATAATGGAAGATTTGCCATTGATTCCGTACAAGACACGCCCAGATAGCAGACAGGGACATTTATTTGTAAGCACTGGAGACATCTTTCACCATGAAGCTTTTCTAGCAGAGCTCACCTTACTGTCATCTTGGTAGGGTGGGATGCATTACAGACAGTGACAAATAATTTTGGAAAAATGATGACGTTTTAGGGGCTCATTTCGGGGTGGACACATATAAGAATATATGAAGGAAATAGAGAGACATAAAAGAAAACCTTATTTGCCTTTTCTCTTTATATATTTAGGAGTGACACAAGAAAGAAAGCATTATAAATTTCACCCCTAGATAGGGCAATTGTAATCTATTAATGGGCCTCCATAACAATAATCTTTGATATGTCACCACTCATAGTAATTGCCACTAGACCACACCACCAAACTACTGGTTTGTAAAACAATGAAAAGTGAGGCACATAAAGCCGAACGGCCTTAAGCTTATCTGCATGTTCAGGAGCCAAACACCTACTACAGGTTAAGTTGTTGTATCTCTCCAGCCAATAGTATCCTGTGGTACTGGTTGGGCTGTGTGCACATATATTCTCCCGCAAAGGATGCTGGATCCTTTTCAAATGCAGAAATCCCCTCCCACCCTCCCTACATCTGTTTTACTATGTTAACCAATTCCTTTTCCGGCTTACAGAGGAGGCGCAGTTAGACAGGAGAGCTCTTGAAGTCGGCGACTAAGGCATACAGTGCTATCGCTGATTGTCCGAATGTCACTGCCCCCTTCGAAGTACCCTGGTTCTTGGTTACCTTATGTGAGAACCCTTTGTCCTCCATTGTATGGCACTTCATTGTGAGTCCAGATGGGGAGCAGTCACAAATACTCCAGATTTAGCACCAGACAATCGTAAGGGACTGTCTTGGTACCAGTGGTAGTGCCTGTGGCCGTACACTGGTTAGCTGACTCGCAAGTGCTCTCGCCGCCACCAAGTTTATATATAATCATTAATAAACTGTGACCTATTTTAGCCAAACTAGATGTTGTCAGTGTGTTTATTTCTGGATCCTGGAATGTTGGGAGCCCTATTTGGGGAAAAAATGGGTACATTTAGAAAATTACAACCAGCCCCATTGTTAAAATCAATAGCACCCACAAGTAATAATTAGGTCTCTAGCCCCATTAAAATAATAGTATTCCCATTTAATAAATAAACCTATTTTCCTCCCTGCAAATTGCCACAGCAATAAATTAATAGTATTAACATTTCAGAAATATACCTATTTCCCGCAACCATCACTGCCATTAAATAATTCACACTCACATTTCATAAATAGACCTCATTCTCCCCAAACTCATCCCCACATTCAATAGCCCCCAAACCACCCCGTCTTAAAATAGTAGTCTCCACTATTAAATTGCTCCACCATCACCCCACAAACAATTTAGCACCCATTAATTAGCCAACACCTACCTCACACACACTACATTGCAACAAGCCCTGTGTGCCATCCCACACACACATTGCTGTGCCCCTTCATCACAACTACACTGTGCCCCCTCATGATCACACTGCGCCCTCCATGCTGCTTTCCCCCCTTCTTCATCCCACTGTGCCTCCCCCTTCTTCATCACACTGTGCCTCTCTCTCCATCCCTTCTTTATTACACTGTGCCTCTCCCTCCCTTTCTTTATCACTCTGTCCCTCTCTCCCACCCCTTCTTTATCACTCTGTGCCTCTCTCCCACCCCTTCTTTGTCACTCTGTTCCTCTCTCCCCCCCTTCTTTATCACTCTGTGCCTCTCTCCCTCCCTTTCTTTATCACTCTGTGCCTCTCTCCCTCCCTTTCTTTATCACTCTGTGCCTCACTCTCACTCCTTCTTTATCACTCTGTCCCTTTCTGCTTTCCTCCCCTTGCCTCTGTGCTCCTTTACTTACCTTCTATTAGCTTCTTTCATCTTTTCTCTTCTGTCTTCTCTCTTCTGTCTTCTTTCTGCTTGCTTGGTCCTCTCTACGCCGCGCCTCACTGAATGTCGGGCGTGACTTGATGACGTCACGTCCGACATTCAGTGTGAACGGAGCAGAGAGGAGGGACGCCGGCGCTGTGATCACGTGAGTATGTTTTGTCTTTTTTACACTATCCAGCTCCCCCCACCAACGAACGATTCGGAACTCGCCTCCCCTCAGTGGAAAAAAAACAAAACAGTAGGAAATATTTATTGGGCAAATAGCACCCCCGACCCCCCCCCCTTCTCGGCGACCCTGGCCACTAATTCCGCATCACTGTACAGTGAATATTTATCAATAACATCAGTCCCTGCCACATAGGAGCTTACAGTCTAAATTCCCTAACACACACACACACACACACACACATCAAACTAATGACCCCAGCGCTGTGAGGCAGAAGTGCTAACCACTGAGGCACATTATTAACTTATACATAATGGTTCCTATCTTGATTTGTAATTATAAGGATCTGGGCCATGGTTCCTTAGATAAAAGAACTATTATTTATTTAACCTCTGGTCCCTTGCAGTGTGTATTAACCTGTTGTGGTTAGTTGATGTGGGCTGAACTGGTGCCAGCAGTGGGATAAGTATGTTTGCACAATGAAGTCATGTAAGTTAATAATTAAATAATTAAGTTTTTAGAGTAACTCTGGTGAATTTGTTCATAATTAATTCAGTGTATTCAAGAGTAACAAGAAATTGATGACATTATCTATTTTTATATTATTTATTACATATTTATAAATTAATTAAATCATTATGTTGCTTGATTACTGATTAAAAAAATGAGTGTGCTTGAAATAGTACAATAAATCCACTTTTGGTTGAGTTGATTACATTGTCCTGGGCATTAAGAAGCATACTACTAACAGTGAGAGAGACGTACTGGTTGTTTTACATTCTTGTCAGTCTTGTGGTTATTTAAGGCCTCATGTACACAAATGTTCATTTTAAGCACTTAGGGCTGTATGTACTGATGATCGTAGAACCCCAGACCTCTGTTTCTGGTACAGATCTGCGCAATATGTAATGGAGTGGAGTCACTCCCTGGCACATCACTGAGAATGGAATCAGCCCCTGTAAGTCTATGATTTGATGCTTTGTTGCTGATAGTCCAAGAACCTGTACACTCACACACTTTCTGACAAACATTTATTTTGCTTAGCCTCACTTTGAACATACCCTGCAATATTCAGAAGAATTGACACCTAGTAAAATACAGCAGAATGCTATGGGAATGCTCATTCAAGTACAGAAGGGGCTCATGTAGAGTTAGGTGTACATTTGTTTTGTTTTCTTATATTCTGAACTTCTGCAATGCACATGCACAACGAAAATGCATTGGTGTAGGTTTATATGCAGATTTGGTCATGTCCTAGAACTCTTTATGACAGGAGCTGTGGAGCGAGTAAGGGAAGGGGCAGGGAAACTTAGGCTGAGAGCGGAAAGGGCGTGTTCACATAATTGCAACTGAAGTAGACAAGTCTGGAGTCGTTTTAAATTATTTATTTATTTCAAAGTTGACATGTCTAAAGGGTATTAGGAAGTACAGATAGTGATATTTCCAAGATGAAATCCAAAGTGTACTGAAAAGACTTCTAACCAAGGATTTAATATGATGGAAATATGGAAGAGGGCAGCACGGTGGCTTAATGGTTAGTACTTCTGCCTTACAGCGCTGGGGTCATGAGTTTAATTCCCAACCATGGCTTTATCTGTGTGGAGTTTGTATGTTCTCCCTGTGTTCGCGTGGTTTTCCTCCGGGTGCTTCGGTTTCCTCCCACACGCCAAAAACATACTGGTAGGTTAATTGGCTGATATCAAAATTGACCCTAGTCTGTGTGTCTGTGTGTGAGTGTGTGTGTGTGTGTGTGTGTGTGTGTGTATGTTATGGAACTTAGACTATGAGCCCCAATGGGGCAGGGACTGATGTGAATGAGTTCTCGGTACAGCGCTGCGGAATCAGTGGCGCTATATAAATAAATGGTAATGATGATGGTGATGAAATGGCAAGCTTCGAAATGCTACTTTTACAAGGGGGTGTGTTAAAAAAACCTTGTTTTTTACATTGCAAGTTTTGTCAGATGCGCATTTACCATCGCGTGGGTATGTTTAAAAGTCACAACAAATGGGCATGGCTTACAATGCACATTTGTTTTAGAAATACACGTGTTTATGCATGTGCCAGAGGGCTTTTAAACTTGATAGACACATATAAACTCCAGATGCTGTTCTGTTCTTGCTGTTGGGTTACATTCAGGGCACTGGGCCAAGACGAAACTTGGCAGTGATCACCCATGTAAGCGTAATCTTGTCCATGCATGTGGAAGTCATAAATGTGTAATGTATGTTGTCATTCATCGGCTCTATAATCACTCCCTATTCTGACTGGATGATATCATGGTACTGTCCTGTATATACTGAACTGAAAGTAAACAAGCAACTTGATTCAAGCCAGCGAGGGTCATTTATGTTCTTTCGTGATGTCACCTGTCTACTTTTTACGCAGCCGGTTTTACTGGGAGACTCATGGGGGCATATTCAATTGACGGCGGGATCGCCGAAAATCCCGCGCTCAATAAATATTACCGTAATCCTGCGCGGGAAAACCGTTAATACAGTAATTTACTCGCTGGATTTCAGCTGCGAGGTGAAATCCAGCAAGATATTACCGTTTTAACGGTAATATTTTCTGAGCGTGGGATTTTCGGCGATCCCGCCTTCAATTGAACATGCCCCATGGATTTGTTGGCCAACATGGTGATGTCTGCAGAGATGCAAATATTGACCCCAGTTATGGGAGGAATTAAGTGGATTGGGAGAGTTCCTTGTACAGTATGGATTAGATATGTAAATGCACCTACCTTTTCACACATGCAAAACAAATAAATAAAGATTATTTAAATAGAGATAAAGGTCGGGTCTCCTCCTATGATTTCAATGGAACAAGTTTTGACCTTCCAGCTGCAATTCTAGATGCAATTCGACTAATTTAATAAAAGCCTTGAAATGCTCAAAAGTGACACCTGCAATAAAGACAGCCACAATGTCTCCTGACCAATGTCTCCTGACTTTCCTGATTAAGTTAAGTCATAAATGAGGCTAAACTGAGCAGTATTTTAGCAGGAAAGGAGAAAAGTCTAAAAAAATGGAGTGATGCTAAAGAGGAAGTAGGATGGACATCCACGTATTTACTGTTTCCCCTGTGTCCATTTATGGTTTATGGGTCATGAGTTCAATTCCCGACCATGGCCTTATCTGTGTGGAGTTTGTATGTTTTCCCCGTGTTTGCGTGGGTTTCCTCCGGGTGCTCCGGTTTCCTCCCTCACTCCAAAAACATACCGGTAGGTTAATTGGCTGCTATCAAAATTGACCCTAGTCTGTGTTGCTCTCTCTCTGTCTGTCTATGTGTGTATGTTAGGGAATTTAGACTGTAAGCTCCAATGGGGCAGGGACTGATGTGAATGAGTTCTCTGTACAGCGCTGCGGAATCAGTGGCGCTATATAAATAAATGGTGATGATGATGATGATGGTTTATACACCAATCAAAATCTAGGTACAGATTGCTTTTTTTGGGGGGTGCAGTTACAAGCACCATGAAGTGGCGAACAATTTGATCTGCATTAGACAGCCCAGCATGTACACCTACACAGATTATGAAGCATTGCAGGCCTACAACTTATCAAGGTTCATAAAGGACCCTTAGTAGGATGGGCTTTTCCTTCATTATGGAGCTGCAGAAACCATAGTTGATACAACACAATGTTATAGGTGACACAAGCCATCCGGGATGTTAGAAACATATTTCAGACACATATCACAATTTCTTTTCCGCTTAATGGTCCTAGTGGAACTCTACTTGAATTGTATTTCAAACTGTATTTCAAATCTGGTCACAACATTTAAAATGAGGCAGTGTATCCTTCCCCCAAATCTTCCTGCTTACCCTCTGCACCTCATAGTAAAAGGAATAGACTCGGTCCTACTCACCTGCTTTTCCCCAACAGCTCTTTCCTGCAACACGACCTCTGAGGGTAAAGTGAGCAATAATGACTTTAAGAGACATCGGGCTGTATAGATTGAAATAAGGGGATGAGAGCTCCCTAATTAGCTATCATCATCATCATCATTTATTTATATAGCACCACTGATTCCGCATCGCCGATTGAGGATGTCATTCACCAGCTAATACCAAAAGGAGAGGTTGTATTTATGCAATTGGATAATATGTTTACTTATATGCAAAAAAAATCCTGATTATATTTGCATACTTATTAAAGCACTACATCAGATGGAGAGGGTGCACTCTATAGTTTGACAATTAGTCTATCTATGCGCACTAATATTTGAATAGATGGTCTTCATCATTAATTCAACAGAGGGAGGATCGATCATTCTTAATATTCATCTTGGAAACTTTTGGTGATCTGGCCGTTTGCTCTTATTGCCTACTAGTATCAGCTGCAAATATTGATACTTAATGACTTTTGGATTTCATATAAAGATCTTAAGATCTCCACCTTGATTTTTGTAATAATATTGTATGTGCTGTGTGCATGTATATATATATATATATATATATATATATATATATATATATATATATATATATATACCAATTACAACATTGTAGTTCACATGTTATTTGTATTACTTTGAAATAGATTTTTATGTATAGAATCAATTCATTTCAAGTTGGAATCTGTATTGAATTGATTTTTGTTAATTTTATATATGCTATATGTATTAATACATTTATCATTTTATTTGTGCACCCAGGTGTTTCGATTTTTATTTTTATTTTTTCTGCCATATTCTATATAAGCTTTATTATTCACATAAATTTTATTATGAGGTGCATTTAATAGTTTGCGGCGCCCCGAATTGTTTATTGTAGCTTGAGTTAAATAAGTATATAAGTTGGATTCCACTCACTGACTACACCAATGATCAGTGGTGGGAATGCTGAAGCTTGTCTCCCCAAACCATCTGTACAGCATCTGTATCACAAACACCCTGGCTACACATGTATGCTTTTGACATAGATTAGTCCAAGTCACGTGGTCAAGGACCAGGACCAGCTATTGTCATAGCGATGGCTCTTTTGTCTTCCAATTGGGAATGAGTGTGGATGGCAGGAATCAGCGGAGGGCTGGCAAATTTTAGCCTGGATGGCAAGACTCGACACAGTACCCTATTAGGAACATTTTGAAGGGAAAAAAATGCAGGTAGTCCGGTGACCCAGCCCAAGGTAGCCCATTATGGGACAGGGCCCTTGGGCAGATGCCCCCATGCCCCCCAGCCTAGAGTGCCCCTGGACCTTTGTTGCTCACACCCAATCCCTGGTGTGCCATTGTTCCATAGCTAGTTCCAATGGCCGTTCTGATACAGTCCTGATACAGTCTAACATTTTATATCTTCCCACCATCCCTAAGACACCATTGGGTGTAATTTGTCACTCTCGTAAAACACAACGTCAGCACCACAGTCAACGATAGTCCATTTTAATGGAGCTCTCTCTTTTTCTCCTCAATCCTCTTTTCACATACAGTTCTTCACAATCGGTGGCTTGTGGACTGGAACAAACATTTCACCAAAAATATGTCAGCATTCACACACTAGCTGCGGATATGAATCTATTTCTTGGGGTAACGCTTGTTTGGCTGCAATATTCTTGCATTAGCTCAGAATTTTATTTTATATCGTTCCCAATACACACAGGTCATAAAAACACTATTAAGCTTCTGGATCAACAAAGATAAATTATAATAAAAAAAAGAATAATATCTGAGTTCAATACCCATAAGGAGAAAGGAAGCATTACTCTTGTAAAATGTCAGGACAAATTGGAATCATCTGCCTGATTATGTTTTTGTCATACTGTCAGCTCTTGAATTCTCATCACCTGGCAGAGATAAACGCAGACATTCCGAATCTACTATAACGGAGCTAATATGAGAACCTTAGCACTTTGTCATGGAAATTGCTTTGATGTGAGCAATAACTGACATTGTACTTCTAGAATCTATCCCATAAGGTGCTGAAAATTTTAAACCCAGAGGAGGCTAACAAAAAACACAACTTAAACTTTTATGGATAGAGGAATTGTGAATATATATCTCTATACTGTATGCATGTTAACACTACAGTGTAGTCCCCTACAATTTAGGAAATGTCCCTTTAATCCTTGACAGACCCCGCAATAAGAAAGAATATGGAGACAGAATAAAATGGTAAAATATCTATTATTTATTGTTATGGCATAATGTAATCAGAAGATACATATTATCACTGTGCAAATTGTATGATTGGAGGGGTTTATAAACAGATCCAGCCTGGTAGTATATTAGCCCTTCGGGGGCAAATGTACAAAGCTGTAGTTTCCGGCAGATTTGAAAAGAAGAGATGTTGCCTATAGCAACCAATCAGATTCTAGTTATCATTTATTTAGTACATTCTACAAAATGATAGCTGGAGTCTGATTGGTTGCTATAGGCAATGTCTCCATTTTTCAAAACCGCCGGAAACTCGTAGCTTGATACATTTACCCCTTGAAGAGATAATGAAGTGCTGCAGTCATTGCAGGGGTTAATGTGCCTGTTTACTGTGTTAGTCCCCCCCTCACATTAGAAAGAAGATCCCGCAGCTTCTCTACTGTCCAATCGTGCCCCAATATGCTTTATGAGCTGACACTCCTGTCAGTCGTGAGCAGTGTTTTCACAGTTTTTCGTGTTTTTTTAACGATTTCAAGTTACATGGTTTTCCCGCCCTTTTTCCTGTCATTTCTGGTCCCCCCACGTTGTTACTTTTCCTGTTAAATTTAGCATTGTATGTGTGTACCAGAGCGTTTAAAGTACAAATTTTGACAGGGAAATTTGAGATTTTGACCAGGATAAAACAGAACGCAAAACCTGAAATTTGATAGTGGAAACGCTAGTTATGAGAGAGGGATGGAGCCAGCTGTGTCAGGATTCTTGCACTGTGTTAATTACCTCAATGGCTGTCAGTGGTGCAGAAAGTGACATTGTGAGAAGCCGCACTGAAGGGAAGAAGAGAAAGAATCACAGAAAATCGGTAGAGAAAGGACAGGTTTGAGGGACAGACTGAGAGGATTTGGGTCAAAGATTATGAAGAGAAGCCAGAGCTTAAAATAAAAAATAGGAGGTAAGAAACAGATAAAAGGTAAAGACAGACAAAGTTCAATAAAAGAGAACAGATCTAAAAGCAAAATAATAGAGAGGCGACCGTGAGCAAGGAAAAGGCGGTCAGAGAAATAGAATTATCAGCAGGACTCAGCTCTGGTAACAGATAAGATGACAAAGGAGTGTAATGGGGACAGATTTGATAAAAAAATAACATAGACATGACACAAAGTGAGGTGAAAGTTGACAGGAAAGACAGGACAGAGTGAGTGATAAAAAGGACCTCACAGTTATTGTATTTTTAGTGGTATATATATATATATATATATATATATATATATATATATATATATATATATATATATAAAATCTAATTTATAAAATATATAAATAGACTTTGTAGAAGCATAAACTTATTATAGTTTATTGAAGCATAAGAGAATATAAAGAACATACAGTTGTTTCACCTTTATTAAGGAATATAGTATACAGGAGTGTATAAGTAATTGTACTTTTATTGAGAAAATCAATATATTTAAAGGGAATACTAAGACACCAGGGTACATATAAGACAGGTGAAAGCAGGAATCAGAAGTATGATTAGTTTTGGTAAAGTAAGGAAGATATAGTTAGCAGAAATGTAAAGCTGTAACCTGAACAGGTCAGTGAGCAGTATATGGGAATAGAGCAGTAAGAGTAGAATGAGTTAAGGACAATCAGACCAACAAAGACAATACTGCGGCCAATGCTTGGTTGGCGGATTCCAATGGCAGGAATAGTGGACTGCACCTTTAAGTAGAGAAGATGAGCCTGTAGTTCCAATAATTATAATAATGAGGATGAAGACACTGATGTGGGTAGTAGTCCTAGCATAAGTAATATTTGGTAGCCGGTTGCTCACACTAGACTTCATAGCTGGATCTAGACCTCTGGGGGTATATTTACTAAACTGCGGTTTTGAAAAAGTGGAGATGTTGCCTATATCAAACAATCAGATTCTAGTTATCATTTATTTAGTACATTTTACCAAATGACAGCCAGAAGCTGATTGGTTAGTAAATATGCCCCCTGGACTGGTCCTGGACTTCATCTGGATCTCTGGCAACATATACTGAATCTCTGGCAGTTTACTGTAGGGCAATGGCAGACTACCCTCAGGGAATGGCAGTTTCTTCTGTGAGCCTGACAACTATCTCTAGCAGCCTAGCATCTTTGCCTAATAAATTGGCAACTCATTCGGCAAGATTGGTAACTTTCTCTGTCAGGCTGGCAGCTCTCTCTGTCAAACACGCAGCTTTGTCTGTAAGACTTGTGGCTCTCTCTAAGGGATTCACAGCCCTTCTCTAGTCTCTCTATAAAGGAGTTGCCCTCTCTGTCTTTGCCTCTCCTCCCAAAGCCTCTCAACACACTACTCACTCTTCCAGTGACTTCTATCTCTAGCAGTCTTAGTGGATTTAACTGCACTGCTCTCCTCCTATCAGCTCCACTTGGCATCTTTCTGGGACAAACCACCCTAGCTCGACGCAATAAACACCATCTGGTTCCACGAACCTGGACCACACCACAATAACAAGAGCCACGAATCCACACCACAACAACACACCATGACCCGCGCTCCACAGCTACAGAAAGATAAGTACCACTTGACATGGCTACTGTCCCAGTGATGGCCACTGCTACCTCCTTTATCGTTGCACTCCCGTGCTCTTCCGTTTTCTTCATCCTCTTTTGTACTAGTCTCTCTGTGTTTGGAGCGCACTGATCTCAATGCCTCCTCTCTGGCTGCTCATGCATGCTGGGAGGTGTAGTTTGGAGGGGTCCCATCTGGCTCCTCTGCCCCTGTCACTCAACTCCCAGGACCCAGAATTCCTATGTAGGTGAGCCCATGGTCAAGGAGTTACTTGTGTAATTATATACGCCATGTTAGGGCTCCCTCTTCACTTTACTCATTTCTCTGATCTTGATGCTAAAAATGATACCACCCAAACCTATGTTCACTGATTGATCACGTCTGTAAAGAAGAAATAGTGGTGCCGTAAGAGCCAGTCTGGTGGATGGAAAAAGTTGTGAATTGGCAGGAAAATTGTTGTTCATTCCAGGAAGCTTTGCACTGATTATAGGATTCGTGTGAGTCCCTTGGGGACATTCATGATCATTGGTGTAACTCGGACTTAATTTTCTAAACTGCACTAACTGAAAGTTAGAATATGATCTGATAATATGGGTTAAAACATGTATTATTGTAGCTTATTATTGTAAATAGAGATGTTCACCGACCCCGTGTTTTTGTTTTGGTTTTGGATCTGGATTAACTCTGTGTTTTGGTTTTGGCAAAACTACACTTGCGTATTTTGGTTTTGGATCCCTATTTTTTCCTAAAATCCCTATTTGTTTTGCTAAAATCACATCATTTGTCCCTTTTTGTATTGCTACATTAATATTAACCTCAATAACATTAATTTCCAGTCATTTCCAGTCAAGTTTTGTCAAGTGGCAAGAACACTGCTACCCCTCCTGTTTCTGTATGAGCAATGACACTGAGCAATGGCACTGGAGACTGGAGAGTGACAAGAACACTGCTACACCTCCTGTTTCTGTATGAGCAATGGCACTGAGCAATGTCACTGGAGAGTGGAGAGTGACAAGAACACTGCTACCCCTCCTGTTTCTGTATGAGCAATGGCACTGAGCAATGGCACTGGAGACTAGAGAGTGACAAGAACACTGCTACCCCTCCTGTTTCTGTATGAGCAATGGCACTGAGCAATGGCACTGGAGACTAGAGAGTGACAAGAACACTGCTACCCCTCCTGTTTTTGTATGAGCAATGGCACTGAGCAATGTCACTGGAGAGTGGAGAGTGACAAGAACACTGCTACCCCTGTTTCCGTGTGAGCAATGGTGCTGGATCTCCTGGGGAGGGAGGTACTTAAGGAATCCAAAACCCGCGAGATCCGACAACGCAACGATGACGGTTTGCCTCGATTCAGATGCGAGGACGCGCAAAAGTACAGAGCCGGCCCGCGAGCCTTCTCGTATTCCCTAAGTTTGGGTGGGTTCGGTTTTCAGAAAACCGAGCCCAAGCATCTCTAATTGTAAATAGTAACATATAAATAACAGTGTGCCTCCTTTCCTTAAATTTATAACCAGAATTATTGCTAGACAGCCTGGGCTGCTTCCAACTAAAACAGAGGGGCGAGTGTGCGGTACCAGCATCAGACTAGACACGTTGTGCTGGTCACACTATCACATGGGAGATCCGCAGCCTGGGGTTCACCTGTCATAGCGGGAACAAGCGCCAGTCTGACCAGTGCTGGGCTGGAACCTCTATGGAAAGGGAAGAGAGAAAGAAAACACCATGGAAGCTCTCCCAGAGATAACCAGTCATTGCACTAAAGAGAACAGGGGCACTTGTGGGAAGAACAAATAGAGAAGATTTTATTAAAAAAAAAATAGTGGTGAATGAGGGATTGGACAGTGTTTTATTCAATTAAACTTGTTTTTCTCTATTACAGAACTGCACGTTCCAGCATACACTGGCAGACACAGACTGGAAGGGCATGCTGGTACTTGTGGTTCACTCGCTACCCAGTACATGCTGGAGAATTTTGTTCCACCATAGCTGGCATTTCCTTAATAGCAAGAAGCAGGCAATTCCTTTGAAGTGGGTGAAATATCAGACACAATGGTCCTGAGTCATTAAGGAAAGTAAGGCAAAAAAAGGAGTAAATGTTCTCCGGGACAGACCATGTTACATTACAAGGGGTGCAAATTAGTATATTATTTTGCACATAAGTTAAATACTGGCAGCTTTTTTTATCTAGCACACAAATACTTGATAGCTTTACGCCTACACTGAAATTTAAAGTTTATATAGGACATGTCCTACCCCAAATATAAATCTGTCCCCTCATTTTACATTTACCTCCCCTCCAATGCAATTTGGTTTTGCCCAGGTGCAAAGTTACTCCTTTCTTATGCTTTACTTTCCTTAATGACTCAGGCCCACTGAGCGCATTGTGCATTTGTTTTACACTGCACGTAAATCGACACTCCATACTCCTGAAGTCGACAAGGAACGGATCTCAAGATACGTTTGGTGATGACTACGGGTGTAGGTTTACTCTGCACTACTAGACCAGACACTGCAGGATACATACAATACCAATGTGGACTATAACATCCCAAAAGGACACACAGAAAATATATATATATTTAATTAATGTTACTTGTCAATATTCTAGTGATTTATGATTATAAATGGAAGAAAAATGAATTTATTTTTTTTTAGGTTTTTTTCCTGAAAAATATTTATTAGAGTGTTCTTAATGTCTACTGTACATAACAGACATTTTTACAGCTGCTCCTGACTGCAGACACGTTATAGCATGCATACAATACTGACATCAATAGGACTCGAAACTTAGACTAGACATCTAGTGGGAGCAAGAGATACGGCAGAAAACCAGCGTACTTCTGTGTGCGCCTGAGTTTGGCATGGACGTGACTGCGCGGGAATGCCCTTACTGTATATTGCCTACATGCATCCGTCCACGTCCGTTCACTCTCCGAAATCGTAGACTATAATAAGGGTTGTTTGCGCTTGAAGATGACTTGGATGTGGCTGTATTGGGTTGCGTTTTGTCCGGTTCTGAACATGCGCGGAGTGATTTTGCGAACAATACGCACAAAATCGGCAGATACGTTCCTTAAATACCCAGGCCCAATATGTAGAACTTTGAGTGTTGACAAGTTGAGATACTTTTTCATTGTCATGGCATTTTCCTTATTCTGCCGCAGAATTGGTCACGACACTGACCACCTCCTCTTCCAATTACTGTATGATGCACCACTAAACAATTTCATGAAGAGACTAATAGAAGAGGCTATGTGGAGAAAGATAGGGGGCATTTTTAAATAAAATTAAGTATATCTTAGGCATGGTGCTCCGAATTAAGGGTAACCACCTTATCTGGAACACCTTATTCCCAGGTATTCTGGGTGAAAGATCCCAATTATTTAAGTTATTTAATCGTTTTCCAATAACCATTGTCTATGTGATTTGTGTGGTTCCAAAGCACAAGCAATTTATTTAGCAAAAGCAAAAAGAATAACAGTTCAATAAATAAGTACAGCCGAAACATACGCTGCACGGGATCAGCTAGACAGTCCTTTAGTCCTGAAGACTGTGGTCAGAGTGACTGACTAGCTGATCCCAGGGAGCAATATATATACATTTGGTGTTACAGTAAATGCAACACAGATGACTTGGCAAGTTTCCATAGGTTCAGGAATCAGGAAGGTCCAGTGTAATGCAGTCCAAAGGTCAGTTCAAACGACACCCTCCAAGGGTGGGGGTTAACTTTCCAAGGGTGGGGGTCAGCTCTCCAGAAGATGCATACTAATCTTCCCACCAATAAATAGTTTAAACTGTGCTATTAGGATTACACAGACAATACCATTCTAATCATTTATTTCTATCATCCATAACTAGCAAACGCAATGTGCGATCCTTTCTGTGAAGGATCGTACACTGAACCGGACGTCTGTGGATAAATAGGGGATTAGAATGATACCAGACATGATATGTTTCCTGTGACCTGCACCTTAGATCTCACATGTACATATAACTAGAGATGAGCGCACTCAGAATTATAAAATCCGAGCCCACCCGAACGTTGCCGATCCGAGTCGGTTTCGAGACAGATCCGGGTATTGGCGCCAAATTCAAATCTGAAACTGAGGCTCTGACTCATAATCCCGTTGTCGGATCTCGCGATACTTGGATCCTATAAATTCCCCGCTAGTCGCCGCCATCTTCACTCGGGCATTGATCAGGGTAGAGGGAGGGTGTGTTAGGTGGTCCTCTGTCCTGCTATATCTCGTGCTGTTCAGTGCTGTGCTTTGCTGTGCTGTGCTCAGTCCAGTGGTGCTGTGTCCTGTGCTCTGTCCTTCTGAGGTCAGTGGTGCTGCTGGGTCCTGTGCTGTGTCCTGTTCAGTCCAGTGGTGCTGTGTCCTGTGCTCTGTGCTTCTAAGGGCATAGTTATTTCCCCAATATTCCCCTGTGTTTAAAAAAATAAAAAAAAGTTATTTAAAAAAATACCAAAAACTAATTAAATTTTTTTTTAATTACCACAAAATTTGCACAACCAATCCTGCAGTATAAGCCCATTGGTACTGCAATATTACCAAGTTCACACATTCAGCAGTAAAAGTCCAGTGGTGCTGCAATATTACAAAGTTCACACAATCTGCAGTATCAGTCCAGTGGTGCTGTGTCCTGTGCTCTGTCCTGCTGAGTTCCGTAGTGCTGCTGGGTCCTGTGCTGTGTCCTGTTCAGTCCAGTGGTGCTGTGTCCTGTGCTCTGTGCTTCTAAGGGCATAGTTATTTCCCCATTATTCCCAAGATTTTAAAAATTTTTAAAAAAAGTTATAAAAAAAAATAAAAATAAAAAATTAAAAAAATATATATAATTATAATCAAATTTGCAAAACCAATCCAGCAGTATAAGCCCATTGGTACTGCAATATTACCAAGTTTACACACTCAGCAGTAAAAGTCCAGTGGTACTGCAATATTACAAAGTTCACACATTCTGCAGTATCAGTCCAGTGGTGCTGTGTCCTGTGCTCTGTCCTGCTGAGTTCAGTAGTGCTGCTGGGTCCTGTGCTGTGTCCTGTTCAGTCCAGTGGTGCTGTGTCCTGTGCTCTGTGCTTCTAAGGGCATAGTTATTTCCCCATTATTCCCAAGTTTTTAAAAAATAAAAAAAAAGTTATAAAAAATATTAAAATAATTTTTTTTTTAAAAAAAAAGTAATTATAACCAAATTTGCAAAACCAATCCAGCAGTATAAGTCCATTGGTACTGCAATATTACCAAGTTCACACATTCTGCAGTATCTTGTGCTACATATAATGGAGACCAAAAATTTGGAGGATAAAGTAGGGAAATAGCAAGACCCACTTCCTCCTAATGCTGAAGCTGCTGCCACTAGTCATGACATAGACGATGAAATGCCATCAACGTCGTCTTCCAAGCCCGATGCCCAATCTCATAGTACCGGGCATGTAAAATCCAAAAAGCCCAAGTTAAGAAAAAGTAGCAAAAAGAGAAACTTAAAATCATCTGAGGAGAAACGTAAAGTTGCCAATATGCCATTTACGACACGGAGTGGCAAGGAACGGCTTAGGCCCTGGCCCGTGTTCATGACTAGTGGTTCAGCTGCACCCACGGATCTTATCCCTCCTCCTCCTCCTCCTCCCCCCCCTACAAAAAATTGAAGAGAGTTATGCTGTCAGCAACAAAACAGCAAACAACTCTGCCTTCTAAAGAGAAATTATCACAAATCCTCAAGGCGAGTCCAAGGGTGTTGGTGGTTGTCAAGCCTGACCTTCCCATCACTGTACGGGAAGAGGTGGCTCGGGAGTAGCCTATTGATGATGTAGCTGGCGCTGTGGAGGAACTTGATGATGAGGATGGTGATGTGGTTATTGTAAATGAGGCACCAGGGGGGGAAACAGCTGATGTCCATGGGATGAAAAAGCCCATCGTCATGCCTGGTCAGAAGACCAAAAAATGCACCTCTTCGGTCTGGAGTTATTTTTATCCAAATCCAGACAACCAATGTATGAAGGTTTTCTATATATTTTTTTATTGTGGTGCCCAGTGCCCACTACTCTACGCAGTCCAGATACTATTTTTGGGTGTAATTCTGACCTGTTGAAGGTTTTCTATATATTATATTGTGGTGGCCAGTGGCCAGTCCTCTACGCAGTCCAGATACTATTTTTGGGTGTAATTCAGACCTGTTGAAGGTTTTCTATATATTTTTTATTGTGGTGCCCAGTGCCCACTACTCTACGCAGTGCAGATACTATTTTTGGGTGTAATTCTGACCTGTTGAAGGTTTTCTATATATTATATTGTGGTGGCCAGTGGCCAGTCCTCTATGCAGTCCAGATACTATTTTTGGGTGTAATGCAGACCTGTTGAAGGTTTTCTATATATTATATTGTGGTGGCCAGTGGCCAGTCCTCTACGCAGTACAGATACTATTTTTGGGTGTAATGCAGACCTGTTGAATGTTTTCTATATATTATATTGTGGTGGCTAGTGGCCAGTCCTCTACGCAGTCCAGATACTATTTTTGGGTGTAATTCAGACCTGTTGAAGGTTTTCTAAATATTTTTTATTGTGGTGCCCAGTGCCCACTACTCTACGCAGTCCAGATACTATTTTTGTGTGTAATTCTGACCTGTTGAAGGTTTTCTATATATTTTTTTATTGTGGTGCCCAGTGCCCACTACTCTACGCAGTCCAGATACTATTTTTGGGTGTAATTCTGACCTGTTGAAGGTTTTCTATATATTATATTGTGGTGGCCAGTGGCCAGTCCTCTATGCAGTCCAAATACTATTTTTGGGTGTAATGCAGACCTGTTGAAGGTTTTCTATATATTATATTGTGGTGGCCAGTGGCCAGTCCTCTACGCAGTCCAGATACTATTTTTGGGTGTAATTCAGACCTGTTGAAGGTTTTCTATATATTATATTGTGGTGGCCAGTGGCCAGTCCTCTCACAGTACAGATACTATTTTTGGGTGTAATGCAGACCTGTTGAATGTTTTCTATATATTATATTGTGGTGGCTAGTGGCCAGTCCTCTACGCAGTCCAGATACTATTTTTGGGTGTAATTCAGACCTGTTGAAGGTTTTCTATATATTTTTTATTGTGGTGCCCAGTGCCCACTACTCTACGCAGTCCAGATACTATTTTTGGGTGTAATTCTGACCTGTTGAAGGTTTTCTATATATTATATTGTGGTGGCCAGTGGCCAGTCCTCTACGCAGTCCAGATACTATTTTTGGGTGTAATTCAGACCAGTTGATGGGTTTTTAATTGTATTGTGGGGAACACTCCTCTACGCAGTCCACAAAGATACCTCGTTGCAAGGGTTTTGTACTAAAAAAAAAAATTTATTGTGAGGTTTTAGGTGTTCAGAATAGCCTTTAAATTAGTGGAAATTATTGTTATTGGATGTTATTGAGGTTAATAATAGCGTAGGAGTGAAAATAAGCTCAAAAACTTGATTTTTTAACTTTTTATGCTTTTTTCAAAAAAAATCCGAATCCAAAACCTTAAATCCGAACCAAAACCTTTCGGCAGGTGTTTTGCGAAACAAATCCGAACCCAAAACATCGAGAAAATCTGGATCCAAAACACAAAACACGAGACCTCAAAAGTCGCCGGTGCACATCCCTACATATAACCTTATAATATTTACCTATAAACCAAATAACATCTGCTCATAAACAACTGTAGATTGGAACTATTATAAATATGAACTATGTACAAGTTAATGTGTAAGTGCGAGTGTATGCGTGCGTTATTTATCGTGCGATTGCGCCATGACACATGGCGTACTGATCGCAATCGCACGGTAAAACAATATTAATCAATATACTTTCTTTCATCCAATTATTCGACTTTGACACTGTGTACTTTCTTTACACTTTGTCAATTAGATCACCTCTAACAATGTCTATAGTTCCTGAAAGGGAACACCGTCCTGAAAAACAACTAATTAAAGCACTGAGCCTTTCAATTAAACATATGTGTCACTCTAAAAATAGGTGATTAGTTACAACAACATTCATGTTCAGTTGGGTTTGGCTTTCCAGTGATGATGATGAAGATGATGATGATGATGTCATGGCCTAGAAATGTAAGATTGGATTATGAGACGTCCCAAAACGTGGCGCTTCAATTTACAGTCACGGAACCAGGTGTTTATTCAGTCAATAAAATGTGAGTCTGCGTATCCAGCTAATTACAAAACTCATTAGAAAAAAAATTACATACCAGCGCCCTGTAATTTACATGCGAGTTCTTTTCCTATGACAGGATCTTAATTCACAGACTCTACACACAGACAAAGCATCGCTGGGTAATGTGCCCTAAGCGCTTGTTTCTTCATGTAAAGGTTTCTAAAAACTTTCTTTTCTATTGTTTGAAGAGACTCAATCCTTGTTGGACATCTTAAGCGGTGCATGTACAGTAATTACGGATGTTCAAAATGTTCAATTACAAAGGAAAATTAATCATTATAAGCCACGTATGCAAATAAATATGCTGCGGTCACTTGAGATAGAAAAGAAGAAAAAGTGGTCCCAAAATCTGGTGAAAGCGAATATTCCATTAAATCATTAATACAGACACAGTATAGAGGAGAAAACTAAAATGTGATTCCTGTAGAAAGGTACCTGTGTGAATAGAGTTTTTAAGAAGAAATCAAAATCAGTTCCTTTCTGAGTAATTCTAAGTACAAGTGGACAAAATCACAGCACAATTTTGTGTGAAACCAGTCTTGGAGCCAATCAGGTTGTTTCGAGGTGGTGCAAAGTTCCGGAGATACAATCTGAGTGTTCCGTTTGTACAATATTTCTATATTTATATGTTGCAGAATTTATAGTCTCATAGTGTGGTTGGTAGAAGGATTGTAAACACTTAGGGCTAGATTTTCCTGCGGGTTTGAAAAAGTGGGGATGTTGCCTATAGCAACCAATCAGATTCTAGCTGTCATTTTGTAGAATGCACTAAATAAATGAAAGCTAGAATCTGATTGGTTGCTATAGGCAACATCTCCACTTTTCCAAACCCGCAGTTTAGTAAATCTAGCCCTTAAGGTTAAGTTCAGCCAGTGATATGTACAAATTTTTATGGCCAAATGGTGAATGATTTGTGGAACAGTATTGAAAATCTTGCTTATCTATCAATTCAAAGTCCTGCAACAACTTAACCTTAATTACATCTTTATTTTTATCAGCATTAGCTTCATTTAATTAAGGGGTCTATTTATATAAAGAGAGAAATGCCCTCAATGGGAGTTTTTAACATATTAGTGAGAATATTTACTAAATTGCAGGTTTGAAACAGTGGAGATGTTGCCTATAGCAACCAATCAGATTCTAGTGATCATTTATTTAGTACATTCTACAAAATGACAGCTAGAATCTGATTGATTGCTATAGGCAACATCTCTTCTTTTTCAAACCCGTAGTTAGTAAATATACCTCCTAAGAGTGCATACACACTGAAGAATTGGACTTACATTGTTCCATCATTGAACGAGATTTTCAATTCAGTTTGAAAATCTCGATCAACAATTTCATGGGCTTTTGAACAATAATCGTTCATTGTTCTAGGATAGACACTACTGTGATATCCGGCCAATCAGTCGTTTATCAATCGATTGGCCTGATAATCGGCTGAAGACACAATACTGTGTACTCAGCCTAAGACAGATCATTTAGTAAACAATATAATCTGATTATATTCATCCAAGTCCTCCCTGCTGACCTGTCAACTCGTGTCCCTGAGACAAGGATCTAACTCTGTCTCAGGAACAGGTTTGCTCCAAGTATAGTGCCAAAAGTAAAGAGTCAAAAAAGGGATGCTTTGATATTACTATTATTATTATTATTATTATTATTATTATTATTATTATTATGTGATATATTAGTGTAGTATTTAAACAAGATCAGATAAGCTTACCATTCATTCAGAACTCCTTAATTGCACTAAATACCTCCACAATATGCAACTTAAATATTCTTCGCTTACCCTGCACTAAGAAACCTACAATGAAACTCATCAAAGCGCTAGCATTGGGATGGAAGTAGATTTAGTAAACTCTATAAGTTAAGTGGGAAAAGCCTATAAAGTTAATACTGGAAAAATAATCAAACTACAAAAAGCATTTGTTTGTTTGCTTAAGACACGGTGCCCAGTCCCAACATGTACAGCGTGTTATGATGTCGTGCTCATCACTACGGCATCTACTATGTTTAAAGGATTAAGATTCCTTTCCATTACTGTACACACTGTACACAGTGATCACCTAAAAATAATTTGCTACAGCTGCCATAAGGAAAAGGTGCAATTAATCTGGGCACATGGACTCTGCTCCTACTGATGTGTGTAGGTCTTAGGATGTAACATCGCCCTATGATATGTGTTATAATAAATCATAGAATGAGAAATGAGAAGAACGGACAATGTGATCAGCAGGAAGGAACCAGGAAAAGATATGATGCTGTAGGTAAAAGTTAGGAATGATGACAATTTCACGCTATTGCTTCAACTCATTTTCTTATGTGATTTTCCGCTATGCGCGTATACTGAACTATGTTCCTTCTCTGCTTGACATTTTGCATATTTTTGGTGCTTAGCAGAAATGCACAAAACTTAAAATGTAATTTCAAAATCCAGCCTTGATAGTAAATGGACATCATTACTGTCTTTATTTCAAGGATTACAATTAGGAACGTTTAGTTTTTAATTCAATTGTCCTATGTGTATCAATGTTCTTGTTGTATAAACTGTGCATAGGTGGAGTAAAAGTCATTTCATTGGAAGTAATGGCCAAGGTCCGATTACTGCCATCTCTCAGGTAGTGTCAACATTTGCCCGTATTGAGTAGCTAGAAAGGTTATGTAAACTCCCAGGTTTGAAACACTTCCAAATAGAGGTACTCCCCCCCCCCCCCCACCCCGTTGAAGTTCATAGGAATATTTAAACTAGCAAACCAAAGTCTCAATTTTATATTTGTGCACAGAATGGAAAACTCTGTTCCGCCTACGTCCAGACAGCGCCACCCATCATAAAGGAGCACATTTGCTCCTCGGGCAATCATCAACATATTGCTGTGTTAACCCATGCACACTGGTACAGCTGCATAAAATTAGGAACAACGCAAAAATAAGTGCACTGCCCCTCTAAATTATTAAGGTCAAATGACTTCCGAATATATGTGTTACAAACAATCACATTTAAATCATCAGTATGATTTTCCTCTTAAGCACAAGGCTCTGTAAGACTAGAATATTTAATGGAGATAATAGGTAATGAAGTCTAAGTACTTGCATTGTCTATGGGTTGGCAGGTGGAGCCTTCTTCAGTAAGTGGGACAGTTAGAAATATGTGTTTAATATCTCAATGTGGAACATAATAACACATTTACATTATTAACTATTATTTACCCATCAACTGTATTTGTAACACATACTTGCCGACTCTTAAAACTTCCCATGCGGGGGCGGTCAGATGACAAGTGTGTCACCATGGCCCCGCCCCCTGCTATGAAATACTGAAAGTCACGACATTGCATACCTGGGGCGGGACTTGATGACCCAAAATGCATCACTATGCCCTGCCTCCACCAAGACCTGGGAGGGTGCCTACACTTCCGGGAGTCTGGGAGGACTCCCTGAAATTCTGGAACCCCTGCAAACTCTGGGAGTGTAAGCAAGTGTTTACCATTAACCATTTTATAAGTAGGAATAAATTGTGCATTGAGATGGAAAAAGCTTGCATAACACAGGGACCAGTGACCCCAAAACCACCTGTATTATCAGGGTGCCTCATTCATTTCACTATTTTTTATTGAGTCGATAGGCTGAATATTGACTCACACAAAATGGCTGCCTCCATTATGTGTAGCTGACGAGTCCCCTTTAAATGATGAACACATTCATAAAAATGACTTGCGACTAATGAGTAACGTCAGAGACGCAGATGGGTGTGAGAGACAGTGGAGGTGGACAAGGGAGATTAAAACAAAGAAAGAACCATTTAGGTTGATGTGACTTCACCCAGGGTTTTGTGACAGCTTGTCAATAACAATATATATAGCACGGTTCATGCTTTCTTGTCTTAACTGATCATTTTCTACAAGACCAGGCAGGAATGGGAAACTAGTTAGTTCTCTCACACACAGCACATGATGTGGCATAGCACCAAGGGTAACAGCGAGAGCTGCTACTATCAGTCCCAAGGCCTTGGGGGGTCCGCCTTGACTCACACATTGCCTCAGGGCTGTTGTTCCCTTCTCTCTCCTTGTGACCGCAGAAGTACCACAGTAATATATTTAGCAATCGTAGGAGCATTTCTCATGTGGGAGCCCCCAGAAAAGAAATCAGCTTTGGTAAAAGGTTGATATTTGGGAGTTGCAATTATGGGTTCAGCTGTGAAGGAGCTTCAGTTCAAATTTGCACCAGGGTCCTGGAGCCTTTAGTTCAGACCTGGCCAATCTGCGGCTCTCCAGGTGTTGTGAAACTACAAGTCCCAGCATGCCCTGTCAGGTACTGGCTGGATATCTACTGGCAAAGCACTCTGGGGCTTGTAGTTTCACAACAAGAGCCACAGGTTGGCCGGGCCTGCTGTAGTTATACCACATAGCACAGGGACACACAGATAAAATACACAAATTATCTTTCATCTCTTTAGAGCTATGGAGCTTCTGATACGATCTCTTGGATAATGTGTTTCACAGCCAGATACCACTCTGTATATTGAAGGAAAATATGACATTGTAAAAACAGAGGTGCAGATGAATACATTACAGCTTACTCTATAGATTACACTGTAGATTACAAGACTAGAGATATGAAGGAGAAAAACAATGACAAGCATGAAACATAATAGAAAAAACAGAATATGTACAGGTAAATATTTAGCAAACACAAGAAATTAGATGTTTTAGGCAAAACACGTAGGAACCACAGAACCCCATAAAATGAAGGATGTTCAGATGTCTCCATGTCCAACCAGAGGCTGCAAATTGATTAAACTTTTCTCCTACCTTAAAATCCTGCGTGCCAGATGTGTATGAAATCACGTTATGTGGGGAGGGTCCGTCCAGGTGAGGCAGAAAGTTCTAGGAATACAGGAAACTCAAATTAAAGGTTCACACGGAGCACATGCACACCACATTATTTCCAAAGCATAATATTATATTTCTTTTATTCACTTAACTTTTACTCCCCATATATCCCTCTTTTGCGTCCTCACTCACTCAATGATAGATCATCCTATTCACTCCCACTTCTTTCTCACTAAAAGCAAGAGAAAGAAAAATCCATACAATAAGAGCACTATGATAAGACCTGTTCCCTCAGGGCTGCTTTAATACACCGACTTTCTCAAAAGACCACAGCTACAACAGGAAAGAGACAGTGTGTACTGTGCCGTAGGGTGGCACTGTGTACATGCTGTGTGTATACAAGCTTAAAGCTTTTGCCCATGACTATGGACTTCTGCTGTTTTTGCCAACTTACTATTATTCTTTTTATTATTATTGTAGATTTGTAAGACACCACAGTGCTCTGCAGATCCGTACAGTAGGGAAAACAGTATGTACATAAGACAGGACATACAAGGTAGACAAAATATACGCAGGAATGAAAACAAAGAGTATGGAGGACCCAGCTCATTAGAGAGCTTACATTCTAAGTGGAAGAGGGCACAGCTGAAACAAGAGGAGTACATGAGTGGTACAAAGTTGAGATTGGGACAGTTGTGAGGGTGCATTAGTGTTTTTGGGGATAGAGTAAGTTCTCAAAAACATCTAAAGATTTGAAGGCCTTTTGGCAAAGATCAGGTGTAGGGACCTGATTTATTAAGGATCTTAACTTGAGGAACTTCTTATTTCAGTTTCCTGGACAAAACCATGTTACAATGCAAGGGATGCAAATTAGTATTTTGTTTTGCACATAAGTTAAATACTGACTGTTTTTTTCATGTAGTAGGCAAATACTTGATAGCTTATTTGTACACTGAAGTTTAAAGTTGATATTTGTGTGCTACATTCAAAAACAGTCAGTATTTAACTTATGTGTAAAACAGAATACTAATTTGCACCCCTTGCATTGTAACATGGTTTTGTCCAGGAGACTGAAATAAGAAGTTTCTCAAGTTAAGATCCTTAATGAATCAGGCCCTAAATACCCATGTATGCAGTAGGGACTTAAAGGCATCTTCTGTAGGCGATGGGCCATCACCTGGTCCTTTGGTCAAGAGGCCCTTGGTGTCTGAAGTCCGAGGTGCCGACGTGCCCACGTAGGGACTTTATAGAATGTGTTCATGGATGGAATCTTCGCTAATATTCCCTTGCATTCCATAGAGGTTTACAGAATAATGAGCAGGGATTCCTAACCGTAACGGGCGGAAACATGCGCTTTGTGCTACATACATTAGGAGCAATGACCAACTTACCATAATTACACTGTAACAAACACTTATATATGGTACTAATGTGCTTCACACCAGGCAACCAGATCTCCATTTCTAGTATTTTCAACAGTATTATCATTTCTAACTTAGTACTTAGTTGCTTTCTGATTTTTACACCCATATCCTTTACATTTGCTGTGTACGTGCTCTGTTCTAGAATGCAGGGATGTGCAGATATTAGTACATAACACAGTACAGGAAAATCTAGCTTTGCACACACAATACGTTGCAGCTTATTATAGTTCACGTAGTCAGCAGTCATTAGTCTTTACAAGCTGCACATTAAACCATATATGGGTCATATGTTTAGGGAGGTAATCTGGAGTTAACGATGAGAATGGGAGGGAAGGAATTTGGAAGCAAGAGAAACTGGAATTGTAACTGTGTAAAAGAAAAGATGATCAGCAGTAAAACATTTTACAGACCATTAACACGTGTCATAAAGTCCTGGTGCCCCGTCACTCTCATAATGAATATATGACATAAGTGAGGCCAAAGCAAGCTGTATTTTAGCAGAAAAATGTATTTTAATGAAAGGTGTAGAACTAAAGTGGTAGTAGGTCTCCATAGACTGTGGAGACAACGCCTAAGAGTGTGGGGCAGTTGTGCATCGCTGAAGTTCGCTGGGCAGACTATACAGGTGTGCAAGTGTAAAGCCAAGGCGTCTGCACCCTGGCTGCACTTCATCAATGACCTCCTTTGTGTGTGAAGCAAGTCACACTGGAAATATATACAGATCAACACTGTATTTCTTCTGTGACTGCTCGGTGTGGGCCTTTCAGTTCAAAGACAGCTGCAGGACTTGCTATAGTCCTTCATTGCCTCAGGAGCAGTCTGACGCTTTTGATTCATTCTTATACCACCCTCACACAACTTTCACATACATATCTAATCTATTAACAGTTTATCACACCTCTTTAGTTGTTGTCTGCCAATCAATTTCACCCATTGTTCAAAATTATTATAAGCCCCCATGTATCCTCTTGTGATCCCAATATCACGCCCCCCCCTCCCTCGCCTTTGACTTTGAGTTGCCTCCTCCAACCATTTATGCCTTGATACCCTGTTTCTACCTAATGTGACTCCAGCCGGTCTCATCAGCTGAACCACCTTTACTGAGGAAATGTAGGGATATTACTGCTGGCTAGGTGGCAGCTTTGTTTACTTGCATAAGAGTTAAAATTACTATTGTAAGAGTGCCACGGACATGGAGCAGAAATGTGTAAGCTATGCATCAAATGACCACTAGGTGGCAGACTTCAAGCAAATTATACATTCTGCAGTGCTTCACATCAGGCTAACATTTCAGATCAATTAATCCATTTTCCCATGTTGTGTAATTAAATTATAAAGTGTTAAAGATGCAAAAGCTAAAGGTCACGTAATATGTAGCTATTGCATTTTCAAGCACAAAAGAACTAATATAATAATAATAATAATAATAATAATAATAATAATAATATAATAATAATAATAATAATAATAATAATAATTGGTAAAATGCAGTCAATGTTATGTGTCCATTGTGCTATGTGTATTTTTTAATTCGAATCACTTGCAATCGCAGCACTGTAAGCTTATAGTAGCCATAATGCGTCTTTAAAATAATTTATTACAAGAGATCAAAACAAAGTTTAACAAATTCAATAAATACACTTGTGCAATGACAATTCAAATACATTCAATCATATGCTTAATAATAGCAAATATTGACTAAAATGTTTCTTAAAAAAATATGTTGTTTTTTTTTTACAATAACACTATCGAAATCCTTCAGGCTTGTAGAGCCAGGTATTTTTAATTTTGTGATGCCATGTTTCAATGGCCTGGGAAACAAAAAAATTAATGTTCTGTAAGTCAAGTGAGCGGTTTCTGATGCTAAGCAATAAAAAAAAGAATAAATAAAAAAAAATGTATTTCTGCATAATAGGTAGATTTACTAAAACGTCTAGAAAAGAAAAGTGGAGGTATTGCCCGTAGCAACCAGATTCTAGCTATCATTTTCTATAATGCACTAGATAGATGATAGCTAGTCTCTGATTGGTTGCTATGGGCGACATCTCCATTTTTTCTTTTAGATGGTTTTAGTAATTTTACCTCAATAACAGGAACTCATTTTCTGCATTAGCACCCATTGCTTTATCGACCTGTCTTTCAGCCATATTTTTACATCATCAGACACAGTTGTTAATCTTCCGTGCCTAGGATATGACATAAGCCATGTGTCATAACTCATGACACCAAATTTAAACGACTCTGCTTGCTAACATACACTGCTGAAAAGCACAGAAGATAACTAGTTAGAAAAATGACTGTATTTAGCAAAAGTTGTGCCAGAGCATGTACAAACCAAAACATTAAAGTAATCAGTCAGTAGAAACCCCTTATAACAAAGTGCAAACATAAATATTGCTGCTTGTAGTTTAATTTCCCACGAAGTGCACAGAATATTAGGGGGTAAATTTATCAAGCTGCGGGTTTGAAAGAGTTTGAGATGTTGCCTATAGAAACCAATCAGATTCTTGTTATCATTTATTTAGTACATTCTACAAAATGCCAGCTAGATTCTGATACAGGCAACGTCTTTTTTTCAAACACACAGATTGATAAATTTACCCCCTGATGTTAAATTTACACCAAAGTCTTGGGATGGCATTTGAAGATGTAAACTACAAGTTGCAGCATAACTTATCTTCATAGATTTTAGGCATATAAATGTATAATTTATCACATAGTTACAACACAGGTAATCGCCCAGGTATAATTGCCATTCACTGGGCTACATATGTTCAGGAATGTGAAACTGTTAATAAAACAACTTTGCTATTCAGGCTAATTGGACAAGCAGACACACATACCAAGGAAGGTCAGGAGGAAGATGCATCAGCGTTTTTCACATATAGATGTCTGAAGATTTGCATAGTGAGCAAAGTATATGTCTTGTTCACAGGTAATGAAAACATACCTGGCACCATTCCCAAAACACGTAATCAGTGAGCAGTTTTTAGCAGCCCTGTAATACTGAATGATAGATAATTGTATGCTACACTTGGCAGCTAACCCTTTCTACTAAGCAAATGCAGAATATTCTTTTGCTTACCCCTGGAACATCTCACGGAAGATCCTAAATGCCTCTGTGGGTGTACATATTTATACTGACTTGCTTTAGAGAATTGCAATAAATAAACAGCCCCATAAAAATGTTTTTATCAAAAGTAAGTGTCGCAGAATACTTAGGAAACATGCTAGACACTTGCTAAAATCATGGCTAATCTTACAGTTATATTACCAAACTGTGTCCGAACCTGATTTCACCTGGAGTATAAAGATGACAACACAGCTTGCTATTAAGAGTGATAAATGATTACACACTGTCTTTCATATGATCAATGATGCTTGGGATTTTTTTTGCTATTTGCGATGACTTAAGAACATATCATTTTTGACCCAGTGGTGGAAGTGGGGGTGTATATAGTGTATGTCATACCACCACTTCTCCTGCTACATTCATTGTACTACTATCAAACTCCATTCACTTACATTATCGTTACATTTTTCACACCTTCACTTCTAAATTTCCACTTCGACCACTGACCTGACCGTTAGGATTCCTGCTCTTACAATCTGTAAAAGTGCCTTGAATTTTTAAGTTAGTTTAAATATTTAATAAAAAAAACTATTAGCTATTAGTTTTAACATGTTCATAAAATGCTTCTTTGATGTCCAAATTGGAAGCAAAAGAGCATTGTCTCACCATGGTCCCATTGTTAGTGTGGCATTTAATGCTTAGTCAATGTTACTGGTTCAAACTTGTCCAATCCCTCTTGGATTTACACTGTTTAATTTCTTCTTGATGTCCAATAAGATGCAGTCATTTTGTCACGTGGTTTAGATGGATGAGGTCAGATGTACTGGCTCTTGCAATACTGAGTTTGGCTAAAGGTCTTCTCTTGCGTTTGGCACGGTTTGTACACTGGTCTTGGCAGAGATGCTTCCGAAGAATACACAATAGTTCTGAATCTGTCATCGTCATCCTCCTCCTCCTCGCAAGGGTGGTAACAGCAGAATATGGCTCCTGCAATCAGGAGGAAGAACATTGTAGGCCACCCTAAGAAAATTGCCTCCCCAATTTCAAGCCGCTGCATTGTTTTGCACATTGGGTTGTTAATTTCTCGGACGATGTTGCTGGTGGTCCAGGCAATTGGAATTAACACGAGGATGGCAGCTAGGATGAAACCAATGCCAGCCGTTAAGAGGAGACAGCACCTGCCTCCCTGCGCCCATTTACAGCATCGGACGCACAACAAGGAGACAATGGCTATGATCAAGGCAATGATCGCTAGTACGACAGCGAAGGACATCATGACTCTGCCGGCTTTTAGGTCAGTCGTAATAGACACCAAAGAGTCGTAACTGTTGCACTGCATGGTGTTTTGGCTTTTGGTCACACAGGTTAGCCATAGGCCATCCCATCGGCTCAACCATTGTCCATCGATTCGCTTATCACAGTTGGCCGCATTTCCTTCGACCATGTAGGAAATCCTCCACTGGCTCATTGATGTGACGACAATGGTCAGTATGGTGCCGATAGCTCCCAGAATGATTGCAATCAGCTGAACAATGAAGTATGCCATGGCTCTTCAGATCCTTGTGAAGCTTCTCCCAGCTCGTGGAGAATGGACTCTTTAATTCTTCTAACCTTACAAGCTGCTAATACTCTGCAACTCTCCACTGCAGCTGATGTTCTCCTCTAGTCAACTGTGAAGGTATAAATGGTACAAGTCTTGCTCTGCAGGTTGGTTTTATTAATGAGGTCACGTGTAATAGCAACTCTGCGTCATAACATGCTAACCACGGGCGTGTCCAGGCAAGGAAATCCTATTTATAATAGTTGCAAGTAAGAGTCAGATATTCTATGTTATTTTAATGCTATTTCGAAACTTCAAGAGTGCACGTTTTCATGTGTTATGTGAACCATTTGGAAACGTCCCAAGTCATATGTGACGAGAGTGTTCTTTTCTAAACTTCAAATAACACAGCTACAGTGCAGAAAGAGTATTTATAAGACTGTATCTCCCATTTGCATAAAAGCTTTCACAAAGATCTGTGGCCAAAAGAGAAAAGAGGCTTTAGTCGTCGTAGTAGGTTTTACATATTCTTTATTATGAGTGGATTTAAGATGACAGTTACAACTGCACCAATTTTGTGGTGTGTTTGATGTGACAAACGCTGGAGTCCCAGAGCTGCTTCCCAACTAATAATACTTGTTCAAGTATCACAAATTATTCAGCAACGATAACAAGATGTTCTCAACCTGGAAATTTATATTTTCATATTACAGTAATTTATTTTACACCATTTAAATCATACGTGTTGTTTATTTTATTTGCAAATTTTATTTAGCACGTAAGTGAGTATAGCTGTGAGTAATCCCAATTACGAATGGTTTGATTTTATAACATTGTCTATTGTCCTACAAGATCCCAAATCTGGGAAGAGGGTACAAAACTAGAGATAGAAGTGGAGTAGATAAAACAAATACAATAAAAAAATTGATTGTTTTTATAATTTATTTAAAAAAAAATTAAAAAATAAAAATTAAAAATTAAATCAGCCACATAATAAAATACTAATAAAAGACCATTGACTAGAGATAAGAATTAAGTTTCACCAGGAAACAAGGCATATCAAGGTGCAATACAAGTCCCACTTTTGGTTTACCCTATATTAATATATTAGCATTTTGTGGAATTTATAGTTTATGGATAGTGCTGGGGCAACAATGGTGGAATCATTCTGCTGTGTGATGTGGTTGAGGCAGGGCTGGGAAAACTTAACGGCAAATTCCGTTGGCGAAATGCGCAACACTTTTCAGCGAAATGCGTAATGAGTTGAATAGTTTGCAGGATAGTTTTGGAACTTTCACTCATCTCTGTCACTAATTCTTTGCTAACTGCAGATTAACAGACAGACAATTGTTAGGACTGTGTCAGTGCAGGGATGATTTAGAGCAGGGGTGTCCAACCTGTTAGCTTCCCTGGGCCACATTGGAAGACGACGACGAGTTGGTTTGGGCCGCACATAAGATACACTAACAATAACGATAGCTGATCATCCAAAAAACCATAGAAAACATAGTTAACATATATATATGAGAAAAAAACTGAGATATATATATATATATATATATATATCACTTTTTTTTTCAAATCCCCCTATACTTACCTTTCAATCGCCCTGTTCAAAAAATCCTCTCTAGTTATACTATAATCACTTTTTGTATTGTTTCGATGCAATATCAATAAAGTGCATTTAAGCCAGGCACTGTATATCAGGGTGCCCTGACCAGGCCTGTGGTACCTGACATATACATCACTGTGACCCCAAATTGTGACCTGTTTTGCTAATTACACCACTATGTTAGTTAAGGGATAAAAACTTATAATGGGCCAAAGAGAATAATATATAATGCCCCACTAGTATTACAAGTAGAAGTATGTAGCAGGGAGATAAGGTCCATGATGCTCCAGGACCAGGTGACTTTTATTCACTGGTCAGCGTCCCTTGAAATAATAAAAAAAATCCCCATTAACTTACCTTTTAATCGGCTTGTTCTCCTGTCCTCTTCTCTTCCTTTCTCCAATTCTGTGCTGCTGATCGTTCTTCTCGCGCGGGTGACTCCTCTGTGCTGCGCTCCGCAATGGATGTTGGGCGTGATGACATCACGCCCGACATTCACTGCGAGCACCGCACGGAGGGGGAGACAAGAGAGGGACCCAGAGTACCAGCTGACGTGACCGCGTGACCGCAAGGTAAGTATTTTCTTTTCTTTTTTTTGCAGGATTTTTTTTTCCATTAACAGTGCTGCCCCTTTGCCACAACCAAAACTCCTTCTGGGCCACATTTACAGGCGTGCTGGGCCGCAGGTTGGACAACCATGATTTAGAGATACAAAGGATCAGCATAGCATTATAGCGGGCATATAACAAGGTCTGTGGGTGCCCTTTATGGTATTTCATATATATATATATATATATACAAGTTAACCCGTGCATGATACTCATGCATTCTAGTCAAATCAAGCTACTTTAGGTGTTAAAAAGGTTCTTGTCATGCATTTGGGCCTAGCCCAGGCCTCAACCACCAACCACTCCCCACTGTCACCCCCGGCAACCACCAACCACTCCCCACTGTCACCCCCGGCAACCACCAACCACTCCCAACTGTCACTTCTTCAAGAAATATATATATATTTTTTTAAATCTTTATAAACACTTTAACAATTAACAAATTAAATTAACAAATTAAAAACATCTTAGTATACCAAATTTCAGCCCTTTCTGAATTTTTTTTCCCACTCACACTAAGAATTTAGTAGGTCAGTGTATAACTCCGCCCAGCAGGTGGCGCTGCAGCTTGGTTTTATTTTTTCCACACACACACAGACAGACTAACACACGCCACTAGACATTTATATTATAGATATATACATATGCTTTTGTTTCATTTCTATTTAACTTTATACTCAATTTTGTTTCTGAGGGATCGCTATGAGTTTACATCTCACATTAATAACGCTCCACCCTAATATCCTTTGTGTGGAGATTTCAGATAAATGGTGAAGGACAGTCATGGTTGCCAGCACCTGACGTCTTGAAGTTTCTACAGTGATTGGTTCATCTTTCATGTCTCAGCCTTCTGCTGTTTCTCCTCTTTCCAACTGTACCGCACCACCGAAACCTGTATACAAATGCCACGAAACCTTTATACAAATTCCACGAAACCTGTATCAAATGCCACGAAACCTATATACAAATGACACAAAACCTATATACAAATGCCACGAAACCTGTATACAAATGCCACGAAACCTTATCAAATGCCACGAAACCTATATACAAATGCCACGAAACCTGTATACAAATGCCACGAAACCTGTATACAAATGCCATTTGCCAATGACAGCAATAATATTGACGGCTGACAATGCTTCTGTCACACCCTTACCAGCAACAGCTACAATTGCTGTTTCACTACCTTATGTATAAATTGTTTTCAACACTTCTTAGATTGTAAGCTCATTTGGCGAGGGCCATTTGTATCACCTGTTTCATGCTATTACATGATATTTATTTGCATTGTGATCCCCTTAATGTACAACACTACATAATATGTTGGTGCTTCATAAATAAAGGATGGGGTGTCATTAACCATCCTCCAGAGCCCTTGTGTGATAGAAAAGTATTAGAATAGAAAGAGTTAAGTTGTTAATAAAGTTTATTTTTAAAGTCATACAAGAACGGAAACCAGAAACTGATAGTTGACTGAGATGTGTGTTCCTGCAGTGTAAGTAGCGGCTTGTAAGGTTTGTTGTATAATAAAAACCTCTTCTTTAATTTAAACATGATCGGACAATGTCTTTAATTATGTGCTATTAGCAAAACTGTAGCTGCATTGGTGGGCGGTGTAGATGCAGTTCTTCCCAGCACCTGCTTCTGTGCTACACTCACCAGCAGACCACACATAGGATTTTAGCAAGTGCAGTTTTGAACCTTTACTCTGAGCATGCATAGAGTCGCAGCATGAGCAATGGGGTCTGCTTGGGGTTTTCAATTCACTATGAAAAGATTCTGAAAAAGTCTATGACATACATGCCAACTCTCCCGGAATGTCCGGGAGACTCCTGAATTTTGTGTAGGTCTCCCAGAATCCCGGCGATTCTCCCGCATCTGCCCATTCCACTAAATTAAAGCCGGCATGTACGTGTGGAGGGGGCGTGACTTAGCGATTCTCATCATTTTGGCCCCAACCCCAGTGATGTAATGTTTGCTTGGGGTCTTTTTACAACTTTAAAAAGACCCAAAACAGACATTACGTCGCTGGGGGCAGGGCCAAAATGATGCAATTTGTGAAGCCACGCCCCCTCAGCCCATACATCCCTCGTCCCTTCCAGGATCTCCCAGACCCAGCCAACATAAGGTTGGAAAGTATGGTCTATGAGCAGCCTCGGACTGGCCCGCCGGACAGCCGGTCAATCCACCGGTAGGCCCAGCGGGGTTGAAGCTCCGCCCCCTCCGTTGTTAGGGCGGAGCTTGATGTTGAACTTTGTTTAGATGGCGGCGGCGGTCACATCTCCTGTAACCACACTACCGCGCAGATGCAGAGAGCCCAGGCGCGGTAGTGTGTTTTTCAGCAGTTTGAGCAGGGGAGGAGGACGTCCTGATATCAACATACTGATCCAAGGTCAGTTTGGTCATCATAGGTTCATGCAACACTGGACGCAATAGACCACGCCCCCTCTGACGCTGCAGAGTTTCCCCGGGTTATCTGAAGCCCAGCCAGTTTGATCGTGGCTGGGATACAGAAGCTGGATACTGCCGTTTGATCGAGGAAACATATGGACTGAAAGATACCTTTTTAACATACAAAATGTGAGTGTTTTTAACCCCATGTTTTAACTTAATAAATAGAGAACGTAAAACACCATGAGATCTTTCTCTGTTCTCTCCCTGGTCTCCCATATGTGCACTCTGGTGAGGAGAAGAAACAGGTTTAGAGGGGAGTAAAAGTACATCGTGGTGGTGCTTTTTGAAGCAAGAGGACACATTATTCAAATACTGTATGGAATAGAAAAGGTCACATTGATGTAAGTTTACCATCTGGGACATCGGTATAGGTGGAACTAGAAGACCAACATCCTTTAATGACTTTGGGACCGTTTTCCCCTTGACTTATTCATTGACCCAATCCTTGTGTTTCTTTACCCTTCCCCCATTTGCGCCCGTCCTTTGATATTTATATTCTCTTTCATACAACACTGGCAGCATACCAGCATATATGGAATAAATGTGACAGGCTTTGGATGGGCTGTATTCTGTTCATTTTTTTGTTTTTTAAAATTTCCCTTCTCAACAAGCATTCATTGGTGAAGTACGCAACCGTAGTAGCACTGATGCTGTGTGTATGGTCTTTGACGAGTGGCATATTCTGTAAGAGTCCTTAAAAAATAATTATAACAAAGAGTCATTTTAATAATCAGACTGTGTATACAAGATCTGGCAAATGAAGGGTGCTTTTCATGTAGTCTAGTATTCCAATTGCATCCAGTTGAAAATATAATCATTCAGGGTTGTATAATATGTTGGTCTATATTGTATGTTAGTGTAGAAAGGCACATGCATAGGAGAACATAATTATATTTATATATTTTTCCTTTTGCCTATTGTGCATTCTTTTTGATGGTTGTCCTGTTTAGAATTTAGGGGTGATATAGTGAAAGTATTATAGGCATATATCAACCGTATTTAAAATGAAATTAGATGGATTTCACTGAGATTAGTTGAGAATTACAATCACTTGTTTTTTTATGAATTGACTTTTATTCCAGGACATGTCACAGCAACAACAGGTTGGTAACCATTGTACTAAAAAATTAATTGTGCAGTTTATGTCTTCTAATTGATGATGTTATTATTTGGTTTGTGTAGCCCTTGTAATGGCTTTTAATAAGCTCAATACATGATGGGCAATAACAACATATGAGGCGAGGGTTGGAGGTAACCAAATGATGCACTTATCATAAGTAACTGTCTTGGTGCATTAGGAGACGACAGGAGCTGGTACTGGAGTTTCTTCCAAACCACAAGTGTTTTATTAATGGGTCCCATGTAGTTCCCTACCAGTAGAATGGGCAGGGTCTAATGCAAAAGGTGCACATTTAAAATAGTGCTATAAGTTGTCCTCCATAGCCTGACCACACCCCCTTTACTGGCCACACCCACTCCTAAAGTTGGCCACACCCCAATATAGTGGGCCCCTATCACTGAATTCCCCCGGTGGGCCCTTCATGCCCCAGTCCGACACTGTCTATGAGCAGGATTTATAAATCACCATCAGTGCTGTACACTGCATTATTCTGTCCACCAGTATATTTCCTCTTTCTGTTTAATATATTTAGACTGTTTACTTGAAACTATCTGAACCTTAGTCAAACAATATTTCCAATTTAAATTAATTATTTTTAGCCTAAACAAGTTTTCTAATCTAATTCAACAAACTCCAAATTCAAACACATGAATTCTAGTCCGTATTCTAGTCTCTTACTGCTGATTTCCTCTTTAAATCCTTTCTGCAAGAATCTGTGAGTCTCTTGTGGGTATAACACTGAGATGCAATGTGAGTCTATCCCAGTACTAGTTTAAAAAATACTGACAATTGTCACCAGGAGCGAAACCAAAGCACCTCCTTGGTCTTGTTCCTGAGGCCAGAGCATGCCCATCAGACACACCATGATAATTAGAGATGCTCACTGACCCCCCTGAACTGGTTTTGGTTTTGGTTTTGGATCTGGATTAACTTCGTGTTTTGGTTTTGGTTTTGGCAAAACCGCCCTCGTGTGTTTTTGTTTTTGTTTTGGATTTTTTAGAAAAAAATCCTAAAATATGCTAAAATCACATAATTTTGCTGTTTTTTTTTGTTCCTACATTATTATTAACCTCAATAACATTAATTTCAAGTCATTTGCAGTCAATTTTGACCTCCTCACAGGTCACAATATTATTTTCATACACTTTCGGACAAATACTGCAGCGACCTGGCTGGATGGTAAGCGACAGAGCAATGACTCAAACACACGGCAGTTCCTAGCACATCTAGGACACATTGGCACACAGCAGTGGCAGAAAAGAAAAATGGTGCAAGATGGAATTGAATTAAATTAAAAAGGAATCCGACGACGTCACGATTATATTTTGCCTCGTTTTCAAATCCAAAAAAGCGCAAAAGTACCGATCCGACTCGGTACTCGGATCTGATAAGGTCGGGTATGTTCAGTTCTCTGGGAACCGATCCTGAGCATCTCTAATGATAATGCTTATATTTATTAATTTTCCTGTGTGTTCTATAGGGGTTTTCTCCACTTACACAGATGAAGCATCAGGTTCTCTGTAATGAGTTATTTTGTCCTTTATCTGTCCTCCAAATTATTCATAACAATAGGGATGCCGTGACTAAACAGGAAGGAAAACTCTGCTTAGTAACTGGCAACAATGAAAAGTGATATATAAAAAGTAGGACTGGAAAAGATGAAACTGTTTTATATATTTAAAATGCTAAATATAGTTAGTCGCCAAGAGTATCTGAGGGATCCCAGAGTTTAATGTCATTAGTGTGCTGTGCCCTTAACTTTTTCTTTGTATCTTAATGCAACGGACCTTGTCAGCTGCGGGGCAGCCTTGCAGAACAGGGATTGGATCTTAAAGTCACATGATCAGCTCACGGCCAATCATTGGACACCTTTTTTGGCCAGGAACGCCTCGCTGCTGTTAACCCTTCTCCACCAGGCACAGTAACCATTCAGCTGGAGGTATCTATCTCCTTTAAACTTCAGAGAACACCTTGCCCCCAAAAAATGCATTAAAAGTTCTTTAATTGGGCTCATAGGGATGTCAAATGTGGCCTTCACTGCATACTCGCCCACTCTATTAGAATGTCCGGGAGACTTCCGAATTCTCGGTCTCCAGGACTCCCGCGACAGCAGGACTTTTGCCCTCATCCTATCCACTTCCTAGTGAAGTGGACAAGGCGGAGTCTCCATGATATGTGGTGAATCACGTGATTTTGGCCCCGCTCCTCCGGCAAAATTACGCTCCCCCTCCCCCCCTCTGTCCTCACACTTCCCCTCCCCTGGTTCCCCAGAGGGTAGGAATAAAAAGTTAGCAGATATGTTTTACTTGTGTATTACAAAATCCTGTTGACAATAACATTGTAGTACTGGACAGTGTAAACTACAATCTTACTGAAGACAGCACATTCTGTTTAATGATATGATCCTAATTAGAGTAAAATCCTGGGTTTGATAAATCACGGCCGGTGCATATTTTCATGACTGAAACACATGGAGTATAAATAGTCATTAGCAGATGACTTCTATCCTCGCTAGGTGTGGTGCCTTTATGGATTGTTGTCATACCTGGAATGTTTGAATGAATCAATCAAATTTATACATAGTATTTATTTTCTCAGCCCAGAGATTACTGGCTGCTTATTTATAGCTTGTATAATATACAAACAAATGTAAAGGAGAACTAAAAATATGATATTGGGTATTTGTCTTACTCCTAAATGGTAAACAGTGGTTATTGATCCAGAGTAGGCTACTAGCATGCTAAGTGGATTCCCCCAGGATTGCCAAAATAGCAGTACCATGTCTAACCTCCGTGGAATGTGCACAGGGGGTAATTAATTCCATCTCTCTTCTGTTCCAGTTTTCACAGGTGATTAGCGGAAAAATACAAACTAACATAGATGACATTGACCTCTACGGAGAGATACCAGTGTAGTGCACACAACCGTCTTTCCAAGGCAGAGGACAAATTTATGCTGCACGTTTGTGGCACTACAAGTCCCATCATGTACATGGGAAAACATGCGCAAGTGCCAGCATGCACTTGCACCCATGGTACCAGTGGGAGCGCAGCTAGCGCAGCAGTATGTATTTATCTTTTGGTATTGGCTGTACTGTATTATAATTATGTATTGAACTGCTAAATTTTACATCTGCTAAAATAAATTACTTTGTGCTTTGGAAACACAATACAATCGCTTGGGAAATCCTTATTTGAAAACGATAGAATTACTTTAATAGGTCGAATATATACTCCCTTATAGTAGAGCTGCTTTGGTCATTTTTATTAATCTACAAGTCTTTTCAGGCTTTTTCTCTGAATTTGCACTAATAAGTATAGGGTCTAATATACACCCAAAGATGAGTAGCTCCATTGCTAAGAATCAATGATGAAGAGGAAGCCAAGCAGGCTTGTCTGTAGAATTTGCAGGCAAATTCAACAGTGTTACATAGAATAAATAGACACATAGGGGGAGAAGGAGAAGAGGGAGACTGAAAATTAATCATCTTCCTCTTCCTCGGGACTATCAATGGTGTTACAGTCTCTTAGTAGGCTGTGGATCAGCCAGAGACAGTCCTGGATGGTCATCTTCTCCCTTTTCAAGATGAGGCGATTCCTGACAAGCCAAATAGCGTCCTTAAGGCAGTTCATTAGGCTCCAGGCCTCCTGGATTGCCCCAATGATGTGGGTCCCAGGAAATAATCCATAAAATACCGAATGGTATGAAAGGCAATTTTTGGGCACACTGTCCTTATGTTCATGTTCCAAAACATTCAACAGTGCCTGTGCAGTGGGGCAGTCCCAAAAAATATGCTGTGCTGTTTCCCTTCTGGTGATGCAGAAGGGGCAGTGAACATATCGGCACAGGTTCCGGGAGTGCATGAATGTCCTGAGAGGCAGACATCCCTGGATAGCCATCCATGCAATGTCTTTGTGTCTATTAGCCAGCCTCTTAGAGGCCACATTCTCCCACACGTGTTTTGTTGTGTTTGTAATCAGCATTTTACATGAAAGGTACCTAAATAGATTATAATTTTGTGGGAATTGGGGCTGATTCGAAGCTCACTGATAAACTGACTTTTTGCTGTGAATTTCAATGGCTCTTTTTAGTGCATTGTCTGGCACCCTGGATTGATGTGTGTCTGATAAAAGCACACATCCCGGGGGGTCAGTGCTCGTTGCCATGTATTAGCTGTAGAATTACCTCACTTATCCACGAAACAGGTGGAGCGATCGTTGCCATGTATTAGCTGTAGAATTACCCAACTTATCCAAGAAACAGGTGGCGCGATCAAATGAACCATAACTGGTTTCATGATCCAAGGACAATTCCATCTTGCACCACTTTTCTTTTCTTCCACTGCTGTGTGCCAATGTGTCCTAGATGTGGTAGGAACTGCCGTGTGTTTGTGTCGTTGCTCTGTCGCTTACCATCCAGCCAGATTGCTGCAGTATTTGGCTGAAAGTGTATGAAAATAATATTGTGACCTGTGAGGGGGTCAAAACTGACTGCAAATGACTTGAAATTAATGTTATTGAGGTTAATAATAATGTAGGAACAAAAAAAACAGCAAAATTATGTGATTTTAGCATATTTTAGGATTTTTTTTTAAATCATATTGTGACCAGTGAGAAGGTAAAAATTTAATGGAAATCACTGGAATTTAGTGTTAGTGAGGTTAATAATAATGTAGGTACAAAATAATACCTAAATCATGTGATTTTAGCCCAAAAAATTAAATTTTTTTAAAAATGGCTAAACAAAGCCAAAACACGCAAGGGCGGTTTTGTCAAAACCAAAACCCGAAGGTAATCCAGATCCAAAACCAAAACCAAAACCAAAACACGGGGGTCATTGAGCATATCTATTTGAAACTGTCACACATTGCCGGAGGAATAACATTCAAGCCTCAAACCGCCCTATAGCAAAGGAGCACTCTACCGCCGGAAATCTGTGTATTAAACCCCCATCAAACACGATTATTAGTAAATCCACCCCTTAATCTCTGACTTTTTAAATCACCACACATCTCTGGCAGGTTGAGTTTTCACCCTCCAAACCCCAGGAGAGTAAAGACAAAAAAAATTCCTCCAGGAATGTACACGAGTTCCTGGCTGGAGACCAGGTAATAGAGATAATGTAAAAAATCCAAAAATAAATGCAAACCTAAAAATATTTTGTTTTTGATACTCAGGTAGAATATAAAAACCAGTAGCAGTTCCGTTTTATATTTAGTAATGTTACTCACCATACTTCATGCACATTTCACATTTGAATAATCCAATAAAATCAATATACTGTATGCGCACTTCTCTGAAGAGTCACACTGGCAAATTATAGTCTATTATCAGCACAACTTCATTCATATTATAAAAATGATTGCTATCACTCAATTTGCTGAAATGATGAAGTGTATATAGTACTGTAAAATATTTTATAGGTATCTGTCATCTAACCGAAACATTATTCATTTATGTCAAGAATAGAAATCACCAAGCCCAGGTCTTACTCTTTTATTAATCTGGTTTGTTTAGGCTTAGTTATTCTAAACATTACTGGTCTGATTCATTAAGGAAAGTAAGGCAAAAAAATGATTACGTTTTTTTCTGGACAAACCATGTTACAAAGCAAGGGGTCCATATTAGTTAATTATTTTTCATATAAGTTAAATACTGGGGCCTGATTCATTAAGAAAAGTAAAGCAAAACATTGAGTAAGTTTTCTTACTTAAGTGTTCTGAACAAAACCTTGTTGAAATGCAAGTGGTGCAAATGAGTTTATTATTTTGCACATATGTTAAATACTGGCTGTTTTTTCATGTAGCACACTAATACTTGATAGCTTATTTGTGCCCCCCCCCCCCTCATACACACCCGCAAATTCAAAAATGTATAGTATATTTTTGTTTCCTTCAAATTTCAAGTACAATAAATATAAAAATAGAACATACAAACTATGAACAACCTCCCTTCCCCATAACAAAACTTTCTTTAATTTCAATAAGATCTTGTGCCCCCTTCTGTATCACACTTTATCCCTGCCCCCCTTCTGTATCACACTGTGCCTCCCTTTGTATCACCCGGTGCCCTCTTCTCTATCACATTGTACCCATGACCCCTCCATGTCTCAAACTGTAGCCCGTTCTATGTATCTCACTGTGCTACCCTCATCATCATCACCATTTATTTATATAGCACCACTAATTTTGCAGCGCTGTACAGAGAACTCATTCACATCAGTCCCTGCCCCATTGGAGCTTACAGTCTAAATTCCCTAACACAAACACACACACACACACAGACAGAGAGAGAGAGGGAGAGAGAGACTACCCTAGTAATTTTGTTAGCAGCCAATTAACCTAGCAGTATGTTTTTGGAGTGTGAGAGGAAACTGGAGCACCCAGAGGAAACCCACGCAAACACAGGGAGAACATACAAGCTCCACACAGATAAGGCCATGGTGGGGAATTAAACTCATGACCCCAGTGCTGAGAGGCAGAAGTGCTAACCACTTAGCCACCATGCCACCCTCCATGTCTCTCTCCCAGTGCCCCCTCCATGCTCCATGTCTCTCTCCCAGAGCCCCCTCCATGCTCCATGTCTCTCCCAGTGACCCCTCCATGCTCCATGTCTCTCCCAGAACCCCTTTCCATGCTCCATGTCTCTCCCAGTGCCCCCTCCATGTCTCTCTCCCAGTCTCTCCTTGAGGGCCCCCCCTAGACATCTCATTGAGACTCCTCACTTACCTCGTGGTCGCCGGCGCTGTCCTGCAGCATCGCTCCTCACTGCTCAGAACAGACATAAAATGACAAGAAGTCTGCTGAGCGCACGGTATTGTGGGACCCATCTAGCAACAGGCAGCCTTGCGATTAGCTGCCTGTTGATTCCACTGACCACTAATGCATTCCTTTGCTACATCCAACATTAATAATATATATATATATATATATATTTTTTTTTTAAAGTGATGTGACCTGGTGGTGCAGCGGCAGCAGGCCCCATTATCTCCATTGGCCCCAGTTCCATGCACCTGCTGCACCGTTTTCACTCATGAAATTGTAGGCTGTCGTATGTGTCCTTTGCGCTCACAGATGAATAGCATACACTTGCATTATCTGGCATATAGTTCATTTCTGGGCATGCACAGAGCAACTTAATGCAAAATACGGCACATATCAGCCTTTACATTATTTAATGAATGAGGCCCAGAGTTCTAATTTACAGGCTGTGTTCCGTTTGCTGGATCAGTAAAATATGAGAATCCCCTGGGGGAGGATAAAAGACAATCTGCTTGGATTATTTCAAACAAGCTGAGCGGGAAGAGGGCTGTGGTTGACGATGGGGGACAATTACAGCCTTCAGAGACCACAGTGAATCCAACAGTCTAGCAGATAATAGACCTGTTTTAACTCTTTGTACTCCACACAAAACAAAATTTCAGTTTCCAATGGAGTTATGTTTAGATCAGCTCTTCTTATACAAATTTATTTTGGCTATGTTAAATTTCACAAATCGATTATGATCATAAATATTATTATCATTAATGCCATTATTTTTATTCGTAACCTTATTTATAGAAATTCAGCGAAATTCAAATGTCCAAAAGAGCATTCCACGGCATGGTGAAGGAAAAGTAACTTGAAGATTCTATGACTGCAACTTAACACCCCTGCGGATATTTCATTTAGAAAATCTACAAGGTAGCATGTACATAGGGATTTTTGCTCTTCATTTGTCAAGATGTTGTTAGGATTCCATTATAAACCTTCAATACAATATAAACTGCAGGGTACCAAATATATCAATCTTTTTTTCTTATGTATTTGTCCAATAAAAGTCAGGACTGAATGCACCAAAAAAATCTTTGCCCTGGCTCACAGTTTTATTGAGAACTAGGTTACAAGGGTAACCAGCCTGATGGCACAGAGTGCTCAGCGGTTCGGTGCCAAGAGTGAGGTCCATAATGTACAGTCCTGGCATTGTTTAAGTATCTCAGAAATATCTTCTATCAACAGAATCTCAATTTAATATACAACCCAACTCTAATAATGCTATATGTATTACATTTTTTTTTTATTATTTTTGCCTGGTGGAAAAAAAGGTTCCCTCTATGACCCTGTTGGCTTTATGACCTCTCCACGGCCAGCTGTCACCATACCTCCAAGCATTAGAGATGTGATTGTCAACGTCAAATAACTGGATGTAGTCGTTTCAAATTAATATCCATCAATCTGGTTGTCTTTGTCTGAAAATATGCGTATAGCAGCTACGGCGTGGAAGGGCGTATTTTAACCTCAATACATGCGAACACCTCAACACACATTTACACTTACACATTCACTTGTAAATAGTTCACCTTAAAATAGTTACAACACACAGTCGTTTAAAATCAAATTTAATAGAGTTAATAGTTAAATATAATAATGTCAAAAGCACTTTATTGAGATCTAAGCTTCAGGATACAGGAAACATATCATGTTTAGTATCATTCTAATCCCCTATTTATCCTCAGACATCTGTTCCTATCGGCAAAGAGATCGCACCTTGCGTATGTTAGTTATGGATGATAGGGAATTAATGATCAGAATGGTATTGTGTGTGTAATGTAAACAGACCAGTTTGAACCATTTTTTCGGCGGGAAGATTAGTATGCATCTGTTGGAGAGCTGACCAATGACCTGCATTATACCAGACTGTCCTGAAGCCTGAACCTATGGAAACATGCCAAATCATCTGTATTGTTTTCAATGTAACACCACCTGTATATAAACTGAGCTCTGGGACTATCATACAGATACGCCTGCGTAATCGGCTGTACTTATGTTATTAATTGTTACTCTTTTGCTTCTTGCTATTAAATCACTTTGTGATTTGGAACCACACAATTCGAAGTGGACAATTTTCATTGAATAGCGACTAGACGAACATAACACAATGTATATCAGAAGTCAACCCAAGTGAATATGGTACAGTCTGTATGTTCGATGGGTGGAGCTCTACCTTATGTACTCTCAACATGAACAGGCACAGAGGAAACCCAAGGCACAGTGTAATAAAGCAATAAACAGGGAATGGCGAATCTGCTGACAGGCTCTATTCATCATATAGACAACCATGGTGGCACAGTGGTTAGCACTTCTGCCTCACAGCACTGGGGTCATGAGTTCAACTCCTGACCATGGCACACTCATGTGTGGAGTTTGTATGTTCTCCCTGTGTTTCCATGGGTTTTCTCCAGACACTCTGATTTCCTTCCAGAAACATACTAGTAGGTTAATTGGCTGCTATCAAATTGACCCTAGTCTCTCTTGGGCGGCCCTATCTGTGTGGAGTTTGTGTGGGTTTCCTTCAGGTGCTCCAGTTTCCTCCCACACTGTAGGCTAATTGGCAGCAGACAAAATTAACGTGTGTGTTTTAAGGAATTTAGGTTGTAAGCTACACTAGGGCAGCAACTGATGTGAGTGACAAATATTCATTGTACAGCGCTGTGGAATTGGTGGTGCTATATAAATAAATGAGGATGCTTAGTGCAGCAGTTTAGATAGGCAGTATACCACTGGTAGTTAACTTTTCCAATTTTCTGTTATTGCCACTTGGTCTTTACCAACTAATAATGGAACCGTAGGTGTTAAATAGTGGGGCGTGAGCATGTGTACTGAGCTACATTTTTCTTTATCATCTGTGGCTGATAAATTGCAGAGATAAAGAAGAAATTGACACATAGTTAACATATTTATCTTGGTAGCTATCTAATATTTTTTTTAATTTAGATGAATCATGGTCACGTGGCAATTAAAACCAAGCAGGGAAAACTGCAAATTCATGTGTGAGGAGACACTGCTCCAAAACTGTGGTTAGCCGTCAACAGTCGTATAATCGAGTGACGTAATGACAAAGAAATCTCAGCAGGTTATGGGCGACCGTAACCGGGCAAACGGTGTAATGTGTAGCTCTAACTCATGACTGAAGGCGTCACTTATACCTGAAGAACTGAATGTGCCACAAGCTGAAGACTCATCCTGGCACGGTTTCTGTCTGTCATCTGAGATTTATGTCTCTTTGCAAATGTTTTCGCTGGAGTTTACTGCAGTATTTTAGATACCTGAAAGCCGCCAATTGTCTGTTTTATTCTAAGTGATTTGCAGGCAGTTCCCTTTTGTTTTTATTAAAATTTTGGATTTTACACCAAATCAGCTGTCTTAGGATAGAGGTCTGAAATAACATTCAAAAGATTCTGTCTACAGTGAAATATCTGATCATCTATCTGGTTGAAGAGCCAACCCCCCTTTGGTTAATTTTGATTTAATACAATCTTGTTCTAACTTCTCCAAGTAACACTGCTCTCTAATGTCAGGTAGATTCTTACCCAGATTCCTTAGATTGGTAGAAGTCCCAGGAACATGCACGCTTTGTGGACCTCCTCAGTCTGTCTTAGTAGGGCAAGAAGCTGAGTTGTCTTTATTTCAACCCTAGTTTGTAATGGACTTAATTCCCCAATTGAAAGGGTCCAGATACTCCAGTGTCCCTTGCATCTCAGATAGAGTCCAGAGAGGGAGGAAAGGCTCCTCTCACTGGGATATGAGGTTCGACAGGCACTCGAGCAACTGCTCTCTCCTCTAGGTGCTTCCCTTGCACAGGGGCGGATTGGCCATGTGCGATCGGGGGGGAAAGGTTGGGGGCGTGATCGTGGGGGGGGGCGCCGGGCATACAGTGGAGCAATCTAAAACATTGGTGATCAGTGGGCAGCAACAGGCAGTCAATCGCTGTTGCTGTATTGGCTCCCACACTCCTGTGCGGCAGACAGGAAGTAAGACTTCACTTCCTGTGTGCCTGATGTGAGGAGCAACGCCGGCCAGAGCCGCTGAAGGTAAGTAAGTGAGTGGGGGGGTGCCTATACAAATCTATGCTATACTAAGGGAGGACTGCCTATACTAAGGAAGGGATGCCTATACTATTCTATACTAAGGGGGGTCTGCCTATACTATACTAAAGGGTGGCTGCCTATACTATACTAAGGGATGGCTGCCTATACTATACTAAGTGGGTCTGCCTATACTATACTAAGGGGGGCTACCTATTCTATACTATACTATACTAAGGGGGGGCTGCCTATACAAATCTATACTATACTAAGGGAGGCTGCCTATACTATACTATAGGAAAGGGGCCTGCCTATACTATAATATAGGGAGGGGGGACTGCCTATACTATACTATTGGAAAGAGGGGAGGCTGCCTATACTATACTATAGGAAGGGGGGGCTGCCTATACTATAGGAAGGGGGTGGGACTGTCTATATACTATATTATAGGAAGGGGTGTACTGCCTATATACTATACTATAGTAAAGAGTGTACTGCCTATATACTATACTATAGGAAGGGGAGTACTGCCTATATACTATACTATAGGAAGGTGGAGTGGGAGCCTGCCTATATACTATACTATAGGAAGGTGTGGGGACTGCCTATACTAAACTTTAGGAAGGTGGGGGGGCTACCTATACTAAACTATAGGGAGTGTAAAGGACAGGGGGGGCTACTATAATTTGTGAAGGAAAGGGGGGGTGTATGTTGCTCTAATGTGTGATATGAGGGAAGGGAGGGGGGCTGTCTTAATAACACATCGGTGAGAGATAGGCTATTAATTTAATGGTGGTGTTTCGGTGGGGACTGATTATTTAATTTGTGCTATTTAATTTGTGGGGTGATGGTGGGGCAATTTAATTTATTTGTGGGCTTTTTCATTAAATAGTGGGGCCTATTAAACTAAGATGGGGTGGCTGGACCTTTACTTTAAAGCTGGTGTGATATGGGGCAATTAATTGAATGTGGGGCTGAGTTTGGAGAGGAGAGTTATTTACTAAATGTGAATATAAATTATTTAATACTGGAGATGATTGTGGAAAATGGTCATATTAAACATAAATGCTATTCATTTTTTGCAGAGTTTGATTGGAGGGAAGTAGGTCTAGTTATTAAATGTGTATACTAATATTTTATTGTCAGGGCTGGTTGGAGGGAAATAGATCTATTTATCAAATGTGAGTACTATTATTTTAATGTTGAGGCTGGAGGGAGGCCTAATTATTAAATGTGGGTGCTATTGATTTAATGCTGGGGCTGGTTGGCGTTTTCTAAATTTCATGTACCCATTATTTTTTTCCAAATAGGGCCTCCAGCATTCCAGGATCCAGACAAGCAGCAACTGATCTAAAGACACCAGCAGCCACAGATGGTGAAAATGACAAGAACAGGTGGGAGAGAGGAGGACAGTCTACCAACTGTCCTGAATCTGATGGGGCAGTCCCGAATTTGGGTGACTGTCTTGCTTACTCAGGTTTTGGTCCAACTACAAGGACAGTTGGGAGATATATCCTGCTTCACACTGTACTGCTCGTGAACGCAGAGCTGCGTGTATCTAACAGTAGTGCACACAGTTTTGCCTGTGTATTTGTCTAAAATGTATATAAAATGATAACCCCCATGTCTTAAGTGCCCCAGACTCCCCAGAGCCTTATTCCAGCTCTGGTGATACTTTAGTGGTTCTTGCATTAATGGTTCTTGCATTAATTCCATTGCCTTCTTCTACATTGCACTGGTCCCAGTCTCAGATCACTATGTTGAACATATGACCAGCCCCCATTGCACTGACAATATCATTAATCCTGCCTCCTTTGCATTTATCACCAGAAAACACTTGGAATAGCTTTCCCCTTTACTTATGCCATTTTCTGTCATCCCTCCCTGCACTGCTAATTCAAACCACCCCAATCACTGTTCACATTTAGGGCTCATGCACAATTATTACAAAAGAAGTATTTTCTTGCAGATGCTATTTCACCTTTGTGATGATTGCACCTGGACAGCCATTTATTATAAAGATTATTATTAATGCATTTTTGAAACACATGGTACACATATTTATATATTATATATAGAGAGAGATTTAACTGGTAGTTTACATTTCGTGATGCCAGGAAAACAACAGTGCAGTGAGGTGCTCATATGCTGCTCTGGCAGACTGATCAGATACGATTCTGAAAACATGTTTCCCAATAGTTAAACTTATTAAACAAAGTCAGATATGTTTCTTTGAAGGGAATTTTGCAATGTTGTGTTAGTAGGCAACTAAACAAGTTGGAGCACAGAGACATAACCCAGTCACAGATAATGTAAAAGGATTCATGTAATTATATAGCATAGGACTGGCCGCTTTTGCTCTGCATTGCTTTAGAGATAACCCACTGTCTGTAAAATCATCACATCTAGGTTTTCCTAAATGTTACTACAACCACCTTCCAGAAGTTCTAAATCCCACCTACTTTTGTGTTGGCCCCATGTACAGTTTTTTTGGTCCCACCCACATGAGGCCACTTCAATAATTTTTTCCAGGGCCACTTTAAGTTCCCAATACGCCCCTGCTCTTGCACCCCTGATTTTGGCTAGATGAGAAGGTAATGCCAAATCGAAGAGATCCCCAGCTGGAAGGTCTTTGTGTTGTACTTGTGTGGTCTTCACATTGGCTGCAATGATAAGGGCACCAGTGCAATGTCACCATTAAAAATTGATCCTGAACATGCACAAGTGGATTAATGCACAGACATTATCACCCAAGTGAACAAAACCAGGCTGTGGAGAATGCATCTAAATTAATGTAACATACTTATTAATACATGCACATATACGGGCTCTAGTCTTTTTATCACCAATCCTGTTTCCCTAGCTTACATAATGTATATATTGCTCAGGAAGCCTAAGGCTGCTGTCTGTAATCCTTTGATGAATGTCATGTTGTACTAACTTTCAGGTATTAGAAGATCAATATGTATATTACTGTACATACATCTAACTGGTGACTCATTAATTGCATACTCCTTGGGCCTGATTCATTAAGGAACTTAAGTCCGGGTTGTGTACCGTATTGTGCACGAAATTGCTCTGCACATGCTCAGAAACGGACTATACGCCAATGAACGCAAGTGCATAACACCTGTTAATAATATAATCATTAATAAAAATGCATTAAAACAAAAAAGTTGTTGTTTTTCTTACATGAAATACATATATATACATATATATATACATGTATTTCATGTTCTTAATGTCTACTGTACATAAAATACATTTTTACAGTTGCACTTAATTGCAAACACATCTTGTGGCATGCATACGCGACGGTCATTACTATCTATCGGCTCTTACACCCGTCCTGTAGCTGGTGAAAGTGGTAGGCTGAATCAGAATTGTTTGTTGTGTTCGAAGATGAATTTCATACACTTGAATTCCTGAAGCATAATCCATTTCTGAGCATGAGCGTTCCTTAATGAGTCAGGCCACCAATCCCTTTGAAGATTTATTTACAGTTGCTGCCAGTACCAGTTTATAGATGCTCGGGCTCGGTTTTCTGAAAAACCACCCACCCGAACTTAGGGGATCCGATTAGGCTCGCCAGCCATCTTGGCACTTTTGCGCATCCTGGGATCTGAATCGAAGCAAAACATAAATGTTGCGTTGTTGGATCTTGCGGGTTTTGGATTCCATAAGCACCTCCCTTCCCAGCAGATCCAGCACCATTGCTCACACAGAAACAGGGGTAGCAGTGTTCTTGTCACTCTCCATTCTCCAGTGCCATTACTGAGTGCCATTGCTCATACAGAAACAGGAGGGGTAGCAGTGTTCTTGTCACTCTCCAGTCTCCAGTGACATTGCTGACACAGAAACAGGAGGGGTAGCAGTGTTCTTGTCACTCTCCAGTCTCCAGTGACATTGCTGAGTGCCATTGCTGACACAGAAACAGGAGGGGTAGCAGTGTTCTTGTCACTCTCCAGTCTCCAGTGACATTGCTGAGTGCCATTGCTCATACAGAAACAGGAGGGGTAGCAGTGTTCTTGTCACTCTCCAGTCTCCAGTGCCATTGCTCACACAGAAACAGGAGGGGTAGCAGTGTTCTTGTCACTTGACAAAAATTGACTGGAAATGACTGGAAATTAATGTCATTGAGGTTAATAATAATGTAACCAAAACACACGCGGGCGGTTTTGCCAAAGCCAAAACCAAATCACGAAGTTAATCCAGATCCAAAACCAAAACCAAAAGACTGGGGTCAGTGAACATCTCTATACCAGTTATTGTGGGAGCTCATTGCAGTCTCCCTGCTCTTAGTCTAAAGTACCCTTTATTGCAGTAGAAGAATAAATCTTTTTATTTAGAAACACAAGGGGTGACCTTGTGACCTCTGTGACCTTACACAGAACATATTGCCATAGAATTTTCTGCATGCGCTATCGTAATAATCACAACCTGAACATTCATCCATTCCCTGTCTGTGAGTTATTTTATCAGTGGGCAAAGTTCACTGTATCTTTCATGAGATCGCCAGACCCCAGCAATGTGTCATACTTTGGGACATTGTGATATATACAAAAAACAAAACAAAAATAGATCACGAGCGCTAATGAATAATTTGTATGTAAGAGATCATAAAGCAGCCAGATTGTAAGGGATTGTTGCTAATCCCCAAAATTCAAATGCAATAAAAAAAAAAAAATAGCAAACAGCGCTAATGATGATATAGAAAATACAATTACATGCGTATCATGCTATGATTGGAACTATCGGTATCCAGCTTGTGATATTTGTAAAGTCTAAATATATAATGAGTAATTAATTAATAAACAAAAATAATTAATACCTATCCCAGAGTATGAATTCCATCGCCTGTTAATCTGTTACATCATTATTTGCGCTGTTTAATATTATGTTGTTTTTTTTGCACTGTGATATATACATTTGATATTAAATAACCTAAAAAGGAAAGTTATCATAGACCTTAGAAGAACAGCCATGACATTATATAATAAGCACCTGTACATGTATTTGAAAGTATTAATTTGGTAATATATTCAGGCATTGGTTTGATAATTTCCTTCCAAAGGTGTTTTGGGGAATATAATTTAAAAAATAATTTTCTTGGTGTCAAGTATTTGTCCACCTTGTTGCAAATCTAATTATGATTAAAGTAATTATTTGTCTTACGTAGTGTACACTATACTAGTACTAATGTTTATGTTCATTTAAGTAACGGATAATAAAGGCGCCATTTAAGCAACAAGTTTCGGCATCAGAATATAATAATAATAATAATAATAATAATAATTATTATTATTATTATTTGTCTATTTAGATGTCCTCCCAATGAGCATTTAAGAAATGATTTACTAATAAAACTGAGCCGTTCTGACAACCAAGCAAAGGTTAGAGGGGGAAATACATGCTCTGTTGTAACATGACAAAATAACGTGTTTTTTTAGGGGGTGGTTGGTAGTTTTTGTTGTTGTTGCTGTTTGCAGGAAAGAAAAAGAAGGCAGCACAACCTGTTAATGAAGATGAACTAGGTCTGGATTTCCAGATAACACTTATAAGGCAGGGCCTAGGGCTACTAATTTGCAGGGGTGGCAAACAAGACTGGTTTCCCCATCTTAGCATATTGTGTGCCAGCATAAACAATATTTGCGTTCCTTTCATTTATATGGTATATGGGGTGTGGTACAGATTGGGGTCATGAAGCTTTATGGTGATTTGGGGTGGAGGACGGACAGAAAAATACCCTGGAATTAAAAGGGGCACAAATTGTATCACCTGATAAAGCTTGTTTCAGTCTTCTTTAAGAACTTGTCAGTCATTGTAGATTCAGATGTTCACATTAGTTACCAATAGAATTACTTTGGAATAGGTACATCAAGACCTCTGAAGATGTGATCCGTGTGTTCTCAGTTCTGACAGAAATGCTGATTCCGAGCTTCGTTGATTTACTTAGCTCAGTAGCAGCGGAAGATGGATGAGGCTGTCGGAATAATGCTTATACGGCTAACAGAGTGGATGGACCAGAGTGCAGGAGAATCTACTGTACTGCGAAGCTCGTCATATAACAATATTACCAGCTTGAGATTCTGCATGCAGTATAAGTGACAAGCACATGTTGGGAGAACCCTGCACTATGTTCATTGTAGATGTGCCTAGACGGTTATTATTATTATTATAATTATTAATCTTTATTTATAGGGCGCCACAAGGTTTCCCGCAGCAGTGGACCATACAGGGTAAAACATGCAGAACAATAAACAAAAAATACCAGGACTTCAAAGCTCCAAACATAGCTTGCACATTTAAGATGGAGCAGAAGAATAGGTAGAGACAGGAGGGACAAGGGCCCTGCTCGTTGGAGCTTACATCCTAAAGGGAGGGGAAACAGACAGGAGGTACAATGGGGAGTCAGAGGGGATCAATTACGAATCAGAGGGGATCGTTCGCAAGAGAAGCGAGAGGCGGGACAGGGAATGAGAGAGGTGTGGAAATCAGGTATGGAGAGCAGGTTAGGTGGATGGCTGGTAGGCTATGAGGAAGAAGTGAGTTTTAAGTGCCCGTTTAAAGGTGCACAAATTAGGGGACATTCGGATGGAGCGAGGGAGGTCGTTCCAGTGCAGGTGGGCAGCGCGGGAGAAATCAGTTGTAACTTCTCCCACGTCTTTAGGACAGTGTCCTACTAAGAACTGATACAGGTCAACAGACCGATACTGAACTAATTTCAGCAACTGTGACATCACTGGTTCTACCTCCCTGTATGAATTTACAAATACGGACACAGTATTTCTGCAAAGAAAGTTTGTCAAATTGTCAGCCACTCTGTGTCTTCTCAGTTACAGGAGGATCTCCTTTTGCATGAAAGAGAGAATGGTGGATATATTTTACTAAGTATAAACACCTCTATTATTTCATGTATATTATTCAGTTCAGTAATACACAGCGTTCACATATATTAAGTTAATTAGGTCATCATCATCATCAACATTTATTTATATAGCGCCAGCAAATTCCGTAGCGCTTTACACAAAAACTGTTTTAATTTGCTCCTTAAAAATGCTTAGTAACTCTCCAGCAAAGGTTCTAAAATTAATATCATCTAAAACAAGATATGCTTACTTCAAAAGGTCTATAGATTTCAATATATAAAATTACGTAGAATTGTATGTTTAAGATGTCACTCCCTCTGAATACTATATATGTGAGATTTGTACAGGTAGCATTTCTTATTATTGATAAACATTTCAATGCAGTGCCAGGGAAAAGAATGTCCATCAAAAAAAAAAAAATTACAAATGTTTTTTTATCTTTGATACAAAAAGAGAAAAACAGTACAGACCTGTAATGCAGAAACAATTAACCGTACCATTTAAATGGACAATTAGTCAGAAAAAGTGAAACAATGCAGAATATCAGTAAAAATACAACTTCTTGGGGTGGATTTGTGTATGGTATGGATACATGGAAGCTTTTTCATAAGAAAAAAGCATTTTTGTTGTTAAATAACCCAAAATCTAGCTAGTATATAATTAAAATATTAACGCTATCAGCCTGATATTTCTTAATCTGGGTGCTGTGCTGTCTTTGGGACATTTGGCTAAGACATTAAAATTCATTAACTTATAACCAATAAAGTCTGACTGTATATTTAAGACTATATTTAATAAAGAGTGGATTTTTATTGCATCTGCTCTAAGGCACAGTAAAGGTTCTCTAGAGCATGATATTTGCACTAGGTACTCCCCAGTAGAGTGCATGACGGGAAGATCTCAAAGATCACAGCCAAATGGACAAAATTAGTAAATATTGTAAAAATAAGTGAAACCATAGAAAAATATAAAAAAAATACAACAGTTAAAAATAAAACCAACAGTAATTACTCTAGTTGCTGTTACACTATGACAGATCATCTGCAGGGACTTGAAATCATATGGCATAGGTTCCATAGAAGACTAGATAAAAATGGTGGTGGTATCTGCAGTGCCCTGCTAACAAATGTTCCTTTGCTGCATGGAAAATTAGAAACAGATTGAATATGATTCTACCAGAAAATCGGACCATCATCAAACTTCTTTGCATAAAAGATCTGAAACAGAATGAACGTGGTTCCACTAGATGATCGAACCACGATTAAAAGTTTACTGTGAAGATCAAAGACATCGATGGGATTATAGCATAGAATGGAATAGTATGCATGGAAACAGAGACACCAGAGTTAAGTTTTTGAGCATCTATAATAGTTTGCTTTGTTTATAACACATGACAATTTTGACACAGGACCAATCAATAGTTGACAAAGTAAAATTACTAATGTATTGTCACTGCACTCACTACTAGTCAAACCAGTCTTCTTCAAAGATAGTATATTTGCCTCAAACAATCACCTAACCCGATAGAATTCTGCTTCTGTTGTCTGTTACTGTTTCCCTGTGAGCGAGAGGTGATTGCTTTCAATTAGTTTGAGCTGCAATGCAAGTGTGCTACCTGGATGTGTTAGGATTCTGTTGTTAGATGTCAGGTTCTGCTGTACTGTGTATGAGAGCTTTCTGCTTTAAATTAGACTGAGCTGCATTACACCTGTGTTATCTACATTTTCCTGATTGGTTGCCTGCACTATTTAAGTCCTGTCTGACACTTCATCTGGGCCAGTGATAGCATTGTGCTTCTAGCAGTAACATACTGATTGCTGTGCTGTATTATCCTGAGTCTTCTTTCTGATCCCTGGCTATGTCTAACTACAATTCTGGTTCTAAGCCCTGGCTCTGCCTAACAAATCCCTGGGTGCTGGGTATATGCAATCTAAAAGCTCTATTATCTTATCAGTGTTCCTGTTACCTACCTGGCTGCCCAATACCCAGTTCTCCTTTCATGGCTGAGACTCGTTCGGTTTGCTGACGTCTAGTGGTACATCTCTCTGTTGTTTTCTCCACATCCATTCAGGTCTGCATCCTGACCATCTGTTGTGCCGCTCCACTCAATCCAATATGAGGGGGAAGAAATTGTATTGACTATTGTATTACCTTAAGTGCTATTGTAGTAGACTGTTCTGAGGGACTCTGGGTCTGTCTCAGAACACATTGGATTTTCTGTACTTAGTTATAATGCTGATAAGCACACTGTTATATTCCTCTGTATCATGCCTGCTTATTTGAGTTTATCACCTGCACTGATATTGGGACTTTCTGTATCCCGCATTTCTGTCTGTTGATAGCAGAGCCATCTGAACCAGATACCTGTGTATGATTCTGAACCTGATAGTCTGCATATGATTCTGAACCTGATAATCTGCATATGATTCTCAACCTGATACTCTACATATACTGTTTGTTACTGTACAATTGTGCTCTAAAATGAAGACTGTTATTTTAAATCACACACCTCGTAATTTCCTCTGCTAAACTAACAACCCCATTTCCAAAATGCAAACAATAATTTACACATTAGTGAAATGCCTACTTAATTATATACCTTTTGTCTGTCACCTACACTTTTTATTATTGTATTTTCTTTTAGATTAGCAGGGTACAGAGAACCTTATGGTCTCCTCCCCACAATCTGAGGGGTGAGGGGTGCCCTGTGGTTTGCTCCCCCTGAACCCTTGGAGGACCCCTTTCCCTGACTTGAGCCATTTCACTGCAAATGTAGTTTTCTGTCACATTTCCAATAAATAAACTATGAAACAATAAAAATATTGGTAGCAAAAATACATTTTATTACATTAATATAACACAATTACAATCACAATTGTATCAATATCATAAATATTTTTTCAATTAAATATTAAATATTAAAGACCAAAACATTGTATTTACATACTGAACCAATAATACAGTCGGCTGTTCTTAGTATAAATCGAAATAAATAGTGAAACGATATAAACCAGAGGTAGGCAACTAACGCTACCCAGCTGTTGTGCAACTACAAGTCCCTTGAATTGCTACTAGTACCTTTTAAAAAACAATTATTGTCAAATAGTGGACATGTATAAACATTATGACCATCTTCACAGTATCAAAGTCTATTCAGATGTAGCCAAATACAGTAAACTATATCTCACATTGTAAAATTGCCTGAATTTAGACTAAAACAAACCAAATTGGTCGACCAAATCTATACCTGTCTGCAAAGCTTAACATATAAATCCATCAAAAAGTATTTTACAAACATGAAAATGGTTTAGCTGGTTATTTCAACTTACTGGAACAACTACTTATGCTTGAAACAGGACTTCTGCCTGGAATTGTCTGCTAAAAATGCAGAAATACTTTGAGCTGCCATTTGACAGCTTGTGTTTAAAGACTGTCACATCTTAGCAACTTCTGAAACCATGAAAATAATCAGTGCAGTTTAAAGTTTGTTTCAGGATGTTGTTAACAAGTTTAAATTTTTTAACAAACTATCTGTCAAATGTCAGCAACAAAGTGTTTCTGTGTGTCAAACAGCCAATTCCATGCAGTAGTTCTATCTGAAGTATTCTAGAAAGTTGTTGTGCCAAAGACAATGATATTAATGCAGCACCATCATTAAGTCACATGTGAGTTACATATACAGCAGCTTTAACTGGCGAAACATCTCTGTTTTGCTAGAAATGATTTCTATGTGTATCTATATCATTATTCCATCATTTTTCCGGCAATTGACTTTAAAGATACGGCGTTCTCTTGTTAAAGGGTCCTGCTCTGGACAGAGCTCAGGTTCCGGTTGATGCTCATCACCTGGGGAGATAAGGTTCTTCTCTTTGCACACGCATGGGTGATACCAACAAAATATTGACCCGCCAATGAAGAAAAACAGAATTGTCGGCCACCCAAGCATGACGGCTTCGCCAATCTCCTGCTGCTGGACGCTTTTACAGTACGAGAAGCAAACCTCTCTCAGGATGTTCACTGCTGTCAGTGTCACAGGTATCAGAACAAGAATTCCAGATAAGATGTAGCTAATACCCGCGATGAGCAGTTGGCAGTTGCGGTTCCTTGTGTTCTTATCGCAGCATTTATTAAACAGCATGCCAATAAAAGCATTGATACACCCAAAGATTGCTGTCAGGACTGCAAATGAGATTAGAATTCTTGAAACCTTTAAATCAGGTGTCTCTGGTATAGATGCGGAATAGTATTGGCAGGACATTGGGTTGTGGCTTTGCCTTACACAGGTCATCCAGAGTCCATCCCAACGACTTATCCAGTGCCCACCGATACGCATGCCATAGTCGTCACTTTCTGCCACGATGGACACTCTCCAGTGGGGCATTCCACAGATGGCAAATGTGAGTAGAGTGGCCATACTCCCCAGTATCATCCCAATGGTCTGGACTATGCAGCTTACCATGATGTCTTCTAAATTCAGTAATAGTCAGAGAATAATAGATGTTTTCAGTGTGGGGAAATCACAGCTTTTCCCTCTGTCTGTCTACTGACTTGTTGTGTGTTCAGGTTCCAGTTTTAAAATGTGTGTGAATGGTAGGCAGCAGTGCCGTACTGGTCAATTTATTTTGGCTCAGGCACGTGCATCAATTATGTGTTCTATTACATGACATAACGTATGCAGGACGTCCCGTCTACACACGTTACACAGACACCAAAGCACCAACTCAGAACATTGACACCTCAGGCTCTATTAATCTGCTGCACTGAACTAAGAAATAAACAGATATTTAGAGGAGTAATAGATGTAGCTCTAATTACTGTGTGTAAATTATGTACAACATCAACCAGTACTTTTATAGAGTACAAATCTGCACTTGTACAAGTATAGGCAGTTTTCTGCTAAATTCCTTTTGTTAAATATATGTCGGAAGTTTACAAGATAAGAATTTTAGTTTAGGTCAAAGACGTTAAATTAATTTAAATAATGGATCATAGATAGTGGCAGAAGTAATCAATATTACTTTTAGATAATTAATATTAGTCAATTATTTCTCCTGAATAATAATAATAATAATAATAATAATAATAATAATAATAATAATAATAATAAATGTATTTCTAGAGCACTTATCTCCGAATATGAATCAAAACATTAAAAAACATATTTATAGGTGGGTATTCAATTGATAGCAAGATTTTATTTTTCCCCACTGTGTTAAAAAAGAAATCTTTCACGGGTTTTTGCTGCCAATAGCGATCGTTTTGAGTTAGCGCAGCGGGACAACTTGCGCAATTCAATTGAAAATGAGGGAACTCTGCCCCATTTGTTAAAAATTGTGTTTGCGAGATTTTAGGGGAGTGAAGGGGAGTTTTAATGCGGTCATGTATAACACAAAAAAAATGTTTAGCATACACATTAGTGGCACTATATAAATAAATGGTGATGATGATAATGATGATGAGGATGATTACACATTGATAATATCTACATTACAGTACTTTCTCTAGCATATTTTTTAATTGAACTATTTTTTACCATACAATCATCTATACCATGTCAAAACACATTACTACATTCGTATTTGTACCAAAAACATACATAAATATAATAATTAGTGATTTATTTATTTTTTCTTTTTTTTTCTTTCATTATTTTTTGAGGATTGATGAGGATTTGATCATGGTTGAATCCTGATGTTTAAGAGTCAACCCACAATGAAGTACAACACCAACATTCTGCACATGATCAGAGTTTGGTAACTCAGAACCCTCGAGCTTAAGACCAGTTGGTTGGCCCAGCTGCAATCTTGTTATTTGGCATTGAGCTCCCAACATCTGTTTTGTTAGGATTCAATCTCAGCCAACTGACACTCATCCAGTCCTGGAGCTCAGCTAGACAACCATCGATAATTGGTTCTTGTGAGGAAACAGGGAACTACTAGACTGAGAACTTTTTATTCAACACCCGTTTCTCACAGTTTAATGTACTTTTTAATCCTTGACCCAGTCTAAGTGTATACACGAGAGCATTGGTGTATTATGTGTATTATTATTGTATGTTATTAGGTACTTTTTGCCATTGCCATTACCTGCAATATTGTATGTATTAGAAATATAAAGAAGATTGCCATATTGTGTGAAAATAACAGAACAGCAAAAGTAATTTTGCTTGTGTTAGCTAAGGTAATTACCATTTGTCTTAAATGTCCATTGTCATGAGGTGTGGCTTAGATCTGGTTTGTAACCAGAACACAATGTCTGAGTGAATTGACATAGTTAGCTGGCAACCCATATTAATTAGCAAGGTCAACAGGTATTCTGAGAGGTAATTAGGTTAGAACTTTTAGAGGATATGCAATGTGCCTCCACATTAATATACTGGCTGAAATAGCATTGGGAAATGTATTAACATGTATTATTATTATTATTATTATTATTATTATTATTATTATCAGTTATTTATATAGTGCCACTAATTCCGCAGCACTGTACAGAGAACTCATTCACATTAATCCCTGCCCTATTGGAGCTTACTGTCTAAATTCACTAACACACACACACATACAGACAGATAGAGAGACTAGGGTCAATTTTGATAACAGCCAATTAACCTACCAGTATGTTTTTGGAGTGTGGGAGGAAACCGGAGCACCCGGAGGAAACCCATGCAAACACAGGGAGAACATACAAACTCCACACAGATAAAGGCCATGGTCGGGAATCAAACTCATTACCCCAGTGCTGTGAGGCAGAATTGCTAACCACTAGGCCACTGTGCTGCCCCATACATGTATCAATATAAATGTCATTGTGTCAATATGTATCACAGACTTAGATTGTCTTGTTGTTTTACGCAAGCGTGAAGTGTCATTCCTTGATGTTATATTGTAACCCTCTGTTTAGTGTATCCAGCCAAATAGCTAATAAAGTCAAGCCATTCCATTGTATAATCAAAGTAACAGAGATAGTATGTCTAATAGCTAAAATGTCCACTGATAGACCCCAGCTGAATGGAGGAAGATTGAGACATTTGACCCTACTCCCTGTGTATACAGCAAAGAATATAGGGAGAGTAGAATGTCAAGGAAGCTATTACAGCTTGGGGATCCTGGTGTACACGACAACAGCAAAAAGGACTCTGGGCAGGCATTGTGGTGCTGCTGGAGGAAACCCTGCCAGGACAGGGTCTGTGTGAGCCAGTATCCCAAGCTGGGCAACATAGTAACTGTCTAGCTAAACGGTAATGGTAATATTGTGGGAGGACAAGACTCTGAAAGAGACTGACATTACTACTTTGGAGTGCTGACTGCAACAGGCTGCTGGAGGATACATGCTACCATTTACCCTGTAACTTGTGAACGTCCTGTAGTGATATGCTGTCGTAATAAAGTCTTATTTTGGATATATTCTGGTCTAACCAAGTGAGTTGAATGCCACAGAGGGTAACTGCCATCCCAGCTAAGGGTGGTATCCTCACAGTTCTTACTATAGTGCCACTAATTCCGCAGCGCTGTACAGAGAACTCACTCACATCAGTCCCTGCCCCATTGCAGCTTACAGTCTAAATTCCCTAACATATACTCACACACACATACTCACAGACAGACTAGGATCAATTTAACAGCAGCCAATTAAAATATCAGTATGTTTTTGGAGTGTGGGAGGAAACCGGAGCCCCCCGAGGAAACCCACGCAAACACGGGGAGAACATACAAACTCCTCACAGATAAGGCCATGGTCGGGAATCTAACTCATGACTCCAGTGCTGTGAGGCAGACGTGCAAACCACTAAGCCACATCTGGTCATATACATAACCAGGCCCAACCCCAGGCTTTAGGTAGCGTAATCCACCTAGAGTCCCAACACCGGTACTATAGTACTCCGCTCGCAGATGCGACCTATGCAAAGCCCAGGACACTTAAGATAGGCGGACCACTATGGTGTAGCATGACTATCATTTTAGACAAATACACAGGCAATACTATGCGCTCTACTGTTAGGTGCACGCAGCTCTGCCTTCACGAACAGTACAGTGTGAAACAGGACATACCTCCCAACTATCCTTGTAGTCAGACCAAATCATGACTAAGTTTGACAGTCACCCAAATTCGGGACTGTCCCAACAGATTCAGGACAGTTAGCAGATTGTCCTGCTCTCTCCTACCTGTTCTTGTCACTTTCACCACCTATGGCTGCTGGTGTCTTTAGTTGCTGCTTGTCTGGATCCAGGAATGTTGGCGGCTCTATTTTGAAGAAAAAAAATGGCTACATGAAATTTAGAAAACTCCAACAAACCCCGGTATTACATTAATAGCACCCACATCTAATAATTAGGGGCCTGATTCATTAAGGATCTTAAATGAAGAAGATCCTTATTTTAGTCTCCTGGACAAAACCATGTTACAATGGAAGGGGTGCAAATGTGTGTTCTGTTTTGCACATAAGTTAAATACTGACAGTTTTTTCATGTAACACACATATCAACTTTAAATTTCAGTGTACAAATAAGCTATCAAGTTTTTGTGTGTTACATGAAAAAACAGTTAGTGTTTAACCCTTGTACAAAACAGAACACACATTCCATTGTAACATGGTTTTGTCCAGGAGACTGAAATAAGGATCCTCTTCATTTAAGATCTTTAATGAATCAGGCCCTAGATCTCCCTACCTGCAACCAGCCTATTAAATTCAATTCAATTCAATTCAATGAATAGTATTCACATTTAATAAATAGTCCTATTTCCCTTCACCCCAAACAGCCCCAGCAATAAATTAATAGCATCTGCATTTTATTAATATAATATCCAAAAAATATATTGATTGGGCGCTGACTTGAGACCTATTCCCAAAAAACAATTCAATCTCTAAAATGTATTAATACATTATCTTAGTACAAAATGAATCTTGCAATAAGTTTGCAATTTTGTGTTGATTAGCGAAATATAAATATTATCCTTACACTAGTTATAATCATATATCTATATATACATGTTTGGAGAAGAAACTGCTGCGCCAAATTTAAATTATTGTTTATTAAATTTCCATTAGGTATTGCCAAAAAACAAGAAAAAGAAAAAGCGCAGCCTAAGTCACCAAACCTTTACAAACCACACATAAGATTAGCATAAAAATATTTATTAATATCCAATCTTAAAATGTCCACTTAACAAACGTACTGCTGTGATATACAATATGTCAAGTTATTTATAAATGACAAAATTTTTGTAATATATGGAGAGTGGGCAGAAGTTGTGGCACTTAGCATATGTTACACACTTAATTTAAATAAAATTCACCTTTAACACTACATACAGACTTCAAGATATCCACAAGCCCATTACAGTAAAAAGCCATTTTAAAGTACACTTATTATACAGAGCAGCTGTCAGCCAGATTCCTTAATCTGGGTGTTGTACTGTCTTTTGGACATGTGGCTAAGACATTAATATTTCATTACATATCCCTGACGAAGTCCAAAGTGGATGAAACGCGTTGGCTCAGAACATAGGAACCACAGCAAGAATCTCTACACTGCCGACATCGCACACCGCCGAAGCACCGGAAGTACCACATTCCACACTCACAGGAAGTAGAAAGCAGTGGAATGCACAGGTCATTCCAGAAAGCCGACAGCCGCTCACCACGCACCACCGAAGCAGCCGAAAGGCACAAGACATCTCACGTAAACCAAATGCTTTTCTAAGAGCTAATGCGCAAAAAAAACCTAGCACGCTCATACACAGCTAATAGCATCAGCACACTCATAGAAAAGCACACACACACACACACACAACATCCACAAAACACACACACCCTAGAGCCCATACATACACATACATATCTATAACACACCCCAGTACCTCATACTGCAGCTCATAGGAACCATACAATTTAATTTAGACACACCTACTTAGACACAACCGAGAGCTGTGTGCATATAAAGCTTAAACATAAACAAGAACTATATAACAAAGAGCTGTAAACACTAGGCTATAACCCTCCAGGAATAGCCATCCAAGTATTTACTAAATACCCAGCAGAGCAAATCAGCTAGGCAAAAAGAACTATAGCAACTAAGCAAAAGAACTATAAACGTGAAAGCAAAAGATCTATAAACGCAGAGCTATAGTCATTAAGCGGAAGACCAATGGAACACAAACTTCAAAAGAGCTATAATCACCAAAACGCTTAAGAGCTATAACTCATTCCCACAAAAGAGCTATAGCACCTTTATGCCTAAAAGCTTTAAAACTGCTATTGTCTATATACCCGCTGTGACGATTATGTAGTATAATGACTGATTGTTATTTTCTGTTGAATTCATGTATGACAATGTGAATGTTTATGTAACCTCTCAAAGTATGCTTTGCTGACTGACCTAAGTGACCTGTGCAATTGATCAAGAGTCTTTTGAAATTAGCCAGGCCCAGGATAGATAAACATCTCAGAGGAGTTTGAAGCCCCAAAATTGTAAACCATATAGCCACTGAAGCAGAGCAGTGGTGAGAGATCGTCTGAGTTGCCAACATATATCTTAGTGATCGAAAGCTCGGTGTCCTTTTGGGAATCAATCTGACCTGATTGAAAATGTAATTCCTAAAGTGGGGGGAAAAGAGCCTGTAAGAAGGGTTTAAAATCTTCTGCTTTAGGCATTACATTGTGAATTTTCATGAGGGGGACTTTCAAGACTGCAATGTCCCATATTTTTCAATGGTGTTCCCTCACACAAACAAGGTCTTAACTAGTAAGTAGTGTCTCTGGTTTTATTTCCTATTTTATTTCTGAAACTCATTTGCGCAACTAGTTGTATGTCTTATTATTAACTTTTTGTAACTAAGCCTTGGAAACATTTTTTGGATTAAAATACATTTAATCTAGTGTATTCTCTGCGATTCTTTCTGAATTTACAAAGCCCAGGGAGGCTCATGCTACATGTGTATGTGATTTAAGTGTGAAACATTAATAAGTGGTTTTGGTGAACATAAGGACACCATAGTAAATCCTTTGTGGTGGCAGAAAAGGTGTATTCATTACTAAGTGACTAAGGTGACGCCAGTCACGGCCAGCTGTTCAGATTGCTGTATCTGGGACAGGCTGGGCGTTCGTGACACCCGCCATCTCTACTTTCTCCATACCTCTTTCCTCCATCCCTCTAGCCACCCTTCTTTTCTCCCACACAGAACAGAACCTCCAGTACCAGCACAACCCATGCAAGCAAGCATCAAAACTAATAACCGAAAGAAACAGGAACGCAGCACGAATAAGAGCAACCAAGATAAGACCAACTTCAACCTATACCACCAAATCAACCACACCTAAACCACACTACACCCGAAGTTGCGTCACGGAAATACCCTTCCAATACTAGCATTCGCTGACCAGGAACCCCTGTGATATCCGCAAGGCAGCAACAGTAGCTCTATAAACACATCTTGCATACAAGCGCAGACGTCCAAGAAAAATCATTAATATTTCATTAACTTATAACCAATAAAATCTATCTGTATTTTTAAGACTATTTTCAATAAAGAGTGGACTTTTATCACATCTTCTCTAAGGCACAGTAAAGGAACTCCAGAGTACGCTGTTTGCATGAGATATTCCCCAGCAGAGTGCATGACGTAAAGATTTCAATGATTACAATCAAACGGACAAAATTACTAAATATTGTAAAAAAAAAAGGGAAACCATAAAAAAACATAAAATAAATATAACAGTTAAAATTAAGACCAACAGTAATTATTCTAGTTGCTCTTATACTATGAAAAATCATCTGCAAGGACTTGAAATCATATGGCATAGATTCCATAGAAGGCCAGAAAAAATGGAGGTGGCGTCTGAAGTGCAGTGCCTGCTGCATGCCATCCACAAGTGACGTTCTATCAGAGCTTCTGATCATCATTTTTTGTTCCACGGAACCAAGAACAGTAATAGTGGGATTATAATAGAACATTGGATGAGAATATCAGATAGTCAATGTACTTCCTTCCCTGCATGGTAAATTAGAAACAGATTTAATATGCTTCTACTAGAACAACTGATCATCATCAAACTTCCCTGAATAAAAGATCAGAAACAGAATGAATGGGGTTCTATTAGATCATCGAACCACGATCGAAGTTTACTACCATCGATGAGATTCTAGCATAGTATGCAATAGTATGCATGGAAGACTGGAAACAGAGACACCAGAGTTACGTTTTTTGACCATCTATAATAGTTTGCTTTGTTTATAACAGATGACAATATTGACACAGGACCAATCAATAGTTGACAAAGTAAAATTACTAATGTATTGTCGCTGCACTCACTACTAGTCAAACCAGTCTTTCTTCAAAGATAGTATATTTGCCCCAATCAATTACCTATCACATTTATTTAAGGCCTGTCCTGACACTTCATCTAGGCCAGTGATAGCATTTTGCTTCTAGCGGTAGCGTTCTAATTCCTGTTCTGTATTAGTCTGAGTGTGCTTTCTGGTTCTGATCCCTGGCTACGTCTGACTATGATTCTTCTGATTCCCGGCTCTGTCTGACCATTCATATTCCTGTTACCCACCTGGCTGAACAAAACCCAGTGCTACATTTCTGGCTGAAACTCGTTCTGTTTGCCGACATCTGTTGGCACATCTCTCTGGTATTCAGTTTCTCCATATACATTCGGCCTGTATCCTGACCATCTGTTGTGCAACTCCACTCAATCCAATTGGAGTGGTAAGAAATTGTATTGACTATTGTACTACCTTAAGTGCTATTGCGGCAGGCTGTTCTGAGGGACTCTGGGTCTGTCTCAGAATACTTTGGATTCACTGTACTTTGTTATAATGCTGATAAGTACACCATGATATTCCTGTGTATTATGTCTGAAGATTTGAGTTTATCTCTTGCTCTGTTAACTCTGTTATTGTGACTTTCTGTATCCTGCATTTCTGACGATTGATAGCAGAGCCATATGAACCAGATATCTGCATAGGATTCTGAACCTGATAATCTGCATATAATTCTGAATTGATAATCTGCATTTGGTTCTGAACTGATAATCTGCATATGATTCTGAACCTGATAATCTGCATATGATTCTGAACCTGATAATCTGCATATGATTATGAACCTGTTATCCTGCATCAACCTGATCTTTTGTGTTCTAAAATAAAGACTGTCATTTTAAGTCCCACACCTCTTAATTTCTCCTGCTAACCCCCATCTCCAAAATGCAAACAACAACTTTCACATTAGTGAAATGACCATTGACTTATATATGTTTTGTCACCTGAACTTATTATTTTTGTATTTTTTTTTTAGATTAGCAGGGTACATAGAACTTTATGGTCTCCTTACCTCGATCTGGGTGCACCCCCCCCTGAACCCTCAGAGGGTCCCCTTCCTGGGGGGTGAAGGCAAAAGATATGGTGCCCTGAGGAAAGCTTTGGCAGCCCCCAGAACAATAGGGACCCTTCCTAGGTTTGTGGCAAAGGGGGTCTGAAGATATATGCCCCCAAAGGGACCTTTCAAGGGTCGTGTTTAAATGGGCCCTTCTTCTGTAGAGAAGGGCCTGAAGTTCTGCACCTTTGTGTACCTTGTTGTGTATTTGCACTTTTTTGGAGTACTTTAGAGATCAAAAGCACCAATTCCGGGCTTTCAAAAACCATATGAGTGAGATGCCGCTCAAAATCACTGCCTTAAAATCATCCTTTGTGTATTATGTCTTTTCATTATAATTCCAGTCTCTGACTTGACTTATTTCACTGCAAAAGTAGATTTCTGTCACATTTCCAATAATAAATATATGAAACAATAAAAATATAGGTAGCAAAAATACATTTTATTATATAAATTTAACACAATTAAAATCAGAATGGTATAAATATTATAAACATTGGTTCAATTAAATATTATAGACAAGAACATTGTATTTACATACTGAACCAATAGTTCAGTGAGCTGTTTTTAGTATACATTTTGAATAAATAGTGAAACGATATAAACCAGAGCTAGGCACTAACGCTACCCAGCTGTTGTGGAACTACAAGTCCCGTGAATTGCTACTAGAACCTTTTAAACAACAATTATTGTCAAATAGTGGACATGTATAAACATTATGACCATCTTCACAGTATCAAAGTCTATTCAAATGTAGCCAAATACAGTAGGCAATATCTCACATTGCAAAATTGCCTAAATTTAGACTATAACAAACCAAATCTATACCTGTCTGGGATGCTTAACATATAATTCCACTGAAAAATGATTTTACATACATGAGAATGGCTAAGCTGGTTATTTCAACTTCCTGGAATAACTACTTATGCTTGAAACAGGACTTCTGCCTGGAATTGTCTGCTAAAAATGCAGAAATACTTTGAGCTGCCATTTGGCAGATTGTGTTTAAAGACTGTCACATCTTAGTAACTTCGGCAACCATGAAAATAATCAGCGCAGTTTACAGTTTGTTTCAGGATGTTGTTAACAAGTGTAATTTTTTAACAAACTATCTGTCAAATGTCAGCAACAAAGTGTTTCTGTGTGTCATACAGCCAATTCCATGCAGGAGTTCTTTCTGAAGTATTATAGAAAGTTGTTGTGCCAAGCACAATGATTTAATGCAGCACCATCATAAAGTCACATGTGAGTTACATATACAGCAGCTTTAACTGGCGAAACATCTCTGTGTTGTTAGAAATGATTTCCACGTGTATCTATATCATTATTCCATCATGTTTCCGGCAATTAGCTTTAAAGATACGGCGTTCTCTCGTTAAAGGGTCCTGCTCTGGACAGAGCTCAGGTTCCGGTTGATGCTCATCACCTGGGGAGATAAGGTTCTTCTCTTTGCACACGCATGGGTGATACCAACAAAATATTGACCCGCCAATGAAGAAAAACAGAATTGTCGGCCACCCAAGCATGACGGCTTCGCCAATCTCCTGCTGCTGGACGCTTTTACAATACGAGAAGCAAACCTCTCTCAGGATGTTCACTGCTGTCAGTGTCACAGGTATCAGAACAAGAATTCCAGACAAGATGTAGCTAATACCCGCGATGAGCAGTTGGCAGTTGCGGTTCCTTGTGTTCTTATCGCAGCATTTATTAAACAGCATGCCAATAAGAGCATTGATACACCCAAAGATTGCTGTCAGGACTGCAAATGAGATTAGAATTCTTGAAACCTTTAAATCAGGTGTCTCTGGTACAGATGCGGAATAGTATTGGCAGGACATTGGGTTGTGGCTTTGCCTTACACAGGTCATCCAGAGTCCATCCCAACGACTTATCCAGTGCCCACCGATACGCATGCCATAGTCGTCGCTTTCTGCCACGATGGACACTCTCCAGTGGGGCATTCCACAGATGGCAAATGTGAGTAGAGTGGCCATACTCCCCAGTATCATCCCAATGGTCTGGACTATGCAGCTTACCATGATGTCTTCTAAATTCAGTAATAGTCAGAGAATAATAGACGTTTTCAGTGTGGGGAAGTCACAGCTTTTCCCTCTGTCTGTCTACTGACTTGTTGTGTATTCAGGTTCCAGTTTCAAAATGTGTGTGAATGGTAGGCAGCAGTACGCTACTGGTCAATTTATTTTGGCTCAGGCACGTGCATCAATTATGTGTTCTATTACATGACATAACGTATGCAGGACGTCCCAACTACACACGTTACACAGACACCAAAGCACCAACTCAGAACATTGACACCTCAGGCTCTATTAATCTGCTGTACTGAACAAAGAAAAAAAAAGATATTTAGAGGAGTAATAGATGTAGCTCTAATTACTGTGTGTAAATTATGTACAACATCAACCAGTACTTTTATAGAGTACAAATCTGCACTTGTACAAGTATAGGCAGTTTTCTGCTAAATTCCTTTTGTTAAATATATGTCGGAAGTTTACAAGATAAGAATTTTAGTTTAGGTCAAAGACGTTAAATTAATTTAAATAATGGATCATAGATAGTGGCAGAAGTAATCAATATTACTTTTAGATAATTAATATTAGTCAATTATTTCTCCTGAATAATAATAATAATAATAATAATAATAATAATAATAATAATATTAATAATAAATGTATTTCTAGAGCACTTATCTCCGAATATGAATCAAAACATTAAAAAACATATTTATAGGGGGGTATTCAATTGATAGCAAGATTTTATTTTTCCCCACTGTGTTAAAAAAGAAATCTTTCACGGGTTTTTGCTGCCAATAGCGATCGTTTTGAGTTAGCGCAGCGGGACAACTTGCGCAATTCAATTGAAAATGAGGGAACTCTGCCCCATTTGTTAAAAATTGTGTTTGCGAGATTTTAGGGGAGTGAAGGGGAGTTTTAATGCGGTCATGTATAACACAAAAAAAAATGTTTAGCATACACATTAGTGGCACTATATAAATAAATGGTGATGATGATAATGATGATGAGGATGATTACACATTGATAATATCTACATTACAGTACTTTCTCTAGCATATTTTTTAATTGAACTATTTTTTACCATACAATCATCTATACCATGTCAAAACACATTACTACATTCGTATTTGTACCAAAAACATACATAAATATAATAATTAGTGATTTATTTATTTTTTCTTTTTTTTTCTTTCATTATTTTTTGAGGATTGATGAGGATTTGATCATGGTTGAATCCTGATGTTTAAGAGTCAACCCACAATGAAGTACAACACCAACATTCTGCACATGATCAGAGTTTGGTAACTCAGAACCCTCGAGCTTAAGACCAGTTGGTTGGCCCAGCTGCAATCTTGTTATTTGGCATTGAGCTCCCAACATCTGTTTTGTTAGGATTCAATCTCAGCCAACTGACACTCATCCAGTCCTGGAGCTCAGCTAGACAACCATCGATAATTGGTTCTTGTGAGGAAACGGAACTACTAGACTGAGAACTTTTTATTCAACACCCGTTTCTCACAGTTTAATGTACTTTTTAATCCTTGACCCAGTCTAAGTGTATACACGAGAGCATTGGTGTATTATGTGTATTATTATTGTATGTTATTAGATACTTTTTGCCATTGCCATTACCTGCAATATTGTATGTATTAGAAATATAAAGAAGATTGCCATATTGTGTGAAAATAACAGAACAGCAAAAGTAATTTTGCTTGTGTTAGCTAAGGTAATTACCATTTGTCTCAAATGACCATTGTCATGAGGTGTGGCTTAGATCTGGTTTGTAACCAGAACACAATGTCTGAGTGAATTGACATAGTTAGCTGGCAACCCATATTAATTAGCAAGGTCAACAGGTATTCTGAGAGGTAATTAGGTTAGAACTTTTAGAGGATATGCAATGTGCCTCCACATTAATATACTGGCTGAAATAGCATTGGGAAATGTATTAACATGTATTATTATTATTATTATTATTATTATTATTATCAGTTATTTATATAGTGCCACTAATTCCGCAGCACTGTACAGAGAACTCATTCACATTAATCCCTGCCCTATTGGAGCTTACTGTCTAAATTCACTAACACACACACACATACAGACAGATAGAGAGACTAGGGTCAATTTTGATAACAGCCAATTAACCTACCAGTATGTTTTTGGAGTGTGGGAGGAAACCGGAGCACCCGGAGGAAACCCATGCAAACACAGGGAGAACATACAAACTCCACACAGATAAAGGCCATGGTCGGGAATCAAACTCATTACCCCAGTGCTGTGAGGCAGAATTGCTAACCACTAGGCCACTGTGCTGCCCCACACATGTATCAATATAAATGTCATTGTGTCAATATGTATCACAGACTTAGATTGTCTTGTTGTTTTATACAAGCGTGAAGTGTCATTCCTTGATGTTATATTGTAACCCTCTGTTTAGTGTATCCAGCCAAATAGCTAATAAAGTCAAGCCATTCCATTGTATAATCAAAGTAACAGAGATAGTATGTCTAATAGCTAAAATGTCCACTGATAGACCCCAGCTGAATGGAGGAAGATTGAGACATTTGAACCTACTCCCTGTGTATACAGCAAAGAATATAGGGAGAGTAGAATGTCAAGGAAGCTATTCCAGCTTGGGGATCCTGGTGTACACGACAACAGCAAAAAGGACTCTGGGCAGGCATTGTGGTGCTGCTGGAGGAAACCCTGCCAGGACAGGGTCTGTGTGAGCCAGTATCCCAAGCTGGGCAACATAGTAACTGTCTAGCTAAACGGTAATGGTAATATTGTGGGAGGACAAGACTCTGAAAGAGACTGACATTACTACTTTGGAGTGCTGACTGCAACAGGCTGCTGGAGGATGCATGCTACCATTTACCCTGTAACTTGTGAACGTCCTGTAGTGATATGCTGTCGTAATAAAGTCTTATTTTGGATATATTCTGGTCTAACCAAGTGAGTTGAATGCCACAGAGGGTAACTGCCATCCCAGCTAAGGGTGGTATCCTCACAGTTCTTACTATAGTGCCACTAATTCCGCAGCGCTGTACAGAGAACTCACTCACATCAGTCCCTGCCCCATTGCAGCTTACAGTCTAAATTCCCTAACATATACTCACACACACATACTCACAGACAGACTAGGATCAATTTAACAGCAGCCAATTAAAATATCAGTATGTTTTTGGAGTGTGGGAGGAAACCGGAGCCCCCCGAGGAAACCCACGCAAACACGGGGAGAACATACAAACTCCTCACAGATAAGGCCATGGTCGGGAATCTAACTCATGACTCCAGTGCTGTGAGGCAGACGTGCAAACCACTAAGCCACATCTGGTCATATACATAACCAGGCCCAACCCCAGGCTTTAGGTAGCGTAATCCACCTAGAGTCCTAACACCGGTACTATAGTACTCCGCTCGCAGATGCGATCTATGCAAAGCCCAGGACACTTAAGATAGGCGGACCACTATGGTGTAGCATGACTATCATTTTAGACAAATACACAGGCAATACTATGCGCTCTACTGTTAGGTGCACGCAGCTCTGCCTTCACGAACAGTACAGTGTGAAACAGGACATACCTCCCAACTATCCTTGTAGTCAGACCAAATCATGACTAAGTTTGACAGTCACCCAAATTCGGGACTGTCCCAACAGATTCAGGACAGTTAGCAGATTGTCCTGCTCTCTCCTACCTGTTCTTGTCACTTTCACCACCTGTGGCTGCTGGTGTCTTTAGTTGCTGCTTGTCTGGATCCTGGAATGTTGGCGGCTCTATTTTGAAGAAAAAAAATGGCTACATGAAATTTAAAAGACTCCAACAAACCCCGGTATTACATTAATAGCACCCACATCTAATAATTAGGGGCCTGATTCATTAAGGATCTTAAATGAAGAAGATCCTTATTTTAGTCTCCTGGACAAAACCATGTTACAATGGAAGGGGTGCAAATGTGTGTTCTGTTTTGCACATAAGTTAAATACTGACAGTTTTTTCATGTAACACACATATCAACTTTAAATTTCAGTGTACAAATAAGCTATCAAGTTTTTGTGTGTTACATGAAAAAACAGTTAGTGTTTAACCCTTGTACAAAACAGAACACACATTCCATTGTAACATGGTTTTGTCCAGGAGACTGAAATAAGGATCCTCTTCATTTAAGATCTTTAATGAATCAGGCCCTAGATCTCCCTCCCTGCAACCAGCCTATTAAATTAAATTCAATTCAATTCAATGAATAGTATTCACATTTAATAAATAGTCCTATTTCCCTCCACCCCAAACAGCCCCAGCAATAAATTAATAGCATCTGCATTTTATTAATATAATATCCAAAAAATATATTGATTGGGCGCTGACTTGAGACCTATTCCCAAACAACAATTCAATCTCTAAAATGTATTAATACATTATCTTAGTACAAAATGAATCTTGCAATAAGTTTGCAATTTTGTGTTGATTAGCGAAATATAAATATTATCCTCACACTAGTTATAATCATATATCTCTCTATACATGTTTGGAGAAGAAACTGCTGCGCCAAATTTAAATTATTGTTTATTAAATTTCCATTAGGTATTGCCAAAAAACAAGAAAAAGAAAAAGCGCAGCCTAAGTCACCAAACCTTTACAAACCACACATAAGATTAGCATAAAAATATTTATTAATATCCAATCTTAAAATGTCCACTTAACAAACGTACTGCTGTGATATACAATATGTCAAGTTATTTATAAATGACAATATATTTGTAATATTTGGAGAGTGGGCAGAAGTTGTGGCACTTAGCATATGTCACACACCTAATTTAAATAAAATTCACCTTTAACACTACATACAGACTTCAAGATATCCACAAGCCCATTACAGTAAAAAGCCATTTCAAAGTACACTTATTATACAGAGCAGCTGTCAGCCATTAGATTCCTTAATCTGGGTGTTGTACTGTCTTTTGGACATGTGGCTAAGATATTAATATTTCATTACATATCCCGGACGAAGTCCAAAGTGGATGAAACGCGTTGGCTCAGAACATAGGAACCACAGCAAGAATCTCCACACTGCCGACATCGCACACCGCCAAAGCACCGGAAGTACCGCATTCCACACTCACAGGAAGTAGAATGCAGTGGAATGCACAGGTCATTCCAGAAAGCCGACAGCCGCTCACCACGCACCACCAAAGCAGCCAAAAGGCACAAGACATCTCATGTAAACCAAATGCTTTTCTAAGAGCTAATGCGCAAAAAAAAAAACTAGCACCCTCATACACAGCTAATAGCATCAGCACACTCATAGAAAAGCACACACACACACACACACAACATCCACAAAACCACACACACCCTAGAGCCCATACATACACATACATATCTATAACACACCCCAGTACCTCATACTGCAGCTCATAGAAACCATACAATTTAATTTAGACACACCTACTTAGACACAACCGAGAGCTGTGTGCATATAAAGCTTAAACATAAACAAGAACTATATAACAAAGAGCTGTAAACACTAGGCTATAACCCTCCATGAATAGCCATCCAAGTATTTACTAAATACCCAGCAGAGAAAATCAGCTAGGCAAAAAGAACTAAAGCAACTAAGCAAAAGAACTATAAACGTGAAAGCAAAAGATCTATAAACGCAGAGCTATAGTCATTAAGCGGAAGACCAATGGAACACAAACTTCAAAAGAGCTACAATCACCAAAACGCTTAAGAGCTATAACTCATTCCCACAAAAGAGCTATAGCACCTTTATGCCTAAAAGCTTTAAAACTGCTATTGTCTATATACCCGCTGTGACGATTATGTAGTATAATGACTGATTGTTATTTTCTTTTAAATTCATGTATGACAATGTGAATGTTTATGTAACCTCTCAAAGTATGCTTTGCTGACTGACCTAAGTGACCTGTGCAATTGATCAAGAGTCTTTTGAAATTAGCCAGGCCCAGGATAGATAAACATCTCAGAGGAGTTTGAAGCCCCAAAATTGTAAACCATATAGCCACTGAAGCAGAGCAGTGGTGAGAGATCGTCTGAGTTGCCAACATATATCTTAGTGATCGAAAGCTCGGTGTCATTTTGGGAATCAATCTGACCTAATTGAAAATGTAATTCCTAAAGTGGGGGGAAAAGAGCCTGTAAGAAGGGTTTGAAATCTTCTGCTTTAGGCATTACATTGTGAATTTTCATGAGGGGGACTTTCAAGACTGCAATGTCTCATATTTTTCAATGGTGTTCCCTCACACAAACAAGGTCTTAACTAGTAAGTAGTGACTCTGGTTTTATTTCCTATTTTATTTCTGAAACTCATTTGCGCTAGTTGTATGTCTTATTATTAACTTTTTGTAACTAAGCCTTGGAAACATTTTTTGGATTAAAATACATTTAATCTAGTGTATTCTCTGCGATTCTTTCTGAATTTACAAAGCCCAGGGAGGCTCATGCTACATGTGTATGTGATTTAAGTGTGAAACATTAATAAGTGGTTTTGGTGAACATAAGGACACCATAGTAAATCCTTTGTGGTGGCAGAAAAGATGTATTCATTACTATGTGACTAAGGTAACGCCAGTCGCGGCCAGCTGTTCGGATTGCTGTATCTGGAACAGGCTGGGCGTTCGTAACACCCGCCATCTCTACTTTCTCCATACCTCTTTCCCCCATCCCTCTAGCCACCCTTCTTTTCTCCCACACAGAACAGAACCTCCAGTACCAGCACAACCCATGCAAGCAAGCATCACAACTAATAACAACCGGAAAGAAACAGGAACGCAGCACAAATAAGAGCAACCAAGATAAGACCAACTTCAACCTATACCACCAAATCAACCACACCTAAACCACACAACACCCGAAGTTGCGTCACGGAAATACCCTTCCAATACTAGCATTCGCTGACCAGGAACCCCTGTGATATCCGCAAGGCAGCAACAGTAGCTCTATAAACACATCTTGCATACAAGCGCAGACATCCAAGAAAAATCATTAATATTTCATTAACTTATAACCAATAAAATCTATCTGTATTTTTAAGACTATTTTCAATAAAGAGTGGTCTTTTATCACATCTTCTCTAAGGCACAGTAAAGGACCTCCAGAGTACGCTGTTTGCATGAGATATTCCCCAGCAGAGTGCATGACGTAAAGATTTCAATGATTACAATCAAACGGACAAAATTACTAAATATTGTAAAAAAAAATAGGGAAACCATAAAAAAACATAAAATAAATATAACAGTTAAAATTAAGACCAACAGTAATTATTCTAGTTGCTCTTATACTATGAAAAATCATCTGCAAGGACTTGAAATCATATGGCATAGATTCCATAGAAGGCCAGAAAAAATGGAGGTGGCGTCTGAAGTGCAGTGCCTGCTGCATGCCATCCACAAGTGGCATTCTATCAGAGCTTCTGATCATCATTTTTTGTTCCACGGAACCAAGAACAGTAATGGTGGGATTATAATAGAACATTGGATGAGAATATCAGATAGTCAATGTACTTCCTTCCCTGCATGGTAAATTAGAAACAGATTTAATATGCTTCTACTAGAACAACTGATCATCATCAAACTTCCCTGAATAAAAGATCAGAAACAGAATGAATGGGGTTCTATTAGATCATCGAACCACGATCGAAGTTTACTACCATTGATGAGATTCTAGCATAGTATGCAATAGTATGCATGGAAGACTGGAAACAGAGACACCAGAGTTACGTTTTTTGACCATCTATAATAGTTTGCTTTGTTTATAACAGATGACAATATTGACACAGGACCAATCAATAGTTGACAAAGTAAAATTACTAATGTATTGTCGCTGCACTCACTACTAGTCAAACCAGTCTTTCTTCAAAGATAGTATATTTGCCCCAATCAATTACCTATCACATTTATTTAAGGCCTGTCCTGACACTTCATCTAGGCCAGTGATAGCATTTTGCTTCTAGCGGTAGCGTTCTAATTCCTGTTCTGTATTAGTCTGAGTGTGCTTTCTGGTTCTGATCCCTGGCTACGTCTGACTATGATTCTTCTGATTCCCGGCTCTGTCTGACCATTCATATTCCTGTTACCCATCTGGCTGAACAAAACCCAGTGCTACATTTCTGGCTGAAACTCGTTCTGTTTGCCGACATCTGTTGGCACATCTCTCTGGTATTCAGTTTCTCCATATACATTCGGCCTGTATCCTGACCATCTGTTGTGCAACTCCACTCAATCCAATTGGAGTGGTAAGAAATTGTATTGACTATTGTACTACCTTAAGTGCTATTGCGGCAGGCTGTTCTGAGGGACTCTGGGTCTGTCTCAGAATACTTTGGATTCACTGTACTTTGTTATAATGCTGATAAGTACACCATGATATTCCTGTGTATTATGTCTGAAGATTTGAGTTTATCTCTTGCTCTGTTAACTCTGTTATTGTGACTTTCTGTATCCTGCATTTCTGACGATTGATAGCAGAGCCATATGAACCAGATATCTGCATAGGATTCTGAACCTGATAATCTGCATATAATTCTGAATTGATAATCTGCATTTGGTTCTGAACTGATAATCTGCATATGATTCTGAACCTGATAATCTGCATATGATTCTGAACCTGATAATCTGCATATGATTATGAACCTGTTATCCTGCATCAACCTGATCTTTTGTGTTCTAAAATAAAGACTGTCATTTTAAGTCCCACACCTCTTAATTTCTCTTGCTAACCCCCATCTCCAAAATGCAAACAACAACTTTCACATTAGTGAAATGACCATTGACTTATATATGTTTTGTCACCTGAACTTATTATTTTTGTATTTTTTTTTTTAGATTAGCAGGGTACATAGAACTTTATGGTCTCCTTACCTCGATCTGGGTGCAACCCCCCCCCCTGAACCCTCAGAGGGTCCCCTTCCTGGGGGGTGAAGGCAAAAGATATGGTGCCCTGAGGAAAGCTTTGGCAGCCCCCAGAACAATAGGGACCCTTCCTAGGTTTGTGGCAAAGGGGGTCTGAAGATATATGCCCCCAAAGGGACCTTTCAAGGGTCGTGTTTAAATGGGCCCTTCTTCTGTAGAGAAGGGCCTGAAGTTCTGCACCTTTGTGTACCTTGTTGTGTATTTGCACTTTTTTGGAGTACTTTAGAGATCAAAAGCACCAATTCCGGGCTTTCAAAAACCATATGAGTGAGATGCCGCTCAAAATCACTGCCTTAAAATCATCCTTTGTGTATTATGTCTTTTCATTATAATTCCAGTCTCTGACTTGACCTATTTCACTGCAAAAGTAGATTTCTGTCACATTTCCAATAAAAAATATATGAAACAATAAAAATATAGGTAGCAAAAATACATTTTATTATATAAATTTAACACAATTAAAATCAGAATGGTATAAATATTATAAACATTGGTTCAATTAAATATTATAGACAAGAACATTGTATTTACATACTGAACCAATAGTTCAGTGAGCTGTTTTTAGTATACATTTTGAATAAATAGTGAAACGATATAAACCAGAGCTAGGCACTAACGCTACCCAGCTGTTGTGGAACTACAAGTCCCTTGAATTGCTACTAGAACCTTTTAAACAACAATTATTGTCAAATAGTGAACATGTATAAACATTATGACCATCTTCACAGTATCAAAGTCTATTCAAATGTAGCCTAATACAGTAGGCAATATCTCACATTGCAAAATTGCCTAAATTTAGACTATAACAAACCAAATCTATACCTGTCTGGGATGCTTAACATATAATTCCACTGAAAAATGATTTTACATACATGAGAATGGCTAAGCTGGTTATTTCAACTTCCTGGAATAACTACTTATGCTTGAAACAGGACTTCTGCCTGGAATTGTCTGCTAAAAATGCAGAAATACTTTGAGCTGCCATTTGGCAGATTGTGTTTAAAGACTGTCACATCTTAGTAACTTCGGCAACCATGAAAATAATCAGCGCAGTTTACAGTTTGTTTCAGGATGTTGTTAACAAGTGTAATTTTTTAACAAACTATCTGTCAAATGTCAGCAACAAAGTGTTTCTGTGTGTCAAACAGCCAATTCCATGCAGGAGTTCTTTCTGAAGTATTCTAGAAAGTTGTTGTGCCAAGCACAATGATTTAATGCAGCACCATCATAAAGTCACATGTGAGTTACATATACAGCAGCTTTAACTGGCGAAACATCTCTGTGTTGTTAGAAATGATTTCCACGTGTATCTATATCATTATTCCATCATGTTTCCGGCAATTAGCTTTAAAGATACGGCGTTCTCTCGTTAAAGGGTCCTGCTCTGGACAGAGCTCAGGTTCCGGTTGATGCTCATCACCTGGGGAGATAAGGTTCTTCTCTTTGCACACGCATGGGTGATACCAACAAAATATTGACCCGCCAATGAAGAAAAACAGAATTGTCGGCCACCCAAGCATGACGGCTTCGCCAATCTCCTGCTGCTGGACGCTTTTACAATACGAGAAGCAAACCTCTCTCAGGATGTTCACTGCTGTCAGTGTCACAGGTATCAGAACAAGAATTCCAGACAAGATGTAGCTAATACCCGCGATGAGCAGTTGGCAGTTGCGGTTCCTTGTGTTCTTATCGCAGCATTTATTAAACAGCATGCCAATAAGAGCATTGATACACCCAAAGATTGCTGTCAGGACTGCAAATGAGATTAGAATTCTTGAAACCTTTAAATCAGGTGTCTCTGGTATAGATGCGGAATAGTATTGGCAGGACATTGGGTTGTGGCTTTGCCTTACACAGGTCATCCAGAGTCCATCCCAACGACTTATCCAGTGCCCACCGATACGCATGCCATAGTCGTCACTTTCTGCCACGATGGACACTCTCCAGTGGGGCATTCCACAGATGGCAAATGTGAGTAGAGTGGCCATACTCCCCAGTATCATCCCAATGGTCTGGACTATGCAGCTTACCATGATGTCTTCTAAATTCAGTAATAGTCAGAGAATAATAGACGTTTTCAGTGTGGGGAAATCACAGCTTTTCCCTCTGTCTGTCTACTGACTTGTTGTGTGTTCAGGTTCCAGTCTCAAAATGTGTGTGAATGGTAGGCAGCAGTACGCTACTGGTCAATTTATTTTGGCTCAGGCACGTGCATCAATTATGTGTTCTATTACATGACATAACGTATGCAGGACGTCCCGTCTACACACGTTACACAGACACCAAAGCACCAACTCAGAACATTGACACCTCAGGCTCTATTAATCTGCTGTACTGAACAAAGAAAAAAACAGATATTTAGAGGAGTAATAGATGTAGCTCTAATTACTGTGTGTAAATTATGTACAACATCAACCAGTACTTTTATAGAGTACAAATCTGCACTTGTACAAGTATAGGCAGTTTTCTGCTAAATTCCTTTTGTTAAATATATGTCGGAAGTTTACAAGATAAGAATTTTAGTTTAGGTCAAAGACGTTAAATTAATTTAAATAATGGATCATAGATAGTGGCAGAAGTAATCAATATTACTTTTAGATAATTAATATTAGTCAATTATTTCTCCTGAATAATAATAATAATAATAATAATAATAATAATATTAATAATAAATGTATTTCTAGAGCACTTATCTCCGAATATGAATCAAAACATTAGAAAACATATTTATAGGGGGGTATTCAATTGATAGCAAGATTTTTTTTTTCCCCACTGTGTTAAAAAAGAAATCTTCCACGGGTTTTTGCTGCCAATAGCGATCGTTTTGAGTTAGCGCAGCGGGACAACTTGCGCAATTCAATTGAAAATGAGGGAACGCTGCCCCATTTGTTAAAAATTGGGTTTGCGAGATTTTAGGGGAGTGAAGGGGAGTTTTAATGCGGTCATGTATAACACAAAAAAAATGTTTAGCATACACATTAGTGGCACTATATAAATAAATGGTGATGATGATAATGATGATGAGGATGATTACACATTGATAATATCTACATTACAGTACTTTCTCTAGCATATTTTTTAATTGAACTATTTTTTACCATACAATCATCTATACCATGTCAAAACACATTACTACATTCGTATTTGTACCAAAAACATACATAAATATAATAATTAGTGATTTATTTATTTTTTATTTTTTTTTCTTTCATTATTTTTTGAGGATTGATGAGGATTTGATCATGGTTGAATCCTGATGTTTAAGAGTCAACCCACAATGAAGTACAACACCAACATTCTGCACATGATCAGAGTTTGGTAACTCAGAACCCTCGAGCTTAAGACCAGTTGGTTGGCCCAGCTACAATCTTGTTATTTGGAATTGAGCTCCCAACATCTGTTTTGTTAGGATTCAATCTCAGCCAACTGACACTCATCCAGTCCTGGAGCCCAGCTAGACAACCATTGATAATTGGTTCTTGTGAGGAAACAGGGAACTACTAGACTGAGAACTTTTTATTCAACACCCGTTTCTCACAGTTTAATGTACTTTTTAATCCTTGACCCAGTCTAAGTGTATACACGAGAGCATTGGTGTATTATGTGTATTATTATTGTATGTTATTAGGTACTTTTTGCCATTGCCATTACCTGCAATATTGTATGTATTAGAAATATAAAGAAGATTGCCATATTGTGTGAAAATAACAGAACAGCAAAAGTAATTTTGCTTGTGTTAGCTAAGGTAATTACCATTTGTCTCAAATGACCATTGTCATGAGGTGTGGCTTAGATCTGGTTTGTAACCAGAACACAATGTCTGAGTGAATTGACATAGTTAGCTGGCAACCCATATTAATTAGCAAGGTCAACAGGTAATCTGAGAGGTAATTAGGTTAGAACTTTTAGAGGATATGCAATGTGCCTTCACATTAATATACTGGCTGAAATAGCATAGGGAAATGTATTAACATGTATTATTATTATTATTATTATCATTATTATTATTATCAGTTATTTATATAGTGCCACTAATTCCGCAGCACTGTACAGAGAACTCATTCACATTAATCCCTGCCCTATTGGAGCTTACTGTCTAAATTCACTAACACACACACACATACAGACAGATAGAGAGACTAGGGTCAATTTTGATAACAGCCAATTAACCTACCAGTATGTTTTTGGAGTGTGGGAGGAAACCGGAGCACCCGGAGGAAACCCATGCAAACACAGGGAGAACATACAAACTCCACACAGATAAAGGCCATGGTCGGGAATCAAACTCATTACCCCAGTGCTGTGAGGCAGAATTGCTAACCACTAGGCCACTGTGCTGCCCCACACATGTATCAATATAAATGTCATTGTGTCAATATGTATCACAGACTTAGATTGTCTTGTTGTTTTACGCAAGCGTGAAGTGTCATTCCTTGATGTTATATTGTAACCCTCTGTTTAGTGTATCCAGCCAAATAGCTAATAAAGTCAAGCCATTCCATTGTATAATCAAAGTAACAGAGATAGTATGTCTAATAGCTAAAATGTCCACTGATAGACCCCAGCTGAATGGAGGAAGATTGAGACATTTGACCCTACTCCCTGTGTATACAGCAAAGAATATAGGGAGAGTAGAATGTCAAGGAAGCTATTCCAGCTTGGGGATCCTGGTGTACACGACAACAGCAAAAAGGACTCTGGGCAGGCATTGTGGTGCTGCTGGAGGAAACCCTGCCAGGACAGGGTCTGTGTGAGCCAGTATCCCAAGCTGGGCAACATAGTAACTGTCTAGCTAAACGGTAATGGTAATATTGTGGGAGGACAAGACTCTGAAAGAGACTGACATTACTACTTTGGAGTGCTGACTGCAACAGGCTGCTGGAGGATGCATGCTACCGTTTACCCTGTAACTTGTGAACGTCCTGTAGTGATATGCTGTCGTAATAAAGCCTTATTTTGGATATATTCTGGTCTAACCAAGTGAGTTGAATGCCACAGAGGGTAACTGCCATCCCAGCTAAGGGTGGTATCCTCACAGTTCTTACTATAGTGCCACTAATTCCGCAGCGCTGTACAGAGAACTCACTCACATCAGTCCCTGCCCCATTGCAGCTTACAGTCTAAATTCCCTAACATATACTCACACACACATACACACAGACAGACTAGGATCAATTTAACAGCAGCCAATTAAAATATCAATATGTTTTTGGAGTGTGGGAGGAAACCGGAACCCCCGAGGAAACCCACGCAAACACAGGGAGAACATACAAACTCCTCACAGATAAGGCCATGGTCGGGAATCGAACTCATGACTCCAGTGCTGTGAGGCAGACGTGCAAACCACTAGGCCACATCTGGTCACATACATAACCAGGCCCAACCCCAGGCTTTAGGTAGCGTAATCCACCTAGAGTCCCAACACCGGTACTATAGTACTCCGCTCGCAGATGCGACCTATGCAAAGCCCAGGACACTTAAGATAGGCGGACCACTATGGTGTAGCATGACTATCATTTTAGACAAATACACAGGCAATACTATGCGCTCTACTGTTAGGTGCACGCCTTCACGAACAGTACAGTGTGAAACAGGACATACCTCCCAACTATCCTTGTAGTCAAACCAAATCATGACTAAGTTTGACAGTCACCCAAATTCGGGACTGTCCCAACAGATTCAGGACAGTTAGCAGATTGTCCTGCTCTCTCCTACCTGTTCTTGTCACTTTCACCACCTGTGGCTGCTGGTGTCTTTAGTTGCTGCTTGTCTGGATCCTGGAATGTTGGCGGCTCTATTTTAAAGAAAAAAAATGGCTACATGAAATTTAGAAAACTCCAACAAACCCCGGTATTACATTAATAGCACCCACATCTAATAATTAGGGGCCTGATTCATTAAGGATCTTAAATGAAGAAGATCCTTATTTTAGTCTCCTGGACAAAACCATGTTACAATGGAAGGGGTGCAAATGTGTGTTGTTTTGCACATAAGTTAAATACTGACTGTTTTTTCATGTAACACACACATATCAACTTTAAATTTCAGTGTACAAATAAGCTATCAAGTTTTTGTGTGTTACATGAAAAAACAGTTAGTGTTTAACCCTTGTGCAAAACAGAACACACATTTGCACCCCTTGCATTGTAACATGGTTTTGTCCAGGAGACTGAAATAAGGATCCTCTTCATTTAAGATCTTTAATGAATCAGGCCCTAGATCTCCCTCCCTGCAACCAGCCTATTAAATTAAATTCAATTCAATGAATAGTATTCACATTTAATAAATAGTCCTATTTCCCTCCACCCCAAACAGCCCCAGCAATAAATTAATAGCATCTGCATTTTATTAATATGATATCCAAAAAATATATTGATTGGGCGCTGACTTGAGACCTATTCCCAGACAACAATTCAATCTCTAAAATGTATTAATACATTATCTTAGTACAAAATGAATCTTGCAATAAGTTTGCAATTTTGTGTTGATTAGCGAAATATAAATATTATCCTTACACTAGTTATAATCATATATCTCTATATACATGTTTGGAGAAGAAACTGCTGCGCCAAATTTAAATTATTGTTTATTAAATTTACCATTAGGTATTGCCAAAAAACAAGAAAAAGAAAAAGCGCAGCCTAAGTCACCAAACCTTTACAAACCACACATAAGATTAGCATAAAAATATTTATTAATATCCAATCTTAAAATGTCCACTTAACAAACGTACTGCTGTGATATACAATATGTCAAGTTATTTATAAATTACAATATATTTGTAATATATGGAGAGTGGGCAGAAGTTGTGGCACTTACCATATGTCACACATTTAATTTAAATAAAATTCACCTTTAACACTACATACAGACTTCAAGATATCCACAAGCCCATTACAGTAAAAAGCCATTTCAAAGTACATTCATTATACAGAGCAGCTGTCAGCCATTAGATTCCTTAATCTGGGTGTTGTACTGTCTTTTGGACATGTGGCTAAGACATTAATATTTCATTACATATCCCTGACGAAGTCCAAAGTGGATGAAACGCGTTGGCTCAGAACATAGGAACCACAGCAAGAATCTCCACACTGCCGACAACGCACACCGCCGAAGCACCGGAGTTACTGCATTAAACACTCACAGGAAGTGGAATGCACACTGCATTCCAGATAGCCAGCAGCCGCTCACCACATACCAACGAGCAGAACCCGGCTCACCTCGCTCCACCGAAGCAGCCGAAAGGCATAAGGCAGCCCACGTAAACCAACTGGTCTTCTAAGAGCTAATACGCAAAAGAAAACTAGCACCCTCATACACAGCTAATAGCATCAGCACACTCATACAAAAACACACATACACACAAACATCTACAAAACCACACACAGCCTAGAGCCCATACATACACATACATATCTATAGCACACCCCAGTACCTAATACTGCAGCTCATAGGAACCATACAATTTAATTTAGACACACCTACTTAGACACAACCGAAAGCTGAGTGCATATAAAGCTTAAACATACACAAGAACTATATAACAAAGAGCTGTAAACACTAGGCTATAACCCTCCGGGAATAGCCATCCAAGTATTTACTAAATACCCAGCAGAGCAAATCAGTTAGGCAAAAAGAACTATAGCAACTAAGCAAAAGAACTATAAACGTGAAAGCAAAAGATCTATAAACGCAGAGCTATAGTCATTAAGCGGAAGACCAATGGAACACAAACTTCAAAAGAGCTATAATCACCAAAACGCTTAAGAGCTATAACTCATTCCCACAAAAGAGCTATAGTACCTTTATGCCTAAAAGCTTTAAAACTGCTATTGTCTATATACCCGCTGTGACGATTATGTAGTATAATGACTGATTGTTATTTTCTGTTGAATTCATGTATGACAATGTGAACCTCTCAAAGTATGCTTTGCTGACTGACCTAAGTGACCTGTGCAATTGATCAAGAGTCTTTTGAAATTAGCCAGGCCCAGGATAGATAAACATCTCAGAGGAGTTTGAAGCCCCAAAATTGTAAACCATATAGCCACTGAAGCAGAGCAGTGGTGAGAGATCGTCTGAGTTGCCAACATATATCTTAGTGATCGAAAGCTCGGTGTCCTTTTGGGAATCAATCTGACCTAATTGAAAATGTAATTCCTAAAGTGGGGGGAAAAGAGCCTGTAAGAAGGGTTTAAAATCTTCTGCTTTAGGCATTACATTGTGAATTTTCATGAGGGGGACTTTCAAGACTGCAATGTCTCATATTTTTCAATGGTGTTCCCTCACACATACAAGGTCTTAACTAGTAAGTAGTGACTCTGGTTTTATTTCCTATTTTATTTCTGAAACTCATTTGCGCTAGTTGTATGTCTTATTATTAACTTTTTGTAACTAAGCCTTGGAAACATTTTTTGGATTAAAATACATTTAATCTAGTGTATTCTCTGCAATTCTTTCTGAATTTACAAAGCCCAGGGAGGCTCATGCTACATGTGTATGTGATTTAAGTGTGAAACATTAATAAGTGGTTTTGGTGAACATAAGGACACCATAGTAAATCCTTTGTGGTGGCAGAAAAGATGTATTCATTACTATGTGACTAAGGTAACGCCAGTCACGGCCAGCTGTTCGGATTGCTGTATCTGGGACAGGCTGGGCGTTCGTAACACCCGCCATCTCTACTTTCTCCATACCTCTTTCCCCCATCCCTCTAGCCACCCTTCTTTTCTCCCACACAGAACAGAACCTCCAGTACCAGCACAACCCATGCAAGCAAGCATCACAACTAACAACAACCGGAAAGAAACAGGAAAGCAGCACGAATAAGAGCAACCAAGATAAGACCAACTTTAACCTATACCACCAAATCAACCACACCTAAACCACACTACACCCGAAGATGCGTCACGGAAATACCCTTCCAATACTAGCATTCGCTGACCCGGAACCCCTGTGATATCCGCAAGGCAGCAACAGTAGCACTATAAACACATCTTGCATACAAGCGCAGACGTCCAAGAAAAATCATTAATATTTCATTAACTTATAACCAATAAAATCTATCTGTATTTTTAAGACTATTTTCAATAAAGAGTGGACTTTTATCACATCTTCTCTAAGGCACAGTAAAGGACCTCCAGAGTACGCTGTTTGCATGAGATATTCCCCAGCAGAGTGCATGGCGTAAAGATTTCAATTATTACAATCAAACGGACAAAATTACTAAATATTGTAAAAAAAAAAAGGGGAAACCATAAAAAACATAAATTAAATATAACAGTTAAAATTAAGACCAACAGTAATTATTCTAGTTGCTCTTATACTATGAAAAATCATCTGCAAGGACTTGAAATCATATGGCATAGGTTCCATAGAAGGCCAGAAAAAATGGAGGTGGCGTCTGAAGTGCAGTGCCTGCTGCATGCCATCCACAAGTGGCGTTCTGTCAGAGCTTCTGATCATCATTTTTTGTTCCACGGAACCAAGAACAGTAATGGTGGGATTATAATAGAACATTGGATGAGAAAATTTTAGATAGTCAATGTACTTCCTTCCCTGCATGGTAAATTAGAAACAGATTTAATATGCTTCTACTAGAACAACTGATCATCATCAAACTTCCCTGAATAAAAGATCAGAAACAGAATGAATGGGGTTCTATTAGATCATCGAACCACGATCGAAGTTTACTACCATCGATGAGATTCTAGCATAGTATGCAATAGTATGCATGGAAGACTGGAAACAGAGACACCAGAGTTACGTTTTTTGACCATCTATAATAGTTTGCTTTGTTTATAACACATGACAATATTGACACAGGACCAATCAATAGTTGACAAAGTAAAATTACTAATGTATTGTCGCTGCACTCACTACTAGTCAAACCAGTCTTTCTTCAAAGATAGTATATTTGCCCCAATCAATTACCTATCACATTTATTTAAGGCCTGTCCTGACACTTCATGTAGGCCAGTGATAGCATTTTGCTTCTAGCGGTAGCGTTCTAATTCCTGTTCTGTATTAGTCTGAGTGTGCTTTCTGGTTCTGATCCCTGGCTACGTCTGACTATGATTCTTCTGATTCCCGGCTCTGTCTGACCATTCATATTCCTGTTACCCATCTGGCTGCCCAAAACCCAGTGCTACATTTCTGGCTGAAACTCGTTCTGTTTGCCGACATCTGTTGGCACATCTCTCTGGTATTCAGTTTCTCCATATACATTCGGCCTGTATCCTGACCATCTGTTGTGCAACTCCACTCAATCCAATTGGAGTGGTAAGAAATTGTATTGACTATTGTACTACCTTAAGTGCTATTGCGGCAGGCTGTTCTGAGGGACTCTTTGTCTGTCTCAGAATACTTTGGATTCACTGTACTTTGTTATAATGCTGATAAGTACACCATGATATTCCTGTGTATTATGTCTGAAGATTTGAGTTTATCTCTTGCTCTGTTAACTCTGTTATTGTGACTTTCTGTATCCTGCATTTCTGACGATTGATAGCAGAGCCATATGAACCAGATATCTGCATAGGATTCTGAACCTGATAATCTGCATATAATTCTGAATTGATAAACTGCATTTGGTTCTGAACTGATAATCTGCATATGATTCTGAACCTGATAATCTGCATATGATTCTGAACCTGATAATCTGCATATGATTCTGAACCTGATAATCTGCATATGATTATGAACCTGTTATCCTGCATCAACCTGATCTTTTGTGTTCTAAAATAAAGACTGTCATTTTAAGTCCCACACCCCTTAATTTCTCCTGCTAACCCCCATCTCCAAAATGCAAACAACAACTTTCACATTAGTGAAATGACCATTGACTTATATATGTTTTGTCACCTGAACTTATTATTTTTGTATTTTTTTTTTAGATTAGCAGGGTACATAGAACTTTATGGTCTCCTTACCTCGATCTGGGTGCACCCCCCCCCCCCCTGAACCCTCAGAGGGTCCCCTTCCTGGGGGGTGAAGGCAAAAGATATGGTGCCCTGAGGAAAGCTTTGGCAGCCCCCAGAACAATAGGGACCCTTCCTAGGTTTGTGGCAAAGGGGGTCTGAAGATATATGCCCCCAAAGGGACCTTTCAAGGGTCGTGTTTAAATGGGCCCTTCTTCTGTAGAGAAGGGCCTGAAGTTCTGCACCTTTGTGTACCTTGTTGTGTATTTGCACTTTTTTGGAGTACTTTAGAGATCAAAAGCACCAATTCCGGGCTTTCAAAAACCATATGAGTGAGATGCCGCTCAAAATCACTGCCTTAAAATCATCCTTTGTGTATTATGTCTTTTCATTATAATTCCAGTCTCTGACTTGACCTATTTCACTGCAAAAGTAGATTTCTGTCACATTTCCAATAAAAAATATATGAAACAATAAAAATATAGGTAGCAAAAATACATTTTATTATATAAATTTAACACAATTAAAATCAGAATGGTATAAATATTATAAACATTGGTTCAATTAAATATTATAGACAAGAACATTGTATTTACATACTGAACCAATAGTTCAGTGAGCTGTTTTTAGTATACATTTTGAATAAATAGTGAAACGATATAAACCAGAGCTAGGCACTAAGGCTACCCAGCTGTTGTGGAACTACAAGTCCCTTGAATTGCTACTAGAACCTTTTAAACAACAATTATTGTCAAATAGTGAACATGTATAAACATTATGACCATCTTCACAGTATCAAAGTCTATTCAAATGTAGCCTAATACAGTAGGCAATATCTCACATTGCAAAATTGCCTAAATTTAGACTATAACAAACCAAATCTATACCTGTCTGGGATGCTTAACATATAATTCCACTGAAAAATGATTTTACATACATGAGAATGGCTAAGCTGGTTATTTCAACTTCCTGGAATAACTACTTATGCTTGAAAGAGGACTTCTGCCTGGAATTGTCTGCTAAAAATGCAGAAATACTTTGAGCTGCCATTTGGCAGATTGTGTTTAAAGACTGTCACATCTTAGTAACTTCGGCAACCATGAAAATAATCAGCGCAGTTTACAGTTTGTTTCAGGATGTTGTTAACAAGTGTAATTTTTTAACAAACTATCTGTCAAATGTCAGCAACAAAGTGTTTCTGTGTGTCAAACAGCCAATTCCATGCAGGAGTTCTTTCTGAAGTATTCTAGAAAGTTGTTGTGCCAAGCACAATGATTTAATGCAGCACCATCATAAAGTCACATGTGAGTTACATATACAGCAGCTTTAACTGGCGAAACATCTCTGTGTTGTTAGAAATGATTTCCACGTGTATCTATATCATTATTCCATCATGTTTCCGGCAATTAGCTTTAAAGATACGGCGTTCTCTCGTTAAAGGGTCCTGCTCTGGACAGAGCTCAGGTTCCGGTTGATGCTCATCACCTGGGGAGATAAGGTTCTTCTCTTTGCACACGCATGGGTGATACCAACAAAATATTGACCCGCCAATGAAGAAAAACAGAATTGTCGGCCACCCAAGCATGACGGCTTCGCCAATCTCCTGCTGCTGGACGCTTTTACAATACGAGAAGCAAACCTCTCTCAGGATGTTCACTGCTGTCAGTGTCACAGGTATCAGAACAAGAATTCCAGACAAGATGTAGCTAATACCCGCGATGAGCAGTTGGCAGTTGCGGTTCCTTGTGTTCTTATCGCAGCATTTATTAAACAGCATGCCAATAAGAGCATTGATACACCCAAAGATTGCTGTCAGGACTGCAAATGAGATTAGAATTCTTGAAACCTTTAAATCAGGTGTCTCTGGTATAGATGCGGAATAGTATTGGCAGGACATTGGGTTGTGGCTTTGCCTTACACAGGTCATCCAGAGTCCATCCCAACGACTTATCCAGTGCCCACCGATACGCATGCCATAGTAGTCGCTTTCTGCCACGATGGACACTCTCCAGTGGGGCATTCCACAGATGGCAAATGTGAGTAGAGTGGCCATACTCCCCAGTATCATCCCAATGGTCTGGACTATGCAGCTTACCATGATGTCTTCTAAATTCAGTAATAGTCAGAGAATAATAGACGTTTTCAGTGTGGGGAAATCACAGCTTTTCCCTCTGTCTGTCTACTGACTTGTTGTGTGTTCAGGTTCCAGTTTTAAAATGTGTGTGAATGGTAGGCAGCAGTGCCGTACTGGTCAATTTATTTTGGCTCAGGCACGTGCATCAATTATGTGTTCTATTACATGACATAACGTATGCAGGATGTCCCGTCTACACACGTTACACAGACACCAAAGCACCAACTCAGAACATTGACACCTCAGGCTCTATTAATCTGCTGCACTGAACTAAGAAATAAACAGATATTTAGAGGAGTAATAGATGTAGCTCTAATTACTGTGTGTAAATTATGTACAACATCAACCAGTACTTTTATAGAGTACAAATCTGCACTTGTACAAGTATAGGCAGTTTTCTGCTAAATTCCTTTTGTTAAATATATGTCGGAAGTTTACAAGATAAGAATTGCAGGTTAGGTCAAAGGCGTTAAATTAATTTAAATAATGGATCATAGATAGTGGCAGAAGTAATCAATATTACTTTTAGATAATTAATATTAGACAATTACTTCTCCTGAAGAATAATAATAATATTAAAAAAAATAATAATAATAACAATAATAATTATATTAAATGTATTTATAGAGCGCTTTTCTCCCAATAGGAATCAAAACATTACATTTATAGAATAAAAAAACATGATAAAGATAAACATATTAAAATTTAACAGAATAAGGAAATGAGAGCTAAGTATTGGGCATTATGAAAGCAGAGGTACATTAATGAAATGCATTATTAAGCAGTTAAGACTTGAGTCTGTTTTTGGAGATTTGTAGAAAGTAGGTCTCGTGGACTGTATGAGGCAGCGAGTTACAAATAGGAGAAGCCACAAAGTTAAACGCTTGGGCCCCATATGAAGTATGGGAGATTCTAGCTGCTGTTAGTAGTCCTGCATCTGTAGATTGAAGTGACAAGTGGGAGTATAATGAATCAGAAACTGATTGGAGTACCCAGGATCCTGGTTATGTAGGGCTTTGAATGTCAATCTTGAAACAGATTCACCACCTTACAAGCAGCCAGGAAGCAGAAGGAAGTGGAATACAAGTGTCATGTGGCAGAAACAGGGCTGGTTAGTTAACAGTCTGGTTGCTGTATTTTCTGCCAGTTGGAAGTGGTGCAATTATTTTTCTGGGAGATCCAAACAGAGGACAATGTAGTAGTCCAAGAGTCAGGTCACAAAAGCATGTGTGGTGCAGGAAGATCTTCCAAGGGAATTATATGCTTTATCCTGACTATGTTCCTCAGAAGATAGAATGAGGATTTGATCATGGTTGAATCCTGATGTTTAAGAGTCAACCCACAATCAAGTACAACACCAACATTCCGCACATGATCAGAGTTTGGTAACTCAGAACCCTCGAGCTTAAGACCAGTTGGTTGGCCCAGCTGCAATCTTGTTATTTGGCATTGAGCTCCCATCATCTGTTTTGTTAGGATTCAATCTCAGCCAACTGACACTCATCCAGTCCTGAAGCTCAACTAGACAACCATTGAGGATTGATAATTGGTTCTTGTGAGGAAACAGGGAACTACTAGACTGAGAACTTTTTATTCATCACCCGTTTCTCACAGTTTAATGTATTTTTTAATCCTTGACTGAGTCTAAGGGCTAGATTTACTAAGCTGCGGGTTTGCAAAAGTGGGGATGTTGCCAATAGAAACCAATCAGATTCTATCTATCATTTTGTAGAAGGTACTTAATAAATGAAAGCTAGAATCTGATTGGTTGCTATAGGCAACATCCCCACTTTTGCAAACCCGCAGCTTAGTAAATCTGGCCCTAAGTATATACACCAGAGCAACGGTGAATTATGTGTATTATTATTTCATGTTATTAGGTACATTTTGCCATTGCTATTACCTGCAATATTGTATGTACTAGAAATAGGAAGAATATTGCTATATTGTGTGAAAACAACAGGACAGCAGAAGTAATTTTGCTAGTGTTAACTAATGTAATTACCATTTGTCTCAAATGTCCATTGTCATGAGGTGTGGCTTAGATCTGGTTTGTAATCAGAACAATGTCTGAGTGACTTGATATAACTAGCTGGCAACCCACGTTAATTAGCAAGGTCAACAGGTAATCTGAGAGGTAATTCGATGATATGCAATGTGCCTCCACATTAATATAATGGCTGAAATAGCATTGGGAAATGTATTAACATGTATCAATATAAATGTTATTGTATCAAAATGTATCACAGACTTAGATTGTGTAATGTTGCAGATACAATGTGTCAAATGTCTTGTTGTTTCAAGCAAGCGTGAAGTGTCATTCCTTAATGTTCTATTGCAACCCCATGTTTAGTGTATCCAGCCAAATAGTTAAATGGGTCAAGCCATTCCATTGTACAATCAAGGTAACATAGTAACTGTCTAGCTAAACGATAGTGGTAATATTGTGGGAGAACAGGATTCTGAAAGAGACTGACATTACTGCTTTGGAGTGCTGTCTGCAAGAGGCTGCTGGAGGATACATGCTACCATTTACCCTGTAGCTTGTGAACATCTTGTGGTGTTGTGCTGTCGTAATAAAGCCTTATTTTGGATATATTCTGGTCCACCCAAGTGAGTTGAATCCCACAGAGGGTAACTGCAATCCCGGCTAAGGGTGGTATCCTCACAGTTCTTACTACCAAGAGGAAAAGACAAATACATTTGAGTATCATCTGTATAGCAGTAGTAATCCAGGTCACAATATCTGATTATTTCATCCAGTGGTAGCATGCATACTGCAGATAGCATGGAAGATTAAATGTGGAACGTCGCATTGCAGGTATATTAATGTGGACAAACCAGTGAGAAACAATTTGAACCAAGAACTGGGATATCCAGTCCAGAGAAATTCTGCTGGGTGAGAATAAAAAGGATGATATACTGAGCTTCAAAGTATTTTCTCATTTTCATTGAAACATGTTAATTTACAAACATCTTTCATTTTTTGTCCAAAATGATCATTTAATTGTTCTCTCTAAATCAAGGCATTGAAAAAATATATTATAAAACGTAATTAATATTTTAATTTCTATTAGCAGACAAGGAAATAATCTTCTACAAATATTACTGCATTCAGGGCCGGATTTGGACTAAAAATCAGCCCTGGCATTTGAAGCACACAGGCCCACCTCTGTTGATGTGCAGGAAAAAACTGTGTGCCTCTGCACAGCGGCGGCACAGCCAAGGGCGTGGCCACATTATGTTGCGGGAGTGGTCAACATGGGGCATTGATACATACATTATAATAAAACATTACATTTATCAGGCCCTCCCCATCCACATCACGCCACCCCCCACCCCAGAAACACATTGCAACACCCCCAGTCCACTGTACTTATCTATGCTTCTGACATCCATCAGGGTAGGAACTTCCTGTAGAGTGAGCAGGGAAGCTCTTAATCTCACAAGATTAATAAATCTCAGAGACTTAGAGCTCCTCGGCTTGCTCTGCAGGCTGTGTCCTGTCTGGGGATTGGGAACAACCATCAAATTCCTCCTGCTAAACAGATTTTTGGTAGTCTCTTCCCCGATGATGGTAAATTTAACGCTGAGGACACTTACAAAAGAAAAACGATTTCAGAAGACAACGACAAGAATATACACAGACTTACCTGATCAGATATCCGATTGTACCAATACACTGACAGGAGCTTCTTCCGAATGCACAGGTGTCCGGCAGTAGTGCCTGACGTTAGTTAGCCCTTAATGAATTTTTATTTAAAGCGGCAATTTCGGGACCACGCAGGATAACTGTTAAGAGAGGGGTCCCGACATTGCTGCTTTAAATAAAAATTCATGAAACGCGCACTGACGTCAGGCACTACTACCGGACACCTGTGCATTCGGAAGAAGCTCCTGTCAGTATTCTGGTACGATCGGATATCTGAATAGTCATTGATCGGTTAAGTCTGTGTATATTCTTGTCGTTGTCTTCTGAAATTGTTTTTATTTTGTAGGTGTCCTCGGCGTCGGATTTACCAGCATCGGCGATGCGTACCCCACCCAAACAGATGTCACGGCAATAGGGATCGGCCTCGGGACCCCTGGGACTAGCTGTGGCAGGAGGGTGGTGGAAACTGGGAGGCCGGATGAATGCCTTGCTCATAGAGCTTGCTCTAATCCTGTGTACAGGACGTTAGGAGGGGGAACCACACAGAAGGTAACAGCTGGAATCTGTACACATGCAGGTAGAATGAAGGTTAATCCACATGAGGAATAAATAACCAAAGTATTTATTTCAGCAAGCAGAATGAAGCTGAATTCACACAAGGGTTAATGGTTTTCAGTACATACAACAGCAACAAGATGAAGCAGCTGAATTCACACAGAGGGTTAATGGTTTGCAGTTCAGATAACAGTAACTAGATGAAGTTGAACTCACACAGAGAAGTCCATAACACAACTGCAGAATGTGTAGCTAGGAAAGTGTTGCACTGGCCATTTACTGAGTGTAGGAGGAGACTCTTATAGTCTGAAGTCGAAGTATGTTTAGCAAATGTATCACCTAATTTGGCAGCCTCCAGTACTGCAGACAGAAGTCAGGCTTGTCCCAGGATAGAACGCTGCATTCGACCAAGAGGGAGATGTACGGTACCGCAGAGTGGTGTAAACAGGACTGAGACCCCGATTTGTGACACCAGAGCTGGATTAAAGCTCTGGGGTCCTAGGCACTTAAGACAGGGGGGCTCCTATGATGTAAAATGGTTATTAGACATTTTCAACAAATAAACATGCAGTACTTTGAGCACTACTTTAAGGTGCACTCAGTTCGGCCTTCACAAGCAGTACAATGTGAAGCAGGACATACCTCCCAACTGTCCTTGCAGTCAAACCAAATCCTGACTAAGCGGGACAGTCACTCACCAAATTCAGGACAGTTGGCAGACTGTCCTGCTCTCTCCTACCTGTCTTGTCATTTTCACCACTTGCGGCTGTTGGTGTCTTTAGATCAGTTGCTGCTTGTCTGGATCCTGGAATGTTGGTGGCCCTATTTGGAAAAAAAAAGGCCACCATTTCCCACAACCATCCCCCAGGCATTAAATAATTCTTAATCACATTTAATAAATAGACATCATTTTCCCTAAACAGCCCCAGATTCACTTAATAGCACACATTATAGTGATATACTGTCCCCTACACACATTATAGTCATATACTGTCCCCCACACACATTGGCCATTTTTATTTCCCCCTCCTACAGCCATGTTATATCTACGTATTTACACCATACTTGCCTGCTCTCCTGGAATTCCTGAGAGGCTCCCGAATTTCGGGGAGTCCTCCCGGAAGAGTAGGCAAACTTCACCCATTCACCGAAATTCACGGCATTGAATGGTGGGGGCTGGGCTTCATTGTGTCATGAAGCCCCGCCCCCACTATTCAATGCCATGAATTTCAACATTTTCTAGTGGGGGCGGGGCTAAGTGGGGGCCCCCCTCATACCCTCTATCACATGACTTCCCGGGGGAGAGATTTTATGACAAGAGAGTCCCTGAAGACAAAAGCACTTAAGTAGCAGGCCTGTGTGCTTGTCATTAGCTTTACACGTACCTGAATGGGTTAAATTTTATCTCCGTGCCAGGCCGACCAATAAGAGGGTTGTGGGAGGGCTGGGTCACCTTATATATATCACCAAGAAGGTGGGGAGGGTACAGTCAGTGACACGAGATCCTGCCCACCCGCCCTGAGCCTAAAAAGTCGTAGGTTGGTTCATGTGTTTTAACCATGTTTTCTTCCGCATCTCAGAGCAGGCACAGTTGGGAGGAAGGGCACTGCTATCGCTGATTGGCCTCAGGTCACTGACCCCTTAGAGGTAAAGTGACTCTTGTTACTTGTTGTGTGAGGGATCCCTTGCTGACTTAGAAGCAGGTCATTGTGAATCGAGAGGGGGCGTGGTCACCTGTTGCCAGATTTAGCGCCGGTCAAGCAGTTAAGGTTTGGACCCAGTTTGTTAAGTGGATGTTAAGGCCAGTTGGCCATTACCACACTTGGTTATTAGTGTTCAGTCGTTTGCTGTCCTGCAGTGCACTTTCTCCGCCACCAATTTGCAGATTATTAATAAACTGTGACCTAATTGTGCCAACTTATTCATGTCTCTGTATCGTTATTTTAGTTGTTAAGTTATGTACAGTAAGTCAAGGGATAAGAAAGGTATGATTATATGCATCCAGGTTGGGCTGCTTAAAAGTTGGCATGTATGATTTACATGCCATTCCTGTTTATAATCTAGTATCTTGGTGCCTGGGACACAGAGTGACAAGTGAATCATCCATTCCAGGGTGAAAACGAGCTGACATTGAGATCTGAACCAGTGTCCTCAGGTTGTAAGCATCAGTATTACAGTATGTTCCTTACCACTGGGCCGCTCCTCCCACCTGTGTGTCACAGCTTCAAGTTCAGAGCTTTAAGGAAATACAGACTTTCAAAGTTTCACCGATTAAAGCAATAAATTACTCAATTATGTACCTCAATTTCAACAGTAGAAAATCTTGCTTCAGTGTATGCTAACGATCACACCCATTTAATGCCCATGGGCAACAATGATCCCGTGTTCATCTGAATCCAAATATCCCAGCAAAAAGTTGCATAACTTATTATTTTTAGTGAGTCTACATAATTTGTAGCCCAAATTAGTGTAATTTGATTGGTAAAGAAGAATAGAGATTGAACGGTCCCATGTGCAAGGGAAATGGAGGAATAAATCTCTCATTACATAAATACCACACATTACTTAATTATGGATGCTGCTCTCTAGCTCATAGAGGTAGACATGACTTATTCTTCTAACCAGTGTGAGATAGAGAGACAAATAGCGACTGGGGCTGAGAGATAGAGAGAGAGTGGTAAGAGAACGAGAGGGGGACAGTGAATGGTTAAGCAGGGGCAAACGCAGGATTTCTAGAGGGGTGGGGGGTTACAAATGTTTCTAGATGGGGGTTTCCCAGTGGCGGATCCAGGGGGGGGGGGGGGCGATCGGGGCGATCGCCCCCCCCCCCCCCCCCCCTAGCAGGGGCTTGCTGCCGGCGGCTGCACACTGTGCAGGTCCGTTCAGCAGTGACAGTGTGCTGCCCGGCTGCTCTGATTGTGTTTTAAACACAATCAGAGCAGCGGGGCAGCACACTGTCACTGCCGAGCGGACCTGCACATACTGAGCAGCCGCCGGCAGCCTTAGAAATTAGAAAGGGGGCGGGGCCTAAATCGCCCCCCCTAAAATCGCCCGGGGTATAGCAATAGTCTGGATCCGCCCCTGGGGTTTCCAAATGATTGATTTTAGAACGGAGCAAAACAAAAACAAAAACTGGCTGCAATAAACCGGCAACAGACACTTTTTTTGTAGATAAATTGTTTGACTGCAAATAAGAAGTTTGGCTGAGTCACAGAGTGTAAGACGTACTCTAATGACAACTGGCGCAGGAGCAGCTACTGAGAGGCGTTAGATACACTGTTTCCAGTTGCTGGATTTATTCCCGGTTTTCTGTAAATTTGACCATGATCAGGAAATTTTCGTGAAACCCTGGTAATTATAACTTATTTTAATATTTGAAGTTTAATTTTTTTTTTTAAAAAACAAATCAAAACATGGCTACGGCCAGGCTTCAGAGACCTTTGGCTTACATAGGCAGGGGGGATTTTCCCAAATGTACAGCATGAGAATGACATAAATAGATGTGGTACTGTCCAAATGTACAGCGTGAAAATGACAGAGAGGTGGTACTGTGCAGTCTCCATATGTACAGCATGAAAATGACAACGAGAAGTGGTACTGTGCAGTGTCCATATGTACAGCATGAAAATGACAAAGAGAAGTGGTACTGTGCAGTGTCTATATGTACAGCATGAAAATGACAAAGAGAAGTGGTACTGTGCAGTGTCCATATGTACAGCATGAAAATGACAAAGAGAAGTGGTACTGTGCAGTGTCCATATGTATAGCACGAAAAAATGACAAAGAGAAGTGGTACTGTGCAGTGTCCATATGTACAGCATAAAAATGACAAAGAGAAGTGGTACTGTGCAGTATCCATATGTATAGCATGAAAATAACAAAGAGAAGTGGTACTGTGCAGTGTCCATATGTATAGCATGAAAAGGACAAAGAGAAGTGGTACTGTGCAGTGTCCATATGTACAGCATAAAAATGACAAAGAGGAGTGGTACTGTGCAGTATCCATATGTATAGCATGAAAATAACAAAGAGAAGTGGTACTGTGCAGTGTCCATATGTATAGCATGAAAATGACAAAGAGAAGTGGTACTGTGCAGTATCCATATGTACAGCATGAAAAGGACAAAGAGAAGTGGTACTGTGCAGTGTCCATATGTACAGTATGAAAATGACATAAAGATAAGTGGTGTGTCGTGTAAATATGTCTAGCATGGCAATGTCATAAAGAGAAGTGGTACTATGCAGTGTCCCTTAATTCAGCATAGCAAAACTATTCAGAATTACATACAAAACAGAAATTAGACAGTAGTGCTGTATTCAGATATGAACACTAGAATTAGATCAGTAAAATGTACATGAAAGTAATAAAATGGCTACATAAAAAGAATGAGACAAAAAGTAAGCTGTACTTTAATGTGAGTACTGCTTTAAATAAATCTAACCATCTAACCAAATGAATATTACTCTACAAAACAAATATTAATCTCCTGTCACACCCAATTATTATTATTTTTTTAAATTGGTTACCCAGTGCTGCACATCTGACTGCAGATGATAAGAGGTCATTTACTTTCTGTATGTCACACAAACACAGCTCTAGATACAAAACTAAAAATAATACACTAGAGACAAAAGTGGCGGTGGCCATTTTGTTGAGGTCAGTGTTCATGATAACCTATGCAGATGCTCATGGAAATATTTCCTAAGTTGCAGATAAGTTGTAGTAAATTTAATAAACATACTAACTGGCAGGTTCCATGAATTTTGAAAGGGGGATTTTTTAGCTGTTTTTATTTTTTGCTTATTTAAGCAAATTTTTTATTGACATTTTTTACATTATTAAAAAAAATCTTAACAAAATTAAATTAAAGCTAAACCCAGGCAGGGGTAGTAACAGTGTCATAAAATCAAACTTACAATATTTAAGCATAGTGTAAATCAGACAATATTGGTGGTTAAACATGTAGGGGCATATTCAATTCCGATCCGATTCGCGGTAATGCGCGTTACCGCGGAAAATGCGCACAACTGCCGGTAATACGGTATCGCAATAACGCGGATTTTCGTACGCAGCCCATGGGCTGCGAACGAAAATCCACGTTATTGCGGTACCGCGGATTACATTCGCAGCCATTCCGGCGCGATCCCGCGAATCGGGATCGGAATTGAATATGCCCCTTAGTATGAGAATGAAGAAAACATTTTAATTCATTTTTTTTTGTGAAGTGTCCTTAGTCACAAAAAGTGGTCTTTATCATCTTAAAATAAGCATAAATATCTATAATGTCCAAATATTAAAATAGTACTGACTAGGCGTCTGTCAAGGGCATAGAACCATCCATCTCCCTCAGTCCCTCCGCAACATAAGGAGAAATCCTCCACCGATGCCAAATTTTCTCATATCTATTAGTCAAGTTACGACTAATAAACATAAACCATTTATGTCCTAAAGTATCATTTACAAGATCAATCCAGTCCTTTAGAATAGGTCCATCCGGACACATCCATTTTCTAGCAATGATCACTTTCACTAACACAAATAGGACATTGACAAGTAAACCAATGGAACTATGAGTGTTCTTGTTTAGACCCAAGAGGAATAAACACAATCTTGGATTAATGGAGCATTTTACCATATCTGAATGTAGTACACATTTTCCCACCTCTTGCCAGAAGGATAACACCTTTGAGCAGCTCCATATCAGATGCCAAAAGTCCTCTCCTGCGCTCCCACATCTGGGGCAAAGAGCCAGATGTCTCCCTCCAAATTTGGAGAGTCGGAGGGGAGCGAGGTATGCCCTATGCCAGAAGAGAAATTGATTTGGAGAAATCTGGCAAAGGCAGTAATTTGATATGAACTTTCTGACATATTACCCAGAGAAAGGGGGATTTCTGGGTAACTGGAAATCCTCCCAAGTGCACCCTTGTAGAGGGTCTGTGGGTGAAGGAGAAAGAGAAAGAATGGGGAAGAAGGTGGTGAGAAGGGTTGGGAGAAGAGTGGAGGTATGTGGTGTGAGAAGGGCCTGTATCAGTATATAGATATATATATATTGATGCAGGCCACATATGCATGTCTATATATATATATATATACCTCCCAACAACATTCCATTTTTTTGAAAATCCGGATAGAGATGTGGCCAGGGTATGTGTCTAGCACTTCCACCTCCCCCGAAAACACACTTGCACAGTCAGGGCTGCCATCAGAAACTGTGGGGCCCAGTACTAAATAATCTGGCAGGGCCCCCTCTTCCTATACATGTGCCCCCCTCCCTCTTCACCATATATGTGCCCCCTATCCCTCATCACAGTATATTCCCCCTATTCCTCATCACAGTACAACATGCCTCCCCCACTCCCTCATCACAGTAAATGTTCCCCTCCCCCAAAGTAAATGTTCCTCTGCCACCCAATCACAGTAAATGTCACCGTCTCCCCTCCATAACAGCAAATGTCGCTCTCTCCACTCCCCACAATCACAGCAAATGTACCCCTCTCCCCTCCCCCAAAGTAAATGTTCCCTTCTCCCCCCACAATCACAGTAAATGTGCCCCTCTCCACCCCAATCACATTTAATGTGCCCATCTCTCCCTCCCCCAATCACAGTTAATGTGTCCATCTCTCCCTCCCCCAATCACAGTTAATGGGCCCCTCTCTCCCCCAATCAAAGTTAATGTGCCCTTCTCCCCTCCCTGCAGCCACAATAAATGCCCCCCTCTTCTATCTGCCCCTTCCCTATCAAATGAATACCCAATGAACTTACCTTCTTCTCCGCGATACTGCAGCTCCCGGTCACTGACAGACTGAGAGCGTGACGCACAGTTATGACGTCACCACGCTGCACTCCCAGCCTATCAGAGCCTGGGAGCCGCAGCACCACAGAGAAGGGGCAGCACCATTGGTCAGACTGAGGGGCCCGAACAGTCTAGGGAGCCCGGACAGATGGAGAGGTCTGTCCGGGCCCCCATGTCTGTCTGGGCCCCTCACAGCTGTACTGGCCATACCCCCCTGATGGCGGCCCTGTGCACAGTGTAACATTGAGCGGGACATACACCCAACATCTCCAGAAGTCAGAAAAATGTCCTGGCAGTCAGGAGGGAGGGACAGTCCCACAAAATAAGGACTTTCCTGCCTAAATTGGAACCCTTGGGTGGTTTGCTGTAGTATGTAACCAAGTGACGTCCCAGCATTCTTACATGCAGATATAATAATGAACCCTGGTATGTTCTATGTACATGTTAATCCTGCAAACCAGCAATATTCATACTGAAACTAGGAAGTGCTCAAGCCAGCTCCCTCCTTTGTAGCCTGATACACAATTACTCCAGTTACTATCCCTAAGCAGGATAAAAAGGTGACAGATTTATCTTAAAGTCAGGATTTTAACCTCACCCCTTATGACTAATGTGAGACATGTCACCTCATGTACATACGGGGAAACGCGTGTTCATACATTTCATTCATACCTTGTGCAATCCTCAGAGCTTATATGAAGCCCATGTATCACATTGATTGCAAGGTACAGTTTAGTAACCTTCTGAAATTCAGATGAGAAAAACTGAGTTAGATAACTGTAGTTGGCAGAAATAGTATAACATTGAGCTTGTTTAACAAATGTGATCTAAGGTTGATCTAATTATTAATAATAAATAAAGAGAGAATCAAATAAAACAAATACAAGTACAAAAATGTCTTTATTGAACAAATTGGGTCAACGTATTCTGTCTTTGTTGGAAAATGTAAGTGAACTTTTTATTATATCACTGGAGTGCACCTGGATATACATGGTTCCATTAAAAGTATAGGACAAGACCCAAGGACTGGCAGCTCTAAGCTGGTGCAAAACTGAAGTCCATTTGGTCCTTGGAAATGGCCATTTGAATTGGACTAATAATCCACACTCTCCATGTCTTTAAACCTCATTACAATAATCTCACTCCGCAAAATTAAATCTTCACTGATCTCAAAATTAGATTGATCCACCTTTTCTATACTTCACTCTGCCCAACTCTTCCCCTCTGCCAGTGCAAACTACTGCTTCTCGGCAAACTCCGATATCTTGCTCTTTAAATCTATGGCCCCCTGGTGGAAATCTAAGATTGCTTGCGCAAAATGAGGTGCACAGCAGATCCAACGCTGTTTTGCACTTCGTAAATGACTCCCGCTGTTAGGAACATCGGGAAAGTGCACAATGAAAATATATTATGGACAACACTGTGGCACAGTGGTTAGCATTATAGATGGGCGGGTCGAGTTCCCCGAGAACCAAACCCACCCGAACTTTGCCTATCCGAGTACCGAGCTGAGTAGCTCAATACTCTCCCGCCCGATCCGAATCGAAATCGAGGCCGAACGTCATTGTGACTTGTCGGATCTCGGGGTTCGGTTCTCGCGATACTTGAAGATTATAAATACACGCCTCCACAGCAATCCATCGCCATTTGACAGAGGGAGAGAGCAGGGTGTAGTCACAGGCTGATTAGAGCAGGGACAGAGAATCCAATATTCTTCTTGCAATTGCTCTAACAAAAATCGCTAGAAAAGAGAGGAGGATAGAGGTTTATAATTTTTTTTTAATATTTGGCACTCCCCAGTGCTTTTGGGGTGTCCACCATAATTGTGCATAAATATTTCTGGCTGTCAAAAGTCATATCTGTCAGCAGTATCTACCAACTAATTTTTAGCACTCCTCAGTGCTTTTGGGGTGTCCCCCATAATTGTGCATAAATATTTCTGGCTGTCAAAAGTCATATCTGTCAGCAGTATCTTACCAAATAATTTTTACCACTACAAGTGCTTTGCGCTCAGAATGGATTCAAAGCAGTCCACATATGATCAGAATGAGCAACCAGGTTCTGTCACCAGTCCTGATGTTAGTGTTCCCAGTACGTCATCTGGCCAAGGCGATGTCAAACAACAGGGTGTTTCCAAATCAGTGCAAAAAACAAAAAGCAAAAAAAAATTTACTGTGTTGAAGTGAAAAAGAAGTGTTACTGAGCAAAAGTTAAGTGCCGATAAAAAATTTTTTGCAAACATGCCATTCTACACACGCAGTGGCAAAGAGAGAATGAGGCCTTCACCTTTGGCTATTAGTGGCAGATCCCAAAAAGTTACCCAGCCTACAATTGGTGCACAACTACTGTTACGCGTCAAAGCCGAGCTGCAAGATAACAGTAAGGCATTAGAGGAGAATGTTTTCTCTGATTCACAAATTACAACAATCCCTGTGGAGAGTCCATCCAACAGTGGGATGTCTAATCGTGAGCATTCTGCTGATGTTTGCCTTAATAGCCCGAGTGTAGCTGGTGATACCCAAATTGAGGATGCCACTTTGGAATTAGAAGAGGATGAGGGGGAGATTTGTGTAGGCGACGAAGGCGCTAATGAGGATGTTGATGAGGATGAGGTTGTTTGTGTAAGTCCTGCATCAGTGGCAGCAGTTCTGGCACGTGACAAGAAAAAGGCCATTGTCATGCCTGGCCATAAAACAAAAAAATCCACTTCTTATGTGTGGAATTATTTCTACCCAAATCCAGACAACAATTGTATAGCCATTTGTAGTGTATGTCAAGCCACAGTCAGTCGAGGGAGGGACCTTAACCATCTTGAAACCTTGTCTATGTTACGCCATTTAACGAGAGTTCATGGCAAAGTGTTGGGAAAAGCTGAAAGTTCTTCCCAAAAAAATACAAGCACTCCCTCATCAGCTAAGACCCTCCGCTCACCGACATCCCGACGGCTACAAAATACACCCACCACACCATCCTCATCAATATCCTCAGTAGCGCTCTGAGTTAGCCCGGCATCCCAGTTAAGGCTGGATGACTCCTGCACTATTATTGATTCCTCTGAAGAAAGCGTTAGTCCCACTGCTGCTGCTGTTGCTGCTGCTGTTGCTGCTGCTGGGGGTGAATCGTCATCCCAGAGGCAGGTCAAGAAAATGAGCAGTCCTACATTTCAGCAATTAACTGTGAAACGATCATTTGCGAGGGGAAGCAAATATGACAGCAGTCACCCAGTCGCCAAGCGAATCACAGACGCCATGGCTGCAATGTTAGTGTTAGATCTGCGTCCAATCTCCACAATAAACGCAGCTGGTTTTTCACAGTTAATTGAGGTTTTGTGTCCGCGTTACAGAATTCCATCGCAACACCATTTCTCCCGTAAAGCAATTCCACAACTATACCAAAAAGTGTGTAAAAATGTAGAGATTGCGCTGAAAAATGCCATTCTGCCCACTGTCCACTTAACCACAGATATGTGGACAAGTGCAAGTGGGCAAACCAAAGACTATATGACTGTGACAGCCCACTGGGTTGGTCATTCACCTTCACCAGCAGGAACAGCAGCAGCATGTACACCACTATGTAACATTTGTCACAGGCAGGCCACTCTTTGTATCACTGGCTTCACTAACAGGCATACGGCTGAGAATTTGTTACGCAAACTGAGAGATGTGATTGATGCATGGCTTATACCACTCGGACTCTCCCCAGGGTATGTCATTTCTGATAACGCCAACAATATAGTCCGAGCATTACAGCTGGGTGATTTCCAACACATTCCCTGTTTTGCTCACACCATCAACTTGGTGGTGCAGAGCTTCCTACGAAATAACCGTGAGGTGCAGTAGATGCTTTCAGTGGCCCGTAAAATTTCAGGCCATTTCAGGCATTCAGCCACAGCATGTAGGAGATAACAGCAGCTCCAAGAGCAGTTTAATTTGCCCTGCCACCAACTTGGTGGTAACTAGGTGGAATTCCACCCTGTACATGCTTCAGAGGATGGAGGAACAGCGCAAAGCCATCCAAGCATATTGCACAAGCCATGACATTGGGAAAGGAGGGGGGATGTATTTCACTCTTGCACAGTGGGGAATCCTTTCAGTCCTGTGCAAGGTGCTTAAACCATTTGAAGTTGTGACGTGTGAGGTGAGTGCAGACTCTGCTAGTTTGAGCCAAGTCATTCCTTTAATTAGACTATTGGAAAAGCAGCTTGAGAAAATGAAGGAGGAGCTGAAAGCAAGCAATTCAGCAAAGTATGTTGGCCTTGTCGATCAAGTACTTCATTCGCTTCACAATGATCCTCGAGTTATTAAGATCTTGAACTCGGATCAGTACGTTTTGGCCACTGTGCTTAATCCAAGGTTTAAAACATACATTGAGTCTTTACTTGTAAATGAGCGAAATGTGAACTTTTGCAAGGAGCTATTGTTCAGCAAGTTGGCCGCTGAACTGGGCCTCGGCTTGACAACGTGTCCTCCTTCACTTTCTAAAGCTTTTGCTGCTCGTAAAAAATAAAATTTCCCAAAAAGAAGCAGGGAAGACGCAGGGGGCAGACCAGAACAATTTAACATCTGGGCTGGTTTGAAGGATTTTTCCAAAAAATGTGTCACTTTGCCCATAACTCCATCCAATATGAGTATAAACATGCAAAGGATGGTGGAGGATTACTTTCAAGAGGTAGTTGATATGGAAATGTCAGACAGTCCCTTTCCTTACTGGGAAGAAAAGCAGGCCATTTGGAAACCCATGTACAAACTTGCTTTGCAATACCTAAGCTGCCCACCCTCAAGTGTGTACTCTGAACGAGTGTTCAGCACAGCAGGAAACTTAGTCAGTGATCGCCGTAGAAGGTTACTTCCCAAAAATGTAGAGAAAATGATGTTTATAAAAATGAACTACATCTTCCACGAGGAAGGCCTTCACCATCCAAGACATCCAAGCACTGACTGTTCTCTAATGGCGGATTCAAGCGGCGATGAATTGATAGTCTGTGATGATGACGTACACACTGATGAGGGTGAGGATGAAGCTGAAGATGATGACGATAACATCTTTTTAAAACTTTCTATGTAAGTGTAGGGTGCAATCTACCCCCAAAGAGGAAAGGGACTTGTGGCATTTCCATATCACGTACCGTCTTGAAAGGCTGCTGTTTGGGCAATTTATCCTTAAGGGTAGAGTGTCATAGACAGAGTAAACCCAAATTGCCTTTGTCCATTTCTCTTAATATTGTACAGTCTATAACGGCTGAATTTTTTTTTTTTATACAAGTGGAGTGGAGCCTAGAGAGACAGAAACCAAACTGTCTTTCTCCATTTAAATTAATATTGTACAGTCTATAACGGCTGAATTTTTTGTATTTTCGACAAGTGGAGGGGGGCCTATAGAGCCAGAAACCAAACTGGCTTTGTCCATTTCAATTAATATTGTACAGTCTATAACGGCTGAATTTTTTGGTTTTTTAAACAAGTGAAGGGGGGCCTATAGAGACAGAAAGCAAACTGCCTTTTTCCATTTCTTTACATATTTAACTATAAGTGTAGGGTGTAATATACATCCAAAGATGATGGCATGCTTAGATGGAGAAGAAGACAATCTGTTTTGTGTGTAGAATAAATGAAGGCCTACCTACGATCAATTAAACCATTTTTTGGATGATTTATTACCTCTACAATTAGATTGCTTATCTCTAATACAGTTGGAGCACTAAATTGGGTTCTTTTAGGCCTAAAAACATTGATTTTCCAACAAAATAGCAAAAGAAAACCAAGCAAAACCAAAACCAAAGCCAAAACACGCAATGGCGGTTTTGCAAAACTAAAACACGACGGTAATCCAGATATGAAACCGAATCCAAAACCAAAACACGGGGGTCAGTGACCATCTCTAGTTAGCATTGAGGACTCGCAGTACTGATGTCATGGGTTGATTTCCCGACCAGGGTCCTTGCTCCCTGGCTAAAATTTGCCAGCCCTCCCCTCTCTGTGTGGATATTGCATGCTTTTCCATGTTTGTGTGGGTTTCCTCTGGGTGACCCGGTTTCCTCCCACACTCCAAAAACAGACATAATTAACCCTAGTATGTGTGTGCATTAGAGAATTTAGACTGTATGCTCCAGTGGGGGCAGGAAAATATTAGTGAGTAGGAGCGTAGCTGTGGAATAGCACAACTAAGTGACGCATCCACAGCTACACTCCAAACTCAAACTCTAATGGCGCTACTGGTAGTTGTATAATATGTTAATAACAAGTAAGCTGCAGTCACAGAGGGTAGTGGGTATACCCAATAGAGTAGTGGGGGCAGGGACTGATGTGAATGGCAAATATTCTCTGTTCAGCACTGCAGAACTAGTGGAACTATATAAACTATAATAATATTAAAATGCAATCAGCAAATGAGAGTATAGCGTGAATTTAGTTTTGGAAATTATATAGGTAATTATTACCAGTTTATACCTGGACTAGGATAAGAATACTATTGATGTTGGGAAATAGTCGAAGAATCTCACTTTATACTTCTTCCCCTGCACTCACCTGAACCTCTAACCTGAGTACTACCCCAATCGCCACCAGTTATAACCCTTAAATAAAACAAAGTGCTGGATATCAGACTTCCGTCTTAGACTGACTCTTACAGAATATTTATAGCATTTTCCTGAGAGCCAAAACATTTTAATACTACAACCCAGGGTTGGAGAAACAGGTTCTCAATTAATCCATAGCAACCCAGGACATATCAGCTTCATCAAATCAGAGCCATGGACGGCCACAGGTGGACACACACAACATGTTAACTGTTATTGACTATATAGGAAGTGCTTATCTCTCTAATGAAGTGTTAACTGAAAAAAATATTTATTGATATTTTATATTCAGTAGAGCTCTATTTGAAATAAATAGGGAAATTGCCCTTCCACCAGAAGATAAATATTTATTTTTGGGGTCTGTGGATATAGTATAACATGCAAGAACTCTGCTGTTACTCCACCAAAGTTACTATAAACAGCCACCATCACAACTCCGTTTTTGAACAATCTTTGCGCTCTGGGAGAGACAACAAACTTGAGACATCACTTTCTTTGTAAATAGAACATTTCTAATTTCTGCAAGAACCTTGCTGTTGTATGAACTGTCGTGTCTACAATGCAGGCATGAGAGAGATCTGCGTAGGGTACGTTACAGGTAATGTGTCATTTACTGGATTGTGATCATCTACTGCTTGTGCACTGTTCTCTTATAAATCAGGCTAGAGATTAGTCAACGTTTCAGAACTGTTTCACAGAATACTGCCCTCATTCTGCATTTGGGTGCATAATTTTATATTTATTTCTTGTGGAATTCTCTCTATCATTTTTATTAAGCTCAGAATTCTACCAACTATTGCCATAGAGCAGAATGAACTGACACCATTATAATCTCAGCATTATTTACATACATTCCTCAAATCGCTTGATGCAGCATTTACAAACACAGTTTGGACTGTCATTCCGCTTATGGTGAAGCAAAATTGGAACCCAAAGATTGTATTTTCGAAACTAAAAGAGTTTTCTTTGCGCAAAATTCAGCCGCCACTTCAGTAAACGCTAAAACCAGCCTTTGGGAAATTGATAGATGATTAGAAGTGCAGCGATCAGTATTGTGGAATGGATCTGTGAAAGGTGCATATACTGATCATTACTATAATTATACAAATTAATTAAATAATAATTAATTAAATTGGCTGAGCTACTTGAATATATGTTATGCAAATATAGGCTGTAAGTTAACCAAGTGCAGTGACAGTGACTATCTAAGTTATCTTTTAATGCAGCTTGTCATATGTGTTTAGATAATGATAATGACCCTTCTACTAATATTTTAGCTTTATTCTTGTATAAAACCTCTCTAATAATAATTTTATAGTTAGCATGGACTATAATTATGTCAGAACAAAATTACTGTTCAAGTTGCTGCGTAGTCAGCTTGCTATATAAAGTATGTGATAATGGAGATAATTAAGATGCCCCAAAGGATTAATACAGAATTTATCATATATATATATATATATATATATATATATATATTAGGCTGCAGATCCAGAGCAGTGGAAAGTACTTAAAATGTTACACACGAGGTACTTGTACAAATGCAAGACAAAAACACTGTTGGGAAATAAGTGGACTGTCTGTAGATAGGTGACTTGTTAAATGATAATACTGTTTTCTTTCTATCTCTGTACTCACCAATATTGTCATGAGAAGGACTGAATTTGGTTTATTCTTTCCACAAATCATCGAGAATATAATCAAAGAAACACACTTTGGTACTGGATGCGATATTGGGCAAACTGTTCTATTAAAAATATACATTATATATACAAATATACAACATTTTAATACATTGCCTGGGTTCACAGTGCCGTGGTAAGGAGTACCACCAACTGGACAGTGTACGTTACAGAGTATGGCACAGTTCCCTGAAAATCGCTCAGAAACAGAAAAGTGCATCAATAAAGTTGTAGCAAATAGAATATTGTTAATACCGATGACCCATACAGCTGCTACTGACACCAGCTCAGATAGGCAACAGTAACTACACCGGAACTATTACCAGAACCATGCCAGCAGGATTCTATACCTTGATGCATAACCAAGACAATATTTTTTAAAAACCCAGAGGTCTGCCGTGGTATAAATTGAAACCTAGACCACATAGAGTGGACAGGTTACATTAAGTGCTGCAACTGTCCACAAGTCTACATTTAGAAAGCATTTTCCATCAATTTGGCACTTCCCATGTGCTCCTAATAACTCCTTAAACACCTCTGTAGTCACCTGAGTTCTAAAAAAAAATACCATGCCAATGAGCATTATTTTTTTGAACACCAGGTACAGATGCGAGGAAAGAAATCTTCTTATGGCAATTTTAAAAAGAGAAAAAGAGGTTCCTCTGGGCATATCCTAAACCTTACACAAAACTTCACTAACTTAAACAAATTAGTCAATTTCCAACTCTTGCTATTTTCAAAGTACCAAAGCTACAGCACATCCTTAACCTACAGTACATTCATCAACCTCGCCATCTCCTCGTTATCTAGGCTTTACCCTGATAATGTGTTCTCCTGTCTGCAGAACCCTATGTCATAAAACAGAGGCTGCAAAGCATTTAAAAACATGCTGACAACCAGAGTAATGCCATGCTTAATGCCCCCAGCCGGACGGCCCCAGTCAATCTACTGATCTTCTTCAAGGGGTGAGTAAAATTCCAGGTTGTGATGTTCATGCATTGAAGAGATTTCTCATATTAATCCTTTTGGTTGGACATTTGTAAACTGATATTATAACTATTATGATCATTTATTCATAAAGTTCCATCAAAAGTGGTTTTAGGCTTAATAGAAGCTTGACTAGAAATGAGAATGTACCCACCTGTGTTGAATCTTATCCAGCACACTACACTAGATTTTATCATTTGCTTTACTTACAAAGGGACATCCAAAACAATGGAATGGATCTCCCCTCAATCCCAAATAGCAATTAAATAAAGGTTGACATGTAAGGATTGCCATAGAGGTGTCCACTGACCCATGGAGGAGTCTGACATGTAGGTGACCTTATAAAGGTGTTCACTGAACAACGCAGGGCTCCCTTCACCCACACAGGGGCACACCCAGGGGGGTTTCCTGGTGCCTGGAACCCCCCCCCCCCATCCGAGCCTGGGGCACTGTATGCTTAAAGTGGCTTGCCCGTGTATATGATGGGAATAGGAATTGCCTGTCTATATGGTGGGAATAAGAAGAGTTGGAGAGCAGCCCAGCTTTGTCTAAAATGATAGCCACGCCCCCATACATACTGGCAATGCCCATTGGCGGCATGACGTGGAAACCCCTCTCTAGAAATTCTGCATTTGCCACTGCCACTGTATAGTCAGACAGCCGAGGTCTGCACGTGGCCCCGATTTTTTTTAAATCATTTCATTTGTGGGCCCATGTAAGGTCCCTAAAGGAGATGTGCCTCACAGGGCGACTACCTCCTAATACCTCCGAATTTACCACGATCCGCGTGGATGACTGGATCCCACCTCGGTCCCGGTTTGGGTTTTCTCCGGACGCCCGCAAGTAACGCCTAAGAGGGAAACACACAGTTAAACCGAGTCTACCAAGTAAGGGCTGTCCGAGACTACGGCAAGGGACGAAGACACGGTCAGTCCAAGCTCCTTGCCGCCTCCTCACTTTGTTCTTGCCAAGACGCGGGGGACTTCAGGCACTGAAGGCCAAGACTAATCCGAGGACTAATCCCGCCTCAAGTGCCTCACACACCTGCCGGTGAGGGCCTAACCGAAAGGAGGAATCGAGCGTGATACTCACCGGGACACTCCCACTTCCGATCCGGTTCTCCTGCACCTTCCCGACTCCTGCGGATGACAAGACACACAGCCTCCCTCTACGCTCTCCGTGAACTAAGATGGCACCCACAAACTGGACTAACTACAAACGGCGACCCGACCCTAACAACGTTCTAATGGTCGGCAACGCAACTACGTCAAACACTAGGACTAACTAAATGTGGTGCACTAACGGAACTAATAGTTACACGCTACGGGGAACACCAGCCGGTGTTCACAGCCTAAACCGGAGGGCGGTTCCTAACCCCCTCACCCAGGTCTTACCAAGAAGCTGCCTTCTTGCTATGGAGTCACACACAGGCCCCAAGTACGGGTTCTTTAAGCCCGGCTGAGGCTCAGTAAAACAGCACACTAACCCGCGGGCCGACTGCCGCACGGAACAGCCGATCGAACTGAACCGCCCGACTGCCTGTACTCGGGTATCTCACACGTGTCCCTTCGTCCGGAACCACAGGTCCACCTGCACGGAACCGGCCTTGAGGACCCTTGATCAGAACCACGGCCGCCCCTGGAACTGCCTCAAGGTGTGCTGCACTGCCACCAACTCACTCAGCCACCCCCCTTGGGTACCAGTGTGACCCCGGGGACCTAAGGGACAGGGACACTACGTGTGTTCTCCCCTGACTATGTGTATGCTGTTACTTACACTTGTCCCCACACAGCACGGGTTAGCACAGGAAAACCACAGGAAACAAGAGCCTACCTTTAATGGGGGCCTGACGTCTTGCCCCTGGACACAGTTAGAAAGCACACCAAAATACTGTAATGTAAACTACACTCGCCACACAGACAGAATAAATAGATACAGTCTACAGTACTTTGCCGCTACTTACCCGAACACACCGCTGCTAGCCAACCAGCAGGTTGCTACAGCACCACGGGAGCCTACGCTCGACCGTACCTCCTAACCACGTGTGCTCACCTCACACAGGACCGCGCCTACTCTCACGAGGCTCCCACGCCTCTACCTCACACCACCAGGGCCTTAGGCCCTACACACCATGGGTCTCTGCCCAGCTACACACAGAGCCTTCTGCTCTGACTAATGGGCCTCAGCCCCCTCTCTAACCCAGGGCTCTGAGCCCACTCACTAGGGCCTTATGCCCTACTACCTAGGGGTCCTAGCCCCTGCCTGAGGCCTGTGGCCTTCCTAACTGACTGGGGGCCTTGTGCCCTTAATAGCAGATGGGCTACCAGCCCCTAACCAGGCCCTATGGCCTTCCTATGGCCTCTAGGCCACTAACTACCTAGGGCCTTGTGCCCTTGTACCTGGGGCTCAGAGTCCCCCTCTCTAACTAACAGGGGCTTGTCCCCTTTATATAGATACTAATGGCCTACTGGCCCACTACCACGTTGGGGCCTAGTGCCCAGGTCCCTGGGCCTTGTGCCCCTACTATAGAGTGCCAACGGGCCTTGTGCCCGACTTTATTATATGTACTGCGGGCGTGGGCCCGGGAGAGGAGTTGCCTGGCAAGGCCTTACCTGGGGCTGTCTTCGGGGAGCTTCTCCTGGACTCCTTCCCCGCCTGCCGCTGCTTCTCTGCTCTGCCGCCGGCTTCTGCTTTTGATCCCGCCGGTCTTCAGGCAGCAGAGGCGCTCTTAGCCCTAACAAGGGCTCTCTGCCGCCACTGCTGGTCTCCGCTGTCTTCGGTTCTTGATCCCGCCGGTCTTCAGGCAGCAGAGGCGCTCTTAGCCCTAACAAGGGCTCTCTGCCGCCACTGCTGGTCTCCGCTGGCTTGTCTTCTGGTCTTGATCCCGCAGCTCTCCGCGACACGTCCTCTTCTGACTCTCTCCGCCGTCGAACTCAACATGGCGGCGCGCGCGCCGACTTAAATAGTCGGCGCCGCGCTAGCGTCATCACGTAGCGTCGACGCGACGCCACGTGATGACATGGCGGGCCCGGATTGGTCCGTCGCCATACTTCTTTTTGAAATGGCCGGGAGGTGAGCCCTGATTGGCTCACCGTCCCGGCTGAACGGAGTGGACCGCCGCCCGAGGGATGACGACGGCCCCGGACAGGTAAGTCCTCTACATTTCCCCCGTTTTTAATGTCGGCAGTCCCTGCCGACAAAACCCTGGTCCACACGAAATCCGGGTCAGTATAACGTCCTCCAGGCTGGCCCAAATTTGGCCGCTGCGATCTTCTGGGTTGAAGCGGCGGTGTCGGAAGGTCCAGGTCCACTGGAGTAGCATCTGGAGTAACAACGTCGTCGGCGGTCATTGGTGCCCACCAATCCACCCCCGTCGGGGCGGGTATAGGATCTGGCTCACTTCTCTCCTGGACGTCGGAAGGCAAATCCAGAAAACCACAGGGACGTAACATATTCCGATGTAGCACCCGCGGTCTTCCAGTCCCTTCCGCAGGAACCACCTCATACAAAGGAAGGTCAGGAGCCATGCGCCGTTGCACTACATGTGGCAACACTTCCCACCGATCGCTGAGTTTATTTCCCAACCTCTTAACTCTTACCAGTACCCGCTGACCCACTACGAAGGGGGAAGCCGTGCTGTTGGTTGGCCCGTGATGGACTTTGGACCGTAGCTGCCCCCTCACCACGTCCCCGGCAATCTTCAGCTTCCTCTTCTGCTCGGTCACCCAGCCGCTGGGAGTCCATCTGTCCGCTTCTTCGGGGACGGACAAGTCCAAATCACGCCACTCCCTTCCAGGCCGCCCAAACAAAAGGAAGTATGGGGTATAACCGGTGGTACTATGTACCCGGTTATTGTATACCCACACCAAGTCCTGCACGTACTCCGGCCAGCGGTTCTTTTGCCCAGCCTCCAGAGCCCTGAGCATTTGCAGCAAGGTCCGATTGAACCTTTCACAGGCGCCATTACCTTGAGGGTGATAAGGAGTGGTCCGGGACTTCTGTACCCCATAAGTGTCACACAGACCCTCCATGAGGCGTCCCTGAAAACAGGCTCCCTGATCCGAGTGAATTCGCTCCGGGCACCCATACCTCCGAATGAAGTGCTCCACAATGGCGCGCGTAGCTGCTTCCGCCGTCTGATTTCGTGTGGGCACAACGACGGTGAACTTTGTAAAGTGGTCGGTCATGACCAACGCGTAGCTATGACCACTACTTGACTCCCCAACCAGGACGTAATCAATCATAAGCAGCTCCAAGGGTCGCCCCGTCTGAATGGTTTGCACGGGCGCATGCTGCTCTCCAGCCTTACTTACCCCACATCGTGGACAGGCTCGGCAGACCTCTTCCGCCAACGCCTTGGCGCCAGGTACGCAGTACTGTCTGCGTAGCCATTGATGGGTCTTGGCCGCCCCGAGATGAGCGCCTTTTTCATGGGCTTCCAGTACCAAGTCCCGCGCCATGGACTCAGGCACCACCACCTGCCATACAGGACGGAGCTCTTGCTCCAGGTAGGCTCGGCGAACTAGCACCCCTTCCCTCACTGCCAGTTGATCCCATCTGTGCAATAGCCGTCGTCCGGCTATGGACAGTCGACGCCGTTCTTCACTAGAGGGCCAATGTCCCTGTTGCTTCCATCGGCGGACACACCGCAATGGAGCATCCTGAGCCTGCCGTTCGGCCCAATCTACGGTCGTCTTGGGCACACTCAGAGCACAAACAGGAGATGTCAACTGGGTCAGATCCGGGATCTCCTCCCCTTCTCTGTCCTCATCACTAGGCCCCTCCGGCCCTTGCAGGGGATAACGGGACAACGCATCCGCATTTCCATTAGCCTTTCCGGGTCGATACCGGATCTTATATCCGAACTTGGCCAACCGAGCCATCCAGCGCTGTTCCAGCGCCCCTAACTTGGCCGTGCCCAAGTAGGCCAAGGGATTGTGATCGGTCACTATGTCGAACTCAGCGCCGGTCAAGTATTCCGTGAACTTTTCGGTTACTGCCCAAACCACTGCTAACAACTCCAGCTTAAAGGCACTGTAATTATCGGGGTTTCTTTCTGAATCCCGCAGGCTCCGGCTTCCGTAGGCAATGACCCGTTCTTTGCCGTCTTGGACTTGTGCTAGCACGGCCCCCAGGCCCTTGAGACTTCCATCAGTATACAGAACGAAGGGCTTTTCGAAGTCAGCGTACGCCAGCACTGGAGCCGTCGTCAGGTCTTCTTTGAGCGTCATGAAAGCCTTTTCCTGAGCGTCTCCCCAGGTTATGGCTTGATTCTTAGCCGTAGTGGCAACGCCCCTCAATAATTCGTGTAGCGGGCCAGCCACCTTCGCGAAGTCTTTGATGAATCTCCGATAGTAGCCCACTAACCCCAGAAATGCTCTCAGTTCCGTCACCGTTCGAGGGATCTTCCAGTCCAACACCGCAGAAACCTTATCCGGAGTGGGGCTCACTCCATCCCGGGACACAATATGTCCCAGGTATTCCAACCGAGATTTCAGAAGATGACACTTTCGCGGCTTCAACTTCAGGCCGAACTTCTCCAAGCGCTGTAGGACGACGTCGAGACGATCCAGATGTTCCTTGACCGTGGGAGCGAAGATGATGATATCATCCAAATAGATCAGGAGAGCGTCGAAGTTCAGGTTTCCCAGACATCTCTCCATTAACCGTTGGAAGGTGGCGGGAGCATTAGTGAGCCCAAACGGCATCCTACAGAACTCAAACAGACCCATTGGTGTGATGAAGGCCGTCTTCGGCCGGTCCTCTGCCGCCACTGGTACTTGCCAGTATCCGCTGGCAAGATCCAGAGTGGAGAAATATCTCGCCTTTCCTAGCGCAGCTAGCGACTCCTCAATCCTGGGCAATGGATACGCGTCGCGGACAGTACAACTATTCAACCGCCGATAGTCCACACAGAACCTGATAGCGCCATCTTTTTTTCGTACTAAGACGATAGGAGCTGCCCACGGGCTCTTACTTTCGGTAATCACGTGGCTATCCAACATCTGCCTAATCATCAGCTTGACCTCTTGGTACAACTTGGGCGGGATTGGCCGATATCTCTCCCTAATGGGCAGACTGTCTCCGGTACGGATATTATGTTCCAGTTCCTCCGTGTACCCAAAATCCTCTTCACTTCGGGAGAACACTTTCTGTCTGGCCCACAATATCTGCTGTAAACGGGTAACATCTCGAGGCTCGATCCCTTCCAAGGAAACATCCATTTGTTCCAAAATGGTGTTGCCGTTCCACTCGCGGGACAGGCTATCGTCACCTTCCACCTGGACCGCCAGGCCCCCTTGTTGTCCTGACGCGGGTTTGAGACGTATCTGCCGGTCATCTCCAATCTGTTCTGCTTCTACGGCGATAACTCGAGCGACAGTCGTACCAGGCCCCATCGTCTGAGTATGGTCCTGCACATTACATAACCGCACGGGTACCCTTCCTCGATGTACCCTGGCCAACGCACGGGCTACAAGAGGTCCTTCCGCCGTTCGTTCCGGACTGACCGGTTCCACCAACACCACTCTTCCCTCTAATCTCCGGTTTGTCCTCACTTCCATATATTGCAGCACCTCCTGACCAGGGGGTACTTCGACCGTCTGTCGATAGTTGGTCCGTAGGTAGCCAAGGAGCTCCAGTCCCGACTCAGTCGGTTCTTCATCACACCGTCGTACCATTCTCTGGAAAACCTGCTGCACGGGCCGGGGTACGTCCAACTCTCTCCAGTATCGAGCCCCTTTGGCGTGGAATAAGGCCTGATCCAAATTTTGTAGGGCGTTCATCCCCAGGATCACCGGGCCATGACGAAGCTCTTTTCCACCAACCACCAGAATGCCCTTCTTTCCCAAGGTCTGTCCGCATACTTCAATTTCCAACCAGACTACTCCCACGACAGGGATGGGCAAATTGTTGGCGGCGGTCAGCTTAATCCACGTTTGGGCCCGGCTCTTCTGCAGGTGAGCGTAGTTTTCCAGGAAACACCGCTCCGACATAGTGGTCACCTGAGACCCCGTATCCAGCAGACACTGTTGTGGTTTACCCCCTAACGTGGCTACTACGGTAGGGCACTCCCCCACCAAATCAGCAGAGTTGGTGAAGTTGGGGTTTGCCCCCATCTCCCCCGCGGGTGGCCCTTTCACCGCGAGGGACTCTAGTTTAACGGTGCCTGGTTTGGAGGTTCGGGACAGTTTCGGGCATAATGTCCCACGCGTTGGCATCTCCAGCAGCGAACGCCCGGTCTTGGGCCCTGCTGGGACCTGGGGGCGCTTCGCCGTTCCTCCATAGGTCCCCCTTCACTTCGGCGATCCCTCGGCCGACGGACTTCCTGCCGCAGTTGGGCGACTTCTTCCTTTATGGCTAAGAGAGCTTCCTTTAGATCTTTCACACAACTCTCCAACGGTTGGGCCTCTGCTTCGGACGGGCTACTGGTGAGCAGGACTTGCTGGGGCGCTACCGCATAAGGCCCGTAGTGATCATCTCTGTCCCGGGACACAGCCTCCGCTTGTATTTCCTGGAACGCCAGGTGAGGTTGGTCCCGCACCTTGTCCAGTAGAATGTGCCGGAGTGGCACGTTCCAGAGCCCCAGGGCAAATTGGTCTCGCAGTAGCACATCCGAGTCTCCCATGGCGGCCGACCCCCGTGGGTCTCTCTGCCAGAGTTCTCCCGCCAATTCTAGGAGAGCGTTGCCAAACTGGGTTAGACTCTCGTCTTCTCTCTGCACACGCCCGAAGAACCTCTTCCTCAGAACTGCCGCAGAGGAGGTGTCACCGTACAATCCTCCCAAGATTTTGAAGATGGCGTCCAGGGTGTCCCTATCTGATTTGGGTCGAAGAAGAACCGTCTTCCTGGCATCCCCTTCCAGGGCGTTCAGAGCCAGCTCCACCTTCATGGCACCGGTGATATGATACAACCGGGCAGTGCCATGCAGCCGTTCCTGCCAGTCGGCGAAAGCAAGATTCTTTCCATCGAACTTCGGCAGGTGGGACAACGCGGCACCCACAGCCATCACATTAGGCGGGTTGCGCTCGGGGGAAGGCGTGGTTGGTCGTGAATCCGTCATCACGAACGCGGATCCTGCCGACTACGCCAAAATGTAAGGTCCCTAAAGGAGATGTGCCTCACAGGGCGACTACCTCCTAATACCTCCGAATTTACCACGATCCGCGTGGATGACTGGATCCCACCTCGGTCCCGGTTTGGGTTTTCTCCGGACGCCCGCAAGTAACGCCTAAGAGGGAAACACACAGTTAAACCGAGTCTACCAAGTAAGGGCTGTCCGAGACTACGGCAAGGGACGAAGACACGGTCAGTCCAAGCTCCTTGCCGCCTCCTCACTTTGTTCTTGCCAAGACGCGGGGGACTTCAGGCACTGAAGGCCAAGACTAATCCGAGGACTAATCCCGCCTCAAGTGCCTCACACACCTGCCGGTGAGGGCCTAACCGAAAGGAGGAATCGAGCGTGATACTCACCGGGACACTCCCACTTCCGATCCGGTTCTCCTGCACCTTCCCGACTCCTGCGGATGACAAGACACACAGCCTCCCTCTACGCTCTCCGTGAACTAAGATGGCACCCACAAACTGGACTAACTACAAACGGCGACCCGACCCTAACAACGTTCTAATGGTCGGCAACGCAACTACGTCAAACACTAGGACTAACTAAATGTGGTGCACTAACGGAACTAATAGTTACACGCTACGGGGAACACCAGCCGGTGTTCACAGCCTAAACCGGAGGGCGGTTCCTAACCCCCTCACCCAGGTCTTACCAAGAAGCTGCCTTCTTGCTATGGAGTCACACACAGGCCCCAAGTACGGGTTCTTTAAGCCCGGCTGAGGCTCAGTAAAACAGCACACTAACCCGCGGGCCGACTGCCGCACGGAACAGCCGATCGAACTGAACCGCCCGACTGCCTGTACTCGGGTATCTCACACGTGTCCCTTCGTCCGGAACCACAGGTCCACCTGCACGGAACCGGCCTTGAGGACCCTTGATCAGAACCACGGCCGCCCCTGGAACTGCCTCAAGGTGTGCTGCACTGCCACCAACTCACTCAGCCACCCCCCTTGGGTACCAGTGTGACCCCGGGGACCTAAGGGACAGGGACACTACGTGTGTTCTCCCCTGACTATGTGTATGCTGTTACTTACACTTGTCCCCACACAGCACGGGTTAGCACAGGAAAACCACAGGAAACAAGAGCCTACCTTTAATGGGGGCCTGACGTCTTGCCCCTGGACACAGTTAGAAAGCACACCAAAATACTGTAATGTAAACTACACTCGCCACACAGACAGAATAAATAGATACAGTCTACAGTACTTTGCCGCTACTTACCCGAACACACCGCTGCTAGCCAACCAGCAGGTTGCTACAGCACCACGGGAGCCTACGCTCGACCGTACCTCCTAACCACGTGTGCTCACCTCACACAGGACCGCGCCTACTCTCACGAGGCTCCCACGCCTCTACCTCACACCACCAGGGCCTTAGGCCCTACACACCATGGGTCTCTGCCCAGCTACACACAGAGCCTTCTGCTCTGACTAATGGGCCTCAGCCCCCTCTCTAACCCAGGGCTCTGAGCCCACTCACTAGGGCCTTATGCCCTACTACCTAGGGGTCCTAGCCCCTGCCTGAGGCCTGTGGCCTTCCTAACTGACTGGGGGCCTTGTGCCCTTAATAGCAGATGGGCTACCAGCCCCTAACCAGGCCCTATGGCCTTCCTATGGCCTCTAGGCCACTAACTACCTAGGGCCTTGTGCCCTTGTACCTGGGGCTCAGAGTCCCCCTCTCTAACTAACAGGGGCTTGTCCCCTTTATATAGATACTAATGGCCTACTGGCCCACTACCACGTTGGGGCCTAGTGCCCAGGTCCCTGGGCCTTGTGCCCCTACTATAGAGTGCCAACGGGCCTTGTGCCCGACTTTATTATATGTACTGCGGGCGTGGGCCCGGGAGAGGAGTTGCCTGGCAAGGCCTTACCTGGGGCTGTCTTCGGGGAGCTTCTCCTGGACTCCTTCCCCGCCTGCCGCTGCTTCTCTGCTCTGCCGCCGGCTTCTGCTTTTGATCCCGCCGGTCTTCAGGCAGCAGAGGCGCTCTTAGCCCTAACAAGGGCTCTCTGCCGCCACTGCTGGTCTCCGCTGTCTTCGGTTCTTGATCCCGCCGGTCTTCAGGCAGCAGAGGCGCTCTTAGCCCTAACAAGGGCTCTCTGCCGCCACTGCTGGTCTCCGCTGGCTTGTCTTCTGGTCTTGATCCCGCAGCTCTCCGCGACACGTCCTCTTCTGACTCTCTCCGCCGTCGAACTCAACATGGCGGCGCGCGCGCCGACTTAAATAGTCGGCGCCGCGCTAGCGTCATCATGTAGCGTCGACGCGACGCCACGTGATGACATGGCGGGCCCGGATTGGTCCGTCGCCATACTTCTTTTTGAAATGGCCGGGAGGTGAGCCCTGATTGGCTCACCGTCCCGGCTGAACGGAGTGGACCGCCGCCCGAGGGATGACGACGGCCCCGGACAGGTAAGTCCTCTACACCCATATGAGCTTGGAACCCTGGGGAAATTGCTACTCTTACACACCAAAACGGTGACCTTGAGTGTCAGACACGTTGCTCAGCACGAATTGTATTTTGATCTGGGATATTCTGTGTTCACTCAATGCAGCTGTCCTCAAAAGTCAGTTGTACTGGACGCTTCTCATGAAGAGTTTCAGAAGCTCTGTAGTGATACTGATAGCCTGTTCCTGATTGTATGAGTATGGTACCTAGAAAACATCGATATACTGTAGCTTTCCAACAATTTCCCTCAGTACAGATATCGGTTGAATCATGGGAAAATTTGGTCCCAGGAGATGAAACAAAACTAATAATTAAAAAACACTCGTTCATAGACAGCCTGGAACGGAATTACAAATAGGATAAATGTGATCCAGGGCTATTACGTCAGCTCAGGCATCAGGCCAGTAGTATATTATAAAAGAAGAGGTTGAGTTTCTTTCACAATAAAGCAACTAATTGTGCTAGCATATATTACAAGGCTACTTATGTAATGATGGAAACGAAATAGCACAACTTCAATAAACGTTTCGTATTTATTATCAGGAACCCTTGGGACTTGAGGTTTTCTGGGTAAGAGTTGTCCTTTTGAGCACCCTGTCTAAAATATATTAAATTACTTTTCAAAATTGCTTTGTTTTTCATTTCCGCTAGCATTGTTCCCCTCACTAAAGAGGCAATCCCACATTTTTTGTAACAACAAGTTTTTACCAATCTAACATGGAGCTGTAGCTCAGTTTTCCAGGAGGTTGTTCTATAACTCAGTGTTCCCTTTGTAAAATAATGCCATGGGGCATATTTATATGGCTGCCACCACTGCAAATAAAAAGTGTTTCTCACCTGAAAAACATTTGTTTTCTCCTCGTTCCCCGGAAGAGTGTAACATGTTCTCTTAGACTGAGCCAGTCACTAATTTCCTTGGTGATCTTGGCAGAGGAAGTAAGAGGGGTGGGATTTTATAATATGGTCCAAAGCCTCTCTGCTCATGTCGTGTGACTGTGGTTGCCATGGTAATAACATGACACTTACCAAACTGTAATTCATTAATAGCAGCTTGATTCAACACCCAACAGGATTCCCCCTTCTCTTCAGCATGTCAGGATGGGAGCAATTGACTAGGAACACCATTTTTTTTCATTAACATCGTCCAACTGACATATCCCTAACACTTTTACATGCAGCTTCTGAAAATATTTTGTAGTGTCAGCAATTGAACATATCTATATATATTTGACAAAATATTTTTTAAAAAAAAACCATTTATATACAATTTTGAACGAATATCCAATAAGTTAAAAAATGAATATGTCCAAACTATTAGGAGCCATTGACACATCCAATACATATTTATATATATATATATATATATATATATATATATATATATATATATTGTATATACAGTATATAACCATTCTAGCCTGCAGAGATATTTTATAGTCTTCTAATGACGTGCCTTTTCTAACATCAAGCAGAATATTACAAACTTGTAACCCTGCAGTTTATATTGATATAATAAGCTATATTAAACTCTCTGTTGCATGATGTAATGCACATATTTCCCAATTGTAAAGCTCTACAGAATTTGCTTGCGCTATATAAATAAATGTTGATGATGTTGGTGATATGCCCCTTGCTTTGTAGCTATAGTTTAGTGCTGATTATTGTTGGTGCTAAACTATTTATTAGCCATCAACATTGCCTGTTTCCGCTTTCATTTTTATTCACCTTAATTTGCTGATTGGCAGAAACATTTCAATTTCCTAAAGGTGTGTTGCTGGAATTACTTGAGTCTGTTCATCGTCTACTCTATAAGTTCTACAATATCTGCTAATATCTGTTAATATTCATCATTCTGTAAAACATGTAGAAATATGTTAAGGGCAATGTTGGTTCTGCTGTTGCCCATTTGCAATTCTCTCAGTCACAGCAGTTATTCTATGTTTGATTTGCAGTTTCTGGGTGGAGTACAAAGCAGGGATTATACCCTCAGAATGAATTATCAGGTTTGTGCTGGCACTTGGGAACACCTTTGATATTTCAGTTCCTGTAGTACCAGTGCAAACTGCCACAGTGCTGTGCTTAAGTGCTGCAATATTAGTGCAAAGCTATATGTAAAGTTATCGAAAGAGGATTTCACTAGAACTACATAGACCAGCAAATAAACTAATAAACTAATTTTCACCCCTTGCATTGTAACATGGATTGTCAAGCAGAAAACTTACTCCTTTTTTTTTGTTTGCTCTCCTTAATGACTCAATCCCACGGTCTCTAGTAGACCAGTTAGCTTTCTGAAACGCTTATTGTCTGATCAGCGGTCTGCCCACCACCCGCCAATATTTATGTGAAATTCCTATCTTGCAAACTGGGCTTGTAGGCGCCATCACCATCCATAATTCCATTTTAGAGCTGATACAATAGGTGCATATCCGTACTGTAGCTTGTTACTGAAGAAGCAAACATTTACATTGTTTTCCTTGTGTCTATGCTACAACAGACAGACCCATAATCATGTCAGTGCATTCTACAATTAGAAAGAAACATAAATGTATTGTTTTATCTAATCTGCGTTAACATGTCACATCTCCTTTTATTAAACTGTGCCTTCACTTTGTTGTTTAGTAAAACACTCAATAGAAAAACATAATGCAGCCGACAGGGATTAATTAAAATCAACGGGTGCCAAACAGCGGAGCCACCGTTTTCCACACTGTTTTGTGACTGTAACAAAAATCAGATGAAATTAATAATAGGCAACTATAATTTACAGCTCTTGTTCTGCCTTCATCAAAGTGTTCGCTTTATTGATTCATAAATAATTAGTGTGTTTGAATGGCATGCTCTACTAATTGTTCCTTATGATCCTGCTAGCATTTGTTCTGCCTGTTATTCTTTGGTGACATACTATAGTCTGCCAATTATATTCTCCTGTTTGTTGTGGATTTTTATAGACAGAAGCGTAAGCCCCTCTTGACACGGCAAGAGAAGGCAATAGTGTTGCAGTAAGTTTTAATGCACAATTATAACCGGCATACACAGCGACAGACTATTGTTGGGCACAAATCTCTCTGTCCCGGTTTTTGGGTTTGTTATATAGATTTTTAGTTGTATATTTCTTTCTTATATCTATATTTTTAGAACTAGAGGGATGTTATGTAAAAAAAGGTGTAGCATTGCAATTTCACACTTACTTCTATCCCAATTGATTTGCAGAGCAGACAATAAGCGTTTTTCGGAGTGCTCTCTGGTGTAATAGAGATGGGGAGACAGTAGAGGCTCAAATTGTAATATAGTATAAACATCTATTTAGCTTTGCTTAGCGGAAGAGGTTCAATAGATAGGGCGGGGTGGAGTGGGTCAATCACAGATGAGCTGTGTCAACCCCTCTACAGTGGAGCCAATAATAGAGAGGCTTACTCAAGGCTGGGATTGGTGGATACTGCAGGGGAAAGGATTGTTTGTAGTGAAGCTCCTGAGGGAAGAGACGTGAACGGGAATAATGAGTTGACCTATTCGGTGGAAATGAAAGTGAAAAGAAATGAAAGAGAAACAAAACCCAGCACTATGACACTTAGCATGAGGCCTCTGGTCCGCTGGGCACCTCCACGTACCTGATGGGGGGAAGGGGCTTGGAATGATTTCACAGTTGTGAAAGAAGATAGTGGGAGGCCCATTGCCAACAATATATATGACTATGAAAAGAATACGGTGGAACTAGTAATACCAATAATGGTAATGGCCATAAATATGTGTAGACGATGAGAGGAGAGTAGACCCAGAAGTTCAAGGCCAAACCGCTTACTCAGACGACCCTCCAATGGGTAATGGTGAGGGAGATTTAAATGCAGACCCATAGTTTAGGTTGGCAAGGTAGTCTCTATCCACAACTTGTCTGGTGACAATAGTAGGTTACTCCCAAGACTGGACTAGCAGACAGTCTCTACTGTTAACCACCTGCTTGGCAAAAGTAATAGACACATGTGTACAGTCCATGGTCGGCCAGCAGTGCCCCGGAAGTCTGGCTCCTTTAAGCACATATCTTGAAGGTTGTACTATGCTTTAAATACCCATAGACTGAATACAGTTACACAGAATTGCATATACAGTAGAACAAGATACACTGAACTGTGCTTTTTCCCATACAAACAGGAAAAAATCTGCTGGAACTCTCTTCCACATGTACAATACTATGTAATATGTTCTTACAGACTCTAGATTTTATGGCTTCCAGGGCAAAGCCTAAAACTGTGCTTCCCCACCCCACACTGAGCTATCACTTCCACATTGTGCACATTTTATGCATTATGAATGCTCTGTGTTCTGATTACAGGGCCGGAATCCGTGCAACTTCCAGGCTATTATTAACCACTGGGTTTGGATGATGTAGGCTATCACTATGGTCTACCAGCAGTGCCCCCATACATAGTTTATTTTAAGTTTACTTTACCTGTGCTTCTAATTTAATAATATTCCTTGCTGATTAATGCAGACACAATGCACAAGATGCAGCCGCCCCATTATTTGTTTTCTGTTCAAGATCTATTCCAATCCATTGGTGGCAGTGGAAGGATTATTTTATTCACCATATTTTTATCCCACCACGTACCGGCTCCCTGTCACTGAGGAGGATCAGCGACCTACAATAGAGCAATCACCTGCCCTCCGCACTTCTGGTTAAGCTGCATTCTGTGGTTTGCTTTGCTCTTGCATTTGGGGAGTGGGCAGCAGGGTCATACCTGTACCTTCTGAAGAGGATTGCAGATTATAGAGAAGCTTTGGCAATTAAGGGAGAGGGTGGATTTCTTCCCGTCAACACCTAAGTCTTGAGTACCTGGTAGAGTAACTCTGCAAAGTCACCAGCTAGGTTAAGCATATCTCAGTCATGTAATTCCACTTCTTTAGGAAAGTGAGATGAAGTATTGCAAGTCTGCAGTTCATAAAACTGTGCTGTGCAATAGCTGGTGAATTATACCCCATTTACACTGCTTCAAAAATCCAGGTCATTTCCGGGGCAAGCCCCGACGACCCGGGTGGAGGCCGAGTGTGAACGGGTCCCCTGCTAATTTCTGGGTCAAATGACCCGGGAATTAGACCTGGGTCTTTTGGAGGGTTATTCCCAGGTCTGACCTGGGTAGCCTTCAGTCTGAGCGGTGAGACCTGGGTTTTCCAAACCGGTTCTCACCGAAACCTATTAAAAAGAGAAAAGAAAACAGAAAAACTTACATCATAAGAGGAGCCAATCAAAGCTCCTTTTGTGATGTTGCCATGGAGACCCGGGCAGACCTGAGTTTAGTGTGAACCCAGTGGACCCAGGAATTTGCAGGGGTGGGAGGCTCTGTCTCCCGGCAATATCCCAGGTTCATATACCCGGGATATTGTCGAGGGGGCAATGTGAAAGTGGTATCAGTGTGACCCAGACATTGACCTATCTTGCAATTCTGTAAAGAAAGGAGTTAAAACAAAAAGAGAATGCCACCATTAAAGGCTGCATTCATAATATAATGAGAGAAGAGCAGGGTGGGAGATCATTGTTGCAGAGTTCAGGGACTAACATTGATACTGTAAATGCTGTATGGAATGACAAGAGGAAGGAGGCTACACAAGGAGTAACACTACATGCATTCTCATGGTGCTGTCCTACTTTATGATACACCACATCCATATTATGACTTCCATCTGTCCGTTACTCACAATAAATAACTTACGTTGCTACAAAATCTTCCTCACTCATGATATTTATTGCTTTGTGACTCATTTATAGCCGTATGATTCAAATCTTGTGCTACAAATTCTTGATTTAATACTTTAATTGAATTTGCTGTATAAAAAAAAAAATTCTAGGTACATTACCATCACAAGTCACTTGTGTTCAATTATCTATGCATGGCAATCACTGCCTAAATAGTAGAAACTGCAGTATTCTTAAAACTTTCTTTCCTTACTTAACTCAATAAGTAATACCAATAATACAAATTAAACCTTAATTACATAGCTGCATTAATACACAGCTAATAACATATTTGTGTTCCAAGTGGTAGAATATATTCAAATTATAATTCAAATATCCTGGTAGTTGATTCCACATTCGTGGGATAAACGATGCACAGAATTTAACTGTTACCAAAAAGGGTCCAACATTATCTTACTCATCATCATCATCATCATCACTGTTTATTTATATAGCACCACTAATTCCGCAGCGCTGTGCAGAGAACTCACATCAGTCCCTGTCCCATTGGGGCTTACAGTCTAAATTCCCTAACATACATACACATGCAGACAGATACACAGACTAGGGTCAATTTGTTAGCAGCCAATTAACCTGCCAGTCTGTTTTTGGAGTGTGGGAGGAAACCGGAGCACCCGGAGGAAACCCACGCAAACAGGGGGAGAACATACAAACTCCTCACAGATAAGGCCATGGTCGGAAATTGAACTCATGACCTCAGTGCTGTAAGGCAGAAGTGCTAACCACTTAGCACCGTGCTGCTTATTTTCTTCCGTTGTTTTGACGGGCTTTTAATTAGTTATCTTTAGATGACTCTGAAATTAATAAACAGAGAAGCTTTAGTTACAATCTCTTTGCTCTATAGTATCTTTCCACAGCCTGCAGGTTGTCTGAGCCTTAGCACATCATCCATCTTCTGCCACTTTGATAGCATTGACGGGCTTTGTATTATTATTGTATATAGTAAGTTCATTCATAAAAGATCTACTACGGTAATTACATTCACAAATATATACATAAACATTTTCATACTTTAACAGAACTTAAAAGATTTCACATGGCACTTATATTTAGGGTCAGACGTATTTGTACTCTGAGCGTAGGCATAAAAATGTTATTGCAAAAAAAGTACACTTACGTGCACATACACATGAGTCACACATCTCTCAGGATGCATCCAACTCAAGAAAAGTAGTATTTGCTTCAGGCAAACAAGTAAGTATGACCAGGAATATGAGATGCGCACAGCAGGCAATATGCAGAACTAACTGAGATGAGATCTATGGATTGAGCGCTGAATTTTTAGTTTGAACTATGCAAGTGAGTACACTTACACCTAGCGATGGTGTAGAGATGATCTTCACAATGTTAGAATTAAATGCATACCTCCCAATATGTCTCTCCCCAGCAGTGGGACAGGGGGCGTGGCCACAGCGTGACAATGGCATGGCGGCGTCCCCAGAGGGCTGCCTAGCGCTAGCCTGCCCAATTCATCTCTCCCTTTCCTCAACATAAATGCAAACACCTTCACATATGTTGTTTACCCCTTTAACCACTAAATGGAAATCACTCCTCTCCAAATGGAAATTACAAATTAATAATGGGAGTAGATGGTTGCAACTTGATATAATATAGCGGAGACACTAATAAATGAAGTAGTATCAGCTTGAGAGGTCAACAAGCAAACAGCAATCAGAAGCAGCTGGTTAGTGCTCCTGATGGTCATCATCGTCGTTGTGAATGTTTGCACCAATTCTTCACAAGAGATATATCTCCTAATTATGTGGAATCTTAAGAGGGTATGTTACACTTACTTGAACACACCCTATTCTGTATTTAAGTTACGGTTGCTCGCCCCTGTTCCACCTCTCCAAGTGTGAGGGGACACAAATCTACAAAATACCCAAGTCTAGATACTGACGCATTTTCACAATTACTGTGGTTATACCAACTCTCCCTTAGTCTAGCCACCCGCACCATTCCTACCATTACTGGAATTATTTCTACTCCTATTCCTTATACATCTGGAATTTCCCACAACCTATTAGATTGCACTTTCTGTTTCATGTCATGCTGTGTAATTTATTTTTCACAAAAATCCTTTAATTAACAACGCTTAGTAAAGTGTTGGAAAGAAGAAGTAGAAGAAGAAGAAGAAGAAGAATAAGAGGAAGAACAGAAGAAGAAGAGGAAGAACAGAAGAAGAAGAAGTAGAAGAAGAATAAGAAGTATAAGAAGAAGAAGAAGGAAGAAGGAGGAAGAAGAAGAAGGAAGAACAGAAAAAGAAGAAGGAAGAACAGAAGAAGAAGAAGAAGATTTGTAATTTACAATGAAGGTTCTGGAAACAGTCACTTTTATACACTATTGGCCAGATGCATTAAGGAAAGTTAAGCAAAAAATTGAGTAAGTTTTCTTACTCAAGTTTCCTGGACCACACCATATTGCAATGCAAGGAGTGCAAATTAGTTTATTATTTTGCACATAAGGAAAATACTGTCTGTTTTTTCATGTAGCACACAAATACTTGATAGCTTATTTGTAAACTGAAATTTAAAGTTGATCTAGGACATGCCCTACCCCAACTATAAATCAGTCATCACATTTTAAATTTAGCTGCCCCTCCAATGTAACATGGTTTTGCCTTACTTACTTACTTTTGCTTAACTTTCCTGAATGAATCCGGCCCAATGTATCTTATTCCTTGTGATTATATCCCCTCCAATTTTATTCATAGTTCTTCTTTAATATCTGTTACTAAAATAACATGTTTTTCCTTTTTAAAATATTCCAGCATGAACTAGGAAATAACATCAATCACAGAGTAATCACAACATCCTTTAAATAGCTCATATCTTAATCTAGAGCTGTTCACATTTACTGTGTACATTAATATTTAACAACCTGAAAACGCCAAGGGAATAATAGTGAATATAAAAGTGGGAAAACAGCAATTCGTCCTTCCTATAATTGTTAAATGGCTCCTCAAAGCGCTTTAAAGTCACATTATGGATGTATGGGACTGCATAATAAAATGTATATTACTTCTTATTTCCATATGTACTACACAGCACACGATGTACAAATATATGCATCAATAAAATACATTTTCAAGGGTGGCAGAGTCTTTATTGTAACATCACATACACTACAACAGGAATATTTTACATTTTCTCTTACAGACATGGTAATATCCTCAATCTAATCCTGTTTTGTATTTTTATTATTGTCAATTAAGCTTTGCCTTGGTAGACATAAAACACGTCCCTAGACAAAGTACAGACTTAATGTGTTTGGGGAAGGGGGAAGTCTGTCATAAAATTCATAATAAAACTCCAGGGTCTATTATATTTTACCAACGACGTTGACTTTGACAGTAAATACGATAATAAGAAAATGAAAAGCAAATGCAAAGAAAGTTAAATGGAACTAAACTAGAAAAACATACAGTAGTTTGATGTCCTATATATAACTCTTGTGCTCAGAAAGCAACGCATAAGACGTTGCTCACTGCATTCACCAGTATTCATGTGAAAATCCATCACGCATCTGAAATCAATCACTTGGATCAATAATTAAGCTGCCAATCTAGCAAACTGATTTTACCCATTTCATATAACCAATTAGTAGAAATGGAATGTTAGTATAAAATACACATCTCTTTCATTCACATACTTGGACAGATGCCTCTTGGGGCTTGATCTACTGAGCTGCGGGTTTGAAAAAGTGGGGATGTTGTCTATAGCAACCAATCAGATTCTAGCTGTCATTTTGTAGAAAGTACTAAATAAATGAAAGCTAGAATCTGATTGGTTGCTATAGGCAACATCCCCACTTTTTCAAAGCTGCAGCTTAGTAAATCTAGCCCTCGGAGTTTAACTATTAGTAGTTTTATAGTATATATCTTTCTTTCTTTTTTTAAAGCTTTTAATAAAAATATATAGACACAAAAAAACCTGTTGACTTTTTTGGAGCCTGTATGGTGAATACATTGACTTTTATAGAGAATGGTGTCTAGTCATAGAATGAAAATTAGTCACACTTGTTCATCCTTAAAATAAGATTGTGAACATACATTTGCTTCAAAAAGCCAATACAATTATTTTTGTCATTTTTGTTACTTGCCATGTCTAGCGCTTTCCTACAGCACCTAATTCTACGCCTGGTCAAACTAGTCCTAGAATTCTCATTTCCACTATAATGTGCCTTACTTACAACAGCCTTTTCATTATCTTTAATAACAAGTAATAAGTGACAGTCACTTACTGGTAATAAAACAAGTCAAAGAGTCCTCCCTCATAAAAGAACATTGACTTGTCTTGTTTATTCACAGTTCTCCTTTGACATTAGTCAATATTGAAACTCACGCGTTTCACAGTCAAGAAATTATATGGCTGTCTTCAAAGTGCTATTAACGCATCCTGCTATGATATTTTTAACAATGTATCAATGACATGGGCAGGCCAGCTCACCTTTCACCAACCGTCTATTTAACAGTTTTATGATGATTGATCATACAAGTACCAGTATCTCTGATTACATGTATAGAAAATAATCAGAAAATGTTAGCGTTAGTCAGCTTGTCACTGCTGTATTAAAGCCGTCATCCACACACGTTGGAGGCAGTCATCCTCTTTTGTCATTATCACATTCAAACTCAAATATCTGGAAATGTTAACATTTAATGAATGAGATGCTAACCTTACTTTTTTTGAACAGGGGGGAATACACAGTCTCCTATGCAAGATTTTTTTCAACGTGATCTTCTGACCTGCGGTAACTAGGAATACAGAGTTCAAAGCTTACCACCCACCTGTTAGGAAACCACCACATTAATACCGGTTTATGGGTTTACTATAAAATTCTCTTTCTGCCCACAGTAATTGTAAAGTGACTGGGAGGGAAAATACACAGGGGGGCACATTTCATCTACAATCAGAATCTGGTGGACAGAGCCAAGGGAACTTTGACTCTTTCATATTAACCACCATAACTCTTTCATCCAAATCAGCATGCAGCTCATAGAGTTATAGGGCCTGATTCATTAAGGAAAGTAAGCAAAAAAAGGAGTAACTTTGCACCTTGGCAAAACCATGTTGCATTGGAGGGGGAGGTAAATTTAAAATGTGGGGACAGATTTATAGTTGGGGTAGGGCATGTCCTAGATCAACTTTAAAATTCAGTGTAAAAATAAAGCTATCAAGTATTTGTGTGTTACATGAAACTTTTAACTTATGTGCAAAATAATAAACTAATTTGCACCTCTTGCATGGTAACATGGTTTGTCTCGGAAAATATTTACTCTTTTTTTTTCTGACTTTCCTTAAGGACTCAGGCCCTATGTCTTCTGTTACCATTTTCCAAATCTAATTTGCAAAAAAGTTACATTTGCTCCTCTAGAATTTGAATTTTGTCAGATAGAGAATGGATCCCATTGTGTGGTTACCTGGATAAGTATCAATATTTATAAATTCACACCAATACACTGTGCATATAGAAGAAGTGTGGCCATTAGACAAAACGAAATTAAAATCATGGGGATGGGTGAAAGTATGAATCACCTATTATCTGTGGCTTCATATGTAGTATCAGCCAATAGGGGCTGGAAGGGGAGGGTTCTTTACACAGTTATAAGGCAGCCCCTGTAGGCTTTGAGTCTTCCTGTTTCCTGATTAATCCCTCCCACCCTGCAAGCTAGAGTTGGTATGGTTTTTAGGTTTGATAGATGGTTATTTAGTCCGAGTAGGAGAGCAGTGCAGTCGGTAAGTGTGCATATGGTGCTCAGTTGATCTGGTCATAGGTCACTACCCCCTCTTTGTTATGGTGTCATCGAATGGTTGGTCCGCCTGTGAGGAGGACCCTTGGCTGGTATTGTCTGGTCTATACTGGTGGTTACAAGGTGGTATAGTCTTGCCATTGAACTAGATTTTTAGCGCCGGCCAATAGATAAGGTATGATCCTGGGTTGTTGGTACTATGGTCTGACCTTTCCATCGTTATTGGTTTTGTTGTTGCTGACTGCCCTGCTCTCGTCCGCCTTACAGTCCCATTTAGCTTCTAGTTAAGATTCATTCCAAGGTTAAAATTATTATCCAATTTAATAAATCTGTTCATTTATTCCAACTTTAATTTGGTGTCCGTGTCTTTATTGGGGATGGTAATTATGGTTATGCTACGGTATGGTGTGAGTCGAAGGGAACTTTTCCACTATGCATTTTAGTACATTGCTTATTTCTTCCAGGATCTTCAGATGTACAGTAGCAATGATAATGCAATAAATACTACCAGCTCTTCATTGCCAAGATGCAGGAAATGTCATCATTCCAGAAGTATAAGTAGACACCACATTACATACTCCAGCCAGAGGCCTAGGGAGACCAAGGGACAGGGAATAATGCTGGAAGCAGTAAGAGATTACAAATAATTAAATGGAAACTGCATGCAGTTTTTTACCCATATGTATGTCCAGAAACGGAACTTAAACCAATGAACGCAATTGTATGCAATTCATGTCAGAGCACAAATTACACTTTCGATACATAGTCCAAGTACAGTAAGATTGTTCCAAGGCAGATGCGGCCGATTCAAATCCTGTGTTTCTCGAAAGTACACTGGGTGTCAGCCATATCAGTTACACCCACTACAAGTCAAGGGTAAATGACGACTGATAGTGATGATGTAAACATCTGCGTGCCAATACCTAGCACAAAACAGCGGTATGCAACTAAGATAGACTATGTAAATACATTGTATCTACTGTACGCGTCAAAGGCATCTTTATTTATGTGATTAATAGAGACGCTCACTGACCCCCATGAACTGGTTTTGATTTTGAATCTGGATTAGCTTCGTGTTTTGGTTTTGATTTTGGCAAAACCACCCTCGTGTGTTATGGTTTTGGTTTTATGCTAAAATCACATATTTGTGCTCTTTTTTTGTCCTACATAACAATAACACCAATTTCAAGTCATTTGCAGTCAATTTTGACCACCTCACAGGTTAAAATATTATTTTCATACACTTTTGGACAAATACTGCAGCGACCTGGCTGGATGGTAAGCGACAGAGTAATGACACAAACACACGGCAGTTCCTAGCACATCTAGGACACATTGGCACACAGCAGTGGCAGAAAAGAAAAATGGTGCAAGATGGAATTGTCCTTGGGCCCTCCCTCCCACTCACTGTTATGTTGGATCTTAAAAAGGAATCCAAAAATCGTGAGATCCGAGATCTAACGGCGCCACGATGATGTTTTGCCACGCTTTCCATTCCGAGGACGCACGAAAGTAATGACCCCTAAGTTTGGGTGTGTTCGGTTCTCGAGGAACCGAGCCTGAGCATCTCAAGTAATTATTATTAAAAAAATATATATATTTATATCTGAAATTTTAAATTTATATAAACGATTATGCTGATAACAGTTCTTATTTTATTCTGTGATTGAAAAAAGTTTGATTCTTTCTGATGTGACTTCTTATTGTACATACGCTCGTGCGAGTTCTATGTGTCTACATACAGCAATTAATGTGCAGGCAGAGCGTACTTACACCCAGATGCTAATGGTAACATATCTTGAGATACCCTTTATTTGAATATGATGAGCATTACCTACAACTTATGTCCACCTTTTTAGAACGCAACTTACGTGCAAGTTGTGTTAGTACTTGAATGAGGCCCAGAATGCTGATTAGGGAGGCGGCTGTGTTCAAAGAAGGAGGGCAGGAGTTCACTACCGATTAGTCCCTGGGCCTGGAGTTAGTGTACAGAGATGTTTATGCTGAAAGATAAGCTAGGAGTAGATTGGTTTCATATTATAAAATATCAGGGGACCGTTGTGCGGTGATGCTACCACCCAGAAAGCTTTGTGATAATATACTGTATTGTACTGCATGGGGTCATGAGTTCAATTCCCGACCATGGCCTTATCTGTGTGAAGTTTGTATGTTCTCCCCGTATTTGCGCGGGTTTCCTCTGGGTGCTTCGGTTTCCTCCCACACTCCAAAAACATACTGGTAGCAGGGGCAAGCGCAATATCAAAAAAATATATAGAGAGAGAGAGCTGCTGCACATGTGGCCGCGCATGCGCAGCAGTGCCATTTTGGCAATGCTGTACTGTACAGCAGCCGCGGCGCTGTGAAAGAAGCGTCCGCGGCAGTGCTGTATTGTAGTACATTACAGCACCACCGCGGACGCTTCTGTGACAGCGCCGCGGCTGCTGTACAGTACAGTGCTGCTGTGTAGGGGCAATGTTTAGTGCCCGTTCGTCCGCAGAGGGGAATGGTTTCTGGAGAACCAGAAACCCCCCCTGCATGCGTCCCTGGGTAGGTTAATTGGCTGCTATCAAATTGAACCTAGTCTGTCTGTGTGTATGCTAAGGAATTTAGACTGTAAGCTCCAATGGGGCAGGGACTGATGTAAGTGAGTTCTCTGTACAGCGCTGCGGAATTAGTGTCACTACATAAAATAAATGATGATGATTATATGCAGAGAGATCCTCATATTTAATACTTCTCATCTCATAGTTTCATGGTTTGTGCTGTTTAGATAAGCTGCAGATTTCTCATCACAGCCTGAGTAAGTCACGACTGATGTGCGACACGTGTCATTGAACATTGGAGAAAGGCAGCCCGGGTAGACATGTCTCATGCAGAAACACTCAGTTCCGTGTACTCTTCTCAAGAAGAATTTTAAACTCACACAGCACATGTTCAATCCACACACCTGTTTAACATAACTCATTTATCAGACTTATGTCAATATGTACGTTCTGTATTTCATTTGCAGACTTGTTTTTTATTTTATTCTAAGAGGAAGAAATATACACCTAAATCGACTTAATATTTAATAATCGTATACTTCCAATTACTTATAACAATAATTATATGTTTATACATTTTCCAAGAATCAAAATAAAAGTCAAGCAATGAACAAGTGTGATTACACACGAATGACAGATAATGAATATGGTGAGAGATATTATACCAATTTTAATTAGTTCAGTGTCATATAAACACAAAGTTAAACAGAGAACAAGCATTATTTGTCATAGTCAACAAAACTGAGTAGCAATAAACAATGTTTCTGTTGAGTGATGAGCTCTGAATGTAAGCTCGCAGAGAGTGATTTCAGTATAAACAAGTGTTTTGTTTATGCATATATAACATGTGCTTTAGTATTGAGTAATGTCAAATCTGTAAGGTAGAAATGTCAATTATTAGTATTACTATCGTAGATTTGTAAGGCGCCACAGTGCTCCGCAGCGCCGTACAGTAGGGAAGACAGGACATACATAAAACAGGAACATACAAGGTAGACAAAATAAATACAGACATGAAAACAAAGGGTATGAAGGACCCTGCACATTAGAGAGCTTACATTCTAAATGGAAGAGGGCACAGCTGAAACAAGAGGAGCGTGTGTGGCACAGAGTGGACATTGGGACAGCTGTGAGGGCGTATTAGTGTTAGTAGTGTTATCAGGGATAAGTTAAGCTTTAAAAAAGAGATGGCTGTAGTAAAGTCTGATTGAGCGTGGTAGGGAATTCCATAAGTGGGGAGCAGCACGGGAGAAGTCTTGTAGGCGGGAGTGAGAGGTGGTTACCAGAGACGAGACAAGGCGCAGGTCAGAGGTAGATCTAAGAGGGCAGGAGGCAGAGTATTTTAGTATGAGATTTAAGATGTATGAAGGGGTGGTGTTGTTGAGGGTAAGAGTAAGTAATTTAAATTTGATTCTGGAGGACACAGGAAGCCAGTGTAGGGATTTACAAGGTGGTGCAGCAGACATGGAGCGGTGAGAGAGGAAGATCAGTCCCGCAGCAGCATTTAGGATGGATTGAAGAGTGGATATATGGGTGTCAGGCCAGATAGCAGCAGGTTGCAGTAGTCAAGACGAGAGATGATGAGCGAATGGATAAGAGTTTTGGTAGCATGTTGGGTTAGAAAAGGGCCTATTCTGGCAATGTTTTTAAGGTTGAATCTTCAGGACTGGAAGAGAGTGTGGATATGAGGAATAAGTGTGACACCAAGGCACCGGCAATAGAAGAACCACACATACATTAGCCACTAATGACCACTAACATTCATACTATCTGTGATATTTACCTGTTTGTTTGACTTAACAAATTCATCATAATTTAAGAAGTAAGCAATCCTAAAATACAACTTGATCCAATATGCACTGTATACATTGTTATTTCTGATGTCCCTAGAGAATATAATGCATTACCTTGATCAAACCATTATCTCAAATTTCTTTAATTAGGCATTTAAACTGAAGCATTATAGTAAATTGTGATATTAGATCTCTTTATCCTTTCAACTGCCCATACATGGTAATATTGTTTTTAATCAATTGGATAGTTTGACCAATTGTTGTGCTATGTGTGGCTCTATCCTGGCCAATCAGAATATGATTAGATTAAATCAGATTGAATTAATTAATCAGATTGGCCATGGAATGCCAACACAAATTTGTAATTTAATTTGTCCAATTGTAGACTTTATAACCCAAAATGTTCAGCCATTTTCTTCTATTGTCTATCCACGTGTTCCCAGTTTTCAGGTGGACCAGTTGGAGAATTGAATAAACTGTAAACAATCAGATCATTAGACTGCTCACAGCAGCCCCGAGTATGTCAGGCGATGGGTTGGCTGAGATTGTGGAAGGCAGCCACCTGATCACTCATGTGACTGTCTAATAGAGGACAGGGGTACAGTGCCAGAACTTCCTTTAATTAACAGTGACTTCATCTAGGTAATATTATTTAATATAAAGTGATTTTTTATGAATAATGTCATTTATGCTATATCACTGCAGCAGATTTAGGCATAATTGGAACTTCCAGCTAATGTGGGCTTTTATTAGCACTTTTGGAGGGTAGGAAATGGCAGGACTATATATATATATATATATATATATATATTGATAGAAAAAACAAGTAGGGCGCCCAATGTGTAATATCAGATAGAAATGGGGACGATGTAATAAACTGCGTACCGTAAGGATTCAAGGATCATGTAGTATGGTAGGAGTTCCTCTTCAGAGGTAATACCTCCCCCTCGCCCACAAGATGACGACAATGTGGAAATATAAAAACCACATATAGTGTGGTATGGTCGTATAATATAACACCAATTGTGATGAATCCTCCACCACTATCAATAGTGGAAGCCCAAAAACCAATTGACTTAATATTAAATATACACCTCCAAATGGAAACAAAAAATCTGCGTACCAGAAATCCTGTTATGTAAGCGACGTAAGTATGCTCAAATTCAACAATCAGTGACAAACTAAGGAGGTCCAACTAATCTCTTCACCATCCACAATGGGGAATATATATATATAGTGTTTGAGCGGGTGTGTGTTCTTAAACATAGACAGGAGGATATATAGAAGGAGGATTGGGCGGCTAAATGGAATATGAGGTTTAACACAGATAAATGTAAGGTTATGCATTCAGGGATCAAAAACAAGAACGCAATCTATAAATTAAATGGAATTAATTTGGGAGAATCTATAATGGAAAAAGATTTAGGAGTGCTCGTAGACAGTAGACTTAGCAATAGTGCTCAATGTCAAGCAGCAGCTGCAAGGGCAAACAAAGTATTGGCATGCATAAAAAGGGGCATAGATGCAAGGGAAGACAGTGTAATTTTGCCACTGTATAAATCATTGGTAAGACCTCATCTTGAATATGCAGTACAGTTCTGGGCACCACTCTATAAAAAAGATATTTTGGAACTAGAAAGGGTTCAGAGAAGGGCGACAAAATTGATAAAGGGTATGGAGTCATTAAGTTATGAGGAAAGGTTAGCCAGTTTAGGCATGTTTACTTTAGAAAAGAGGCGCCTAAGGGGAGATATGATTACTATGTACAAATACATTAAGGGTCAATACAGAGAGCTTTCATGGGAACTTTTTACCCAAAGGACCATACACAGGACTCGTGGTCATCCCCTAAGGTTAGAGGAGAGGAAATTTCACAACCAGCAAAGGAAGGGGTTCTTTACAGTAAGGGCAGTCAAGATATGGAATTCATTGCCAGGGAAGGTTGTGATGGCAGATTCAATAGATATGTTTAAGAAAGGGTTAGACAAATTTTTAGCGGAAAGGTGTATCCAGGGATACAACCGTTAATTTAAAATAAAGGATAGTAGTGGATATAGGGTAAAAATTGGATTGCACTATTGAGTCTGGGGGGATTTTCAAAATTGAAACAGATGGGCGGTTGCCTACTCTGGATTAATTTCAAATATAAGTGCAGGATCGCAGGAGATCCAAAATAGGTTGAACTTGATGGACTGGTGTCTTTTTTCAACCTCATCAACTATGTTACTATGTAATTACACAATTGCTCCTTTACACTTTGTACTGCACAGCAAAATATAAAGTAACATCACATGCAGCAATGGTACAATAACACACCTTTGTATGCCTCTGCATAACTCCCATAGTTCTTTCCCATTTCTGTACAGTTAAACATACATGTATTTAATTTAAAATAACATTCCGGGGCAGATTGGCCACAGACCTTACTGGGAGTACTCCCAGTAGGCTGGTGGACCCCATAACGTCATGTGGACAATTTAGGATTGTTTTTCTGTCTTTTTTTTTTTTTTTTTTAAATGGGAAGGGTGTGGCCCTGGCCCATAGTAGAGCAGCCCCAGCATTGCTGTGGTTCCTGGTGACTGGTCCTTTCCTGCCAATGCTATTAATTTAACATCAGAGAACAAGGGCCTATTTATTAAATTTGAATTTCCCTCTGCTTGGAGGAAAATAATCCTCATTATTAAATTTGAATGGTATTTGCTTAATGGCCTGGCTGATTGGGGTCAAATAGGACTATTTATTATAGGTGAATGCTATTAATTTAATGCCAGGGCTGGTTGGGGGGGGGGCGGGGGGTGAGGGTAGGCTTATAAATTAAAAGGGCTATTAAATTAACATTGGGGCTGGTTGAGGGAAAATATGAATATTAATTAAAATGTGAATGCTACTTTTTAATGTCTGGGCAGGTTGGGGCGATACAGACCTATTTACTAAACATGAATGATTCTGATTTGATGTGAGGTCTGGTTAGAGAGAGGGAGGTCTAGAGAGAACCAAGGGCAGTCCTGATTTTTGGGTACCAAACACTGGTCTGCATAGTATTGTAAGTGTGTTTGAAGGGGACGGGGTTGGAGAACAGCCTAACACTGTCTAAAACAATAGCCACACCCACTCCTGTGGCATGGCGGGACCCAAAGCGACCACGCCCCATTGCTGGGCTACAGAATTCTCTGTAAGTCCTGTAAATGTAGAACCACACCTTTTGTCTATAAATGATTCCGAAGTACCCATAACTTTTATTTACTGAGAAATCCCCAATATCTGGAAAAATTTACCAAGCAACTGCTTATGTCTGTGAATGTTAATCAAATATCTTTATAGGCTATGTCTGTTAAATGTTTGAGTGCTACTGCCATAGAATTTACAACTATGGCTCTCCCACACGTATCAAGCTGAAAGTTTCTGGTGGGTTTGAAAAGTGGAGATGTTGCCTATATCAACCAATCAGATTCTAGCTATCATTTATTTAGTACATTCTACAAAATAACAGCTAGAATCTAATTGGTTGCTATAGGCAACATCTCCTCTTTTCAAACCTGCCAGAAAGTTGCAGGTTGATACATTTACCCCTCAGACATCCTTCTGAGCAAAAAGTCATGTGCAATAGTTGCCTCCTGATACAGCAAGAAGCACTGGTGTTGTACCCAAGGTTTACAGCAGGGAAGAGACAATCTGAATCTAGTAAGACACATATTATGGGGTAGATTTACTAAAACGTCTAAAAAGGAAAAATGGAGCTATTGTCCATAGCAACCAATCAGATTGTAGATACCATTTTCTTAACCAGTGATAGGCAACCTGATACAATTCAGGGGCCACATGGGTGGCATTCTAACTTTCAAGAGGGTCGCAGGTTACCCTTAATCTCAGAAATAAATTAAAACAATACATTTTATCAAAGAAGGAGACATTTCTGTAATAACGTATCAGTAGGAGTTTTAGATAAGTGTTACAAGTTATGATAAACAAATCTGGCAAAAAAGTAGTAAGGAGCTGGGGGCCCAAGGTAAATGCTCAGAGGGCGTTCTAGAATGTACAAGATAAATGATAGTTAGAATCGGATTGGTTGCTATGGGCAACACCTCCACTATTCCATTTTAGACGTTTTAGCAAATCTACCCTTATCATTATCATCATCATCATCATCATCATTTATTTATATAGCGTCAGCAACTTCTGCAGCACTTTACAATTATGTCCCCAACAGCTTGGTTAGTATCAGGTTATCCTTTAAAAAGTAGTTATCAGTTAAATATAAAAAAAGTGTATGGTGAATAAAATGATTGGAAAAATATATTATTATTGTACTTTAAAATTCATGCTTCTGCTGTGTTGTTATTATTGTAAACTGTTTTGTATTAATATAAATAAAGGAAGGGAAATTAACCATCATTTTGTTGCTGGTATTTTGATACAATTTTCTTAGCTCTTCGCTGTGTTCTAATGTACACTATTTAGTAGTACTAAAGGACCAGACTGTTATGGGATTGGTTTATCCTTTTGATATGTGACTATACCACAGTATACAGTGTAGACATGTATAGTTTATTCAATCCACATTATTTTTACTTCTGGAGCAATTAGTTGCATACTTTTTATACATTCAATTTTCTTATCACTAATTTATTAATTCAAGTTCTCCCCATTTTTGCTGCGAGGGGTCTCCTTCACTATAAATGGTATTGTTTTATTGCAAACAGTAATCCTCGAATGCAAATTGCAAACTTCGAACGCAGTAGACAGGGGCGCACGCAGGATTTTTACGGGAAAAAATATATAGAGAGAGAGCTGCTGCGCATGCGCAGCTCCATTTCAGCGGCACTGTATTGTACAGCAGTCGCGGCGCTGTCAAAGAAGGGTACAATACAGCACCGCCGCGGACGCTTCTTTGACAGCGCCGCGACTGCTGTACAGTACAGTGCTGCTATGTAGGGGCACTGTTTAGCCCCCGTTCTTCGCGGAGTGGAGGGGTTTCTGGAGAACCAGAAACCCCCCCTGTGTGCGCCCCTGGTAGAGATGAACATAAATAATCGCACCCATGGAATACCCATAACCAGGCACGCAAATTTTTTTTTAATATTTCCATTCATTGTCTTAAGATTTCTACAATAGCTAGTTCATCTTTCATGTCTCCACCTTTCACTGTTTCGCCACATTACAACCAGACTGCAGCATCGGTAACCGCACACAAATGCCAGTCGGCAATAGCCGCTTTATTATTGCGGCTGATAATGCTGCTATACAGAAGCCACACCCATTTTCCCCACCGTCAGACGCAATTGTTATCCCAATAGGTTATATATCAATTGTTCCCCACACCTATTAGATTGTAAGCTCCTTTCTCCTTTGGCAGAGACGTATTTCCCTCCTCTTTCATGCTATCATACGCATTTTTTGTTTGCATTACGATCCCCCTCAATGTACACAGCTGTGTAATATGTTGGAACTTTCAAGATGAAGCATAATATATAATAACAATTTTATTCACTACAGAAGTTTTTGTTAATTTTTGAAAGTAGGAACTCTTAAACAATCCAAGGTTTATAAAAAGTAAAGTTTTGAGAAAACAATAAAATAAATAATAAGAAAATGTGATTTAAAAAAAATAACCACACATATGTACACTTTACAATGTCACAAAACATATAGCAACTAGTTAAAGTGCACCAAATAAAACTGTAGGTCTAATTCATGGGTGCCTGCAGGGCCAATTGGCCATGGATCAATGAAATCATTAATAATTTATCAAATACCCCTTTATTTCAGTTAATCGTTAATAAGTATGGGCATGTATTTTTTTACAGTGTACGTTACTTGGAATTTGTATAAGGCACCGCTGGAGGGACTGTACACGTTGGGAAACCCTGTTTCAGACAAGAACACTCCAGAGCTACCCATCCCTAAGACTTGGATCAAGTACAGGACTGTGTTGCAACTAATTTGACCTCAATCATCTCAGATAAACAAAACAAATTGACGGGTGTATTAAAGAATTTAAACATTAACATAAGCCTGCATGGTAAGCATGGAAAAACGATCTTGATAACACTTCCCAAATCTGATTATTTCCGCATAAGCCACGTTTACCCTGCTGCTGCTCCTAACACTTCTAATGAATTCATAGCAAATGATACATGCCAATCATAATTAGGGTTTCCTGTTCTCAATGTTTATTTTTGGGGGTAAGTCAGTGTTTATTAGTCCTTTGTTTTTGGTTATATTGCCTTATGTTTTTCAGAGTTAATTAAATAAATATCCCAACAAAAAAATGAAAAAATCTATATAATTTGGTGTTTATCTTTTTAAACAAGCCAGGAGGGGAGAGGTGAGGATGCCAGGGGACAGGATGTCAGAGGCTACGGGCATGATGCCAGGTGTGAGAGAAGAGGGTCCCAGGAGAGAGGGAACCATGGCAGGGGAAAGGGATACAGGGTGACAGGGAGAGTAAAATAGATTTAGTTTCTAAAAAGGAAAATTGGAGATGTTCTCTCCTCCACTCTCATCACATCCTCCCATTCTCGGTTACAGGATTTTTTCCGGGCTGCACCCACTTTGTGGAATTTCCTCCCTCGCACAGTAAGACTTTCTTCTAGTCTTCAAACCTTCAAGCGTTCACTGAAAACCCACCTCTTCAGACAAGGTTATGATATTCCTCAACCATCATCTTAATTTCCCTAGATTACCCTATTACCATCCTCTACACAGCTAACGCAAAACAACAACCTTCTGACCAACATTGCAACACACACAGCCCACTCAATACTTTTACCTTTGCAGTCTGGCTGGTCCATTGTGCAATATGATGTAGCACATGCCCTTGTGTTTCATACTCCCATTGTCCTATAGATTGTAAGAGTGCGAGCAGGGTTCTCTTACCTCTCTGTCTGTATGTATTACCCAGTATTGTCTTATTAATGTTTGGTCCCAATTGTAAAGCGCTACGGAATTTGCTGGCGCTATATAAATAAATGTTGATGATGATTATGATGATGTTGCCCATAGAAACCTATCAAATTTTCACTATAGTGTATCCAGTACATTCTAGAAAATGCTAGCTAGAATCTGATTGGTCACTATTGGCAACACCTCCACTTTTCATCTTTGAAGGTTTAGTAAATCTACCCCTCGGTCACTTTCCCTGTCTCATTCACCTGTTTTATTTCCGCTTCATTCTGGACATGTTCCCTCTGACCCTCTTCACCCTTGCCTATGGACCCCTTCTTGTATAAAACGCACCTATCTGTTAAAATTTGCGATTTCCAATAGGTCTCGTAAAAGGTTATTAATAAAGTGCTGAAAAGTAACAAGGGTTGTTGGCTTACCCAAAAAAGCACCAATCAGGACTCAAAATGCCCACATTGGGTACAAAAAAAGCAAATTCCACTAGTTTCGTCGGCAGACCCACAAAACGGTGTGGGTTCCTCCAAAGAAACAAACTCCTCCAGTTACAGTTAACGATAGAGATGGAAAAACTTAATTTGTGACCCCTTAAAAATGGGCATCAAGTAAAATCATGTATGTAATGTCTTATACTAGTAATAGAAACATATATCATTTCATGTAAGAAAATTATTCATTTTAAAATGTGTCAGTGAGTTATTATTACCTCATGTGGTAAGGAATTCTACAGACTAATCACCATTACAATAAAATACTATTTCCTATTGTGATAGTGAAACCAATAGTTTTAAAAAAAAAATTAAACTTTTTTTTACATTTAATCGTATATTCCCTTTATGAATTAGGTTGCCCCTTTCTGAACTCTCTTAAGTTGGGGCCCAAAACGCTACCCCATATTCAGGATGTGGTCTGTCTAGTGACTTATCCAATATTAATAATATGCTTGTATTATATGCATTTATCCTACTTTTTATGCATGTTAGGAATTTTTATGCCTTTGCAGCCACTGTCTGGCACTGTGTGCTGCTACTCATCTTTGTGTCAACTAGTGTTCCTGTTTCTCAGACTAGTATTCTATTTAATGTTCAAGTAGTAAAGTTATTACCACAGTTATTTGTATCACTTTACACTTCTCCACATTAAATTTCAACTGACATTGTACAGTTCTTTGCAGGTCTGCATATAATGAGGTGCCCTTGATGCTGGGATGCAGGCTTAAATGTTTTGATCAAAATATGAACTAATACCTCATGTTTTCATTTTGCTAGACACACACAGATATGCAGTATAAAGGATAAGCGCTGACAACTGTCTTTTTGTTTTGTATACATATATGGGCATTTATATTGTCAAGCAGCTGGTACCATATAAAATTAGGGATATACCAAGCGCGGGCGTATTGCCAAGCAGCTGGTATCATATATAATGTGGGATATCCCAGGCACTGGATTGTTTTTTCTCATATTTTATAGCAAGAAACTATCCTAGACTGCGTCAACATAAAAATCTGTATATATTTGTGTCATTATTATATATGGACACCTTAGTTTCTAGGTCATCTACAAGGCCAATATTACAAAGATGAAAAAGGACAGGTTTCTAACTATACTTTGGGGCAGATTCCATTAGCTGCGATGCGTCTCAGGTACAATCCACCAAGACATTCGAGTTTGAGTTTTCACTAAAATCACAGCTCATGTTCCGAGACGATGTCCGGCAACACCTCGTAGCTAACCGAATCTGCCCTTTGTCTGCTATATATACAACCGTTTTTCTACCCATGTGTTACGAGCCACGGCGGTGCCCAGCCGCCGCGACTCACTCACCCGCGTCCCGGCCGTCGCCATGACGACCGGGACGTCATTTCCGGCCATAACCCGGCCGTTGCCGGGGCAACCAGTAGACGCTTCAGAGCTGCGTCCCGGCAATAGGAGGAGGCCGGGCGCAGCGTTCTACAGCCTGTGGGCTAATTAATATGGGCAGATTATAGGAGGCAATTACAGGCATTAGCCTGCAACTGTGCAGGCCAGGGGCAAGCCCTGATTGGCTCTGTTAGTGACTGCTTTATTAACCTGCAGGAGTGTGTTCAACCTGTGATTGGTTCAGCTGGGTATTTAAGGCAATGAGGTCTGCTGCCTCATTGCCGGTTATAGCTCCTGTGTTTCAGTCTGCTAACCTGCTAGTTCCTGTCCTGTATCCTGATATCGCTATTTGACTCCCCGTGTATGACCCTTGGCTTTGATTTGGACCTTGCTCGTGTTTCCTGTGACCCTGATCTCTGGCCTGTTTACCCGTTCTGCTATTTGCCTGTGACCCCTGACCTCAGCTTGTTCATCAATACTCTTGTCTGCTGCCGGCCCTTGACCTCTGCGTGGACCTGACTCCTCTTGCCTGAGTTCTCCCCAGCTGGTACGCACTTCACGACCCTCTGTCAGTCTGCGGCCCAGTCTGTCCCCACCATCAGGGGCTCCAGTGAACACCTGACTGGCAGAGTAGATTCCGGGTTGTGTTGTGCCGGCTGGAGGGGTTCCTAACATTATAACCGGCCACTCACGGAGACAAGGTTAGAATGGATACAAGTGGATCCACACCGTCTCCGGCACAAACCCTAGCAGGCCACGTTGAGTCCTTGTATCAGATGATGCAGGGATTGGCTGAGCGTATGTCTGTTCAAGAAGAAGCCACAAAAGCTTCACAACCGACTCCAGGTCTCATCTGTGAACCCAAAATGAACTTACCAGATCGGTTCTCCGGAAATAGAACCCTGTTTCGGAACTTCAGGGAGAGCTGCAAGCTCTATTTTCGGATGAGACCCCGCTCCTCCGGTTCAGAGCAGCAAAGAGTTGGGATTATTATTTCCCTTCTACAGGGTGACCCCCAGTCCTGGGCGTTTTCTTTGCCGCAGACCAGTCCGGCCATGCAGTCCGTAGACTCCTTCTTCGAGGCACTGGGTCTACTGTATGATGACCCGGATCGAGTGGCCTCCGCGGAAGCTCATCTACGGTCCTTGAAACAAGGCCGACGGTCGGCAGAAGAATACTGCGCTGAATTCCGTAGATGGTCACCTGATAGTGGATGGAACGACCCTGCCTTACGAAGTCAGTTCCGTCTCGGCCTATCTGAACAGATTAAAGATTCTTTGGTGCAATACCCGTCTCCTAGTTCTCTGGAGGATCTGATGCACCTCTCCATTAAAATTGACAGGAGATATAAGGAGCGGAAAACTGAAAAGGAAACATCATCACCTCCATCCGCCTTCGTTCCTGTTTCCCAGGATGGTGAGGAGCCTATGCAATTAGAAGCATATCGTCTCTCTTCTGAAGAGAAAGACAGGAGACGTTCGCAAGGTCTATGTCTATACTGTGGCATAAAAGGCCACTTCTCCCGTTCTTGCCCAAATAAGTCGGGAAAAGACCATGCCTAGGGAATGAGGGGAAAGTTCACCTAGGTCTGCAAATTATCTCCCCGAAAAATGCTGTATTAATCCCTGCACAGCTCACCTTCCGGGCTCGCTCTGTGGACCTGTCGGCCTTCATTGATAGCGGAGCTGCAGGCAACTTCCTTGATATTGGGTTTGCCCGCTCTGCCGGAATTCCGATGGTAAAACTCAACTCTGCCATTACTGTCTGTGGCTTAGACGGAGGTCCGTTGCCTGGTGGCAAGATTTCCTGGGAGACCCCGCCACTACAGTTGAAGATCGGAGCTCTCCATTCTGAGTCAATCACCTTCTTCCTGATCGATTGTTCGTCGGTTCCTATGATCTTGGGCCACCCATGGCTTTCCTGTCATAACCCTGTCATAGACTGGGTAAAAGGAGAGATTGTCAAGTGGAGTACTTATTGTACACAGTCTTGTTTGTCACTATCTCTGCGTATGATTCAGCCTATTCCGGAGCGGCTTCCCTCACAGTATCATGAATTCTGGGACGTGTTCTCCAAGAAGGCTGCTGATACCTTACCGCCACATCGTGACTTTGACTGTGCCATTGAACTTATTCCTGGTTCCAAGTTACCTAAGGGGCGTTTGTATTCCCTTTCTGCTCCAGAAACAAAATCCATGCAGGAGTATATCGACGAAAACCTGGAGAGAGGCTACATCAGGCCATCTAAGTCTCCCGTAGGAGCAGGATGCTTCTTTGTATCAAAAAAAGACGGAGGGTTAAGACCTTGTATTGACTACCGGGGATTGAATCATATCACAGTCAAGAACACCTATCCCCTTCCGCTCATCTCGGTATTGTTTGATCAGCTAAGAGGGGCTACTGTCATCACTAAAATCGACCTTTGTGGAGCGTATAATCTCATCCGTATCAAAGAAGGAGATGAGTGGAAGACGGTTTTCAATATGCACTCTGGCCACTACGAGTATCTGGTCATGCCGTTTGGCCTCAGCAATGCGCCTGCAGTGTTCCAGGACTTGATCAACGAGGTCCTCCGAGACTTCCTGGGTGGTTTTGTGGTCGTCTATTTAGATGATATTCTCATCTATTCCAAATCTTTACTCGCACATCAGACTCACGTCAAACAAGTCTTACAAAAATTGCGAGAAAACCATCTCTACGCCAAGCTGGAAAAGTGTGAGTTTGAGGTGCAGAAGGTATCCTTTTTAGGTTACGTAATCTCTTCTGAGGGATTTTCTATGGATTCAACAAAGGTCCAGGCTATTGTGGATTGGGTACAACCCAACAATCTAAAGGCGGTACAGAGGTTTCTGGGCTTCTCCAATTATTATCGAAGGTTCATTCACAACTTCGCTGACATTGTGGCTCCCATTGTGGCTTTGACCCGTAAAGGAATGGACCCAACTAATTGGTCGTCTCAAGCAGTAGCCTCATTCAAAAGTCTGAAAAAGGCCTTTATCTCAGCTGAGGTCCTTAAACATCCAGATCCAGCTAAAGCAATTGTTCTAGAGGTCGATGCCTCGGACGTCGGGGCCGGCGCCATTCTATCACAGAAGGATCCTCATACTAATCGTCTACACCCATGTGCCTATTTCTCCCGTCAGTTCTCTTCAGCAGAAGCCAACTACGATGTCGGTAATAGAGAACTATTGGCAATCAAGTGGGCCTTCGAGGAGTGGCGGCATTGGTTGGAGGGTGCTTCGCATCAGATCTCTGTCATTACCGACCACAAGAACTTGCAATATATACAGTCAGCCAAGCACTTAAACCCTAGACAGGCCCGCTGGGCATTATTTTTTACCCGGTTCAATTTCCTGATCACCTACAGACCAGGTTCCAAGAATGTCCGGGCAGATGCCCTGTCCAGGAGTTTCATGGCACACCATGTTCCAGTTACTAACCCAGAGTCTATTATTCCTCCTTCCATAATCCATGCTGGGTTAACCCAAGATCTGAATGTTACACTGCAGAGATTCCAGAAATTAGCCCCAGATGCTACTCCGGAGCAACGACTTTTTGTTCCAGTCCACTTAAGAAAGGCGGTTCTTGTGGAAGCACATTGCAGTAGGGCTGCTGGGCACCCTGGAATTTACAAGACGCTAGAAATTCTTTCCCGCACGGTCTGGTGGCCATCCATGTCTGCCGACGTCAAGAGGCATGTCCTCTCATGTGAGATTTGTGCTAGAAACAAAGTGCCTAGGATCCGTCCAGTAGGCCAATTAGTTCCTTTGGCCCCTCCTGCGAAACCATGGACTCATCTGTCTATGGACTTTGTAGTGGATCTACCACCTTCTGCAGGACACAACACGATTTGGGTCGTGGTAGACCGGTTCAGCAAAATGTCACACTTCATTCCGTTAACCAAACTACCTTCTGCTCGGGATTTGGCTCTCTTATTCATTCAACATATTTTCAGGCTCCATGGACTCCCTACTGACATCGTCTCTGATCGGGGTTCTCAGTTTATAGCACAATTCTGGAGGTCCTTCTGTACCCTTCTCGGAATCAAGGTCAGTTTATCATCCGCCTACCACCCTCAGTCAAATGGGCAAACTGAAAGGGTTAACCAGTCCCTAGAAAATTTTTTGCGATGTTACACATCGGAGGTCCACGATAATTGGTCTTCCCTGTTACCCTGGGCGGAATTCGCCTGTAATAATTCCTGTCACTCAGCTACAAAAATCTCTCCGTTCTTCTGCAATTATGGTTTTCACCCCAGATCTAACTCCCTGTATTCACTCCAGTCCGTTGGTATCCAGGAGATCCGCTCCACTGCAAGAGATCTCAGAGTTATCTGGAAGAAAGTTCACTCATCATTGAGACAAGCCTCACTTGTGGCAAAAAAAAATTCGGACCGACATCGTACCACCTGCTCCCTTAAGGTTGGCCAGAAGGTGTGGCTGTCTACAAAAAATATCAGGCTCAGACAGCCTTGCAAGAAGTTGGGCCCTAAGTTCATCGGGCCGTTTCCTATCGTAAAACAGGTGAACCCCGTCGCATTTAGGTTAAAAATTCCGGCCTCATTGAGAATTCCCAACACATTTCATTGTTCTCTGTTGAAACCGGTACTATTTCCTGGTCAAACCCAGTCTTCAAGTGTGCCTGGGAGAGGTTCCAGTGGACCACAAAAATTTGTGATTCAAAAGGTCCTTGATTCTAAAAAAGTTCAAGGACAGGTGCATTTCCTCATACAATGGAGGAATCGCGGATAGGAAGAGAGATCTTGGGTTCCGCAGAGACAACTCCATGCCCCAAAGAAACTGAAGGAGTTCTTCAAAAAATTCCCTAGAAAACCAGGATGTCGGGGTCCCTCGACCCCTCCTCAAGGGGGGGGTACTGTTACGAGCCACGGCGGTGCCCAGCCGCCGCGACTCACTCACCCGCGTCCCGGTCGTCGCCATGACGACCGGGACGTCATTTCCGGCCATAACCCGGCCGTTGCCGGGGCAACCAGTAGACGCTTCAGAGCTGCGTCCCGGCAATAGAAGGAGGCCGGGCGCAGCGTTCTACAGCCTGTGGGCTAATTAATATGGGCAGATTATAGGAGGCAATTACAGGCATTAGCCTGCAACTGTGCAGGCCAGGGGCAAGCCCTGATTGGCTCTGTTAGTGACTGCTTTATTAACCTGCAGGAGTGTGTTCAACCTGTGATTGGTTCAGCTGGGTATTTAAGGCAATGAGGTCTGCTGCCTCATTGCCGGTTATAGCTCCTGTGTTCCAGTCTGCTAACCTGCTAGTTCCTGTCCTGTATCCTGATATCGCTATTTGACTCCCCGTGTATGACCCTTGGCTTTGATTTGGACCTTGCTCGTGTTTCCTGTGACCCTGATCTCTGGCCTGTTTACCCGTTCTGCTATTTGCCTGTGACCCCTGACCTCAGCTTGTTCATCAATACTCTTGTCTGCTGCCGGCCCTTGACCTCTGCGTGGACCTGACTCCTCTTGCCTGGGTTCTCCCCAGCTGGTACGCACTTCACGACCCTCTGTCAGTCTGCGGCCCAGTCTGTCCCCACCATCAGGGGCTCCAGTGAACACCTGACTGGCAGAGTAGATTCCGGGTTGTGTTGTGCCGGCTGGAGGGGTTCCTAACACCATGTACATACTTTTCCCCCTAGACCTAGTGCTTTCATCTTATATGCTAGACTTATATAAAAATATAGAATATTTTCACAAAACCCAAAATTATCACATCATTGAAACTATCAAAATCCAGTTTAGAACCTCCCTTCTTATAAAAATGAATACATTTGTTAGGTATGACCGGACCTTTATAAAACCATGCTGATACTGTAGGGTTCCCTTGTAGGTAGACGTGTACGTGCCCAAAGTGTAAGTAGGGAACAGACACATATGTGCATAAGTTGATACAGACGATGTCAAGATGAGCCCAGCTCAAAAACAGTAGCATTTGCGCCAGACATACAACATGCAAACAAGTGTGTACAGTTACTTTCCACAATGGCATATACTGTAGGTAACGTAGAGATGCGGCTTCACAGTGTAAGTAGTACATTATAAATTTGTATTACTCTATTTGTACACAATATAATAATGTAATAAAATGTCATATACACAAAGAAAATTGTCTTGACAGTGTTATTAATAAATACAAAAGTCGGAGGTAATTAAGTAGAAACACAAATGCAAAATACAAATTAAATCAAATACCAACATCGGTTGTTTTTCCCTTTAAAAATCAAATGGAAATCTTCTTTCCTGCAGTAGTTTAAATGTAAATGTAAATTAAGCAATCGGCCAATTAGAAGCAGCTAGATAGCTCAGCTAATGGTCACTTACATTGAGCATATCTTTGCCCCAGAACTAAAGCACACAACAAGATACGTCTCCTAAAGAAACAAGTATCTACAGTTGCATTCACTTCTACGAGAACAGACACTTCCTGTAATTGCCCTTAACTCACTCATGCCTTTCTACCCCAGTTCTCCCTCTCTAAGTTAAGGAGATACAAGTTAACACACAAAAGTCTACATACAGACGTGCGTATGCATATATGGTACGCATATGCAGTACGGGAATGTATGTTTTATGCAAAGAAACGTACATCCAACTCTAAATAAACTCCTGTGTATCAAATTTGTTTCTAGAATATATTTCAGAACAGCATTTCTCATTACATAATTTACCTGCAACAGAAGTCACCGCCACAGACATGGAGAGAGGGAATCACAACAAACAATGGTCTATCAATTCCTGAACTTAGTTTCCTTAGCTCACATGGGTGGACGACATCTGGGCCTGGTGCTTTATCTGTTTTAATTTTGTAAAGATGTAACTACACCTCCTTCTGTGTTCAACAAGTAAAATTTAATGGTGCACATCCATTAAAATATCAGGTTTATTTTCCAGTTCTAAGTACCAAAGTCCTAAGTACCCCTTAGACTATATATACAACATTCAGAAGTCTTGTGTTTTTTTAATTACTAACTAGCTGATGTAGACGGCATTGCTCATGTTTAAATCCTCAAGTTATAAAATTACAAAACAATGAGTTGGATGTAACTATCAACATTTTAAAAATAATTAGCAGCTTAGAAGCTCTTCCAACACACCCTTTAGGTTTGCTGCCCAGTGTTGTTTTTGTTTTCATATTAAATGTTATCGAAATCCATCCAGTGGAAGGCCCAGAACAGGCTCCCCGGGTCAAAGTTCTGGCCAGCGTACACCAACGGGAGTTCTGACTGGTACCTCAACCCCCTAGTATGTCTTATGGGATCCAATGATACCAGTCTGTGAAGTGTTCGTCCACATCCATTCAGTGGAAAGCTTAGAACAGGCTCCCCGGGTTAAAGTTCTGCCCAGCATACACCAATGGGAAGTATGTCCGGGACCCTAACTACTTTAAAACTTGCCCAGGATCCAACTGGACCACCTCGCATTGTTTCATCCCAATTGGTGCAGAGGTGTCCGAATGTATAACCGAACAGACAAGCAATCCAAATTCATCCAGGCTCCTCGGGTCAAACTTCTGCCAAGCGTACACCAACGGGAGGTCTGACCAGGACTCTAACCCCCTTGAAACCTGCCCAGGGTCCAACTTGACCACCTTGCGTTGTCTTCATCCCAATCAGTGCAGGGGTGTCTGAATACAAACTAAACCAAATCCATCCGGTGTGGGGCCCAGAACAGGCTCCCCATGTCAAAGTTCTGACCAGCGTACCTCAACGGGAAGTCTGACTGAGACCTCAAACCCCTAGTATGTCTTCTGGGATCCAAGGTTAAAAGTCTTTTGAAATTTTTATCCAAAATTATCCAGTAGAAGGCTCAAAACAGGCTCCCCAGTTCAAAGATCTGGCCAGTGTACACCAACGGGAGGTCCAACCAGGTCCCTAAACCCCTTAAAATCTGGCCGGGATCCAACCTTGCGTTGGTTTCATGCGAATCGGTGCAGGGGTGTCGAAGATAATCGCATACAAACAAAGAAACAAACAAAGAAACAAGCTTCTTATTTTATATATATATAGATAATAAACCAATATGTTTGTGCTTTTGAAGAACCCAAAAGGTCTGGTTTTAGCTGTATAAATTAGTTGGATGCTGCAAAATGAATCATTATCTGCAACTGTATATGTACAATACATTTTATCGAAAAGTATATCAAATATATCAAAGTCAATTAATTAATAGCGTAACCTTATAAGGATTTATAGTTGAGCTAAGTCCCCTTAATAAGCTCAGTGATTACCAAAAATAAATAATCAATATACAATGATGCACAGAGGCATATAAAGTATAAATCCATACTATACAGTATTTCTCTTTTCCATTGAATCCATTCTAGTCAATGTTGAGTACATGTGATATACAACATTCATCTCTTTTATGGCCACATTAATTACACTGACACCATTACCCTGTGGTCTGTGCGTTGCCCTAAGGCTAAAGAAAATGACAAATTTCATGCACAGACCAACATGTTGCACAGAAAGTGAGATTTCTACAGGATTTATGAGCTCCCTTTGCTACTCAGCTTAGTAATAAATATATCCATAATTAAATCTCTCCCGGATAAACCTAGGGAACTAAATATAAAAGTTCTCACTGACAAATACAACATCATTCGAAAGGAGACTGAATAAAGGATTGTGCAGATTAATTTATACTTGGAGCATTTTCTCATCGTCCAATTTTTTTTAGTGAACAGAGATAAAACCTAAATCAAGGCCTAGCCCTATTGGAATGTTTACCTGGGGAGCAATACTTTGCCTTGTAACTTCTCTTCTCTGGTCAAGTCTATAGTTGGCCTGGGTAGTTCCAGGTATATCCCATAGGTGTCTTCTTTCACACTCTGCACCCTACCGTATTGCTCTACAGGGATATCATAGAATCTCTATAGACCTTGACTAATATGATGAACCCTTACCTTTAAAACATTTGGTGCGAAGTTTCGATGCAGGAAATATGGGGCCTGATACATTAAGGAAATTAAAGCAAAGAAAAGAAGTACATTTTCTCCTGGACAAACCATGTTACAATGCAAGGGGTGCAAATTAGTTTATTATTTGGCACATAAGTTAAATACTGGCTGTTTTTTCATATTGCTCACAAATTCTTGATAGCTTTATTTTTACACTGAAATTTATAGTTGATCTAGGACATGCCCTACCCCAACTATAAATCTGCCAACATATATTAAATTTACATCCCCCTCCAAAGCAACATGGTTTTGCCAAGGTGCAAAGTTACTCCTTTTTTTTTGCTTTCCTTTCCCTATCGAATCAGGCCCATAGACCGTACATTCTTGACCAACCAAGGATTAGCCAAGAAGACCTCTTTTGAAACATCTAATGTGGTGAAGCTAGAAAAAATACAAAAAATCTATTACTCCATTTTTTGTGTGTTCAGCACACATTTGAGTTAATCAGAACATATAGCAATAGTCTGATAAAGACTGGATCTCATGGAGTCGGCCAAATTGCACATAGCAATTTGTTTTGGTGGTTGGGCCAAACAATCATGTTTTTTTGGATTCACCAGCCAGATCAAAGTGAACTGTAAATACCAAGGTGGTTAATAGAGGCTGATTGTGTTCTTCCAGGGTATTACTAACATGAAGTCTGTAGTGCCTTTCCCCATAATCCCAATGTTATCTCAGATATCTTCAATTCTAAACTCTTTTAGTAATTAGTAATTGTGCTACCCTTAAAAAGCGCTGCCCGGGACCTATGTATATTATTTTATTTAATATATACAGCCATAAGCTCAAGGCGCAAGCTATAAGTATTACCTTGTTTTTTGATCTCCAATAAAACTTTGTTATATTATATTTAATGTTTCTGAACACTGCAGGCAACTTTGAAATTGACACAGAGCAAACATTTTGTCAGGCAGTATGTGTGTACTAAGTAATGCACCTACTTTATATTTTGGATTGTCAGAGAAAAAGTGTATTTACCAGACTTTAGAATGTGAGTTGAACACCTGATAGTTTGAGTCCAAAACAAAAGATTTAAGAAAATTCATCTGCCAAAAAGGAAGCTAAAAACAGAAATATATGTGCTTTACATGGAACTTAAACTTGCGGGCAGGGCCTTCTCACCTATTTGTCTGTTTTACCCAGTTTGTTTATTAGTTTACTATGTTTGTCCCCAATTGTAAAGCGCTACGGAATATGTTGGCGCTATATAAATAAATGATGATGATGACGATGAATGTGGAGGGTTTTGGAGGTGGTGATTCCTATAGTAGAATAGGAATTACCACAGGGCGAAACACAAGTTTTTCATAGGTGCCACTCCATGCTTTTTATGGAAAAATATAAAATTTTCTATATATAGCATAATAGACACATAAACATGATTTTTGTAAATTACTGTATAGTAAATTTATGGTTTCAATAGAAGGACTGCCATCTGGTGGTCATAATAATTGGTACCGCAACAGTTTATGGACAGTTTAGAGCAGGGTTGTCCAACCCACGGCCCGCGGGCCGCATGCGGCCCAGCACGCCTGTAAATGTGGCCCAGCAGGAGTTTTGGTTGTGGCAAGTGGGCAGCGCTGTTAATGGGAAAAAAAAAATCCTGCAAAAAAAAGGTCACGTTAGCTGGTACTCCGGCTCCCTCCCTTGTCTCCTCCTCTGTGCGGCGCTCGCAGTGAATGTTGGGCGTGATGTCATCACACCCAACATCCATTGCGGAGCGCAGCACAGAGGAGTCACCCGCGCGAGAAGAACAATCAGCAGCACAGAATTGGAGAAAAGAAGAGAAGAGGATCGGAGAACAAGCCGATTAAAAGGTAAGTTAAGGGGGATTTTTTTTTTATTATTTCAAGGGACGCTGACCAGTGAATAAAAGTCACCTGGTCCTGGAGCATCATGGACCTTATCTCCCTGCTACATACATCTACTTGTATTACTAATGGAGCATTGTATATTAATTCTCTTTGGCCCATTATAAGTTGTTATCCCTTAACTAACATAGTGGTGTAATTATCAAAACAGGTCACAATTTGGGGTCACAGTGGTGTATATGTCAGATACCGCAGGCCTGGTCAGGGCACCCTGATATACAGTGCCTGGCTTAAATGCACTTTATTGATATTGCATCGAAACAATAAAAAAAGTGATTATAGTATAATAACTAGAGAGGATTTTTTGAACAGGGCGATTGAAAGGTAAGTATAGGGGGATGTGAAAAAAAAGTAATATATATATATATATATATATATATATATATATCACTTTTTTCTCATATATATATGTTAACTATGTTTTCTATGGTTTTTTGGATGATCAGCTATCGTTATTGTTAGTGTATCTTATGTGCGGCCCAAACCAACTCATCGTCTTCTAATGCGGCCCAGGGAAGCTAAGAGGTTGGACACCCCTGGTTTAGAGCAGTAATAAGTAACAATAATAATTAATTTTAGCGCTGTAACATCCCTTAGGTTGAGCCCTGTTAGGGGGATGTACCCATTATCTAGTTAGCTAGGAGTATCGCCTTGCGGAGGGTTTAGGAGTTAGTGACAGGATCGGAAGATTGATATAAAGCCCAGCCTAACACATAGTGAGCTTGAGTGTAGAGAGAGGAATTTGCATACTGAGATAACAGATGTCATTACTGATAGTCAAAGAGGTCTGAATTTGATTAGTTTAAATATCTGTCCCTAGGTGAACTTAATGGGACACGGAGCAGTGTATAAATCAAGTCCGGTTTCAAGCCCCTGGAGATAGCTTTGAGCTTTTCTGTTAGCTAAACGCAGATACGCAGTGTGAAGGACTGATATCATCATCATCATCGATTTATATAGCGCCACTAATTCCACAGCGCTGTACAGAGAACTCATTTACATCAGTCCCTGTCCCATTGGAGCTTACAGTCTAAATTCACACACACACACACACACACACACACACACACAGAACAAGAGAGACTAAGATCAATTTGATAGCAGCCAATTAACCTACCAGTATCGTTTTTGGAGTGTGGGAGAAAACCAGAACACCCAGAGGAAACCCACACAAACAGGGGGAGAACATACAAACTCCACACAGATAAGGCCATGGACACTAAGCAGAGTTCCAATGGAGAGACAATAGAGAGTCAATCGAGCTGCAGACTCATTGGACCTCAGAGTTGGATGAAAATCCAGCCAAAATGTCATCACTAAGCAGCGAGTTTGAAAAAGTGGAGATGTTGCCTATAGCAACCAATCAGATTCTAGTTATCATTTATTTAGTACATTCTACAAAATGACAGCTATAATCTGATTGGTTGCTATAGGCAACAGCTCCCCTTTTTCAAATCCAAAGTTTAGTAAATATACCCATAAGTCTCAGGACTTAGACTAGCCCTATAGCTGGTAAAAGAGATACGGCAGAAAGACAAGTAACTGTGAGATGCCCAGAGCTTGATTCAGACGTGGCTGCGTGTGCTGGAGCTTGGCACGTCCTTATTGTAAATTGACTACGGCCCTTCCCCACCCTGTTCCCTCCACAAAGTCATAGGCTGTAGTAAGTGTCTGCTGTGTGCCCGCATGCAGCGGCCAGGGCTGTGTTCTGGGCATACTCAGGGTGAGTTTGCGTAAGATACGCACAGAATCGGCAGTATGTTCCTTGATGGCTCAGATCGTTTGTGGGCAAAGCCTCTGCCTCATTGAGAAGCATCGGTTGCATGCGAGAGACTGTTGAAGTCACTGCATAAGCTGTATCCTCTCGCTGCAGGTAAATACCTTTCTCCAGAATCTGCCCACAAACTGAGACTGGTGACTGAAACAATAGGATCCACGCTCCCATGTGCCAGAATCCCAATGTAATTTATATACTGTTGTAATAAAGGAAGGAAAATTGGGCAGCGTATACCTCTCCAAATTCACAATCTGCCCCAGTGGCCCCCCTGCCTTTCTGAAAACTATCCCCAGGCTGGTGACTCTATGGGGGATGGGGGGGGGCTGCAAAATACAGTATATCCCACCCCCCCCCCCCCCCCCAAAAAAAAGACTACAATCAACAAGATCCACGGACTATGTCATTGTATGGTCCCAGGGCTATAGACTGATAGACCGTTGACCATTAAATCAATATAAAAATGAGCACACATTTTAAAAATAAACTTTAGTTGAATAAAAAAAACTCCTCAAAAACTTAATTGTCAGTTAGTTAAATAAAACTCATCTGTTGAAGTACATCAGAAAAGAAAGTCTTTTTTTTTTTCTTGATGCATTGTTGTTTATTGGGAAATAAAATCTTTTTTTATTTCCTCGTCCATGTTCTATTATGGTCCAATGGGGCAAGATTATAATACAAAATTACACATTTGCTCACTGACGTTGACCATCACTAAATTATCCAATCAGGCGGTTTCTGAAGCCCTCATTCTCAGCCGACCAATCACGTCATGCCACTAGCGAAAGTCATTTCAATTGAATTAAGCAAAACTTTATGCATGTTGCTGTGCATAAAGTAGAATTTTGCTCATGAAAGCCTACATACTCTAACGCAGTGGCTTCTCCCTATATCAAAAGGACTCACAAATCATCTCACAGAGAATACATCAAATGCTTCTCATATTATCCCTGAGGCACGTTTAACACCTCGGTCAGCTCTTGAGCTCCATTAGTGGGCCTCATTTCCTTCTCGGAAATATGTCAACTTGATAATAAATGCTTCATATTATTACATACTTATCACTTTAGACTTGTTTATATTACTCTAGGCTAGATGTCAGTACAAAGGATAATAAGGCCTAGATTTATTAAATCTACTATAAACCAAACATTGAGGTGTTGCCCATAGCAACCAATCAGATTCCAGCTATCATTTATTTAGTACATTCTAGAAAATGACAGCTAGAATTTGATTGGTTCAAATGGGCAAACCACTCTACTTTTGCTTTATAGAAGGTTTAATTATTCCACCACTAAATAAATTAACTATTTGGTAGGGAATCATTGATTGCTCATCTATATATGTACTTATGCTCTGATTGCCTAACTTTTGCCCCCATTTCTAATCAATACTCTGCTTGAGAAATGGGTAGAAAAAATAATAGACCCAGGGCGATTGCTTTGTTTAAAACTAATGAATAGACATTAAGCACTTTAGACCACAAAGGTTTTTTGTAACTTTACAGCTTTCCCATATGTAAAAATGTGTGAAATTATTTATTATTAACTTTTTTTTCCATGGGTTTAAATATGCTTAGGGCAATGTAATGTTTTAATAACTGTAGCAGAGATAATGTCTTATTTGTACAGTCAGGTAATGAGCAAAAAATTCAGGCATGTGACCTCTATTAGTAAATTTCCAACCTTTTTATAGCGTAATCTAGCATTTTATTACTGTGTGTGAGAAAAGACGGTAACTTATCCCAGCTACTTTACATTTAGATTGTAGCGAGATGGCTTTCCTAATGGATCTCATGACCTCCCGCAATTTCACTGGGCACCCAAAGCTTTATCCAGTATACGTGTTTGATTATTTAACAGAAGTGGTATAAAGACAGTTTGATTTGAAAATTAAAAACCGCACAACTGAGAGATTGATCTGTAGCATACTGATGGCTTGACTAAGTTACTGAGCGGTCTGATTGGAATATTTTGGAAGAAGGTACGTTTTCAGAATATATGTATACTTGAATTAATCCTGACATATTTAATAGATATGAATAACATGATATTGTATAGTTCATACTGCCATTCACTGGGAGTCTCAATATAGTGTCTATCATTACTACATACCTTGCAACATTAAGAATCACGAAAATCGGGACAAAATAAGCCAAACCCATTCCGCTCCGCCCACAAACACACAAATGTGTGCAAAGCTCCATCCACGAATCGTTCTGACCCACCAAAATAGGGAAGTATCAGAAAGAAGAAAAGTAGGTGACTGAGGGGCACTCAGAGACAATGGATGAGTGTATATGTAGAGTAAAATGAATTTTTATTGATATACCTTAAAATTGTAAATAAGCATTTCATCCTAAACCCAAAAGCTAGCGAAGTATTAAAAACAAAAAACAAAAACAATAATTGTTAAAATTGCAGGTCCACTGCAAAACTTAGCTCAGTGGTCATATAATAGAGAATAAACTCAAGGTGGAAAATATCACTATTAATATGAATAGATTGCTATAGAAATAGAAAAATCCACTATTAGCAAAGGATTCCCTATTGACAATAATGACTCTTAGGCTAAAACAATATATAGGATCTAAATCAGAGAAAACCCCTAGGTGGAGGTTATAATAGTGGCTTAATAATATATCATAGTCGCGATATTAAGATAATAAGTGACATATCAAAGTAAGCCCCTGATTGTATATCTGATTTCAATGATAAGAAATGTCTTGGAAAGATACCTATGAAGCCTATAGCAGCAGTCCCCCTAGTGGTAGCTAGAATAATATATTTTCAGGTCTGTCCTGTGTCATATAGTGCTGACTCAGATATCAGGTCTGATAGAGGTCTGATGTGAGAACAAAGTGTGTCTGTATAAACAGACTCACGGAGCAGCGTGGGAATCCTGATGATTGTCTTAACGCTGAATAACCTACACTATTAATCCCTAAATGCCCTATTTTATCTGGAGCAACTATTAAGTAAGTCAAGGTAAGGGAGAGTAGTGAGAGCGTGGTTTAATATTTAAACATGTTAGGAACACTGAGCTAAGAGACGCCAACGCGCGTTTCGTTGAACAGCTTTTTCAAGGCTAACCAGAGCCTCTTGTTCGTATGCCTTAAATAGTCAATCAGATCAGCCCCTGAAATGACGCTGTGACGTTCAGCCAATCACGCCACAGCATAGGTGGCATTGATGGACATGTCTATTGACCAATGGGGGGAAGTTAGAGCGGTTAGGCTCCGCCCACAAATCGCCGTGATACAGAGATAATGAAGAAGCTAAAAATAGAGGTAAACAGCAGTAATCCTAACTGTAACAATTGCTAACATTGTCTGAAACTTAATCAGATGGTGCCTAGAAGTAAGAACTTTCAGAAAGGAGATTCCATTCATATTATAAATAGGAATAATACCAATTGCCTATTCCCATACAATCATGGACATATAGGTGTTAGCAGAAGTGAACCCTTGTATATTATATATATTCCATTATATACAATAATTATAAATATTAAGAAATCTAATCATATGAATGATGAAGAAGATATATTAGAGATGTTGATAAATCTACATTACAGTGAGTATAAATAATATCCATGTATCATACTAATAGATCATAATGATCTGATAGTGAAACCAATGAAAAAAATATAAAATACTGAAAGACTAGTAATCAGAAAATATAACCACCCGTGAGAGGAAAGTGGTGATTAATCTAAAGTTAGCATATTATTGCTGGATGACCTGAAACAGGAAAGATAAAGAGTGGTGACAAAAATAAAACAGTGATATGATTAAGGGAGGGGGGTAGGGTGAGACTAGTGTAGGGAAACATAAAGTGATATAAGGGGTATAAACCCAATAAGATGGTGTGTGAATAAGAAGGACCTATTCCATGGTGTTACAATTCGCTGATACAATATATACGAGTATAAGTGATAAGTTGAATATTGTAGAAAGGTAGAATAGCTATTATGATCATTATGTATGGAGACATAAAGTGATGTAAGGGGTATAAAACCCTGAAGGTGGTGTGTGAATAAAAAAAGACCTATATCATGGTATTACAAAATGTTGAGACGATATATAGGAATATAAGTAATAAATTGGGTGTTATAGAAAGGCAGAATAGCTATTATAATCATTGAGACCGTTAGGAAACATACTGCCCATCAGAAAGATAGTTCTGGTTTCTTTCCTCAATAATTGTGATTGTAAGTCACCTCCTCTTAAATTTAGGACAGTTTTCTCCATAGCGAAAGCTTTTATATGTTTGGGATCACAGTTGTGACATTTCATAAAATGTTTGGCTACAGTAGTCAATTTTTTAAAATTCTTCTGGTCTCTTAAGGCATTTTTGATATTGCCAATGTGTTCCAAGAGACGTTTTTTGAAAGGGCGGCTAGTCATCCCTATATATTTTAGTCCACATGGGCAAATTAGACAGTAAATGACTCCCTGAGAGTTACAATTTAGGAATTCAGTAATGTACCAGACCTTACCATATTTGTCTATATATTGTTTTGTTGGGATAGTGAATTGGCAAGCCTTGCATGTACCACAATTAAAGAAACCTTTCGGTCTATTGTCTTCTTTCCTTGGGGACTGTAAATGGCTATGTACCAATTTATCTCTTAGGTTTGTTGATCTTCTCCAACTGAAAGCAATATTATCATCCAATTCTTTCTTAAGGTCCTCGTCAGATAACAGGATGTGCCAATGTACGATTGGTAAGTTCTGCTGATCTTGTTTGGTATATTTTGGTATCTGAACAATTACGCCTCATACGTAAAAATTCCCCTTTCGGAACACCTTTAAGAACTGGTGGGAATTGGGCACTTGAGTGATGGAGGATACCAATCGTTTAAAGAAAAGAGGTTATGGGAATAAGACCATACAGAAAGCTAAAATCTCTGCAGATCAGAGAGATAGACAGACGCTTATCTATCCATCTCCGAATTCAAATAAGGATAAGGCCTCAGTCAGAATGGTAGGGACCTTTTGTGCAGAATGGCGTGATTTATCAACCATCTTTCAAAAACATTGGCACATCCTGTTATCTGACGAGGACCTTAAGAAAGAATTGGATGATAATATTGCTTTCAGTTACTTAAAGAAGCCTAACCGCATTTCTTGGTGCCAAGGTATGGTGGAAACATTGTAGGACTTAGTAATCTTCAGAAATGCCCATTTAAAGCCTGTGCTATATAAACCTCAACAGACGCCTCGATTAACTATGTTTATACAAAATGACAGCATTTCCACATGATTTAGGTAGTATGTGGCCAAAATAAATCCATCCACTCCTTTTCTTCCATAAGGAGTAATGACTGTAGGTATTTTGTATCTCAATGTCCAGACCAGTTGTCACACATGTACAATGCACTGGGTCCACAGGGAATGTCTTATTTCACTCTAGCGCTGTTCTTTTCTGACACTGAGGACTTACCGTATTTCCCCATGTATAAGAAGCTCCCATGTATAAGACGCACAATAATTTTGGGGCCCAAAATTTTAAAAAAAATGTATTGCATAAAGTTATTGAACTCAAGTTTTATTCATCATAAAACTACTCATCACTGTCAAAACTCCCATCCATTAGCTTGTCCTCATCTGTGTTTGATGACGAATCACTGTCTTCATATATTACCCTGTCCTTAGTTCCATCTAAGGCATTTGAAATGCCACACTCCTTAAATGACTTCACAATGATCTCAATCTTGATATTATCCCAGGATCTTTTCACCCAGGTACAAACTTCTTCTATAGTTGGTTTCTTCACTGGTGTCAAATTGTCCCCAGAAGACTTCATCCATTGGTTCCATTCCTCTCTCACATGGTAGCTTTGAAGGGTTTGTTAATGCTGACATCAAGTGGTTGGAGCTGGGATGTCAAGCCTCCAAGTATGACAGCAAGTTTTGTTTTTTGCTCTGCAGCAATCGTCTTTGTGTTTGGTGTTATGTGTGCCCTGAACTGATCAAGCACCAATAGGGCAGGTTTGCGTAAGAGCCCACCTGGTCTTCTGCTCCAAACTTTCTCAAACCAGATCTTCATCCCATCCTGATCCATCCAACCCTTGTCGTGAACATGGACAATCACTCCTCGAGGAATGACCTCTTTTGGCATTGTTTTGCGTTTGGAAATCAGCATAGGAGGCAGCTTGGTTCCGCCGGCACAACAAGCTAGAACAACTGTATAATAGCTCTTTTCATGTCCACTTGTCTTCACAATTACAGTTTTCACCCCCTTCTTATCAACAGTTCTGTTACTTGGGGTATCAAACTGAAGGGGGACTTTGTCCATATTTGCAATCTGTCCCAACTCAAACTGATGTGTCTTCCGACATTGAGTGACAAAAAGATGAAATTTAAGGACCTTCTGCTCATAGATTTCAGGCATCTTTTGGGCAAGTCTGGTGCATGCTTAGTCCATTCCGTTTCATGAACCTGAAACACCAATTGTGTCCTCCTTTGAAATCAGTAACTTCTTTTTTATCAACAATTCTTCTTGCCTCATGCTGAACCATCTTTGTGGACACAGGAATTCCAATTGCCCTTTGCTCTTAAAACCATATCTTCAATTCCCTCTCTAAATCAGGCCATTTTGCTGACTTAAAGTATTAAGATACACTCCCTAGCGCTCAGAAGAAAACTAAATAAAAAGGATAAGGATAGATAAATTTATATGTAATAAGAATTAATGTGAGCACAGTAAAAAGTGGATACCACAAACGGCTAAAACCTAATATAATGCATAAATACACACGTCATGTAATAATAAAATTGTAATATGTCTGCAGACAGTACTACATAGCAATATATAAAAAAATAGAAAAAGGATAAAAAGACAAAAAACTGAGTCCAGAAAAATGATAAAAACAAATCCAATATAAAAGGAGATGGAACATTTATAAAGATTGTATGTTCTAAACAAGGATGTCAGATCTCTAATGGGTCGGCAACGGAACCTCCATGTAATACTGCCTTAGATTGTCAAACAGTGGTCCCAAATACACTTAATCCAAGACGATAAGGGAAGATTGGTACCTCAATACTGGAATATATCCTAAAGTTTGGCTATCCAAAAAGTGATTTCAGTTCCTTGTCAAAGTGATTACGGCTGGAGAGACGCCGGCCGGCACTTTCCCCTGCACGTCCTTCCGTTCACAACTGAAACCAGACTGGTGTGCTTCCGCACCCCTCCGTCAAAAGGTCCTGGGAGGTAGTAATATAGAAAGTTTCCAGTCTCCGTGTCAATATGGATAAATAAATAAACGATTGCAATCTAAAAAATGTAAATATTGAATCCAATATTTTGCTGACTTGCCTCTCATAGCCTTCTTGTGGGCGTGGCGTTTTCAGTAGGGCATTTTCTGATTGTGTTTAAAACACAATCAGAGCAGCCGGCCAGCACACTCTCCCTGTCTGTCTCTACCGAACGGACCTTCACATAGTGTGCAGCTGCCGGCAGCAAGCTCCTGCTAAAGGGGGCGATTTCCCCAATCTCGCCCCCCCCCCCTCCTGGATCCGCCACTGGTCAAATCGTAACCTTAATTTACCGCTGCCACTGTATAAGACGCACCCGGTTTTTAGCCCTAAAAATTTTCGAAAAAGGGTGCGTCTTATACATGGGGTAATACGGTAATTCAAACATAATGAGATAAAGAACATCTTTTAAGCGTAATATATATTTTATGTCATAATAATATCTCTCTTCCTGTTGCCAGCTCTAAAAGATTCAGTATAAACTGACAAACCAGATACTATTATATCCAGGCTACATTGAGATAGTCATGCAGGCTGACAGAGGGTATATGATTCAGGTTTCCACACCACTGCATTTAGAATGTACCTTCATAAACAGTAAGAAGGGATTACATGCATGGGAAACAAATTGGATGTCATTCATGAAGTGGACCTGACGTACACTAAAAGGCATCTTGGTTTAGCACCATTGCATGGAGATGGTCTATTGCTCAAGGTGTACATGGAAAAATCTTTAGGAGGTGCACAGTGTAAAAGTCTAAATGTCTCATCAATCTCCAACTTTCTGCACCTTTAGTACGGCTGGGTACACACTACAGGGTTTTCGGATGATTATCGGGCCAGTCACATGATAAACGACCGTTCGGCCCGATATAGCATTAGTGTGAATGCTCCAATGTTGAACGATTATCGTTCCAATGCACATCTTATCGTTTGATTTGATTTTTAAACCAGACTACAAATCTTGTTCAATGATGGAACGATGTTGTTCCAATCCTGCAGTGTGTAAGTACTCAGGACCGGCAGTGTCCATAGATCTCCATGGAATGTGCAGAGTCACAATCATTTCAGCTGATGGTTTTGACAGATGAAGAGCACAGATCTGAAGGTAAATCATGTAAAACGTGTATAGTGTGTACACAGGAATCGGCTGCTGATCGGGACTTTTTTTTCCCTGTGGTTGGTAAAATTGTTAAAGATGTTGCATTGAGAGAAGTTTTCTGTAGTGTGTACCCAGCCTGACACTACTTTAATAAAATAAACGATTCTGTTGTTTTCCTAAAATATTGCTTGTGTTATTCTTATTTATGGCTTAAGTAAATAGTAAAATTAGATGACATCGGGACTGTATAATTATTTCTGGCACTTTTATCTACCAGTTACATTGTTTTGAGTCACCTACAGATTTGTTTCACTGCCTAAGTACAACATAGAGACACAAACTCATTGATTCCAGATTCCAGAACATCTCAACACCCTGACTCCAGGGTCTGTCTCGATTTTACAAGGATAGAGCTGTTTAAAGCAGCACTTCCATGAAAAAAGATAAGTCACTGTGGCAGGCTATAAGGAAAATGATGGTATATATCTTAACAGTTGTGCAATTACAGACCTGTAAGGCCAACATTCAAAGAATCTTTGCAGCGAAGAAATACAAGTCTGTGCATATTATACTGTTTGCAACATAAAATATAGAAAACAAATTTTGACAACACACCACAAGAGGCTGCTGATGTCTTCTAATTGTATATAGGAGCTGTCCAATTACAGCACTGTGCTAACTGACTTCTTACAAAGCTTTACTAATAAATCACCATATATTCAGCACTGTACAGCAGCATCAAGTGTCAAACGGGCACGGACTGACAATCTGGTAACTCTAACATTTACCAGAATCCTTTCCGTGGCTGAGTGTATTAGTGGGCTGGTCAGGCTACCAAGGTTTTGTTTGACTTGTACTGTCCTAGTCAGTTTCTCACTTAAGAGCAGCACGGTGGCTCAGTGGTTAGCACTTCTGCCTCACAGCACTGGAGTCATGAGTTCAATTTCTGACCATGGCCTTATCTGTATGGAGTTTGTATGTTCTCCCTGTGTTTGTGTGGGTTTCCTCTGGGTGCTCCGGTTTCCTCCCACACTCCAAAAACATACTGGTAGGTTAACTGGCTGCTAACAAATTGACCCTAGTGTGTGTGTTAGGGAATTTAGAGCTTGTTTGTGTATGGGGCAGGGACTGATGTGAGTGAGTTCTCTGTACAGCGCTGTGGAACTAGTGGCGCTATATAAATAAATGATGATGAAGGGCATATTTATTCATTGAGTAATAGATAGATATACCAGCGCTCACCCTAAATGAATAAGCTGCCAAATGGGGAACAAGGAGAGGTGATCCCTAAATCTCTCCAAATAACCACAGATTAATATATAACAACAGTCCCCGGCGCTAATGTAAAATAGTAATGCAGAGACAGAGATGTAAAGGATAAATGAGTAAATTTATAAAGACAAACACATGTATAAGCAATGATATTTGCAAAAGCTAAATAAAAACAAGGTCTGCAGACACATTGAAAAATACAAAAAATTATTTGCATATAAAAAACACAAAAATAAAAGAAAAAATGTGTATATAAAAAAGAAAGAAAATTGTAGGGCCTGTAAGTAAGTGTAACCACTTAATAGTATACTCTATAGTCCTCCTGATAGAGAAAATAGCATGCTTCACCATACAAATGCTGCGAGTACATACTCTATTTATCTTTTATTTTAACTTGTAATTATTTAAGTATTAGCTTTACAGTTTTTTTTATTTGACACTAGATATAGTTTGTGTGTTGCTCAATAGTAAGAATTCCCAAATAAATCAATTTTCATTTAATGATGTAAGAAAATAAAATGCCAAAAATGCTAAGAAAGGGACTGGGGAAGGTTGAATAATTTTATAGCCTCTGTATACAGAACTTGTAGCGAACTGTTAAACTTAACGCAGGGGGCAGACAGATGCTATAATTAATTGAATTTGCTCATGAAAGAATACAATTCGCTACTGCATCTGTTGCCCATCCCTGATAAAAAAAGAACACTGCCGTTCCCAGCATATGGTGTAATAATGAGCTAGTTTTATTATTATTTTCTTCTACTGACAGGAGATAAACTCTTTATCATGCGGTATGTGACAGGGGAAAGATAATGGAGATGGACAGTCAACCACACAGTCAATATGACAATGTCAGCTCTCAGACTCGCACTTCTTCTCCCTTCACCCTCTGGAGCTCCCGTCTGGCATCAGTCTGTAGTTTAACAAGTTCATTGTAAATCGGTTGACTACAGTCAATTCATTATTATCTGAAGACAACTGACTGCACCATGGTTAATTTAGGGGCATCTTAGCAAAAGAGGTGAATGATTATGTAATTGTTTATTGTCTGTTTAGATACAATGTATCGATGAGTGGTAAGAATTCCATCATAATTCCATTTTGATTCCATGATTTACGATATGTGAACTGTTTTAGCCTCTACAGCTTTAATGCTGTAGTTATAGTTACTACCAGAACACCGGTTCTTGCTATAATACTTACCCCCTCCGTCTGTGTTCCATACATTTACATCAGCAGTGGTCCGCCTTTATGGGCACGATTACTTATTAATCAATGCTGATTTAAGAGAGACCGCCAGGATAAGAAAAATAATAAAGTTAAAATAAGTTGTATGTACAGTATTCTTTCAAACAGCGATACGCTTGACACCACAGTTTTGTTATTTCAGTGTGGTAGGTTGGGGTACGGAATAACGGTGCTGATTGCACCGACAAGACTTACCACGACATCTTGAGTCCGGACGGCTGCTTCCCCGTCGAGGATCCATCACGACTCTTCTGTGAAGCGACTTGAAGCCATTCCGAAGAAAGAAGACGCCGGCGGGACTGGATGACGTCACTGACATAGTCGACGTTGTTAACGCTGCTCTTAAGGGGATAATGTAATCATGGGGTCATGTACAATTGTGAAGGGGGAGCCAGTGTGCGCGCCAAGGTATATGCCCCCCAGCCCAACCTGCCCCTGCTCTCATCACCTGTAGTGTAGCGTGCCTCCCACTTATCACTCAAGATCCTATTTCATTATCTACAATTTAGGGTTATTTGGGGGGGGGAGTTGGCAAAACCAGGCTGGTATTTTTTATTTTAGTTTTCAAATTGCATCTCAAAAAATTTAGAATGCTATGAAACACATAAAATCATGTAACTGTGAGCTGTATGTTCTTAAATTAGCTTTTACATTCAACTCTCGAATTATTGGCACCCTTCATGGAAATGTAGTAAGATCATTATGCCTAAAGAGTTTGTTGCTACTAAAACCGTAAATAAAATGTGTTGCGGAATAACATTCATGGGAAGGATTTATGTAGCGATAGTCTTCATTGTCAAAATGAAAAAGGAATACAGATTTGTAGGTACTATAGATTTTACATGTGCCATCACTTAGGATCAACGGCATTGTAAACTGGTAGAACTGGTCGTCCAGTAACGTATACAAATAACCTACTTTCCATAGATCAGCAGCAGCTATTTATATAGCACCACTAATACCGCAGCGCTGTACAGAGAACTCACTCACATCAGTCCCTGCCCCATTGGAGCTTACAGTCTAAATTCCCTAACAACACACACAGACACAGACACAGACAGACTAGGGTCAATTTGATAGCAGCCAATTAACCTGTCAGTATGTTTTTGGAATGTGGTAGTAAACTGGAGCACCCGGAGGAAACCCACGCAAACACGGGGAGAACATACAAACTCCACACAGATAAGGCCATGGTTGGGAATTGAACTCATGACCCCAGTGCTGTGAGCCACCTGTCTATGCAGATGGAGAAAGAGTTAAAGCAAAGTGAAAGAGAAAATAAATGTGAAATAAATGAACTTATGAATGCGGATATGTAATTACATATTGTGACTCACAAAGTATGTATGCAAAAATACATAGTGCCTTGATACATTTTGATGGCTATAAATGTCAAAATGTACTGGAATCAACGCGCTATTGAATCCCCCCAACGAACAAATTTGGGAGATTCCACCAAACCATTTGGTATGAAACTAGAGCATGCTTGCTGGACCCCCCGATGTATCTCTAACGTATACACACCTTTTCCCATTCTGGTCTCTCTGTGCCTCAAGAAACACTCTGCAATCTTATAGGAACTAGTTGGCTTTTGATGTGAACTGTACTATCTAATATTGGGAACAGATGATGTAAAATATCTACAATGATTTTGGTTGTAGTGTACATCATACATAGTTTTGGTATAATGTGTAAATATCAACATGTACAATCAAGACACTGAAACTGTACCAGAAATGACCATTCGTCCTGGTAACAGAAGTCTATTTCCTGAGTGACTTCCTTTTTTGTAATTGTTTGAGCTTCTTCGATAAAAAATTTGAAAAGACAGTACTGGAATGTGATGAGTTGTAAGATATTTGAGAGACAATGTATCACTCGTCCATCTAACTCAACCCTTGCTAGCACAGCTAACAGCGGATAGATAGGGGCAATCTTACTTTATTATTTTATAATGGGGGCAATATAAATATATTATTTAGTTACAGCATACTTACCAACTTTCTGTTGGTGAAATCCGGGAGCCTGCAGAGGAGGTGGGCGTGACGGGGGGGGCGGGGCTCCAAGTGACGTCATTTTGGACCTGCCCCCATAACGTGATGACGCAAAATGCGTCATTTGACAGCGGGGGGCGGGGCCAAACGCCGCGATTCACCGGGAATCGCGGCGTTTGGGACTTAATTCTGCCCACTTCACTAGGAAGTGGGCAGAATTATCCAGATGCGGGGGATTGCCACACTCGCCCGGGAGCCCGGGAGACTCTCGCAAAATGCGGGAGTCTCCCGCAAAATGCGGGAGAGTTGGCAAGTCTGAGTTACAGGGGTAATGCTAGTTAATGTATAACAGGGGTAATTACATTTTTCTATCATTGGCGCACCATTGGTGGCTTCATGGTTGCACTACAAGTTCCAGCATGCATGCATGCATGAGACCGGATAATAAAGGGGTGACATCTGATTATTATTCCGACAAAACTTACCCCAAAGTCTTCACAACGAACGGCTCCTTCCCGACCAGGCTCCAGGACAACTGCAAATCATCGCTATGAATGAAGACGCCGGCGAGAGTTGATGACGTCACCCGCGACCGTGACACTGTTGTCGGTGCTGTTAAGGGGGGTAATGTAAGTATGCGGGTATGGACAATGTACTTTTAAAAGCATTGTACATTGTCCAACATGAAGACGTCGGGGTAAGTCCTGTCGAGGTAGTCAGCATCGATATGCTGACTACCACTGATCTGTGCTCCCTGTATAGGGGGAAATTGCTCAAATCACTCAACCAACATCCTCATCTTCAATCTCTTGGGGTTAGATTTACTAAGCTGCGGGTTTGAGAAAGTGGTGATGTTGCCTATAGCAACCAATCAGAATCCAGCTGTCATTTCGTAGAAGGTACTAAATAAATGAAAGCTAGAATCTGATTGGTTGCTATAGGCAACATCCCCACTTTTTCAAACCCGCAGCTTAGTCAATATACCCCCTGGTCTTGATTCAATAAACTGCAGACTGCAGAGGTCCTACTGCTGTTATAATAACCTTTAAAAAACCTTATCTATTAAACCCGCTTAGCATGGAGGGCCAGCCATTGACAGTGTGATAACGCATTGGCTATTTTGTTGTCAATTCTTGGAACTTGCAGGACTTTAAAAGAAATGTCGTACTCCAAACATCTAAGTATCAGGTGCCTCAGTAGGTTGATAGCTTGTGGGGAGGAAGCACTTTGCCTGTTTATGCATTGCACTACTCCCAAATTGCTGCACCAGCAGATAATGTCTCGCCCTTTCCGACGTGAGTCCCAAAGCACTAGTGCAACAATTATTGGGAATAGCTCCAACAAATTTGTTACTAAACCACTAATAACCCAGGACTCGGGCCAGCTCAAAGCAAAACCATGATTCCTGGAAATAAGCACCAAAACCCCAGGACCCTGAAGCATCAGTGTGCAAATCCAGCGCCATTGAAAAGATGGATTCCGACGGCCATATCCGCACTCCATTGAACGAAGAGAGAAATTCTGACCAAACTGTCAAGTCTCCTCGAATGTCATTCGACAGAGTTATCCTACAATGTGGACTGGTGAAGCCCGCAGTGGCTAATTGTAGCTTTCTGCAAAAAACCCTGCCAATGGAAATCACTCTGCATGCGAGATTAAACAGACCAAGAAGCTTCTGCACCTGACGTAGAGGAAGATTGCGGGCCGACTGTGCGGAGTTAATGTACTTTTGCATTTTAATATCCATCTGACAGCCAAAAACCCATGTACTTAAATGACTCTGGATGAAGGGGCAGGAGTCTAAAAGTCGACTTGATGTCTAGTTTCGCTAGTAAAGCCCCTTTACCGAATGATTGACATGACCAAGCTGTCATTGGGATCAATGGCATCATTAACTGATCCCCCTGGGGGTGTGACCAATATTAAATTAATCTATATTTACCGGCCGCTTTTTTGGGGACTACTCCTACTGGAGAAATGACTAAATTGCTATCGGGGGAGGGGAAGGGTCCCATTATAAGACCTAAATGAACTACTTTAAGAACTTTTTCTTTCACTATATGAGGGAGGGTATATGCTGATTTAAAATTTTTTACTGCCTGAGCTTTTACTTCTCCCCGCACTGGGAGTTTAAATCCAAATCGAAATCCCGAATGTAAAAAGGAGACTAGTTCTGCATCCGGAGAGAGCCTAAACCCAGGGCCATCTTTTCCATTGGGCACGATGGGCAGCTGCCCGGGGGCCCCACGGGAAAGGGGGCCCCATAGGCACGGCTCTTAATGAGAATAAATAATCCTGCAAAAGAAAAAAACCTGCAAAAAAAACCTACAAGGGTCACTGAGCAAGTACATCTATCTATCTCTATCTCTATATATCAATATCTATATCTGTATCTGTATACATCTATATATCTATATCTATATCTATATCTATATCTATATCTATATCTAGGGGCCCCGGTGCACTGCTTTGCCCGGGGGCCCATAATGTTGTTAAGATGGCCCTGCCTAAACCAGCGATTTAACTCCTTCAGACGGATTGGGGAGCTGGCCTTAGGAAGTACTGGAAGGAGGAGGTCTGCGGCCTTTACCAGCATTAGCGGAGGGACGTGGGCATCCTTTTTCTGAATGTGGCCCCCTGCATTGTGAACAGACGTGTCTATATTTACAGTTAGCTCCACGGGTGCACAACCCGTTGTTGAAAGCAAAACATCTATTGTGTGTGTTCTGAGCCGTGCCTTGCCTCCCCTGCTGCTGCAACCTTGTGGGTGGGGCAGGCGCGCCCAAACTAGTGCTGGGGCGCACCATCTCCAGCCAGATCTCTACGTTTTTGCAATCAAAAGGAATTATATGTTGGCCAGACACTCTCTTCCTAAAATTCTCGTCATAATTTCGCCAATGTGATCCCGCATTTGTCAGGAAAATATCGGTGATGAAGTGCAGATACCGCCACATGTTCATCACTGTCTCAGGGCGGGAGTCGCAAAAGAACAGTAACCCGAAAGCCAACGTGGGAAAGATTTGTGCGCATCCTCACCCATACCCCCTTTTTCTTTGGCTGCCATTAACTCTTTCTTAGCTTCCTCAGTGAGTTTGAACAGGTCAACATAAAAACCCTTCTTTATCCTATCCTTAATAAACAGGTGGAGTCCGGTAAGTAGAGCTGAATATGAGCAATTTACCACATCTGCAGCGTAGTGGCCTGCTGGGTATTAGACTTTCCTTCTGCTGAGTTTTGAACACGGTGAAATGAGCGTGCAAAATCTTCATTAATGTACGCAGTCCCTGGTCGTCATCCGACAACCTCCCACTAGTTGAAGCTAATGGTGGGCTGTGTGCTTGTGAAAGTGCGTAAGAAATTCTTCCATGCTCACCTGAGGACACTGCTGCACCATCCGCTGCCGCCTGGAACGTCATTGTGCTGACCTCCATTACCAGTTGCGCGGAGTCAAGTTGTCCCGTCGACTGCTCCGCTCTCCCTGCTGCTCCGCTCAAACCCGGGGGAAGTGCCAGTCGACCTTTTAGTGCGTACCTGTTGTGCTGACAAAACACCAGACTTAGCTTGATTCCTGACCAGTGGAGAACTGCAGGGCTGCGCTAGGAGCTGCTGTCTGACCGGAGAAAGGCGGATGGGTGGCAAACTAACTGCGCCGCCAGCCTCCGGGAGTTGAACTACCAGACTAGGCATGTTATGCGGCTGCGTGCCAGCTAGCGTGGGGGCTGCTGTGATACGGTGAGGTCCCAAAAGCTGGATGACTGTGCAGAACTGGGCGAGTTGCAGTGGACATTAAGGGAGGGGGCAATTGGTTTAGATGGTGGGGGGGCTGATGAGACCTGGCTGATTGGGAGACTGGCGGGGCATGGTGGGAAAGGGAATAGAGTCCTGTGAAACAGGAAGTGGAAAAAGGGCTTGCCAGAGGCGAGGTGGCAGACATAGGGGCATAAGGAGGAGGCCGGCTACTGACCTGAGTCAAAATTGGTTGATCCTCACGATCATAGTGGGCTGAAGGGAATCCTAATATTGATGGTGCTGTAGACGTTTAGCTTATGGCTTCACTTGTCATGTAATCTACAATGTATAGTGTCTCTGCATGACTCTGATTGACCTGTTAGCCTTCAGTCTGATTGGACACATTAACCAACCAATTCATTGCTTGTGAAATAGTTCAGATCAGTGTCCACCATTTACCAGGTCTGATTATTTAGCATTTCTCCCCTGTCAGATACACTGAGAATGGTAGCGAATAGTTTTCAGCCATTACACATGTGTCTGATCACATAGAAATTAAATAAGGCCTCAGTCAGTGATGTTATGAGATGATTTGTTCTAACAAGTAGGAGTGGGGCTATTTTAAATACTATGGGGTATATTTAATAAACTGAGGGTTTGAAAAAGTGTAGATATTGCCTAAAGCAACCAATCAGATTCCAGCATTTTGTAGAATGTTCTAAATAACTGATAATTAGAATCTGATTGGTTGCTATAGGCAACATCTCCACTTTTTCAGACCCACAGTTTAGTAGATATACCCCTATGTGTTAAGGGATTATTGAGTGAAGAGGTATCTTTGGATCCTTTATATGATATATTTGGCACGTTTGGGATCCGACTTCCTCACAGCCCAGTCTGGACATATCACAGACCCCATCCACCTAATAGCTGTATAATTGAGCTTGCTTTATTAAGATATGTCATTGCAGTTTATAGTGTTACAGAGTGGCAGAGCTCTGTGTTGCAGTCTAGTATTTATTTTTTGTATAATGCCCCTTTAAATGATGACATTACATGAACCTGAATGACCCATCACGTGACCCGATACAACATAAACGATTTAGATTAATATGTATACCATTCACATTGAAGCATAGATTAGTTTATTTACTCTTATTAGTGCCTTAGTGGGGGTTTTTTTTCTTTTAAAGGTAGTGTTGACATGACTAATACGGATGGAATAGACTATTGCAGCTTCATTAAATGTAAAGGCTGTGGTAATATTATTAAACCTGTATGCTTAGTCAATACCCCGGTTCTCTTGTGAGCATTTCAGACCTGTCAACAGATGATCTCCTGCAAGTTCTGCTTTGTATAGAACTAATCCAGCTGCTGACAGCTACAATACACTCCATGAATGATCTTACTCGTAAACGTTTAACGTATAAACATTAAGGTCAGGGTTGCATGTTAAGGGCCCATACGAGTACATTTGTAATAGTATGATGTTGGTTTTAAATTTGGATTTTCATAGATGTAAACACACACACTTGGAAGCAGTAGACATTTAGAAGTGGCAGTATGAAAATTGTAATGGGAATGTAAGTGAATGGAATGTGATAGTGTTACAATAAGGGCAGTAGGAGAAGGGGCGGTATGACATACCACCGTATCAGTGACGCACGGAGGATTGTCGGGGGGGGGGGAGCAGCAGCTCCGTTTCGCCAGCGCTGTCCTATACAGCAGCCGCGTTGCTGTCTAAGAAGCGTCTGCGGCGGTGCTGTATACAATACAGCACCGCCGCGGACGCTTCTTTGACAGCGCCGCGGCTGCTCTATAGGACAGTGGCCACTTAGTTAGCGCAGGGGGGGGTTTCTAGAGACTCAGAAACCCCCCCTGCGTGCGCCACTGCGTATACATCCCCACTTCCACCACTACGTGGACGTTATTATGGACATAAACCCAAAAAATTGCAGAATGTGCAGATAAAATCTACTTTTGAATGTCCCAAATATGAAACATCATTCATATACGATACCAGTAACATTGTGGTGACATTAATTCCGACTACCTTGGTCACCATTCACTAGGTTTGGGTGCTATGTACCCACTAGGGAATATGGAACTTGGGGTAGATTTACTAAACTGCGGGTTTGAAAAAGTGAAGATGTTGCCTATAGCAACCAATCAGATTCTAGCTGTCATTTTGTAGAAAGTACTAAATAAATGATAACTAGAATCTGATTGGTTGCTATAGGCAACATCTCCACTTGTTCAAACCCGCAGTTTAGTAAATATACCCCAATGTGTACTTTATTAGCTACTGACAACCATACTGACAATGTAAGGAAATAACGAAGTTAGCCCCATGTTTAGCTATTGCTAACTTTCCTGCATCCCTGACTGTGAGTTGAGTGGCTAGGTTAACTTACCCCTTAGGTGGTTTGCAAAAGACAAGCATGCTGAGGTCTCTGCTCATTCTAGCTTGGGTTAGTCTTGTTCACCAAACATCTGTTGACCCAGTTTTTGGTAATATGTCAAATGCTCATTCCCCAATTGACTTGGGTGTATAGACCAACAATTCATAATATTTCAAATTATGTAGTGGTCACATCTGCTGCCAACATTTATTAGACCCGTTCAGTCACATGTAGCAACGTTTTAAATATTTGAAGGACAGATACAGAGTGTGGCTGATGCAGAGGTGGGCACATAATGGGAGGAAAATACTCTTAGAAAATAACACAGAAAAATAATGTATTTCCGCCCATAGGCAGAGGCGTGCACATTTCTATATATGTCCGAAGCAGCAGTAAGCGCATCTGGTTATGACAAGTTATCATGGGTGAGTATTTGGTGGCCTAGTGGTTAGCACTTCTGCCCCACAGTGCTGGGGTCATGAGTTCGATTCCCAACCATGGCCTTATCTGTGAGGAGTTTGTATGTTCTCCCCGTGTTTGCGTGGGTTTCCTCTGGGTGCTCTGGTTTCCTCCCACACTCCAAAAAATACATTAGTAGGTTAATTGGCTGCTACCAAAATTGACCCGTGTCTGTCTGTGTGTATCTTAGAAAATGTAGACTCTAAGCTCCAATGGGGCAGGGACTGATGTGAATGAGTTCTCTGTACAGCGCTGCAGAATCAGTGGCGCTATATAAATAAATGGTGATGATATGTGTGTTTCTACTAGAGATGGGCGGGTCCGTTCCCCGAGAACCGAACCCACCCGAACTTTGGCTATCCGAGTACCGAGCTGAGGAGCTCGGTACTCTCCCGCCCGCTCCGAATCTAAATCAGGCCGAACGTCATTGTGACGTTGTCGGATCTCGGTTCTCGCGATACTTGAAGATTATAAATACACGCCTCCACAGCAATCCATCACCATTTGACAGAGGGAGAGAGCAGGGTGTAGTCACAGGCTGATTAGAGCAGGGACAGAGAATACAATATTCTTCTTGCAATTGCTCTAACAAAAATCGCTATAGAAGAGAGGAGGATAGAGGTTTATAATTTTGTTTTAATATTTGGCACTCCCCAGTGCTTTTGGGGTGTCCCCCATAATTGTGCATAAATATTTCTAGCTGTCAAAAGTCATATCTGTCAGCAGCATCTTACCAAATTTACCGATTTACCTTCAGACCTGTGCTCTTCATCTGGTCCCATAGTTGTTTAGAGAATGACAGCACAATATGCATTCATTCATTCATTCCCAGCACACTGATTAACCGCCTTGTTATAGCTATCCACATGTCACAACAAATTTTGTTAGCTTCTGTGACTCTAAAACAAAATATTCAGTCTCAGAACAAACAGACAAATTATTCCATCTACAGCAGCGGGACATGGTCATTGCCGGCATCAGCTGAAAAGACCATTGGGCTAGATTTACTAAACTGCGGGTTTGAGAAAGTGGAGATGTTGCCTATAGCAACCAATCAGACTCTAGCTGTCATTTATTTAGTGCATTCTACAAAATGATAGCTAGAATCTAATTGGTTGCTATAGGCAACATCTCCACTTTTTCAAACCCGCGACTTAGTAAATATACCCCCATGACTCTGTAACTTCTGTGGAGATCGTGATCGTTACTGCATACACACTACATGATGGGAAGTTGACTGGAACGAGATTATTAAACAGTGCGACCAAGCAAATGAAAAGACAATCGGCACTTTGGAACGACTGTCGTTCAGCGTGTAAGTATATACACTAATGCGCTATGTGGCCGAGTGGTCCTTTATCGCTTGGTCGGACAAAAGGCTTAAAAAACTCCAGTGTGTACCTAGCCTTACGCTCTCTCTCTTTATCTCACAATCTCCCTCAGGTACATCTATCTCCTCTACAACTTACTCGAACGTCAACTGAACAAGAACTGAAGCGATTTTGACCCACAGGAGCTAAAACATTCTGAAACCCCTCCCTCAGGGGCCAGATTGCTTGTACAGTCTAAATGTTGGGGAGTACAGTATGGTAGACAAAAATACAGCCCTGGGAAGAATATATTGAATTTATTACAGCAGACAGTACAATTACAGAATTTATCACAGTTCCATCACCACTAGTAAATACAAGATTAACATTTACTCATTTCTTTTAAGAAAATGAATTTCATATCTGCTGGTAATAAACAGTACACCAAAATATCAGGAAAGCTGAAATGAAAATGAATGCACACATTGGACGTATGTATTTTCTTTGGTTTTTACATTATGAATATAATATCAATCATAAATGATCTGCAGTGTAAATTCATATTTCAACCTTCTATATGTATACATTTGTAACGTAAAAATGTACACAGGGGACGTATGGCACCATCTGTATAAAGCTATCGGAAGCACTGAGGCAGAAACATATTGTTCAGTAATGTAAAATGCATGTTATATAGTACACTTCAATAAAACATACACCTAATGGCATTTTTACATGAAGGACATGATTAATTCATTTCTCTTTGACCTTGAGGTTGATCATGTAACTAGAAAATCTATTGTTTTTGTTTTTTACTTTAGCAATATAATTTTATATAAACGATAGTTAAATGTACCTTGTAATTAGTTTTAATTAAGCTTCTGTATATCTCTGCTTCATGCATATATTAGGTAGCTTCATCATTCTGATTTCCATTGTCATAAAGCAGCGTTGTTTTGTTCCCATTAGGAAATTCTGAGACATGTTATGCTTTATCACAAATAAAATAAGATATGAATTTTTTTTACATTTTTACATTAGCGTGGTTTTCTATATACAAATACTGGCAGGGGAGGACTGGCAAATTTTAGCCCAGGGGCAAGACTCAACTCAACAGTCTATTAGGAGCATTTTAAAGGGAATAAAAAGCAGGTGACCTAGTGACCCAGCCCAAGGTATCATCATCATCACCATTTATTTATATAGCGCCACTGATTCCACAGCGCTGTACAGAGAATTCACCCATTTAAGCTTACAATCTAAATTCCCTAACATACACACACAGACAGAGAGAGATAGACTTGGATCAATTTTGATAGCAGCCAATTAACCTACCAGTATGTTTTTCGAGTGTGGGAGGAAACTGGAGCACCCGGAGGAAACCCACGCAAACACAGGGAGAACTTACAAAATCCACAAAAATAAGGCCATGGTCGGGAATTGAACTCATGACCCCAGTGCTGTGAGGCAGAAGTGCTAACCACTAAGCCACTGTGTTGCCCACATACTTTGGGACTATCTTGGGTTTTAGGATATGAGCCAATCATGTGCTGCCATCCCATCCTAGGGGGCGCTCTTCTCTCTCATATGCCCTCTTGTGGCCGAGTCAGTCCTCCGGCCAATTGTGGTAAACTGGTGTTTCCTAACCTCTTTATTATTTTATAACTGTAAACTAAATGTACACAACAGACAGAAATAAGGAGCACGGTGCTGAAGTGAGCTGCCTCAATTGATATTCTATACACTGTTTTACTAGCCATTAATACAGGTGTTTCTCTGGGAACTATTATAGACCAGAAAGGTTGCTCTTACACATAAAACCAAGTTATGCAATCATAACCACTGCAAGTGATTAAAGTCTCCGCTCTATCATAATTATTTTTCTTGGAGAAAGGAAACAGACAGCACGTAGACTGCTAAGGTTTCACACTAACTGACAAACCTTATAAAATAATAATTGTCAATGTAATAAGATTATGCAACATAAGTAGTGAACAGAACATACAGTGTAAACTACAATTAGTTATAAACACAAGATTGTTCCAAGGTGTGCTAGACAGTGTGGATTTGTCCTTGTGCTCCCCCAGGGCTTGGATGAGTTGTACTTACCTCTAGGGGGTATATTTACTAAACTGTGGGTTTGAAAAAGTGGAGATGTTGCCTATAGCAACCAATTAGATTCTAGTCATTTTGTAGAATGCACTAAATAAATTAAAGATAGAATCTGATTGGTTGCTATAGGCAACATCTCTACTTTTTCAAACCCGCAGTTTAGTAAACATACCCCTTAGTGTCTTAAACATGACAAGTGAAAAGGGACACTAGCTTTAAAATGCTGTATACATGTTATTTATATGTAACGTCATAGTGTGTATATAATTATTTATTGGTTTTGTATCATCATTTTTTTTTTCAAAATATAAAAAAAAATTAGTTAGAATAAGCCAATATTATGTTATTATTGTTACAAATAATACCACAACCATTAAGAAAAATATATTATAAGTGTGTGTGTTACAGAGTGAATTACAGATAATTTGTTTAATTCCATTTTCATATTTTTAATATCTTTAGTTTTCCACTGCTAATGAATGGTGGAGGTTTTCTTCGGAATAAGCATGCTGGAACTTGTAGTCCGCCAGCAATTAACTAGCAATAGGCTGCTTCTGCTGTACATTGTATGTTACACCCGATAAGCATTGGAGGTACTTTCCACTGTCAGAAAATTTTAGTATATTGGTTTGTACACATTTGTACTAAATATGTTGTTTTCTTAAGCTTATCAGCCATGTAATAATATCATAAGGCAGAGTTGCTTATTTTCATTTTCCATTTGAAGCAACATCGCTCCCCTGTGCTTTTTGCACTCGATAAATGAATTCAAACAGAAGCTTTATATCATATGTAAGGGCAACAAAAATAAGCAATTATGTTTGATGGTATGAAGACATGCCTGAAAAGCACAGAAGGATAAAGCAATGTATTTGGTAAAAGTTATAGGGGGACACATACAACCTAATAAATTAAAGTCATCTGCCGTTAGAAAACCGTTTTGAAACCCTCTATTGAAATAACTTATTTATGTACAGTGGTAAAATAAACTGGTCACTGTTCTAAGAAGCTTATATAATAGCATGAAATATTTTCAAGAAATGACATAACACAGGCAGGTGTAGAGGTTGCTCTTAATTTCATTTTACACTAAGGGGAATGCTTTAATCTCTCATGTGATATCACCCTATGGGACATATTAAATGACATGCTGAATAGAGCAATGATGTACTCTAACCCATAGCAACCAATCAGGTAGCAGCTTTAATCAGTCTATTAAGGTCAGACTAATGAAACCTAATATCTTATTGGTTGATAAGAGTTACATCATGTCCTTTTTACACCGCTCTAATAAATAAGTCTGTAAATTATAACTTAGCATTCCAGCAGCTGCTGAACATATCAGCACTGGTAAAAAGACCCAAAACACTGGTAAAAAAAGACCCAAAGCAAGCATTACGTAACTGGGGGCCCGGCCAAAATGCTACGATTCACAAAGCCCCGCCCCCTCCATCCATACACAACTCCATGTCGGCTCTGATGCGGGAGAAATGCCAGCTCTCCCAGGATTCTGGGAGACCTACCCGGAATTCGGGAGTCTCTCGGACATTCCGGGAGAGTTGGCAAGTATGATATAGTTGCCTCTCCTCCCGGAATGTCCAGGAGACTCCCAAATCTCGTAGGAGAGTCCCAGGAGAGCAGGCCTGTTTTTCTGTGGGGGGCGGGGGCTAAAATGGCACTATTTGCAATGTTATGCCCTCCCTTGACTTGGAGGGGAGAATGTTAAAGTTGATAAGTATGTTATAATATCAGCCTAACTCTCAACATACCTAACTGGAAATTCAGACAAATCAGGCCTCGCTCCCAGTCCAGCAATACCACAATAAAATCTCCCACATCACATGCTTTTGAAGAGGCCCCGCCCCTTTTCTTGCATTCTCATTCTCACCACAGGAAATTGGGCATGTTAGCAGCACTGGAGGATATGCAGAAGCAGAACATTAGCAGAAAAGCCTGCATGGCCGTATTGTAAAATGACAGGTAATAGACAATACACTAAGACTAAAGCAACATTGTGGTCACCAAAATATTTTTAATAGGTCGTGCTCAATTCAATGTAAGCAAACTTTGCTATTTTTATTAGAAAACATTGTGTTTTGTTATGATGCTGCCCCTTTTGGCAATTTGGTGGGTCTGTTTTGTTTTGTTTTCTATACCGCAGGTATCACCCCTCTCTCTGAAGAAAGGCAGTGACTGCACACTCTCCACAGACAGCAACATACTAAACTATGAAAGCATCGATATAAAATCTATCATCAATAATAATAAAACAACATATAATGCAAACTTTAAACGGTGCCATTTCTAATTGATTACATTCCAAAGTGATATAACTTTTCATGTTAAATATTTTTTTTAATAAAATATATTTTAGATTTCACTTAGACACTTAACAGGCAAGTCTGCATATGTCCCCCCATTTCAAAACACAAAATCAACATATTTGCCATGAAAGAAAATCAGTGCTGTGGTTATATAACACAGGCTGACATTATACACAGAATTCTATCCTATAATAAGCTTCTCTACACAAGTGTCAATCATTTTTAACCCCAAGGGTTTCATTGAGAAGAGCAAAATGGGAGAGGTACAGCAAAAGACCCATCAAAAATCTCCTCTTTGGTGGCGCCCTGCTTTGGTCCGCCTAGATTTCCAAAGCGCATAAGTTTGTCAAGCAAGGAGGAGCAGAATTTTGCACTGGCTTATGGGTGATGTTGTCCAGAGCGAGGGGCAATGAGTCATTTGGTGTGTGGAGAAGAGCAAAAATTAGATTGAACTCCTTGCTGTGCAGAGGGACGCTCCCACTTTGCAAAATGAATGTAGTTTTGCAAAGAGTGGGCCGTAAGTAGCCAGTGACTGTATAGAAATCGTGCCGCTCTGTACACTTGTAATTTTCGAGAATTGGGAGACTTTTCTTGTCCCCACTTTTCAACTGCGATACTAATAGGACTAATTTTGCACGTTCCAGTAGACAAGCGTATTTCTAGGTGCACTTTGCTGAAGGTGAAAAATGCTTAACACACAAAAGTGCCACATCTAATAAAGGCAGACAAGAGGCCCCTCACCATCATGATTAATTTAAGCCATAAATCATACTAAACCCAGCAATATTTTGGGAAGAAAATGGAAACCTATTTAATAAATGTCTGGTAGGATTTGAACATTTGATGTGACGTTAATAGTTTTGCACAGTGCAACTCTTGAAATATTTCCTCCTCCTTGCACACTTAAGGAGAGCTAAGCATGCTTTTCGATAGCGGAGAGTATGCCTGCACCTTAAAGTCAGCTGGATGGACCCTCTAGAGGCAGGGGGGCGAATCAAGAAGTTTTGCTGTGTGCATCCAGTGTACTTTTTATGCCGTGGTGTGGTACCATTGGTAATGAAAAAATAGAGCAAGCATGGACAATCTGTGGCTCTCCAGGTGTTGTGAAACTACAAGTCCCAGCATACCCTGCTAGTTATCGTTTTGTTATCAGCTGGCAAAGCATGCTGGGGCTTGTAGTTTCACAACAACTGAACTAGAGTATGTGAACTTTATCAGAGAACTGCTTAAAGACTTTAAAAATACTCAATGCCAGCATAAACACATAGTACGTGTGAGTTTCATACAATAATACACATGCATAAAATCAAACAAATGGACTAGACATGACTGTGTTCTTCTACTAGTACTGTTTGTATATAGGGTGATATGTGATACAGAACTAGCTCTGTTCATTACAGAAAATAAAACTGGTATTTAAACTTTCCTTCATCAATCATTTATAATCACCTGTGAACAGTTCTGTCGCAACACCAAAGTAATATATACAATAACTGGTCAACCAGCTGCAACATTCAATTGACACAGTCTATTTATAGTCCTATTATTTACAGTAGAAAGTATGTACATTAAGAAAATCCAAAAAAGTCATAAGAGAATCCAAAAAAGCCATATATTATAGTAAGTAGTTGCTCTTAGCATCTTCCTTCGCCTGCTTGGAGGAAACATCTCCATACGCATTCATCATCTTTTCACTGAAGACAAAATGCCCTTTAAAAATGTTTATTATTTTAACAGCAGCTGGGTGAATGTCAGATGTATTTCTTTAAACATTGTATTTCCACTATCGCCAAGTGCCGCTGTTAGGGCATCCTGTGCCCCACGGGGTCAGAGGTTAGGACCTTTCCTTTCAACAAGAACAGTGCAAAAAAAGATGGCTGTTATATCTGGGCTCAGATAGACCATAACGTTGCAGACATGCATAACGCATTGCTAGACGTACTGACTCTTTGAGTACAGACTTGAAGTTTTCCTTGCCACTCCTTCACGTGGGACATTTGATGCCGATTTTGAGGGCAAGGTGTATGTGAATTTTTTCTCTGTGGGGGAGCAGAAGCAGCACAAAATAATCCCCCCGGCTACAAGACAGAGCGCTGTCGCCCAGCCTATGTAAAGAGCGTCACCAAGCTCTCTCTTCTGGGATGCAAGGACAAGAGGGTTGTAGAAGTCTCTGATGATATTATTGGCCGTCCAAGAGACTGGAATCAGAACTACGACGCCGGATAAGATGAAAGCGATTCCAGCCACCAGCAGTATCAATCCTTTGGATCTCTCGTTATCTTCCATACATTGCGTGCACTTCATGCCAATGATGGCTACCATGAAGGCCAGAAATGACAGGAGGACTGCAGTGCACATCAATGCTCTGCCTGCTTGCAAATCCGGTGTAAGTGCTAGCAGGGAGTCGTACATTTTACACTGCATCTTGATGTTCGCCTGTCTGTAGCAATTCATCCAGAGGCCTTCCCAGAGCACCTCAAACACGACGATATTACTCCCGATGAAAGCAGTCACCCTCCACTGCGGCATGCCAGTGACAGCACACGTGCCAACGAGGCCAATGCCCCCCAGGACGAGTCCAGCAATTTGCAGAGCACCTTTATCCATGATATCTTTGATGCAGAGCAGCAGCAGAGGCTGAACGACGGGTCTCAGGTGAGTGCACTGCACAATAAGATCTCCGCTGGGAAATACTGTAATAGATGCTTCAGCCACCTGTCACCAACTACAATCCAGCGAAGACTGGTTGGAATTTTATAAGCTGAACAGTTTCTAAAATTGAAATGCCACCAAGTGGAGCAGGAGTACTTGTTTATCAGGTTTAACAAGTTTACCAACCAATGATAGGATGGCACGAAGGGGTGTGCTTAAACCAACAAAGGATTCTTCATTTCAATAACTGTAACCTCTCGGCTCCTAGCTGTTTCCCTCCTTGCAGTACATCACAGTAGTTGACAGGTCGAACAAGTTTGGTAGAGGGCAGGTTACACACATACAATTCACCCACTGCTTCGATAAACAGCAAATATTTCAGGCTTATGGATGCCTTCCAGAAAACTGCAAGTGTTCTGTAAAAGAGAAACAGGAGACAGCGATAAGCAGTCACTGAGACACAGGTCTCCGTGCCCGAGAAACCACATTCTTTTGTATTACAGTGACCCGATTGGACAGATTGAGATTACTTTTTTTTTTTTTTGAAGAATAACAAGTCTACTTGCAAAGAAATAAATAAATAACAGGTGTCTAAAGAAAAAGTGAAAATAAAAGGGAAAGCTGTACATTATAATAGACGTAATAATTCATGTTTTCTGATACATATTTAAAATAGAAAAGGAAAGTATAATCTTTAAAAATACATATAACGTGCAGTGATCACAGGAAAAGATTCTGTAAATCAAACTGTAGGTTACATTTCTCTGGTCAATGTATAACATGAAAGCTCAACTTATTACATCATACAGAGTTGACAAAAGTACCTATCTCTTGGTCTGCAATTCTTACCATCCATTCTTACTATTTCAGTGTCAAAGGTCACACTATTATCACATTCAATAAACATGACATATTCCGGTTTGAAGGGCTCCAAGGTAAGTCAAAACAGCCGTGTCCCTGGACAATTATTTAGAATGTTGCCAACTATACTTTAAAGAGGTTGGGTTACTTTTACACCAGGATGCAGAGTACAACGTATGGCTCAGACAAACACTAGGATGCAGAGTACAATGTATGGCTCAGACAAACACTAGGATGCAGAGTGCAATGTATGGCTCAGACAAACCTCAGGATGCAGAGTGCAATGTATGGCTCAGACAAAAACAGGATGCAGAGTACAATGTATGGCTCAGACAAACACCAGGATGCAGAGTACAATGTATGGCTCAGACAAACCTCAGGATGCAGAGTACAATGTATGGCTCAGACAAACCTCAGGATGCAGAGTGCAATGTATGGCTCAGACAAAAAACAGGATGCAGAGTACAATGTATGGCTCAGATAAACACCAGGATGCAGAATACAATGTATGGCTCATACAAACACCAGGATGCAGAGTACAATGAATGGCTCAGACATTCACGAAGATGCATAGTACAATGTATGGCTCAAACAAACACCAAGATGCAGAGTACAATGTATGGCTCAGACAAAAACAGGATGCAGAGTACAATGTATGGCTCAGACAAACACCAGGATGCAGAATACAATGTATGGCTCAGACAAACACCAGGATGCAGAGTACAATGAATGGCTCAGACATTCACGAAGATGCATAGTACAATGTATGGCTCAAGCAAACACCAGGATACAGAGTACAATGTATGGCTCAGACAAACACCAGGATGCAGAGTACAATGTATGGCTCAGACAAACACCAGGATTCAGAGTACAATGTATGGCTCAGACAAACACCGGGATGCAGAGTACAATGAATGGCTCAGACATTCACGAAGATGCAGAGTGCAATGTATGGCTCAGACAAACACCAGGATGCAGAGGGCAATGTATGGCTCAGACAAAAACAGGATGCAGAGTACAATGTATGGCTCAGACAAACACCAGGATGCAGAGTACAATGTATGGCTCAGACAAACCTCAGGATGCAGAGTACAATGTATGGCTCAGACAAACACCAGGATGCAGAGTACAATGTATGGCTCAGACAAACCTCAGGATGCAGAGTGCAATGTATGGCTCAGACAAAAAACAGGATGCAGAGTACAATGTATGGCTCAGATAAACACCAGGATGCAGAATACAATGTATGGCTCAGACAAACACCAGGATGCAGAGTACAATGAATGGCTCAGACATTCACGAAGATGCATAGTACAATGTATGGCTCAAACAAACACCAGGATGCAGAGTACAATGTATGGCTCAGACAAAAACAGGATGCAGAGTAAAATGTATGGTTCAGACAAACAAAAGGATGCAGAGTACAATGAATGGCTCAGATATTCACGAAGATGCATAGTACAATGTATGGCTCAAACAAACACCAGGATGCAGAGTACAATGTATGGCTCAGACAAACACCAGGATGCAGAGTACAATGAATGGCTCAGACATTCACGAAGATGCAGAGTACAATGTATGGCTCAAACAAACACCAGGATGCAGAGTACAATGTATGGCTCAAACAAACACCAGGATGCAGAGTACATTGTATGGCTCAGACAAACACGAGGATGCAGAGTACAATGTATGGCTCAGACAAACACCAAGATGCAGAGTACAATGTATGGCTCAGACAAACACCAGGATGCAGAGTACAATGTATGGCTCAGACAAACCTCAGGATGCAGAGTGCAATGTATGGCTCAGACAAAAAACAGGATACAGAGTACAATGTATGGCTCAGATAAACACCAGGATGCAGAATACAATGTATGGCTCAGACAAACACGAGGATGCAGAGTACAATGAATGGCTCAGACAAACACCAGGATGCAGAGTACAATGTATGGCTCAAACAAACACCAGGACGCAGAGTACAATGTATGGCTCAGACAAACACCAAGATGCAGAGTACAATGTATGGCTTAGACAAACACCAGGATGCAGAGTACAATGTATGGCTCAAACAAACACCAGGATGCAGAGTACAATGAATGGCTCAGACAAACCTCAGGATGCAGAGTACAATGTATGGCTCAGACAAACCTCAGGATGCAGAGTGCAATGTATGGCTCAGAGATACACCAGGAAGCAGAGTGCAATGTATGGCTCAGAGATACACCAGGATGCAGAGTACAATGTATGGCTCAAACAAACACCAGGATGCAGAGTACAATGTATGGCTCAGACAAACCTCAGGATGCAGAGTGCAATGTATGGCTCAAACAAACACCAGGGGGTAAATGTATCAATATGCGGGTTCTTCAACACCCGCGTGTTTAGCTTCTTCGGCGATTAAATTTCAAGCGGCGCTGCATTGTAAAGGGAAGTTAACCCTTTACAATGCAGCGCCACTTGAAATTTAATCGCGGAAGAGGCTGAACACGCGGGTGTTGAAGAACCCGCATATTGATACATTTACCCCCAGGATGCAGAGTACAATGTATGGCTCAGACAAACCTCAGGATGCAGAGTACAATGTATGGCTCAGACAAACCTCAGGATGCAGAGTGCAATGTAGGGCTCAGAGATACACCAGGATGCAGAGTACAATGTATGGCTCAGACAAACACCAGGATGCAGAGTACAATGTATGGCTCAGACAAACACGAGGATGCAGAGTACAATGTATGGCTCAAACAAACACCAGGATGCAGAGTACGATGTATGGCTCAGACAAACACCAGGATGCAGAGTACAATGTATGGCTCAGTCAAACCTCAGGATGCAGAGTACAATGTATGACTTACACTTACACTTCCAAAGGTCCCATTCCCCGTTCATTTGGATGATTACTGGGCATGTTGATGAATGTGGTTTGAATATGACATAAGTTGTTAGTCATCTGCCAACTGCACTGACAATTCCCATTGATGCTGGAGGTGATCTGGATTCTTGGCCTAAATACCAAATGCCAGCGCAACAGAACAATAATGTGCATGAGAAATCATCAGCCATAGTAGTAATAATAATAATATTAATAATAATAAAAAATACTAGCCTTATTTTGGTTGCTGTATGCAGTTCTCAATATCCGTTTCTATCTTGTAAGGTGCCTATTTAAAATGCAACACAACTGTTATATGAACTTGTGCAGTGGTCCTGCAGTGTCCTCTGTCTGAATACAGAGTGATTGTGCAGCAGGCACCAGTTCACATGCCGACAGTCCAGTGTCCATGAAAATTGTCTTCAAACATAGCACTTTGTGACTCACTAAATAACACCATTTTATTGTTAAGAAAATTGCCATAAACTTACAAGCAGGATACGTTTTGTCAGAAGTGTCAACTAATCTCAGGTCACCAGTAAGATAAGGATCTCCCACTGCATTTTTAACACTTTTCAAGTGAGGAACTTTGACCTAATGACATAAGGTGTTAAGAAAATCAGATTTTTATCTCACTGGTGTTCTCTGGGTTCTTGACATCTCTATATGTGTTTCCAATGTAAGCTAGCCCCTAGTGATCAGCATGCCATATACTGTATATTAATCTGCTATCTGAGACGTAGCTTGCTGGACCTGAAGGATAGGGCAACTTCCACAAGTTGAAAGTGACATTTAAGATAATTTACAATGAAACCAATCATTAGTACATCCCCCCGATTCTTATTTCAAGCGAATGTTCACAGCCTTCTATTGAGTATTAACCATTCACTTATGTGATAGGCTCTAACCGACCTTCTTAGCGGATGATGATGAATGATGATTTAACATAGGAGAAAATCCTGGATTTAGTGCTTTTCCTTATTTAACAAACACCCCGGTGCAGTGAAGACCTCCGTATAAGTGTTCCCCAACCTCTTTATCATGGTCAGCAGCGGTACATGTTCCACCATTGTTCTCCTTCCGCTACCTCAGGCATCTCATGCATAGGCAAACCGAGGAGGGGGGGAGGGTTCCTAGTGCCTGGAAACCCCCCTCCAAGTAAGGGGCACTGTATAATTGAGGTGGCTGGACCCTGCCCCCGCTCTGCTTGAAAAGGGAGAGCTGCGTGTACCTAACAGTAGTCCATGCAGCATTGCAAAAGTATATTATCAGGATAGGAAGAGTTGGAGAGCAGCCAAGCACTTTCTAATGTTATAGCCACGCCCCCATGCATGCTGGTCACGCCCACTGGCTGCGTGGTATGGAAACCCTTCTCTGCAAATCCTACGTTTGCCCCTGTCATGGTTAAAGCAAGTGGGAACACATAAAGAAAGGATTTATTTATTTTAATAAACTCTTTTTAATCAGAATGTTCAATTACTTATTTTATACTCTTTAAACATTTTTTTTCTATTATTATTATTATTTATTTAATAAATCTGAAATTGAAAGATTAAGTCCAGGCTTCCAGATCCAGCGTGCATGTGAGCGCCAACAACATGTGCCGACTGAGCAAAGAGTGGCTGGCAAAGTGGCAAGAGTTCTTTTTAGCGCTACCACCCAGTAACACCGGGGAGCTGAGCATTGCTCAACTGCCAAAGCAAAATTCCAACTGTAAATAGCAGTGGGCTAAGATGTTCTATCCATGATCGAAGCTACGATAGAAAATCTTCCATATATTTTGTTAAATAGAACCCTTGGGGGTATATTTACTAAACTGCGGGTTTAAAAAAGTGGAGATGTTGCCTATAGCAACCAATCAGATCTAGCTGTCATTTTGTAGAATGCACTAAATAAATGAAAGCTAGGATCTGATTGGTTGCTATAGGCAACATCTCCACGTTTTCAAACCCGCAGTTTAGCAAATATACCCCTTAGTGTGTGCCTTGGAGACTGTGGAGCTAACAAAGACATTCACTTCTTCCCTCGTAGTACTGTACTTACCTGCCACGTTCTACTGGTGTTTAAGAGGACGGGACTGCTGAATACTGTAGCAATATCTGAATGTGAATCCACAGCTCTGGAGTCACAGCAGAGAGAGAGAACTTTGTCTATCGGTCAGCGATTTAAACTTGAGCAAAGAAATAACCTAGACTTTCCAGTACCTGTTAATGTATCTCTAAAAGTAAGATTAATATATAGCTAAACACTCCCCTATGCAAGGTTTTGGAGTGGAGCCAGGAAGAAGCCAGATCTAAAGTCTTTTTTTGTCCAAGTCATAAATATATTTACACAAAACTGAAAGCTGGTATTATGTAAACGCAGGTACACTTCTGGGTAATTATCCTGTGACCTAATTTTTAGGACTCATTAATGAAACGAGCTCTGTGTATTTGTTCAGATCATAATATGCTTTGTCCCTTCGTAAACAAACTGATAATATTCAGAGAAAGTTTATTTACCAAGTGAATGCTAATAATGAAAAGTACGTGTCTATAGCGCAAAGGTAATCTCTACCTACTAATAGAATGTGCTGTGTTGCTCAAAATAGAACCAATAATTACAAGTTATCAAAAGATAAAAATAGATGTTCTGCTCACATCTTCCTTGCTGCTATTGTATGTACTCTTCTTGGCACAGGGCTCAACACAAGGCTACTGTAGACGATTGGACTTCACCATCAATGTGGAACAATTTGTGAAGTCTAGTACACATGTTGGTCTTTTTAGCTAGCTGTAATAGGGATCTTTAATACATACAGGGACATATTTAAGAAAGCACGATAGTGCTTTTAACGGGTCATTAAGGTGCCTCCTGTCCTCCGCATATTTATTAAGGGTGCATCGCAGCAGATATCATGGATATCTGCTGCTTTGCATTCCTCTTCGTTTTTGGGAGCAGTCACCATTCAACAGAATGGTGACTGCTCCTGGCCGCAATCTAACAAGTCCCGAAAAAACATTTTTTTCGGGAACTTGTAATGTTAATGAAATAAATAAATATCAGGTTCTGGGCGCTGATTGGTGTGAAATATATGGCAGGATGGATAAGTAAAATAGGATATAATAGATGTTTATTGTAACATGGTTTGCATGAAACACATTCCGGCCGGAAAAAATATTGTGCATGCAATGCACTACATGGTGTAATAAAGGCACATGATATCACAAATGTATCACAAAAAATATATAAATAAATAAAAATAAATATAAATAAATGGATATATATCACAAAAAGGAGGGCACAAAAATGTATATACGTGTATACAGGAGCTCAAAAGTGACGGGTAACAATTGGAAAAACAAATGAAAGGTAAAAACACGGAAAAAAATGACAGTCCTGGCTTAACATAAAGCCCGCTATGTAGGCTATGAGCCCTTGTAGATATGGCGTTAGAGAAATGTTGTCCAAAGAACCAATGTGTATCCAAATGGTTAAACAAATGGTCCAGGGTGACTTACATATTTTCGTTCGACAGAGAAGGGTTGTTCACGGGGCGAGGATTCCTCCTAGGATGCGGCAGCGTCTCTTGTCCCTCGGTTGTGGATTTGAGAGAATCGCAGGCACGCAACCTGTGTATACAACGGAGGTGGCGTGTGTAACGTATGCACGCTCTCTTGTTTGATTCGCGCCCAACAAAAACCTGATCAGATGATTCAGATGAATGAATGAAACTCTAGCATGCTAGATGGATGGTCCTTGGCTGGAAGATTTATGTCGCTATGTTTTCCAACGCGTTTCGCTCGTGGCTAGAATGCCGGTGAGCTTCCTCAGGGATCTTCCAGCCAAGGACCATCCATCTAGCATGCTAGAGTTTCATTCATTCATCTGAATCATCTGATCAGGTTTTTGTTGGGCGCGAATCAAACAAGAGAGCGTGCATACGTTACACACGCCACCTCCGTTGTATACACAGGTTGCGTGCCTGCGATTCTCTCAAATCCACAACCGAGGGACAAGAGACGCTGCCGCATCCTAGGAGGAATCCTCGCCCCGTGAACAACCCTTCTCTGTCGAACGAAAATATGTAAGTCACCCTGGACCATTTGTTTAACCCTTTGGATACACATTGGTTCTTTGGACAACATTTCTCTAACGCCATATCTACAAGGGCTCATAGCCTACATAGCGGGCTTTATGTTAAGCCAGGACTGTCATTTTTTTCCGTGTTTTTACCTTTCATTTGTTTTTCCAATTGTTACCCGTCACTTTTGAGCTCCTGTATACACGTATATACATTTTTGTGCCCTCCTTTTTGTGATATATATCCATTTATTTATATTTATTTTTATTTATTTATATATTTTTTGTGATACATTTGTGATATCATGTGCCTTTATTACACCATGTAGTGCATTGCATGCACAATATTTTTTCCGGCCGGAATGTGTTTCATGCAAACCATGTTACAATAAACATCTATTATATCCTATTTTACTTATCCATCCTGCCATATATTTCACACCAATCAGCGCCCAGAACCTGATATTTATTTATTTCAAACCCTGTTTCCCCTTGGGAGGGTAGGGATTCCCTCCTACACATTTTCAGGTTCGTCTATTGGCTGCTTCACATATCTAGAGGTAGCGCAACCCACCCTATCTGTCTATATCCACTTGTAATGTTAATGTACGCCAGCTGTACAGCGCATGTGTGGAGGGATCACATGATCCCTCCCTGTCACTCAGCGCGCTCTCTCTGGAGAGGGGATCTGTGTGCGCATGTGCAGTTCTTGGAACTGGACATGCGCAATTGAAGAATGAAAAGAAGGAGGAGAAGACCCGGAGACAGCGCTTCCGAAGAGGGGGGTAAGTATGATTTTTTTTTTTACATCGCAGAAACAGCAGTTTTTCGGAACTGCTGTTTCTGTGCAGGGCTGTACATAAATGTGAGAAATAGTTCAATCCTTATCATTGCGATAAGGATTGAAAACTACTTTTCACTTTATGTGAATATTGATAAATGTGCCCCACAGTCATTTTGCAACTGCACTGTAATGATCAATGTTAACCAGATGAGTCTAACCAGATGAATCTCATTGTGTTTTTGCAACAGTTAGGGGCATATTCAATTAACTTCCGGGATCGTGGCTACGTGCGGCTTCTTCCCTCCTGATACCGCTACACCGCAGATTTCCTTTCGCACACCATAGGGTTGTAAAGGGAAATCTGAGATATTGCGGTATCGTACTTGCACTTTACATACAGTAGATTATTGATATGTGCATTATATATTGGGAAAATACATTTTCCCTAGATTTAACCCATTCAGTTATTACACTCCTGACTATTAAGTTTAGCGTGTATCCTGCACCTACTCACATTGGAAGCATCCAATATTTTGAAGGCTAAACCAACTTTCAGGAGACAGCAGCCTATCAATTCTCTAAGAACAGACGACGTTAATGAGGCATAAAGCACTGGTGCCTTGTAAAATGATAGGCTTAATATTGGTTAAGCCCAAAAAATTACTGCTACCACCGCGTGTAGCCAAGAGATCTCATAATACCTCCATATAACCACATAACGCCTCCATATAGTATTAATATCATTGTATCCCCATTTGCATTACTATGTCTTCAAATAGCCCCATCGTGTCTCCACAAAGTCCTATGCCTGCACATAATGCCATCTTGCCTTCATGTGACTCCCACAATGCCCAGATACCTACCCCAAAAACACTACTGCTGCCACCACTGCCCTCATGCAGTCTTCAGACTAACATGTTATCACTGGTGACACAGAGCTATGAATGTAATTCCTAATAAAGTACAGTTGTCTGGCGTTTACTAGGTGGTACCACCTTAAGACTTTATAATATAGGGCTGTTCCTTAATGTTGGTCTGTTGTTATTTTCTTTGTTTGGTTTTGTTTACCCTTCCCTAGAATGATGTCACCATCAGTTTTAAATCTGGCCTTCGCACACAGTCACTGACCAGGGGTGACTTATGAGGCCTATTTATTAAATTAGACTTATCATGGTAAGAGTTTCCCTGATTGCCACGATTTAACTTTATTTTATCATTGTGACAGCTGAGCAAAACTCATCTGCTTTGGTGAAAGCTATCTAGAGCAATGAGTCCACACCCGCCCGGCTGTTGGACCACGGCCCTTCTAGTATTTCCCTCAATCCCTCCCTGGTGTCGCACATCTGGATGGCCGTGGTCGCGCTTTGTTTCGGAAGCAGAGGGATATTGGATCCCTGCCGCTGCTCGGTGCATGCACCAGATGTCCCAGAGTGGTTGTCGGAGATGGAGGGCTTCTGCAGCTGTGCAACCAGCCCCACCTAGTCCCAAAACTTCCCCAGACCACAGGGGCTGCACTCAGCTCCCCCCTGCTCCTCATCTCTCAGCCTCAGCTAATCTCCCCCCTGCTTGTCATCTCTCAGCTCCAGCTGACTGCGATGACAGCAGCTGTGTGGCCAGAGAGCACCCCCATCCCTTCCCACAGCCATTGTGCCTACAGTGTCAGTGTCCATGTCAGCTGCAGGCAGTGGTTATACTGCTATTTCATACTCCACACAAGCTGACCTGGCCACTCAATACAGTGCACAATCCATCACGCTAACCCCCCCAGGTTATAAATTTGTCCCAATCATTTTCATCCGCCCCCATTCTGGCCATGCATCTCCCATCTCTTTTGGATCCCCTTCCCACAGGGATTTCACTGCCAACATCTCTAAACACTCGTTTTGCATTCACACATGAGATGGGTTAGTCGACAATTTGGTGGACAGGTTGGGAGCGTAGTTGAGACAATTCAGCAAATGGGTGACATGGTGCGCTGCGCGAACACGGCTATTCTGAGGGGTCTGAGGGCTAGATTGACCAGGGTGTATACATTGTCTTGTTTGCTATTACTGAGGTTGGTAAGAAAAGTTAGGCTAGGGCAAATGATGGTACTGATGAGGATGCCTTTCGAACATACAATAACTGAATGTCGGGGTTCGTACTTTTTGCCTCGGCATATCTTGAGAATAGGCCCAGCGAGTATCAAGAGGTATTAAAGTATTTGCATATGATTCAGGATATGCAAGCCCAGACTTCTGTGGAAATGGAAGATTTAATAAAATCCTTGGTGAATGTGGCAGCAGCACAGGAGGAGAATATCCGTCTTCTCTGGGAGGAGATTGTTCAGAGGAGATGAAACAGAGAGCTAGCTCCCTATCTTTCAGGGGAAGCTCAGTGTACCTATATACACCTGGACAAGGACCAGGCTGGTAACTATCAGCAGCTGAAAACCGCTATCCTGGTGAAGATTGGAGTCTCCAGCGAGGGCAAGGCCCAACAGTATCATTAATGGAGACTGTGCAAAGATTTGCTGGTTCGTGCTCAGCTTGCTGAACACTGCAGTCAGGATGATAGAAATTCTTGCTATTGATCATTGTATCCAAGGTAATGACTGCGGGCTTCAAAGGTGGGCAATGCAGGTGGACCATCAGATGTATGAGGAATTGGCAACTGTAGCAGAGAGATACAATGCTTTGCAGCTTATGCCCAAAACTCCGCTGCCTGCTCCAAAGTTTGTGTTTTGGTCAAAACCTGATATGCAGAAAGGAGGACTTTGCATTGGTGAGGAAAGTTTGCCGGGCAAAAATTCAGCCAAAACTGCTTTGGGTCCAGTATGTTTTGAATGCAGAGAGCCTGGACATTGGCAGGGACAATGCCCAATGTTAATTGAATCTATGGAATATTCTCTAGCGCTCAAAAAAACAATCTATGCTGTAATATGAGTCCACTTCTGGGAAAGTCCTACTTTTTCCACGTGGCTGTTTTAATTAATAACCATTGGGTATTGGCTCTGGTAGATTTGGGTAGTGAACTGACCTTAGTTTTCATCTCCATATTGCAAAGGTTCTGGCTCACAAGTTGCCCAAAGCAAAAGTTATCTGTGTCCATGGGACTGCCAAAGAATATGACAGGACTCATTTCCCTGTTTCGGTAAATGGACAAACAATCACAGTAATAGCGGCAGTTGCCCCAAAACTGCCTAACCCTTTTATACTCGACAGAGACTTTCCGCTGTTCAAACGGATCCTTCAGGCACAAGTCCGGCTGGACAACTTGGCAACTGAATCCCTGGCCCAAGGTCCAGCCTTGGAGGCTTGAGGATAAGGGAGAGGAAAGTGTCATGCTCTGCCATAAAACCTGAACCAGACAGAGCACTGTTCCAGAGAATAAAGCTCCACCAGCTAAATGGATGGGGAAAGGACAAAGGAAAGCTGCACAAGTTCTAATGCAGAACTGGTTCCTGCCATCATTAGTTGGTGAGAGCTTGGGTGAAGGTGCCATGCCTCCCAATGAGGACTCAGATTGGTCAGTGTTATCTAACATGCTTCCACTGAGAGACTTTGGCCATGAACAAGTTTGAGATGCTACCTGATAAAATTCTGCTATGCTATTTGTGACATGAACAATAAAAAGCACCATTTTTCAAAACAAGAAGTTGTCTGTGTCTGTCATCTGTTGGGTCTCAGTATCACAATTATATATATATATATGTTGTGACCAGGTAGGGGGGCTCTGTACCATCTTGTCATGGCAATAGGGTTTCTGGGATACGTCTCAGGACCTGTGGGACTAGCTGTAGCAGAGCTAAAGTGGAAAGTAGGAGGCCGGATAAAGACCTTGCTCACGAAGAGTGGGTATACTATATTCGTGACTACCAGATGACAGGAGGAGAAATACTAGACTGGACTCCGTAGTGGAATAACCAACTGGAATCTGGACCTGGTGGACTGGAACCTGAACGCAGGAACAGAGAGACCGAACCCATGTCCAGAGACTCAGCACCCCCCAAAGTCCAGAAACTCAAAAGGTTATAGTACCAAGATTGGAACTGGAAGGCTCAGAACTCAGGTAGAGGAATACCAGGGGTGGTTATCTCCTGGACAGAATAAACATGGAACTGGCCCGGGCAACTCAGGAGTCAGGACCTGTGCAAAAAGTAGGGACAAAGGGATCAGACCACTCCAGAACCCACAACCTGCCAAAGTCTGGAACGGGAAAACAGTACCCAGAAACACAGATGGCTCCAGGAGCTGGAAGACTCAGCAGTAACCTAGTACCTCGAATGGCCAGAGATGAGGCTTTCTCTCACAGAGACTCTGCAGCCCCAGTCCCCAGGCAGTGAGAGACTAACTGAGCTGCTTTGTCGCCTTTTACTAGCACTCAGGTGCAACTCTTAATTATCAGCAGAATCACTGGTAACTTGGAAGTCCCGGTTTATGGACCTAATGGATGGAGCCCGCCCTCATTCTCCAAACATAACCCCAGGACCCTTTTCTGGCTTTTCAACAGGCCTATAACCATTCTACAGCTTACACACAATAGCATAATATTCAAGTCAGAGTAGGAAAGGCATAAGAAATTACAAGGCTTATTGCCTCACTCTAAAAGATACTAATAAAATCCGTGATATAATGCATTCGGCCAAAAAAATCTCGGTCTCCTCTTCTCCTCGTAAACCTTGACAGCGACAATGTTTATAACCTGCTCTGCATTTATGGTGACTGTATAACACAGACACGTTATAGTGTTGTTTACACTGGAATATAATAGAGTGACATACTTAACATTACATTTTCAAGAACGATACCAGCGGAACAACCTTTTGTCCTTCATAAGCAGAGTCATGGTAATTTCACAGCATATTCCAATACATGCCCAGCCAACCCCCTCCCCCCCCCCACCACCACCACCACCAAAGCACTCCATGGGCCTGATTCATTAAGGTACGCATTCTAAGTGCAACTTGCTTTGAGTATTATACTCCCATATTTAGGCTTTGCATACTCCTGAATTCAGCAGGGCATGGATTTCTAGATACGTGTGCATTTCAAATTGCAGGCAGGTCTGCTGTGCTCTACTACACAAGATGCTGCAGGATACTTCATACTTGCCAACTCTCCCGGAATGTCCGGGAGACTCCCGCATTTTGCGAGAGTCTCCCGGACTCCCGGGCGAGTGTGGCAATCTCCCGAATTCTGCCCACTTCACTAGGAAGTGCCCCACTTCCTAGTGAAGTGGGCAGAATTAGATCCCAAACGCCGCGATTCCCGGCGACGCAATTTTGTCCGTCCCGCCCCCCTCCACTCCCTGGCTCCCGGAAGGGAGCTGAAGAAAGTAGGCAAGTATGGGATACTTCTAATACCTATGTAGATCACTGAACTGAAAAGCTGCATCTGTCTTGTTTATGCTTGGTAATGAACCTATTTCAAAGATATGTGTAACCCTAAATAAAACACGTCTTAAAGTGCTACTTTATGCCCTTACATCACTTGCACAACAACACCCTGAACCACCTCTCCAACCTCAAGTGACAAATTTGAGCAACTCAAAATAGCAATGAAAATTGTGCACACTAGTTTTACATGACATGCAAAGAGCGTCCAAACCCTGGACATTAGTGTGACACGACAGACCTCCTATGCCAACCTCTCTGTTGTGTTGCTGAGGACCAGCTGGGTTTGCCTTGCCACCGTCCCTTTTTCTTTATCCCAAATGCGCTCTCTAACCGCAGTAGGAGGGGCTTTTGCTGCTGTAACCACTACGCTACTTCACCAGCACCTAGGACCACTTCCTTCTGGGTAACTTTCGCTGCTAAAGTACCCCCTTGCTGGGCACCTAGGCTTGTACGCCTGACCTGTTGCCTTTAGATCAGGGTTTCTGTGAATGGTTCCCCCTGGCCTATCACACTGGCAGAGCTGTAGGGTAGGGGGCAGATCGGTGGTATTGGATGCAGGGTCCCAACCTCAGGACAGCCGGATAACAGATTAGATTTGGTCTAATCTTCAGGTTACATGAATTAGAACAGCGTAAGTAGTCGACAAAGCAAGTTCTTGAAGCAGTGATGTTTTTTTAGCTCAAGTGTCCTAATAAGGACGGTTACATACACTAGTTTGAGGTACTAGTGATATCCAGAAGAACAGATGGTATAATACATTTCAGTGTAAAACAGGGCTCTTTAAATACAATTTTGCCCCTTTACCCAAACCAGACCGATTCATGCAACCTGCACATAAATCAGCCTAGAGTGGTTTAACACCTTTTACATTGCTGATAGAAGCACCACTACATCTGAGGTTTTCTATTGAATGTTTACCATCGGATATAACATTTCTGTAATCTTGCTTTGAACGCAATTTAACTTGCAAAATTTACATTTATCTGTGGTCACTTGCCTAGGGAGTCTACAAGCAAATATAATTACCCTCTCCTGTCTTTCAGGCTAAACAGACGTTTTGGTCACTCAGCGATGAAAAAGTCTAATTAACATGAGATTACTTATCTCTAGACAGTTGCAAAACCCAAACATGACATACTGTCTCTGAAGTCTATACATTTCCATACAAAACACCTACCAATATAAAAGGATAAGTGCATCTGCAATGATGTATAGAGGTGCATTGCACTCCTAATTAATAGAAATATCTTCAATAACTCATTTCTACGCGATCCAGGGACAATTAAGTTATTTATAAGTGATCCATCCACAATTAGGTCTGGGGATTCTAGGAGCGTACCCTCAATCTCATGCTATCTAACCAGATGGGGTGATTCGTATGTCCAACACAGTAAACTATAGGTTGCTACTCAGCATGATTCAATAGACAACTTAACTGCTACTTCCGAGAACCTGTTTCCAATAGCTGAAACTGACATCTAAACCAGTTGGGCAAGTTTAGAAGGTCAGAATTCGACTGAAGAATGAAGATAAAATTAGCCATCATTGAAGCAGCTGACAGAGAAATGTTGGGTCCACATATCTGATAGTTCTATGCATTCCAGGTGAGTGCAACATTGACACTTACTTGAGAGCTCTGTAAAAAGAATGTGCAGTAAAAGTTTACATTATTCCATGTTAGAAAAATTGAGTTAATATTTGCCCTTTACACTTCCAACACCAGTTAATATCTCACTATTGATGTGTGAATATATCATGCTAGACATGAGCGGCATTACAGATATTGGACCGTTTATTTGGGGCTGGAAGAACAAACTGGTTGCAATTTACAAGATCAACTAATGAAGAAATAATTCTGTTTTAGCAGTTCATGCTTTATATTTTCTATCGTGTACAGTAATTTATTTTTTATTAAAGTTTGAAATGCTAATTATAAAGGTCTCAGGTTTTATCCTCCAGTGTACTTCAAATACAGTATATCAAACCTTGGCAGTTTAATACTAAGGTTATGTTTTAATCATACAACAGATGTCTATGTTAATTCCAGGCTGTTCGCATTCCAAATTATGCAATGCGATGAGTTATATGAACGCCTTGCATATTACTTATTAGAAATTTAAAGTAAACCAGTCACCTTAAACAATAGAGGCAGCCATTCTCTGGTCGAAACCGATTTTCATGTGAATACAGACTTAATTGGTTCACTAGGGATGAGGCAAGTACTGACTACCCATTTTACCCCTCCATTTGTCAAGAAGACCATATATAAAAGCAGGATAGAGTAATATTGTCTCTTCAATGCCCATTGGGCCCTAGGCTCTGCTAGGGACCAATTGCATTACTGAGGTATGATGGACAAAGTCACCAGCCCCTAGTGAGTTTATAGGCTGTTTCCTCATGTATCTCTCATAATTCAGTAATGTCATTGGTTCTTTGTGAATTGATAGTCTCCATGAAGATTTCATGAAGATTGTCAGACACCTAGGACCACCTCCCATTTTGGTGTATCAGAAGAAATTCACCAAGAAATAGGGGCCTACTTATCAAGCCTTAACTCCTGCGAAAATACCAGTAGTATTCCTTGCTGCCCCGGGACAATAAGGAATAACACCGGCAGTATCCTTCGCTGGGGACGCTTCTCCATGCAAGCCGATTCAAGGACAGCATTGGTACAAATAATTATACAGTTCAGATCAGCACTCCACCCTCCTTAGTTAAACCAAGTAAACACAGATTCAACAGTAAGGATCTGGTGCTGCCTTTGTTTTCTAAAATAGTAGTTGTTTATGTTATATAAATGTGCATATTAATCGTACTGGCTCATTCACATTTCTGCCCAGTGTGAAGATGTAACAAGCCGGCGTCTGAACCATTTGGCAAGTCTTCTCTGACCTCCGGCCCATCAGTGTTGTGGTCAGTCTATGAGGGTCAGTTCAATCAGTGAGTCCGATCAGTACATACAACCCTACGCGTTTCCTTGCCCCAGGCTAGCTTTAAGCCCAGTGTTTGTATAGGCTTTGTTAAAAGTCCTAATTTCACACCACCCTTATGTTATCAAAACAAATGCATAAATCACATAATTAAACAATGTCCTCCAGAGGACCTACCTATACATATAGACTACTCTTTATCTGTTGATATGTGCTCCTTCTTGAAGTGACATGAATGTGAACAGAAGTTGTATGTCCCTGGGATCCTTTCTATACAATGTATCTTCTCTCTGCCTATAGCCCCAGTTCAACACCAGTAAAATTAAATAAATACTGATGGGATAATTATCAGTGCAATCCTATTTTTATTTTTGTTATTATTATTATTATTATTATTATTATTATTAATAATATTAAATGCACTTCTTAAATATATACAGTAATTTCTCCTATATGTAGATCTGGGTTTATTTTGGAAATGCATTGGCTATTCGTGCAACCCTTCCATCTAATGATTAGATGCTTCACCTGTTTATATTTTTATTTTCATTTTTATTTTTACTTTTATTTTTATTTCTATTCTCATTTTTATTTTTATTACTATTTTTCCTGTTGATATTGGTGTTGTGTGGGACACGTCAGATCGTATTACATCTAGTGATGATAGTTGAAGATCCGATGTTTTGATATCTTTCCTAATACTTCATGGTTCTTGTTAGAGAATTGATGCCAATTCTGTCAATGTTTAATCCCTTCGGGGTTAATATCTCTACCACATAGATCCATTTTGTTTCAGCCTGATCCAGCCTTTTACCAAGGTCCCCTCCTCTCCATTGAGGTTTCCCTAGTTGGATCCCTTGGAATTTTATTGATGTGGGGTCGCTATTGTGGTGGATTGTAAAGTGGTTGTATGCATTATGGGTTTTCTTCCCCTTCTTTATATTCCTGATGTGCTCTGAGATGCAAGGTTTTAGTTTTCTCTCCATTGCATGGACCTGTCACAAGATAGATCACATTCTTGCTGTCACAGGTGATTCTGGCCTTTATATTGTAGTTTCTGCCTGTAGTGTTTGAAGTGAATTGTTCTACTGGTTTGGTACTAGTAACACGTCCGGTTTTACACGATAAACGCTTTGTACATGGATAGAACCTGTTTGTCCTCTTTTTGGCTAGCCAGTTAGATGCTCCGGTACTGCCCGGTTTTAGAACACTGAACACAAGCTTTTGTCTTAAATTAGGTGCTTTTTTGAAAATGTTTTTTGGTATATCGGCTAATATGGTAGATAGTATCTCGTCTTTCAATAAGACGTGCCAATGTTTTCTTATTATACTCTTTATTGTTCTTGATGAACCAGAATACTGAGCAATGAATGCTACTCTGTCTATATCTTGTTTACTTGTATTATTATGTTTTTATATGCTTTTAGTCTTTATACTCTAGTAGGAATGTCCTGTCCTTCGTTTGTATTTCCATGTATGCTTGCTCAGCTATACTTGTGCTATATTTTTTTCTCATAGAAGTTGTTTTTAAGAACTAGACTGTTTCTCATACATTTGTAGTTTGGAACAGTGTCTACTCAGACAGCCTCGGACTGGCCTGCCGGCCAGCCGGGCTGTAGACCGGTAGGCCCAGCCGCGATTAAGCCCCGCCCCCTCCGACATTGGGGCGGAGCTTGCAGGGAGCACCTCGTAGACGGTCGTCTGTGTAAGAAACACACTACCGCGCAGGCGCAGAGAGCCGTGCCTTGGCTCTCTGCGCCTGCGCGGTAGTGTTTTGTGAACTTCAGCAGGGGAGGAGGACGGAGTTTCTACCGCGGCTGTCTTCTTGTCACTAGCCGCGCCGCCCAGAGGAGCAGGATGCCGGAGCTTTTCAAGGTAAGGTAAGTGGCACCTCTTTTTTTTCCCCCTCTTTGTACTGCAGTCTGCAGGTACTGTTAAATTGCACACAGATAGCTGACTAGCATTCACCATAAGTGTGTACAATGCTCTGGATCTTAGGAAAAAGCTATAAAGGGTTAAGTAAAATCAGCAGTGATTAGACTCCTTTGTTGACATTTATTGTGGGAGTCTATTACATTCAGAATTTGTGGAGCAACAACCAATGTGAGGTCCAGAAGTAATGCGTAGCACCTCACTCCCTGCCAATCGAGGAGCCAGAATTGGGAGTGCCCAACCTGTACCCAGAAGCCTCCACAGGAGGGGGATCCAGGTTAACCAGTACTAGCAAGAGGTTACGACTCATGCTGTACCAACAAGATGCAGAGGCTGCAAGGACCAGATATCTTTTTCCTCATTGCCTGTGAGCCTTGTATAAGCGTGTGCCCCAAAAACAGGCTGTCATTGGAGCAGGACTGCCTTGCTGGCTGTAAGAGGGGGAGAATGCTAGTAACCACAGGACTGTGCCCAGGGGTTGGCTAAAGAGAGACTGATAATTATAACGTATTCAGTTGTTATGGTATAATTGTTTAACCTTTTAATAAAAAGTACTATAGCTCCGTTGTGTTAAATAAACTTAAGTTTTCATTATTCAGATGTTTGCCTGGATGTGAAAATACCAGTGTACACAATTAATGAAAAACTTTTGTTTTATACATCACGGAAACATTATCATTGTAAAATTCTGTAGATGGTTTAGCCAAACGGTATTGTCACAAGGCTTAGCAAGAGAGTTCCCCTGCTTTGGTTCTATACACTGTTAAAAACACCACAACTCCTGGGAAACAATAAAGAATATATATGTATATATAGTGTGAATTGAGAGTACTATAGCTGCACAGAGAACACTAAATGCTGAGTTGGTTTGGGTCTATAGTTGAATGTGGGGCTGAGTGTGGGGAGGAGGCTGAGTGTGGGGAGGGGGGCTATCTATTAAATGTGAATATTAATTATTTAATGCTAGGAATGGTAGTGGGAAATGGCTGTATTAAACGTAAATGCTATTGATTTATTGCTGGGGCCGTTTGGAGGGAGGGTAATAGGTTTATTTATTAAATGGGAATACTATTAATTTAATGTTGGGGTTGGTTGGACGGAAATAGATCTATTTATCAAATGTGAGTGCTATTACTTTAATGTTGAGGCTGGAGAGAGGCCTAATTATTAAATGTGGGTGCTGTTGATTTAATGGCAGGGATGGTTGGCGTTTCTAAATGTACCAATTATTTTTTCCAAATAGGGCCCTCAACATTCCAGGATGCAGACAAGCCGCAACTAAAGAAACCAGCAGCCACAGGTGGTAAAAGTGACAACAACAGGTAGGACAGGATGAGTCTAGTGTAGGCTTGGCTAACCTGTGGTACTCCAGGTGTTGTGAAACTACAAGTCCCAGCATACCCTTCCAGCAATAAGCTGCTATATATTGGCAAAGCATGCTGGGACTTGTAGTTTCAAAACACCTGGAGTGCCACAGGTTAGCCAAACCTGGTCTAGTGGGACAATCCTGATTTTTGGTGACTGTTCTGCCCAATCTAAGAGGCAGGTCAAGACTGTGTATTCTTTATACACACACTGCATTCTTTATATACTACACTAAGGTGCTAGCTGTCCTTTGTGGGCTGACCGCTCCCCCTCTAGTGTCTGGTCCTGCCTCTATGATGGCTGACCACACCACCTCTGGTGGGCCCCTAGTGTTGCATTCCCGGTGGGCCCTTCATGCCCCAGTCCGACACTGTACTCAGACGTGTGAATTGCCCCAACGGTATATTATTCAACCATTGGGGATGATGATGTTCACGGCCAGTATAAAGCTATTGCAATCTATTGGTTTAAAATGTGTGAGTGTTTCTATAATGTTGATCCCTATTCTGATTTCCAGGTCGAGGAAGACGGTGTGTTTCCTACTAGCTTTAGTTGTGAACTTCAAAGTTCTATTGTTGTTGTGAAGGTGGTGTCGGAAACTCATTCAGGGTTTGGTACAAATGTTGACGCTGTCCTCCGATTGTTACCATCTCAGGAAGAGCATAGAAGAGTCTTCTCTTACCCGGTATCACCGGGGAGTTGAGCAATGTTCAGCTGATCCGGTGACATTTTTTATGTTTGTGTTCTTTCAAAGTTTTTATTTCAAGACATACACAGAAAACCCTATCATGAAGTGAGAATGCAGTTTAAATGTTCATCATATGCAAATCAAGGGTGTTTCTTGCTATTATTTCAGTATATATTTATACATTCCAATCACACATTCCTATGCAAATTTCAAACATTAACAGAACTACAGTATGAGCTTATTTCATTTGACAGAGGGTAGGAAAAGTACAACTTGTGTAATAATTAGAGATGAGCATTTTGCATTCTCTATAATCCAACAGAATTTTCTCTTAAACTATTCTTTTCCTTTGCAGTAGTTTTGATTTTTTTGCTTTGTTTCTTGAGGCAAGTACTGACTACCTGAGAACCAAAACCAAAGCATGGGGGGGCCCACACACATCTCTAGTAATTATACTTGTCATTTTCCTGTTCTTATCATGTATATCAATGTATCATCTGCAAGTTTGTCACTCACCGGACCGTGAGTGCCTCTTCCCGGACATTTAGGAACCGTGGTCGTCCACCATCCTGAGGGTCTGCGCATGCGCAGCCCTTTTCTATACTTCAGTGTATACCCCTTTAACTCAATTGGCAGATCAGGCAACACTCCCTATATTAAGCACCTGTGGTCAACACCACGTTGCCTGATCTTGGAGTCTCATTCCTCATGAGTCTCTGAAGGTGTTCCTGTATTCCTCGTGTATTCAGCGCTGCTGATTCCTGTGGTTTCCAAGCCACTTCTATTCCTGTGGTTTCCAAACCACTTCTACTACTGTGGTTCCCATACCACTTCTACCATCAACTGTATCATCATGACTGTTTGCTGATTCCTATCCGCTGCCTCCGTGCACTACAGTCTTCTAAACCACTTCAACGTTATTTTATATCAATGTGACTGTTTGCTCATTGCCATCCGCTGCCTCCGTGCACTCCAGCTTTCACTTCACTCACCTGCTTCTCATCAAGTCTGTTTGCTGATTCCTATCCGCTGCCTCTGTGCACTACAGTCTCCTGCTGGCAACTCGCCTGTGTTCATCATCGTGACTGCCAGCTGACTACTATCCGCTGCCTCCGTGCACTACAGTCTCCTGCTTGCAACTCGCCTGTGTTCATCATCGTGACTGCTAGCTGACTACTATCCGCTGCCTCCGTGCACTACAGTCTCCTGCTTGCAACTCGCCTGTGTTCATCATCGTGACTGCCAGCTGTCTACTATCCGCTGCCTCCGTGCACTACAGTCTCCTGCTTGCAACTCGCCTGTGTTCAACATCGTGACTGCCAGCTGATTACTATCCGCTGCCTCCGTGCACTACAGTCTCATCTCATCTTTGCTGTGGCTTCCTCGAGACTGCCGCTTTCATTACCATCTGCTACACTTCGTGATCAACAGCCCCTGCCCTGCGCTGCACTCCTGTTTCCCATCGCTGTTGGTTCCTGTGGTTGCTACTGGTTACCTCCGTGTGCCGCTGAGTCCTGCTGCTGTGGTCAGCGCTATCGTCCATCTCCTGCTGATCCACGCTCCACGCCTTCACGTGTTCCACTGGTCTCTACCCTCCTGTCAGCATTGGATTTGTATCTCATCTACTACCCTCTGCTGGATCATCTCCATTCTCCTGGGTCCCCTATGAGTCCAGTTCCACGTGTTGCTGACTCCTGTGGATTCGTGTCCCTGTTGGTCTACTCACCTGTGCGCTGCACCTGCTAGACCGCTGCCTCACCTATCCAGGGGCTTCCTATCCAGTCGGCCTCCAGCCGCTCAGGTACCGCTGCAATCCCATCTGACTGCTACTGCTGAACCACGGTATGCATACTTCTCATTGACTGTGCTGTGTATTGCATATCTTGCTGGACTGTGTTTGGTTCTCTCTGGAGTCTGCTATCCGCTGAGTCTATTGCCATCATTGACTGTGTTATCATTGTGCTGGACTACTTCAAGAGACTTTCTAGATTGCAGACCTGCTCAGTCATTTATATCTATATATATATCTATATTGTGCATATTACTGTGGATCGTGTATAAGGTGCCTGTGTATATCCTGTGTTGCAGTCTTCCCCTGTGCACCTCCTCACATATATATTCAGTGGTACAACTTGCTGATGTCAGACCACTGATCCCTGTTTCCGGTATCACCTGTTCCATCCTCCTCTCACATAGCAGTGGTACAACTTGCTACCGCAGACCACTGACTACCTGGATACCTCCACTTGGATTCCATTCCTTCACTCAGACAGCGGTACAACTTGCTACCCGCAGACCACTGACTCTCATCACCTCCTTGTTTCTGTTGGACATTCCTCCTCACTATAGCAGTGGTACAACTTGCTATCGCAGACCACTGACTACCTTCACGTGTCCTTGTCCATACAGTTCCTTGTGTATTATTATCTCATTATTACCAGTGTTGCTAGTCATAGACTTTCCTGAGCATCTCATCGGCCATCATTTCATGTTCCGTGATCACCCAGCTACCAGAGTACCCTATTACCATCTACATTGCTCTGGTAAGCCTACCATCTGGTGATCCCTGGGTAAAGACTCCTAGTGCCCGTGACAGTAAGATCAGGCCATGACAGACCCAGTTGCGGAACCTACCGCCAAAGAGATGCTGCAACATCTGGTTAGCCGTGTGGAGCAACAGGATGCCCGCCAACAGCTGTTACTTCAGTGTTATCAGTCATTAACCTCCCAAGGAACATCTGGACAGACTGTGACAGCTACTACTGAAGCTCCTGTGCTTTCCTCCGTTTCCCCATTGCCATCCCAGGTGTCTACAGCTTCCACGCTTCACCTGCCTACTCCGTCAAAGTACGATGGAGACCCCAAAACTTGTAGGGGTTTCCTTAACCAATGTTCAGTCCATTTTGAGCTCCAACCTCAAAATTTTTCTACCCATCGTTCCAGAGTGGCCTATCTTATCTCTTTGTTTTCAGGACAAGCCCTGGCTTGGGCCTCCCCTCTGTGGGAGAGGAACGATCCAATATTACAAGATAGTGCCAAATTCATTTCTACATTTCGAAGTGTGTTCGATGAACCAGGTCGTGTGACCTCCGCTGCTTCCAGCATCCTCCGTCTGCGACAAGGATCTCATACTGTAGGCCAGTACGTCATTCAATTTAGGATCTTAGCCTCTGAACTTCAGTGGAACACTGAAGCCATAGTTGCCGCCTTCTGGCAGGGGCTTTCCGATAAAATTAAAGATGCACTGACTACTCAAGAGCTTCCTTCGTCACTTGAAGATTTGATCTCTCTATGCCATCGTGTTGATATGAGATTTCGTGAAAGAGAGGCTGAGAAAACGACTTCTGCTAAAGCACCTCTTCGCTCTAACCCTCAATTTCGTCCAGTGTCACCCGCTGTGATTCCCATGGAGATAGGACGTTCCAAGTTATCTTCTGAGGAGAGGAAACGAAGAGTCAAGAATAGACTCTGTATCTATTGTGCTGATTCCACTCATGTCCTCAGCTCCTGCCCTAAGAGATCGGGAAATGCCAGGCCCTAACTAGTTCTGGAGAGGTGAAGTTAGGGTCCCTGGAGTCCTCTCCATCGTCTATGAAATCTAAAGTCTGCGCTTTTGATGTGACTATTTCCTTTGCTACCAAAACCTTTGAGTCACAGGCATTGATTGATTCCGGAGCAGCAGGAAATTTTATTTCCAAATCGTTAGTAAATCAATGGTCTCTACCAGTGATTACCTTAAAAACTCCCATTACTGTGACGGCTATCGATGGATCACGTCTCATCAACGGTCTCATCACCCAGAGTACGTCTCCAGTAACCCTTCAGATTGGTGCTCTGCATCATGAAGAGATATCGTTTTTAATTCTTCCTGTTACGACAAGTCCGATTGTCCTAGGCCTTCCATGGCTTCAATGTCACTCTCCCCAGATTGACTGGCGCACCCCTCAAGTCACGTCTTGGGGGCCTGAATGTCACCATCATTGCCTTTCCCAAGTCATTCCTCTCAAGGTACAGCAAGCTTCCATCTCAGCTATTTCACCGGGACTCCCTCCTCAATATGCTTTATTTACCGATGTTTTTGATAAAGCTCAGTCTGAACGTCTTCCTCCTCATCATTCTTGGGATTGTCCGATTGACCTCCTTCCTGGCAAGACTCCTCCCAGGGGCCGGGTCTATCCACTCTCGTTACCTGAAACTCAAGCTACATCTGAATATATACGGGAGAACCTCCAGCGTGGGTTCATTCGACCTTCCACCTCGCCCGCTGGAGCTGGGTTCTTCTTTGTCAAAAAGAAGGATGGATCATTACGCCCTTGTATAGATTTTCGTGGACTCAATGCCATTACTATCAAGAATCGGTATCCCATTCCGTTGATCACTGAGCTATTTGACCGCATCAAGGGAGCCCGTATTTTTACTAAGTTGGATCTTCGTGGTGCCTACAATTTAATCAGAATCCGTTCCGGTGACGAATGGAAGACAGCGTTTAACACCAGAGACGGGCATTACGAATATCTGGTAATGCCTTTCGGGCTATGTAATGCCCCCGCTGTTTTTCAGGGCTTCATCAATGAGATTTTTCGGGACTTATTATATGTATGTGTCGTCGTCTACCTGGACGACATATTGATTTTTTCACAGGACCTGTCTTCTCACCACCAACATGTGGCAGAAGTCCTCTCCAGGCTACGGAAAAATTCATTGTTCTGTAAATTAGAAAAATGTTCATTCGAATTACCCCAGATTCCATTCTTGGGGTATATAGTTTCCGGAGTTGGCCTGAAGATGGATCCTGACAAAGTAAATGCTGTACTACATTGGCCCCAGCCAACTACTCTTCGTGCTATCCAGCGTTTTTTAGGTTTTGCCAATTACTATAGACGCTTCATTCAAGACTTTTCTTCCATTGCATCTCCTATTGTGGCCCTGACTCGAAAAGGGGCTAATCCTAAGCAATGGTCAACTGAGGCTATTCAAGCCTTTCAAACATTAAAAGAGTCCTTCTCTTCGGCTCCAATCCTTCGACAGCCTGATGTGACACTCCCCTTCTTCCTAGAAGTAGATGCCTCTAATGTGGGCTTAGGAGCTATTCTCTCCCAACGCTCGGAACAGCAAAAATTCCACCCTTGTGCCTTCTATTCTCGGGGTCTCCTACCCGCAGAGAAGAATTATACCATCGGGGACAAGGAATTACTGGCTATCAAAGCCGCATTAGAGGAATGGAGATACTTGTTGGAGGGAGCTCGCCATCCGGTGACGATCTTCACGGATCATAAGAACTTGTCATATCTCCAGTCTGCCCAATGCTTGAACCCTCGTCAAGCAAGATGGTCTCTTTTCTTTTCCCGTTTTGAATTAATAATTACCTTCAAACCAGCTGCCAAGAACAAAAAAGCTGATGCCTTATCTAGAGCCTTTGTTACGTCCTCTGATATAGAAGAGGTTTCCAACCATACCATTCTAGACCCCAAATGTATCTCACTGGCTGCTTCATCCACCAGAACGCTACCATTTGGGAAGACCCTTGTGCCTCCTATACTAAGGAGGAAAATCCTTTCGTGGTTCCATGCCTCTCGTTTTTCTGGACACGCCGGTGAACACAAGACTTTTGAGATCCTCTCTCGAAGTTACTGGTGGCCTTCTATGAGGAGAGACGTCAAAGAGTTCATTGCTTCCTGTGAATTATGTTCGCAATTCAAATCCTCCCGCAGAACCCCAGCAGGGTTGCTGCGACCACTACCCATTCCGTCCAAACCATGGACCCATATTAGTATGGATTTCGTTACTGACTTACCACCTAGTAAGAACCATAACACTATTTGGGTGGTAGTGGACAGATTTTCGAAGATGGCTCATTTCATCCCTCTGTCTGGTTTGCCTTCCTCGTCTATCCTGGCTGAACATTTCATTAAAGAGATCTTCCGTATCCATGGATGTCCATCTGAGATTGTGTCTGATAGAGGAGTACAATTCGTGTCCAGATTCTGGCGAGCCCTTTGTAAAACCTTGGGCATACGATTAGCACTCTCATCTTCTTACCATCCACAATCCAATGGACAAACCGAACGTGTCAATCAAGATCTTGAGACTTTTATAAGGATATTTTCATCAGCCAATCAAGACAACTGGGTAGAGTTACTCCCTTGGGCTGAGTTCGCCCATAACAACATGTACCATGAGTCATCATCCAAAACTCCATTTTTTGTGGTCTACGGTCACCATCCGTCTTTTCCGGAATTTCCTGCCCTCCCGCCCACCCAAGTTCCTGCGGTGGAAACTGTTTGTCAGACCTTTAAAAATATCTGGTCTCAGGTCATGACCTGTTTAAAGAAGACATCTGTCAAATATAAATCTTTCGCTGATAAGAAGAGGCGGGCTATTCCACCACTAAAAATTGGAGATCGGGTCTGGTTATCCACAAAAAATATTCGTTTGAAGGTTCCATCCATGAAATTCGCCCCTCGTTTTATTGGTCCATATAGGATCATTCAAGTTATCAATCCAGTATGTGTGAAACTCCTTCTTCCTAAGAGTCTTCGGATTTCTAATGCCTTCCATGTATCTTTGCTCAAACCTCTTATTATCAACCGTTTTTCAACTCCTCCCTCAGCTCCGCAGCCAGTTCAAGTTCATCAGGAGGAGGATTTGGAGATTACCGAGGTACTAGATGCAAAAATTTCGCGAGGAGTCCTCCACTTCCTCGTTCATTGGAGGGGCTTTGGTCCTGAGGAGCGCTCTTGGATCAAAGCTGAAGATCTTAATGCTCCTGCCCTTTTGAAGAAGTTTTACTCCAAAAATCCGGACAAGCCCGGTTCCAGGCGTTCTGTGCCCACCTTTAAAAGGGGGGGTACTGTCACTCACCGGACCGTGAGTGCCTCTTCCCGGACATTTAGGAACCGTGGTCGTCCACCATCCTGAGGGTCTGCGCATGCGCAGCCCTTTTCTATACTTCAGTGTATACCCCTTTAACTCAATTGGCAGATCAGGCAACACTCCCTATATTAAGCACCTGTGGTCAACACCACGTTGCCTGATCTTGGAGTCTCATTCCTCATGAGTCTCTGAAGGTGTTCCTGTATTCCTCGTGTATTCAGCGCTGCTGATTCCTGTGGTTTCCAAGCCACTTCTATTCCTGTGGTTTCCAAACCACTTCTACTACTGTGGTTCCCATACCACTTCTACCATCAACTGTATCATCATGACTGTTTGCTGATTCCTATCCGCTGCCTCCGTGCACTACAGTCTTCTAAACCACTTCAACGTTATTTTATATCAATGTGACTGTTTGCTCATTGCCATCCGCTGCCTCCGTGCACTCCAGCTTTCACTTCACTCACCTGCTTCTCATCAAGTCTGTTTGCTGATTCCTATCCGCTGCCTCTGTGCACTACAGTCTCCTGCTGGCAACTCGCCTGTGTTCATCATCGTGACTGCCAGCTGACTACTATCCGCTGCCTCCGTGCACTACAGTCTCCTGCTTGCAACTCGCCTGTGTTCATCATCGTGACTGCTAGCTGACTACTATCCGCTGCCTCCGTGCACTACAGTCTCCTGCTTGCAACTCGCCTGTGTTCATCATCGTGACTGCCAGCTGTCTACTATCCGCTGCCTCCGTGCACTACAGTCTCCTGCTTGCAACTCGCCTGTGTTCAACATCGTGACTGCCAGCTGATTACTATCCGCTGCCTCCGTGCACTACAGTCTCATCTCATCTTTGCTGTGGCTTCCTCGAGACTGCCGCTTTCATTACCATCTGCTACACTTCGTGATCAACAGCCCCTGCCCTGCGCTGCACTCCTGTTTCCCATCGCTGTTGGTTCCTGTGGTTGCTACTGGTTACCTCCGTGTGCCGCTGAGTCCTGCTGCTGTGGACAGCGCTATCGTCCATCTCCTGCTGATCCACGCTCCACGCCTTCACGTGTTCCACTGGTCTCTACCCTCCTGTCAGCATTGGATTTGTATCTCATCTACTACCCTCTGCTGGATCATCTCCATTCTCCTGGGTCCCCTATGAGTCCAGTTCCACGTGTTGCTGACTCCTGTGGATTCGTGTCCCTGTTGGTCTACTCACCTGTGCGCTGCACCTGCTAGACCGCTGCCTCACCTATCCAGGGGCTTCCTATCCAGTCGGCCTCCAGCCGCTCAGGTACCGCTGCAATCCCATCTGACTGCTACTGCTGAACCACGGTATGCATACTTCTCATTGACTGTGCTGTGTATTGCATATCTTGCTGGACTGTGTTTGGTTCTCTCTGGAGTCTGCTATCCGCTGAGTCTATTGCCATCATTGACTGTGTTATCATTGTGCTGGACTACTTCAAGAGACTTTCTAGATTGCAGACCTGCTCAGTCATTTATATCTATATATATATCTATATTGTGCATATTACTGTGGATCGTGTATAAGGTGCCTGTGTATATCCTGTGTTGCAGTCTTCCCCTGTGCACCTCCTCACATATATATTCAGTGGTACAACTTGCTGATGTCAGACCACTGATCCCTGTTTCCGGTATCACCTGTTCCATCCTCCTCTCACATAGCAGTGGTACAACTTGCTACCGCAGACCACTGACTACCTGGATACCTCCACTTGGATTCCATTCCTTCACTCACACAGCGGTACAACTTGCTACCCGCAGACCGCTGACTCTCATCACCTCCTTGTTTCTGTTGGACATTCCTCCTCACTATAGCAGTGGTACAACTTGCTATCGCAGACCACTGACTACCTTCACGTGTCCTTGTCCATACAGTTCCTTGTGTATTATTATCTCATTATTACCAGTGTTGCTAGTCATAGACTTTCCTGAGCATCTCATCGGCCATCATTTCATGTTCCGTGATCACCCAGCTACCAGAGTACCCTATTACCATCTACATTGCTCTGGTAAGCCTACCATCTGGTGATCCCTGGGTAAAGACTCCTAGTGCCCGTGACAAAGTTGAACAGTTTGTGGCTTGTCCATTGTTCTCAAATAGACTATTTTGATGACATGTCTATAACACCTATATTGATTTATTTGTTCCTGTTAAACTGTTACAAGAATAGAGAGATAATTATTTTTGTGCATTTAAAGATACATTCATGGTTCATATTTTTGACAACATCCCATCAAAAATTAGTTCCATCTACTAAACGGCAGCCTCCACTGTGTGTAGTTGACTGGTACACTGTGAGAACCAAGTGATCTGTCTTTGCAACGATCAGTTTAGTTACCACTGTTACATACCTACCAACATTTACATTTTCAAAGTCGGGATACAGCCACGCCCAAACCATCACGTTAGGGGTGTGGCCACATCATCATGGGTGAAGCCACGCCCCAGGGTGTGTCTTGTGCCTCTCCCTCCCCTTGAGACACTTCTGCGTGGCGTCACCACCACTCTGCTGTCCCAATGTTCCCAACAAGTCGGGACAAGTGTCCTGGCTGCCAGGACGGTGGGATAGGCCTCCAGACTTGGGACTGTCCTGCCTAAATTGTTACAGTAAGGAGGTATACTGTTAAAAGCACAAACAATACAAATAACAATATTTTCAACTGTCCGTATACCCTCACAGAAATCTAGAATTTAATGCAGTGAGAGCAAGGACAGATGCAGAGGCCCTTTCAGCATTCTCTGTGGGCTAAGGCAGGGTGGGCTAACTTGGATATATATTTGGATGAACCTAAACTTAGAATAAATGAATGCACTGGGCCTGATTCAAATCGAACTCAAGAGCGTACTTCCAACCGTACTCAAATCCAAACTTATCCCAAGATACATTTCCATTTGAATCTGGGTGTAACTACGCTCTACCCACACAGTACTTGCCTTGTTTAGACAGACAGAACAGACGCAGTATACACAAAAGTGTATGTCCATTATAAAGTCACATCAGAACGCATGCAAAAAAATAAATGAACATATACAGTATAATCATTAATGAAAACAAGGTTGGTTTAAAAAAAAATAGTCTTTTATAAAAAAAACAACATTAAATACATAGATCAAGATGTTCTTAATGCGTACTGAACATAAAATGTGTTTTTATAGTCTATCTTACTTGCACAGACATATTCTGTGCTATCTGTGTGTACTTTCCAAACAAAGACTATGCTGTGCCAGTCATCACTATCAGCCGTCACTTACACCTGCCCTTGTAGCTGGTGTGTGTGATACGGTTAAAACAAGCGCACTTAAGAGAAACCTTCGGCACACCCTTATATCCGTCCACCATTTCCCACCCACTTTCTGCCCTTCAAGTCGTAGGCAATTGCGCTCATTGGAGTAAGGTCCATTTTTGGGCATGCACAGAGCTATTTCACGCAAGATACGGAACGCCAGCCGACTTATGTCCGAGCATGAATCAGGCACATTGTATGTAACACAGGATCCTGCATTGCTTGTGGCATGGTATTTGAGAAAATAAAATTGTTTGATCATGTCTCTAATGCATGCTGAGGGATGAGGAATGGTTTTGTAAACCTGGAGTATTCAGACCTATTTGTGTTAGAGTGCTGCTAGATTGACCTGAAGGGAATGTTGACTTGTGGATGGGATACAGAAGGTATTTGTGTAGCGCCTGTGGGGAACAACAGATGCGCACAAAGTTCCTACCATCTTCACACTTGGTCCACCAACTGTTCATACCAACACCTCGACACGGCTCCCCACACCACTTCAGTCTAGGGGAGAAACCACAACCAAACAAATTACTAAAGTGCAGTAAATCAGTGGAAGGAAGGGGGTATGCGAGGTGACGGACAGAAATAGAGACCCTGCACTCTACTCCTATCACCGTTATCTCAATTTGGTCTGAGCCTGGGAGTGCCTGGGAGTGGGACTAAGGATATTCAGTACAGGGAAGTATCCCTTCTGAATATCCTACTCACCGATGTATTGGTGAGGGCCCCATCCAGGGCCGGATTAAGGGGGGGCACAGGGGGCACGGGCCCCGGCCCCCCTCTCTCTGAGGGCCCCCCTGCCGGTCGGACACTTATCGGATCAACTGTAATTTGGTGATCTGATTCCTCTCCTGCTTGTGTGGCTGTAGGGCCCCCCTGACGGAAGCCCCATTGCACCAATGTAATAAATAAACTGATGTGGGCGGAGCTCCGCTCGCCTATAGGTATGGCGGTCGCGGTGATGATTATAGACTTTTCCATGACCTCGGCCGGGAAGCCGTCCTCTGTACATCGTCTCTGCTCTGTGACCTCTTCTGGTAGGGTGTTGGAATTGATATAATCCACTATGATCTCCGTAGGGCCAACGTCCAGCCCGTGCGGGCTTTGCAACCCGATCACTGCACTTTTTTCCTCGTTGATTATTAGATTGCATAGTTTACTGCACATGCGCAAGTTTGCACGATACCCGTCCCAGAACTTACCTCTCTCCGCGCTGAACCCAACAAAACACCAGCCACCAGATATATGGGGAGGTAATGGAGAACTAATTAGGGGGAGCCAAACCTCTTATGGGGACAAGCTAAGCTAGAGCGGAGGCCGGGAAACGTGAGTCTATATCAATACAAGGATTCTGTGCATTGACTATATCTGTCTCTATACTGCTTGCTTTTACCATCCCTGCAAGTTTATGACTAACTTCTGATTGCATTATAAAACTTCCATGGGACATCTATTGGAATTTCTATTTGTCTTTTGTCTTTCTATTTTACTGTTGAAGATATTTAATACTGTTGGTGCTTTGTTTGAACAACGATATTGCATGACTGTTTTATATAAAGGACTCATTGTATATAAAATGTTATTTTATCATTTATGCTGTATTTTTGTCTCTGGACCTTTATAATTTGATTTGATTTGCATAAACTGGTATCATATATGCATCTTTTCGTTTGTGGTTCTGCGCAATTTGTGTTTATTCTACATTAATCACTATGAAAGTAATTACTGAAGCCAGACACTTATATTACAGCTTTAATTAGAAATATATATATATATATATATATATATATATCTATTACTTGGTGACTGGCCCCACCTCCGCAACCACCTTCTATCATTGGCCGTGGATCCTTACAATCCGTCACCCCTCCCCCCTTCCTCTATGTGTGGCCTGCTATTGGAGTCAGGTGGGACGCATACCACGTGACAGGTGCCATCCCATGTGTGAGGAGAAAGAAGACCACACAGCACGCTGATGGAACAAAGTTGGGGTAGTATGTTAATATAATATGTGTGTGAGAGGGGCAGTATGTAAATATAATGTGTGTGTGTGTGTGGTGGGGGGATAGTATGTTCATATAATGTGTGTGTGTGAGTGGGGGGAGTATATTAACATAATGTGTGTGTGTGGGGAGGAGTATGTTAATATAATGTGTGAGGGGGTATGGTAATAAAATGTGTGAGGGAAGGGGTTGTCATAATTTAATGTGGGAGGCTATTAATTTAATGGTGGATTGCAGGTGAGGGCTAATAATTTAATGGGCGCTAATTTATTTGTGGGGTGATGGTGAGGAACTTTAATTTAATAGTGGGGTCTATCAATTTAAGATGGGGTGATTGGATCTTTAATTTAATGCTGGGGTGGTTTAGGAGATAATAAATGAATGTAGAGCTGTTTGGGGAAAATGAGGACTATTTATTAACATTTCTGTATGCAGACAGACACAACACACTGCAGGATATACACAATGTATATGTGCAATATAGTCCTATCAGAACGCATAGAAAGAAAAATAAATATAAAATACATTAACACCTCTTATTACTGTAATCATCAATAAAGACATATTTTAATTGCAAATACATGTTCCGGAATGCATACACTTCCGTCATCACAGTCAGTCGGCACTTACAGCTAAAAATCACGTACCTAAGAAATGCCATGAACCTGAATCAGCCGCATGTGTGTGCGTTCTCCCTTGGAACGCCCTTTCTGTACATTGCTTACGTTAGCCCACCCCTTCCCACCATTGTACCACCCTCCAAGTCTTAGATAGTCGTAAGTGTTATCTGCGTCCTGTTATGCACGTTTTGTCGCTATCCAATAACGATTGTCGAATCTCGATTTGTGTTTCCAACGCACAAATATTTATTCTCAAAAAGTAGCAGAATAATTCAAGCAAAATAATAATAAGTACAGCCGTTACTTATTGCAGGCGCTCTGGATCCAGTGAACAGTCATTCAGGTCTGAAGTCTGTGGTCAATGTGATTGAACACTAGATGAGAGCTACTGCTTATATGCAAACAGAAATACAGTGAAACAATGCAGATGGTATGGCTTGCTTCTATTGGTCCAGGCTTCAGGAAGGTCCAGGGGGTTGCAGATCATAGGAAAGTTCAAACGAAAGAATCCAAAGGCGGGGGTCATCTCTCCAGGGGATGTGCTCCTTTCTTCCCGCCCAGACTCCAATTACAACTAGTTTATTAGCATTTTATAGTCAGCATCATATTAAAGGTTTATTCCCTAACATCAATAACTAGAGTATGCAATGTGCGATCTCTTCGCCGAATGCACCGGACAGCTGCTGATGTAAAGGGGATTAATATGATATCAGACATGACACATTTCCTTTAACCTGAACCATATGTATCACTAATATGCATATAACTTATAATATTACACATAAACACTAATATATTTCGACATAAATAACTATGTGTTGCAACTACGATTAATGTGTACTATTTACAAATGTGTGTGTTTGTGCGAATGTATACAAAAGTGTAAAAACTGTTATTGCCACGTGTTGCGGCTGGATACGCCCTTCCACGTCGTAGCGTGCTCTACGCATAATTTCAGACAAAGACAATCAAGTTTGCTCTATAGTAATTGAAATGACTTTATCCAATTTGCTGACTTCGACAGTCCAGACATGAATTACATGCAGATGTGATCACTGGCGTGGCATGTAAATGGACCGTTCCTGGATGAATCAGGCCCTATAAGTGCATCAATACAGTTCACAGTAATGTTGGTATAATTATGACCACCAGACCATCTCTCTATCATTCTTTATTGAAAATTACTTTGACTATAAAAGCAGATGGTTACTGTCCTTGTAGCCTTTTGCACCTGTGTTGGTAAATTAACACAAGACTTGTAATGATGAATAAGCGTTTGCAAGAATATGGCAATTGCAGCAACCAACTTCGATAACATAGATTTATCAGTTCAAACTTCACACCTACTTTTTTCCCCATTATAAATAGACCCAACGTAGATGATTTGGGAGAACCTTTTTTTTTTTTTTTTGGTATAAAAAAGTTACACTGCCACTTCAGATATAAGACAACATTTTATTTGCAAAAGCTTTATCCTTTTGATATAATGAAGCATAACGTTCGGGCAACACATTGTCGTAATTTAATATCACACCATTAACTTTTAATTATACATTACAGAGTCATCTAAATGTCAGGCAAGCTGTATCTTGTGGTGTCAGAGACGTCGATCAATGAAACAGTTACATTAAAAGCATATTTTTTTCTAAATGAATACACATTGGTGTCTGGTCTGTGTGAAATGTTCCTAAGCGAGGAGATCACCCACCGTGCCTGAGCTCTCGCCTGCCAGCACGCTGCAGGGCTTGGCACGACTATTCTCCACCGCGTGCCCATGAGATCACCTATAAATAAAACAGACAGCATCATATGTAGAGACTGGAAGTGAGATGCCTGTCCCTGGGCATTGCAGAGATAATCCTTTCAGATGAGAAAACTGCTGATCCTAGCAAGATTCAGTTGTCAGCGGCTATAAGTGGTCATATAAAAAATATATTACATATATCGATGTTAACAGTTTTCCTCCAGTCAAATAGAACACTTCTAATACGCAAATGTTTGAAAGATGACTGCCATATGTATAATTAGCAGCCTCCATCTCAGCGAATGGTAGGATCTTTGATTGGCACTTATTGCAGCGATGAAAGTTCACTTATCACCGGAATTTTTGTAATAGTGGAAAGATTGTCTAAGAGTTCCAAGGACATATTTATTAAACACAGCATTTTTAACATGTTCCCTTTCAATCAATGGGGCACATTTATCAATCAATCAATAGTTTTCAATCCTTAAGATAAGGATTGAACTATTTCTCAAATTTATGAAAAACGAAGCACAGAAACAGAAGTTCCGATAAACTGCTGTTTCTGTGATAAAAAAAAAAAACATACTTACTCCCCTCTTCGGAATGCGCTGTCTCCGGATCTCCTCCTTGTCTTCTTCGTTTCTTTTCTTACTGTAACTGCGCACAAAGATCTCCGCTCTGTCTCTGAAACTATAGTTGCAGAGAGCGAGAGTGGTGAGTGACAGGGAGGGACCATGTGATCCCTCCACACATGCGCTGTCCAGCTCTGCTCTTCGGAGCAGAGCTGACAGCACTGAAATCTTTCAATTATGATAATGTACGCCAGCTTCAGCTTTTTTTCGGAACTTGTTAGATTGCGGTCGGGAGCAGTCACCATACTGTAGAATGGTGACTGCTCCCAAAAACGAAAAGGAATGCAAAGCAGCAGATTTCCACGATATCTGCTGCGATGCACCCTTCTTAAATATGCGGGACACACAGAGGGAAGTGTTTCTAACAGTAAGTGTATGATACTTTGCCATCGGTAGTTGTCAAATATGCCCCATTATCACAAAGAGAAGGATTGAAAGTTTGTGTGTTTTTATTAAAAATCTTCAACAGGAACAGCAGTCACGAAAAACTGCTGTTCCTGCCAAGATCCCTCAGATTCTACAATTGTGCGCCTGTGTGAGTAGACTTGCGCATGTAAGGTAGAACTGGTAGCCCAGTATACTATACTAAACTGCAATTTAGTAAATTTCCTCCTTAATATTGTTAAGGCATAACTGCCCGTCTCCTTGCGTTGTACAAGTAAGATTTAACGGCTGCTATTGCTACACAATGTATTTACTGGCATGTTGTAAAACAAAACAGACATTTAAAAGTTCAGCTTTCTCTTTATTTTCTACAATGATTTGCCTACTTTATCATTTATTAGCCCAACATTACAAGTTTTATATTTCTTGCTGTTTATGTACTTTAACAATGTTTTTGGATTAGAATTGCTGTCTTTAGTTATCTGTTTTTCTGCTTCTGCTTTCCCCCCCCTTATTACCTTCAATACCTTTTATTGAAAATATTTACAAATTTCTAATTGGTCTTTGCTTTATTTAAGAGAATACTTTCCCCGTCTACAGGCGTTTTCAGCTTCTCTGATCGATCTTTGTCCTTCTAAAATGATGTTTTGGCTGCTGGCCACAAAGCGTTTTATTGAAACTTAAGTAAAATATTACGATGTTGTGATCGCTTTTCCCTAAATGCCCCTCACCTCTACATTGGATATAACATCTAGCTGGTTATTCTACCACTTCTAAGATGTAGTTGTCTTTGAAAAGATCAAAATGAGTTTCCTTTGCCAAATTTGTTAGTTTCATTGTCCAAATTTATTTGTAGATTGTATCTAGATTATATCTTTCGTCCAGCCTAGTCTCACAACATTATAATTCTCATGCAACACCATAAATTCTAGTTCACCTGTTTTGCTTAGGAGACTAATAACATTTGTTGCCATATATTTAAATTATCTAATTATATTTTTAATTTTTCATAAGAATGACTGGGGAGCCAAGCAGTGCGTCTGTGGAGCTCCTGTGGGGTTAAGAGTGATCAAACAGAAAGAAATGGTCATCCAAAGGACCCCCCGTAGGCAGGATACGCTACTGTACCGCCAATGACCTCAAGAGCGGTATTACTATTTTAATGAGTAATTTTAAAACCACACAGACTGGTCACGGTGGCACATTAAATAAACCAACAAAACCATTCAGATCCCTAACCAATTAAAAGGTTGAAGCTGAGTGCTTGGATGGGAGAGGAGAAACAGTCTGAACACTGTGGTTATGTTTCCACCTAATTGCTCAGAATCTCGATATAACACTTCTGTTGATGAAGTCGAGATTCCATTAGAACAGCCCTTACACCTCATGGGGATTAAGGCTGACTTAGTCATCTGCGGGAATGTAGTTAACAAAGGGTAATTATATATGATGTTTCTTTATTTGTGTGCTTGCTCCACCTTCAATAAAGAAGGTCACCTAATGTAATGTCAACACCCAACAGACCATTTGGCCTTGAACATGGGTTTCTGTGTCCTCCCCCACTTTCTCTGGACAAAGCTGTTCCATAGTTGCCTCTCCCAGAATGTCTGGGAGACTCCCAGATTTCTGGGAGAGCAGGGCAACCTCCCGGATCCTGGTTACTTAATTAGTGAAGTGGTGGGGGCGGGGCTTAGGAAGTGATTCACTTGTCATCGTGGCCCCGCCCCCTGCCTTAATAGGCTAGAAATTGTGATGCCAGTTTAGGGGGCATTGTCAAATGACGCAATTCACCGAGACCTGCCCCCACACGTCCACCTCCCCACGGATCTCCCTGAGGCCAACTTGCCAAGTATGAGCTATTCCGTATACACTGTCTTCTATCTTCCCCCTCAACCCCAGTTCCTAGTTTAAAATCTCGTGCTGCCCCCCCAGCACAGCTGCATCCTCCCCGCTTCGGGACAGACTGCCCTCACTTTACAGCTAGTTGCCTAGAGAGAAATTCATCTGGTTATTTAAAAACCTCAAACGTTCCTTCCTTTACTAATTTCCCAACCACTTATGAAGCTTACACCGTCTATTAGGTGTAGCTCGTGGCACAGGTACTATATTAGAAAATACTTCCTTTGAGGTGCTTGCTTTACGTTTCCAGCCTAATTCCGTGAAGTCTAGTAAATGTTTAGGGGTATGACTATTCAAAAGAATATATAAAATAGAAGATGTGGTTTTATTACGGTGGTTGATTTTGTTGTACCCATTGCAAAGGATGATTGTAAGCTTGCGAGCAGGGCATTCTCACCTCTTTGTCTGTTTTACCCAGTTTGTTTATTAGTTTACTATGTTTGTCCCCAATTGTAAAGTGCTGCGGAATATGTTGGTGCTATATAAATAAATGATGATAATGATGATGATGATGAAGGATGCATAAATGCAGTATGCATTATGCTGACTAAGCAATGACCATCCTACCATGGCTAAAAAAGACAATATTTGCATTGTACAATAAAAAAGGACATATTTATTATGCCTTGCATAACACAGAGAACAGTACTGTGAGACAGTAAACACTTAGCATGTGAGGTAAAATAACCATAAGCATATTTGTGTGCACTTATATCATGCTGAGTACATACTATGGCAAAGAGTAAAAAATTTGGACACAAAATAAGTGAATTCTATGCATGCCATAATAATTCCCACCATTTACATTTCAATGCCCAGAATAACAGCGTTATGCCAACAATACATAACTCCATGGCCGTGATACACAGCCCATGCGACCATGTACAGTATAATATATGCCAAGCAATAAACCCAGTAAGATGCATTGTGTCATGCCCAAAAGATGCGCTCCCATATATACAGGCATATATAGTAATATATCCTAGTTGTGCCCTGCACTACATTAGCTTCCTTTTTTCCTTTATCTCTCTTGCAGACATCACCGGCATTGATATGGTTAAGCTGTTTTATATGTGAAGAGGCTTGACTTGTAAGTGGACACTGGTGTCCAACTGGAATGGAGTATTTTTATTTTTTTCTCCTAGAAATATTATGTAAAACATGTTTTCATTCCTTAGTGTAAACTGAAGCTGTCATTTTGCTTTGCTAACGTAAATAAATAAATGTTGCCCATGAACATAAAGAGAACTGTATCATCATGTGGCCATATTACGAATGAAAACTTCAAGTATTGCAAATATGTGTACGCTGTAGAAGGTCTCCCATAAAGGGCCACGATCTAAGGCGTATGCATGAGTAGAGGTCATCTGGTAGGCTCAAAAGGTGGGTCATTGAATAATATAGGATGATGATACATGTGTTCATAACACTCAGGCAAATGTATCTAGGTAGAAATCATCTGTAGGCTCAAAAGGTGGGACATTGAAAAACATAGTATGATGCTAGATCTCTGGCATCTCCAGGGTATCCATAAAAAGCAGGCCAATTTGCAGGCCTCCCTAAACCAAGAATGCTCCCCCCCAATGCTTTTTCTCCACCTTTTGAAGATCATTTAAACATCCCATCCTGAAGCATGATGACGATATATGGGACACATAAGCGAGCCCAACATGCATGTTGCAAAGAATGCTGTGACCCACCCAGCTTGTCCCATGACAAGATATGTACTATTATATATCTGGCATTTGCTGTGACATTTACCATCCGTCTGTTTCATATTTGTGTAAAAATTGGTGCACAATGTCACAAAATGACATTTGCACAGAAACTAATATCTGTGACAAATATATGTGTCTCATTTCAATGGGCAAGATTAGTTCTGCCAGTCACAACAGTTAATACCCACACAATGAGGGGTGTTGAGAAATTGACTCTGGCTAACTACTGAATATCAAATCATTAATAGATTATTTGTCACCACGTTATGTAGAATGAGCTGAGCTCCATTTATTGTATTAATTTGCCACATTTTGCAAAATGCAGAGTCATTGATAGCGCATCCCTTTGTTATATACACAGCAAAAAATAAACCAAGTTAGTTTAATATATAATTGTGTTTTCTGGGAATGTTTAAGTGGTCACCAAGAATGTGCATGGGATTCAAAGGGAACTTATCTTAAAATTAGTGTAAAGGAGAACTCCAGTCAAGGAAAGTTCTTTCCCCAAAGGAAGACCCTCACCCCCTGAGACATTCACACAGTGATTGGATCAGTCACATTTCATGAACGCTACTGTCTATTGGGTAACTTGTGGTTATTCAAGATAACTGTTGTTGTGTCATGGAAGTCTGATGTTATCATTTATAATCAGTGAGTTCTGATGTCATCAATTCAGTGTATATTAGGAAAACTTGCACATTAGATACAAGGATGCACCGGCTACTGTAAATTATTGTGTATATTAGAAGTTACCTCTGAGATCCATGACCAGTACTAAAGCACACGGCTTGCTGCATTTCTTTCCTACATGAAAGATCTAAACTTCAAGTGAAATCCTTCATGTTACATATATATATTTTAGCCCCACTGAAACAATGATGGTTATTTTAAAGCTATATACCCTTGGGGCAATACGCAAGTTAGCCATTCTTTTTTTCTGAGAACAGACTTCTAGGTAATGCCACTTCCATACAAGCGTCTTGTGTCCATGCTTTACCCCCTGGGTTGTAAGGTATGATACCTGTGATGACACGGAACAGTCACCTGGAGAAAGTCGGGTTCATCTTAGTTAGACTTCCTCCGAACATTCCTTTTTGGGGGAGAATAGAATTCTGGATAATGTCATGGGAACAACATTACCCAGAAAGGGGTTATATTAAACTTTAATTTAGCAAAAATGGCAACTTAAAGTCAGATTGCTAGCAACTCGTAGCCTAGAGGGCAACCACTGGTAAGTGACTGATGGTGCATTAGCCTCATCCCTCATATTTACAATAATAAGCTATAAGGGGATAGAGAGGCAGCAAGTTATGATAAATAATCAAGGTTATGACTATTTTCTCCCATTGTGGGGAAATCTGATCATTTATTTTACGACTGCTGGAATATGTGAGTGTGAACCAGTAATCAGTCACAAGCAGGGTTGCCAACTCTGAAATGAAAAACAAGCAACCACTAAGTGAAAAACAAGCCCAAACACTCCTAAAAAGAGCCCAAAAAAGTAACAAATTTATTATTTTTTTATTTATGATACAATTATCAAGATAATGTTAATAGTACTGGGATCTGCAGCAGTTTCTGCTGTTACAGTAACTAAAGATGAAGACTCCGGAGTTATAGCTGCACTTTAGGGGTTTGTTTTCTCTGTACACTACAATATGTCCCTAGCTTTACACTATAATTACACACATCATGCTCTGTCTGGTCGCATATATACTCTCCATATCTACTGCATACAACACAGACAGGCTCCCCCAAGAGGAGCCAACGCTGAAATTTACCTACCAACACCTGAGGTCACGCCCACGTAAGAGACCAGCAGCGTCCTTACACTGACTAAATCGTTATTATACACAAGGCAATAAAGTTTTTTGAAAAAAAAAAAAAAAAAATGTTGTGAAGCCCAAAAACCCGCAACCCGCGACCACCAGAAAAACCCTGCAACTCTGAAAAAAAACAAGCCCAATGTTGTTATAAGCGGAATTGGCAACTATGGTCACAAGGCCACATATGTTCCATAGATAAGGACTGTGCACTGATAGTATATTGCCGGAAACGCCTTACATTTATTGTGCCAGCGCCCCCTGGGGTAGGGGAGGAGTATGTGTAATCTCCCAACATCCAAGGTTGATTAAAAAATAAGTCAATGTGCACTCCATAGTGCTCTATCCAACACTCCTCCTCCTTATTTTTCTTGACTAAATAAATGCAAGTAGGAAAAAAAAGGGTAATGAAAAAGAAAAATATACATCAAATTAATATGGGGAGGGGGTTAAACTTCCCTTCCCTAAGTTTAGCAAAATACAAACAGCAAATATATTTAGTATAAAGCCAGTTCTTAATTGCCCCTTAAACAGTGCTGCCCTAGGCATTGGCCTATTGCTTACATTACTGTACGGTTGTTTACTGCTGTAAAGGTTTTTATGCTTTACTTAGGAGGTTCACTTCCCTTTACAGCTACAGCAATACAGACTGTTCGCTCACAAAGATATATTTGGTTCAATTGCTTGTCACAAGGAGCCGGAGCAGTGTGTGCCCTCAGTGATATAATGGGTGCCCTTGTTCTATGAGACCACATCTCACTGCAATCCCTCCACGGATCATTTTCATTAAAAGACGTACTGCGGTAAAATGTTTGCCAAGTTTTTTTTTTTTAACCAGTTTACATGGGAGGAAAACAACAACTTATCACCACAAATTCCTTTGTTAGCGCAATTTACTCTCCATTTGAAAGGGTAGGCACATAAAAACCGATGCAGGGTTCCAAGTGACACGAAAGAACATTAACATTGTCTAAGGAACATAGTTGATACATTATTTCAAAGCAGCTAATGCTTGATTTGGCATCCTGTTGGAAGGGTGGATCTGAGATTCCTGGCAGTTACTAGGTCTTCCCATAAGATTGTGTAAGTGGCTTTAGTTTCTTTGTTGTAAAATCCAGACACGTGTGACTTGCCTAGTGTGTTTATAAATTGACCAGGAGCTGTAAACTGCACAACATATTGACTAAAAGCATTGCTTGCAAAATCTAAGTTAAGATTTATAATGCAGTTGAAATAAAAAAAAATTCCTTCATGTTCTTGTTAAATGTAGTATCATCACGTGCTTACACTTAAATAGGTATCACAGTCTGAACACAAATATAAGGAGCCTATGTACGTGTGACCTGCTTTTCTTGTGATGTCTACAAAAATTTTGAAAATATCATACGTGACAACTTCTAGTAGCTCCACCTCTGGGGGCCGGTGCAGGGGTTGGTGTGATGACACAATGGCATTGCGTCATCTAGGTCCCATCATCCACTTCACTAGGGAAGTGGGCAGGATCCAAGAGGGTGCACTACATTATGTGGCCCATGATGTACCTTGTCACCACGGAGGGATAAGCATAGGGCATTAGGCACAAAGCCATATTATTGTTGCCGGTCGGGGTCAGGTGCAACTAGAGGATGATGATGGTGATCCCCAGCACTAGTGATTGACTGTTTGCAATGACAACTGCTGATGCTAATTGGTGCTTTCTTTGTCACTTGGGTATATATTATGTTTTTGTGTAAGTGTTTAAGCAAAACATTTTTTTTTTTAGAAACGAGACAGGGAGATGTTTCTGTTGTACTAGGGAGGTTTGTTTGTTGCACATAAAACGTGTAGTTAAAAACATGGGCACAAGTAGAAGGTACGTGTCTGTGGCAATCTTCTTGTAATCCACTGCAAAATCTTCCTCTTGTAATCCACAGGGGAAAAAACCCCACAAACGAATGTCTGTGAACTGAATCACCTGCACTATCATCATCATCATCAACATTTATTTATATAGCGCCAGCAGATTCCGTAGCGCTTTACAATTGGGAACTAACATTAACAAAACAATACTGGGTAATACAGACAGACAGAGAGGTAAGAAGGCCCTGCTGGCAAGCTTACAATCTATGGGCACTAGCCGCAATGTGATTGGCTGATAGCGAGGTAAATTCTGGGACTCTCTGCTCTGATCTCACAATAATTAAAAAGAAATTAAAAGATTGGTAGGCGTAAGGGCCTTATAAATGTCGCATTCAAGGGGGTCTCTTAGTCCTAATTGACTTGACCTTAAGCAAAGTGCTGATTGCAGTAAATGAAAAAGAATGTACAGTTGTCAGTGTTGAAGGTGCACTGCCACCTGTCTTCTGTAGCTGGTATTATGGTGGATCCTCACAAGGAGTACAGTTGTTAAGGGCTTTATCTTGCTGCATGGTGTGAGTGTGATTGGCTGCTTCAAGCTTCAGGTAACGGGGGGGGGGGGGGAGATGTGAGACAGGTAAGATAGCGGGGACATAAATGGACTTGTTCTTTAAACTAAAAGCCAGTGCACAGTGTGCAAGAAATTATGATTATGATTAAATAGAAAATTAAACATTAACTTATTACCAAACATCAATTCGGTTAAACAGACAATGCCTATTCTTCCCAATGTCCTTGTTCAGCTTCTATTTTATTTCAACTTTGAAGTTAAGAAAATAACGTATAATCTGAATAAAATTTGAACCAGAAAATTGCATGGCTCTGCTTAGGCTTCAGTAAATGGTATTTAATAGGAAAAAAGGTTTTAGTTTTTCATTTTGCAGACAGTATTCCTTCCAGGACGGAGATAATAGTATTTGTAAAAATGCATATGTTTAAATGAAAAGCTTTTTCATCATCCAGTCGCCACCTTAATTTAATACTTACATTTTATTCTCTCACCATCTGAAAATATATGATATCGAGATATAACATCTTCTTCGTATGAGCCATCATCATTCATTAAGATCAATACGGTGGAACAGAACATCCCAGTAAAATATTAATATTTTTATGGCTCTAGGGGCCGCAGTTAAATATGTTATTATTAGTTTGATGTTTCAAGAGAATACTTCTTTTGAGATGCAGATATATATAATGTTCTAGACAGTGTTCAGAGATATTTCATTGAGATACCAGCACAGACGTTTAAATAGTGGATATTTTTTTAACCCAATGTTCACTGTCTGGACAATGAAAGTATTTCATTGACAGAGATGCTGACTGACCCCCGTGAATTGGTTTCGGTTTTGGTTTTGAATCTGGATTAGCTTCGTATTTTGGTTTTGATTTTGGTTTTGGCAAAACCACCCTCGTGTGTTTTGGTTTTGGATTTTTTCGAAAAAATCCTAAAATATGCTAAAATCACATAATTTTGCTTTTTTTTTTATTCCTACATTAATATTAACCTCTATAACACTAATTTCAAGTCATTTGCAGTCAATTTAGACCACCTCACAGGTCACAATATTATTTTCATACACTTTCAAACAAAGACTGCAGCGACCTGGCTGGATGGTAAGCGACAGAACAATGACACAAACACACGGCAGTTCCTAGCACATCTAGGACACATTGGCACACAGCAGTGGCAGAAAAGATAAATGGGGGTCCGCCCTCCCTCCTTCACTCCGTGATGTTGGATCTTTAAATAGAAATTCAAAACTCGCGAGATCCGACATCCGATGACGTCACAATGACGTTTTGCCTCGAAGGCGCGCGACAGTACTGAGCTGACTTGGCTCAATACTCGGATCCCCTAAGTTCGGGTGTGTTCGGATCTCCAGGAACCGAGCCTAAGCATCTCTAAATTAAAGGATTTATACTTTTTTGGGAGCAAATGCAGTATGTGAAATTATTCTTTTAGCTAATTAATGGGGGCTAACATTTGTATCTTTGGTGTGGGCCAATGGGAACTGGTCAGATTGTTTCATGTAAATCCAATCAACCAATGACTACACATGTAAATGTATAGGAATCCCTGAGGTTCAGTAGTTCAGACCAACCTCTTAATGTCCAGAAATTTGGCTTGTTTTTCCAGCCCATTGTACACTCTTGTTGTCTTGTCGATCAGGGCTGCCAAGAGGAATTCAGGGCCCGGGTACAACAAATTCATGGAGCCCCCCCTCATAGTCGAGTAAGCCCCAAAAATTTGGGGGCATGGCAATGCGCCGTTGGGGCGTGGCTAGCACATCAAAATCACTAGGTCCTGAATTCACCAGAGCGTCACATATGTCCCAGCACTCCTGACTTTTAAGACATCTAGCACCACAGTGTAGTATACAAAGAATGCAGTGTGTACACAAAGAGTTCAGTCTTTGCCTGCACCTTGCATTGGGCACAACACTCACCAAAAATTGACATTGTTCCTACTAGAATCACAACATTTCACACACTCTGCTGCTCTCTCCTACCTGTTCTTCTCACTTTCTCCACCTGTGGCTGCTGCTTTCTTTAGTTGCGGCTTGTCCGGATCCTGAAATGGTGAAGGGCCTATTTGGGGGAAAAAAATGGCTACATTTAGAAAATTACAGCCAGCCCCGGCGTTAAATCAATAGCACCCACGATTAATAATTAAGCCTTCCTCCAGTCCCAACATTAAAATAATAGTATTCACATTTAATAAATAAACCTATTCCCTTCCTGCAAACAGCAATACCTATTTCCCGCAATCATTATTACTGCCATTAAATAACTCATAGTCACATTTAATAAATAGACCTCATTCTCCCTAAACTCACCCCCATATTCAATAGTCCCCAAACCACCCCATCTTAAATTAATAGTCCCCACTATTAAATTGCCCCACCATCACCCTACAAACAAAATAGTGCCCATTAATTAGTGCTTCTCTCCCCTTTTTTTTTTAGTGTTCTCTCCCCTTTTCTTTTTAGTGTTTCTCTCCCCTTTTTTTTAGTGTTTCTCTCCCCTTTTTTTAGTGTTTCTCTCCCCTTTTTTTTTTAGTGTTTCTCTCCCCTTTTTTTTTAGTGTTTCTCTCCCCTTTTTTTCTAGTGTTTCTCTCCCCTTTTTTTTGATGTTTCTCTCCCCTTTTTTTTCTAGTGTTTCTCTCCCCTTTTTTTTAATGTTTCTCTCCCCTTTTTTTTTTAGTGTTTCTCTCCCCTTTTTTTTTTAGTGTTTCTCTCCCCTTTTTTTTTAGTGTTTCTTACCCTTTTTTTTTTTTACTCTCTGCCTCTCTCCCCTGTTGTTTTTTTTTACTCCCTCTTCTTTATAGCACTGTCCCTTTCTGTTTCCCTCCCCTTGCCTCTCCGCTTCTTTACTTACCATCTTTCTTTTCTTCTCTCCTCTTCTTTTTTCTGTTTTCTCTTCTTTCTTCTAGTTTTGTCTGGCGCTCCTCACTGACTGCCGGGCGGGACTTGATGACATCACACCCGGCAGTCAGTGTGAATGGAGAAGAGAGGAAGGAGGGACGCAGCGCCGATCACGTGAGTATGAATTATTTTTATTTTTTTCTTTCCAGCTCCCCCCACCAACGATGGAGACAAGGTGGTATCTGCCACCTGGGCTGGTACAAGTTTCAGGGTTGGAGCTGGGCTGCTTGGGGTTGTACTCTGTAGGGCCGCATCTGGCTGAAAAACAAGCAGAGGATGCTACTTAGCCTCCAACTGTGTTTTAAGCATTCTCTGCTTGCTTCTTGGCCACCAGCCACAGCAATAAACTGTGTGGCTGCAGAGTTCTTGGATATGACAGGATTCTGTCATACCCAACAGACGCCTCCTAGCATGCTGATTGGTGGATGGCACTGGTGACAGGTATCCGGCTGTAACTACCAATCAGAGTGCAGCTAGAGACTGCAGCAGGGATAAGTAAGTATTTTTGGTTACCACTAAAGATGTGGGGTCTGCATATGATCACTAAAAGAGATTTTAGAGGATCTGCATTGTAAAACTCCCATCGATCTAGGGTCTGAATAGTTAATCCACCATGAAGGGGCTACATTATAAAGCCACCAGAGATCTGGGGGTCTGTATAGTAAAGCCAGCATAGGTCTGGGGTCTGTATAGTAAGGCCAGCATATATGACAGCAAGTGTTATTCATTTTCTTATTATTTTAAGCTACACACTCAAATGTCTAACAATTAGACAACAATATGCAACTGATGCAATATGGAAAGAGTTCCTTGATTGATTCAATTTCTTCACTGAGTTGTATCCAGTTAAACCTTGAATAGCTCACTCTGACAGTCTCGGTCTCTAGTAGAACGCAACACGTTCGCTAGTTTAGAGTTGGAATATGTTTCTGAGTAAGAGGCGTATCTCCGCATGTGCACCAACAATACATACACGTACGTCTGCATATACATTTTTCCTTCTACTTGATAGGTGGCATGGAGGTGGGCAGGGATTGGCAAGTTTAGGCCAAGTACAGCATAGGTGTATTTGCGTATTAGCTACACAATTAAACATGGATTTATCCACACACCTTTAGGCTGCATATCTCCTGCAGGTACTGGAGGGCTGGTACAATGATATACAAGGAAGGTGATGAGAGATGATTTTAAAGACAATATATTCTCTGTTGGTTACCACAGGCCACATTGAGAGGAGAGGGGTGATAAATCTCACAGTTAGGGTAATCTCATCTCTTTCTCAACTTCTCAAATGCAGACCTCCACCCGAGTTGTGTCCTCTCTTTGTGTGTAGATCTTGGCAAGGTCCACCAGAAGTTAACACGAGAAACCCATTCCCGACTCTAATGACTGGTGATGACCCACATACACTCACACCGGGAAAGCGGATGAGCCACTTTTCACCTTTATTAAAATACGGCGTAACTTAAAGGTCCTAACCTGATAAATAATAGGCAAAGTATAATAAGTTCCATCTTTGATAGGGATGTAGTAATTGAGATCCATGTAACCGTGAAACAGAATGACACCAAATGATAGACAATATCAGTGCAATAAAATATTAACTGAACAATGACAATGAACACAGACAACAACATATGATAATAACGCTTTATGAAGAAACAGTAGCAGGTTTGGCGAATTGGCAGGTTCACAATGACAACACTAGCAACAATCTTCTGTTTAAGTTGGAGCAGAATGCGGCTGTGTATCAGTATCACAGTAAAAGTCACTGTGTTCAGATCACAGGTTGGGTGTTGGCTTAAAGAGGGCAAAACTGTTAAATAAACCTACTGGCGCACACCCCGAAAATGTCCCATACAGGTAACATGAACGCAATGGAAAACCCCTTAATGAATTTGAACAAAAGATACGTAATAACACGTCACTTGTTATTGAAATCAGTAAGGCATAAAACTCTTACTCTAAAAAAGGTCATTCTAATGGTAAGAGTTGTAGTCCCAATCGTAGCCAATACGAGGTTAAAGACAATGCAGTGGTTAGCATTCCCAGTATATGTAATACTTGGTAAGACAATAATGATAAGGATTCTGTCACTTGAACAAGAATGAGAATAGATAAAAGTAATGAATAAAAGAAGGAGACAGTGAGGGGCAGTTCTAGGTCAGGACTCATATATGGCCGCAGTACTGGCGGGTGCAGTATAGATAGATATATGGCAGGCTAGTCATGCTTGCCATGGACACTGACCAGTTCTGGAAATCTGCAGGGCTCTTTACACACAGATCAAAGGTCGAGATGGGTCTTCAATGATTCTCCTCTATAAATGTACTAATGACTCCCCTCTGATGTTCTAGTACTAAAAGCAACAGCAGCACGTATATGGAACAATGGAAATAGAACAGGATATTCTGCAAATAACTGAAAATATTTTGGACTGCCTTTGGACCTTTGCACTGCACCAGGACTCTCCCTGCTCGCTCTGGACCACCGGACTGGACCTTGAATATTTTGATTCCTCTGGCAGCGTCTACTCGATCCCTAGCAGCTTACTCACTGGCAATGACAGACTCCAAGGAATTGACAGCTCACTTTGTGAACCTGGCAGCTTTGTCTAGTAACCTGGCAGCTTTCAACCCCCGAATCAACCTCCTAGACAGGTGAGAGCACTAAGTCTGGGGATTTGTATATTGACAAGCTTGCTCGCAGCCTAAAGATCTAACAGGATAGCTCCACTCGCATTTAATCCCAGCTACTCTTCCTTGGAAAAAGAGGTGCCACAAATTTGGCTGAAACCTGTGCTATATGTGCAGCTTAGGGGGAGTGTGAACGTACAGACCAATAAGAAGCAATTGGAGCATATGGTCACTATCCCCCGTCCATAATCCAGTTCCCCAAGTGGA